>NC_139725.1:15310283-15931116 GCF_964211835.1 Anser anser | reverse complement strand
CGTCGTCACTGCGAGAACTGAGTGGCCGCCTCCTGCCCTTCGCACAAACGGCCACGCCACGGCCCGGCCTCCTGCAGTGTTCGCCGCGCTATGGGGCGCTGGCGCTTCCTTGGGGCTGCCTTTGTACGTGAGGGCGACAACGGGCGCTGCTACCGGCTCCGCCCATGCCTGGTCAGCTGCGGGCTGGGGCAGAAAACCCCTCTCACCGCTCGACCCCCTGCTCTGCTGCAGAGCTGGTGGGACCCGGCGCCGATCGCCTCAGTGAGTGACAGTTTGATTTCGATTTTTGATTCAGTTCTCTCCAGGAATAAGAAAGTTCTTGCCTAAGAGCTAGCTCTTCCCATACTGCACTGGACTAGAATAGAAACATGGCAAGTCTTGCCAGGAAATTGCTAAGGAAATCTCTTAGGGGAATTTAGATGAAAATTAACAATTTACTGTAGCTTTAGGTGATGACAACAAAAGAGTGAAACTCCAGTGTTTGAATTTTCACATTATAGCTATTCATGGCTTCAATTTCCTAAGAGCATTAAGAAATCAACTTCAAAGTCCTTGTCCTAGAAATAGAATACAATTCCAACATCTTCAATAAGCCTTATAACAAAGTTACATATATTACTTACTTGAACTGTGAAAGAGCAAGTGGGAACTGGAATCACCACTCAGGTTAGGGGATTTTTTTTTCCTTATTCACCACATGATAGGAAGCCCCTGCTATCATCAAAAACTACTTTTGCATACTCACTGAATTTCCTTCAAACACTTGGAGAAATAGGGCTCTTCCCGTATCTTGCAGCTTGCAACATTCGTATTATGTCAGAATAACAAAACCCAGAGAAGCAGATGTATTTTGCAAAATATTCAACAACTCCAAAGGAGATAACAGCTAAAAAATAAAAAATCTTTGACAAGACATATAAAGGTAATCATTCTCTTCGATATTAGTTTAGATTATGAAATGGTTGATATACACACACACATACTTTAAATCAAGCTAGAAGTTACCAAATGTAATGAAAACGGGCTTTTTGTGTAGTCTCTTCTGTTTAAGAGGTGAACTACTGAATCCTTTAGGTGTTTTTCAGAGGCATCCAAGTAAGGAGTTGTTTCTCAGCAGAACTGTAGAAAACTAAGGATTGATTGGAATTGGACTTACTCCAACACAAGCTACAAATACCTCTAGTTGCCAGGAGGCATCTCTCAGCCCTTTCACATTTGGAAATAGCAAAATCAACTCTTTGGGGTGATGCACTTATCTTGAAAAGCACACAATAATCCTACTACTCTTCTTTTTTTTACCCAAACCTCAAGAATATATTCTGTCAAAGTCAATCCAAGCAGCTGTGGAAAACCAAGTTGCTTGGTGCATTGATACATTGCGCAGGCATCACAAAAGACATTACACTTTCTTGTGTGGCACATAAGCAGCGTTACCAAATATTAATAACTATAGATTTTTCCTGTTTAATTTGAAAGATGGCTTTTGCTTTCCAGATAATGTGATCTTGCTGTTGTTTAGGTTCAAAAGAAAAATGGATATTTTTCTTCTAGATATTCTGATATCAGCTACATGCAAGTACAATAATCAATCCCTGTAAGATTTTCTTCGGGTTTACACAAATCTGAGTCACATAATTCCTCCCTTGCAAGTTACATTTTATCTTTCAAGAGTCTATACACACAAGTTTTCTGGTTGCAAACATTTGAAACATTCTTGTTTAAAAAAGAAAAAAAAGTGTGAATAAGTTTACAGAAGAAGCCTATTGCACTGAGAAAGCAAAAATTTATAGAAAGATCTGGAAATAATAAGAACAACTAGCCAATGGAGTAGAATTCTTGTAGGAGAGATCCAAGAAATGCTGTGCACTTTATGCGGGGTCAGCTCAGTGAATGGGTTTCCGTTAAACTGCATGAGATAGTTAACATTGAATTGGTAACCACTGAGAACACCAAACACCATTAAAGAAATACTGTACTTAATTTTAGGAACCATTTCTGATTTCATGTCACAGATGTCTAGTGCTCAGAAAAAAAAAAATCCCGAAGATTTCTGTTGCTGTTCAGTTTCTAAAACGTTTTCTTTGACCTTATGAGGCAGAGTTTCAGAGTCTCACTCCATTTTACATTGACATAACATATTTCACCCTGAAAGATTCCTAAACACTTTATAAACATTCAAGATTCAGTTTGCCCTCAAGTGAAATAAAGTCTGATGTAAGGTGGAAAACAGTTATTCCTCTAGCTCTTCTAAAGTGCATTTTAGGGCAAAACATGTTAAAAAAAAAATAGAAAAAATCACAACCAGCTAAAGCTACAGAGAGAGTCTAGCTATGTATGACACTGAGGCTAACACTGTTACCCTGTTACTGTTTTAAAATATACAAATGGCTTTAAATAACCTTGTGGGAGAATTCTGATGCTTACGGGAACACCTCCACAATTCTTTCCACTAGCTACCTTTAAGGCATAAGAAATATCCCCCATAAAAATTAGCAATCCTTTGATAAGCTGCGTCAACTCTTAGACTCTTATTTCACTTCTTTCTAGGTTGAAAAGGAAACAAACTAACAAACAAAACCTTAGTCCTCTCAGTTACCTTTGCTAAAGGGAGTAAAAAATGATTTAAGACCCTAAGAATTCTTGCTATTTATGCTCAGAGTTTTGTTACCTTATTCAGTCTTAGATCAAGACAAACAGATGTTGAATTAGTTTTCACCCTGGAGACATTTAACTTCTTTTGCAAATTTATGATTGAGGCTTTTGTCATTTCAGTGGTGGCTCAGATATAACATTGAGCTGACTGGAATAAAAAGTTATAAAAATGATTTACTACAAAATACTTCTCTTCCAGGTAATGCCATTCCTTTTCCATCCTTTACTCCTACATTTACCAGACTACTTCAAAGCCTGCTTCGGTATTTGAGTCTTCTGCTCTACTGGCAAAACAATATGTAGATATGGAAATACTAAAAAATTGAAGAAAAAAACTAACAGTGGCAAAGAAAACCTTTTTCTCAATGTGGGGATCAGATTTTTTTTTAAACGCTCTATAGTCTAAAATAGACTCATAGTCAATAGACTATATTCATTTTAATTTTTGTAACACAGATTAATTTTTAGGATCAAATCATCAATGTCAATCAGCATAGCCATGTTACACACTGAAATGTCACAACCTGTCCAATGTGGAGACACTAAATGTATATTTTTATAGTGATTACAGATATCTACACTTCCTAAAGGTCCACAGCCCCTGTGAGGAGGAAATGTGAATAATAATCAGAAGGATAATTTTACAATTTTCTGAGATCTGTTATTTCCATTACATAACTTCAGAGCTTGATGATTAAGTTTGGAAGAATTTATACTTTGTGAAGAGTAGTAGTAGTAATATGATAGACACCTCCTAGTATTAAGACATCCATCTTACAAAGCAAAACACTTTCCTTCACTGGTATACTACTAAGGCCTAAAACTCTGGCTGGCAAAGTGACATTCGGCAAATCTCTTGCTCCCATTGCACCATTTTTTCCTTTTAATAACAGTATTAAAAGGTAATAACAATGCTTTTGACAGAACAGGTTTGAAATGCCCATATAGAACTTTATATGATATTTTATTTAATTTTATTTTATTGCCATCTTCAGCGAAGCAATCCTGCTTTGATTATCTAGTTGAGATGTCCTAGCACCTAGAATATCAAAGCTACAATTTTCTGCAGACAGTATACTGACTGGTGTCAGAGATGGGATAAATGGAATGTCCAGAACAGCCAGTCCTAGGCCAAACATGCAGGCCAGATTTGCACTATAGGTGAGAAAGCCAAGGGCCTGCTATAATGTTGAAATCAACTGGAGTTGTAAGGTCAAGGGGATCACTGATGTTCTGAAAAATATTAGCTTTAGTTCACACTAGACTAACCGGGAAATCTACATTTTCAGAGAGCTCTCACAAAGAATTCTCTATCCATGTTGGGAAAAAAAAGTGCAGATATGATTTTTTTTTTTCATTTGCAAAAATACCATATCTTGATATACCTGTACAATTTTGGATGCATCGTCTGTGTCAATGCCAATGAGCAATTCAGTGTCTCTATAAAAATTATAATCAATTGATATGGGAAATGGGAAATGACTCCTATTTGAAAAGCAAAAGCTTGTGACACTGAGCTTTCATATAGGAATTACTTACTGAAATTGAGCTATTGAGAGAGCATATGTACTTCTCTTCAATTTCATCACATATTATAGGACATCTAAATAACAGAATTATCTTACTTATTTCTCCATGATGTCAGGAAATTGTTACTTAAAGCGAGTTAAACAGCACCTCTTTCTTCCCCAGGAGTCAGGGATTTCTCAATGGTCTTATGTATGCCCATTGGAGGTATAAGGGTTAAGTTAGATGACTGCATTTCCTCCATATCTAAACAGGGTCTAGTACAGAGCTCCATCATGTGAATTTAGTGACTCAAATCTTCATTAGCATTGAGATAATGGTATAGTATTTGCTTGGATGGCATAGACATTCTTTCATTTCCAGTATTAAAATTGCTTAGTTGACATTCTGGGCTGATGCAACATAACTTTGGATCTGTTTTTTTTTAGGTAACCTTTTACGTAAGTCCTTTTCTTCTCCAGAGCTAGCTCTTAAAGGTCTTATCAGCTCCACCAATACTACCTGTGGAAGAAGCACATATCTGCACACCTTAGTTTTGAATTAGATAGGGAAAACATGTTTTATCTACCCTGTATGTCTTCTTTGGATGGATTAAATTTTGGATTAAATACATGTTCTCTAAGGCACTCAAGTTCACATCAGCTCTTCTATATCTGTCACAAAAGGAACTAACAATGTATAAGGGAGAATCTCAGGATTTCTGCCAATATGTAAACTGTGTAGACAGTTGAAGGACTAGAACACCAAAATAAAGAAAATACAGATATGAAGGACAGTTGCAATAAGGTGTAGCATTTAACAGATTGGTCTCTGCACCAAAAGGATGAAAGCTAGCACAGGAAAAGTATTTTCTCAGGACACAGGTGATACTGCTTTGCCTGCTGGAAATTACCAACTCACAGCTCAGGTGATTGCTCCAAATCTTGCAAGTTTCCAAGGTTCTCAAAGCAGAGCACGTGTCTGTAATTCATATTATTCATCATTTCATTAAATATAAATGACACCAGTAAAGGAGTTTGAGAAACCCAAGTTTCAATATAATTGCTTGCTCTGCTGTATTAAGTGCTTGGAAATTTGTACCTCTCTCACCCATGGGTTCTTGCCATTACACAATACATAAATAGTACATGCAGAGTGTATCATCTTCAACAACAGCTTCTGCTTTAGATTTCCTTACAACTTACAGTTACAACTGACTATTGAAAGCTGGAAGTTCAATTACATTCAGACAGGGAGCAGAAAATGTGGTGTTTCTTTGGTTGGTTGGTTGTTTTTTACCTACTCGTGAATATTCCACGCATACAGCTCCTGTCTTCCTTAAGAGAAAGAAAGAAAGAAGTCATCTCAATACAAAAGTTCATTAATGGCGTTAGGAATTGACTTGCAAATCAGAATTAAATCCTATATCCCAGGGAGAGACAACTGCTTAGGAAACAACATTCCTGTTGGTATTTCCTTCTACTGACTATGATTTTCGTGATTTGCTTAGATAACTACTTTAACACATGTGGCTTCAGTGTTATTAGTGTATTGATACAATAAAGTGCCTAAAAAGTAGGTGTTACAGTGCTCAGTGTTGTGAAATATTTTTATAGATCTATTTTTTTTTAATGTATTAGATGCTACCTATCATCTATTTCTTGCTGTTCTTACTATTTGAACATCAATATACGTAATATATTGCCAAAACAACTCACTCAAACGAGAGCTGAACTTTTATACAGAGACTATGCAAGTTTCAGCTCAGGCACTAATGAAAAATAATAATAAATCACAGATGCTATCAAAGATGTTATGTAAAGTTTTTACTTTTCAATAATATAATATGAAGTGTCTTGTGTAGCAGAAAAAAAATAATCCAAAAAGCCCCTTCATGACTGTTTTGATGTGGTCCTCAAATATGTAGTTTTTTTCCAGAAAACCTTTTACTCCAAAGTGAGATTCATGTCTGCACAGATATGAAGCATAAGGCTATGAACTACCTATTACAATTCACCTACATCCTTAATTTAGAATTATAATGAAAATAATGTAAATTGGTCTTCTGTTGGTTCCAAGATCAATGGTGAGTCTCACGTTTTAACCATGTAGCAAGTGAACATAAAGATTTTTATGTTAATTTGACTTAATTTTCTCCCCATTTTCAAGGCAGCAATTTGAAAGACAGAAATAAGTAAACTTATTTAAAGTATCAATGCTAATGCTGCCACTGTGGACCTTGAAAAATCGAGAATCATCAGTGCCAGAATCTGCAATGACTTCAGTCCAGGGCTCCAAATCTCAAATTAGGTTGACTCTTTGTTAATATATAAATCATTCACTGAAACATTGCCAGTCAAAACAGAATATCGTTTGTGTGCACGTGAAGCTCTGATTGTTCCTGCCAAGAGTGACTCATGTTTAAGGGGTACAAAGGAAAAAAAGGCTCTAAATGGATAATTAGGGTCTGGGTTTTTTGTTGCTTGTAGCTTGTACCAGGATTTCTACCTGTGTGAAATACTGCCCAGTTCAGAAAGTTTAATACTTGCTTATACAGAAATGACTGTACAAATTATTAATGAATGAAAGCTCAGGTTCACAGAATATGCCATGTATGCAAATAAAGGTCATATAAAAATGATTACGCTACATGGATGAGCTAGGAATGAATGACTGTCATAATTTTTTCCATATTTTGTTGCCGAAGAAGATTAGGTTTTATAAATTGACTTGTACACTCATTGTTTTTCCTAGCTGCTGTGCTAACAGAAATAGATGAGAGCAGAACAGAACTGCTTTCCGTGATCGTCACTTACGTGCTGATAAATGTAAGTTACTCTGTTTATTGCATATGGTACTGTAGTGGGCAAAGATGTCTCAAGCTTAGAGCCATATTTGTGATAGCAGTTGTAAATACATAACAAAAAGATAACCCCTCGCTATCTGAAAGCCAACCATTTAATTCCTCATCAACATGGAAACATTTATCAATTACATTCCTTTGTATATCCTCTTAGTGACTACCCTCTTCTTGGAATGCAAGTAACTTCTCATGTTTAGCTGAAACAACCTCCCAGGCAACAGAAAATAAATAAATAAATAAATCATTAATATTTATATATATGTATATGTGTGTATATATATATATATTTAAACCCACAAAATAAAGGGATCATGCATGCATTACTGCATTAAACTGTACTAGTTTAATTTAATATCTTTGCTTTGGACAGTCTCACTCACTTTTTCGTATAGTGAAGCAACAACAGATGAAAGAAACACCTAGAAACTAGATAGAGGAAGCCATCAGATATTGTGGTCAGCACATCATCAGTGGCCGCAGCAAATCAGGATCTTTATCCACAGTCATTATTATTTCAGCCAAAGTAGGATGAATTCCTGCTCTCTACCTTTGACAGCAATTTGGATGCTAACTGATAACTGACTTGTAACAGTTAAAGCCTCTGCATGTTGGAATATGACTGTGGAAACTCCTCAATTAGAGTAGATATTTAAGTCTGCACTCAAAATGAGCATCTCTACTGAGAATTCTGTAAGAATTGAAGAGTTCAGCCTGGTATTCCAATGGTTGCTCTGCAAGATTATGCATTAGAGTGGGCTTGTGTTTGACATTCCTCTTTTAAATCTGTTACTTACTATTGGCAAGACCAGTGTGGACTTGTACCTGAGGACAAGTATATGCATGCATTCGTTCTGGTGAGAGATTTGAAACAGCAGCAGTTGAAATTAATCATAATTTTTTACTAACTAAAAACCTGATGGGAGGAAAAAAGACAATAAACTTCAGCTCTTCCTGACAGCTGACCTTTCAAGATTAAAAAAGGATGATAACAATGCAAAATAAGTCTTGAGCTGGTCAAAACATTATCCATCACATCAGCCAAGGCCCTGCTTGCAATGTCAGTGCTTAAGACTCTTTGTTCAAGGTCTGTAAAGCCTAATCATGTTTTTATACATGCATGAAAGAATGAATTTAGTGCATACTAGAGAATAACTGGTAAGACTGTTTTGAGTGGGTTGAAAATGTGAACTTTCAATACAACATTCTTTGACAATAAAAAAAATCATGATACACTGCAATACAACTGGTAATCTGGTTCTGAACTCCACATAACTACATTACTCAATCCACCTATTTAAGTACATAGGCAGACTCTCCTAAGAGCCCAGAAAAAGCAATGCGTTTCCTGTTACTTACATGAACTCTAAGTGTCATTTCAAAAGATGTAATAAAATCAAGTAAACAAATACTTTCATGAACAGCGATCTCTGGCTATATGGATAAGTTCAAAACTCAACCTCCCCAAAAGATCCTTCATGAAGTAGCACAGCCGAGGTTGTATGTTAGTCCCTCGTGTATATGACTGTTTGTCTTACTGTTTCAGCTTCAGTCAATTTCTTCTATCCCTTTCTTACTCTAAATAAAACTGTCAATGTTTTGATTCAATCAACAATGGGTGAACTAGTAACTGAAATAGAATAATTGTTTCAGAAAGTGGGCTTTTTGATAATTACGTTTGTAGGAACAAAATCGTTTTTCAGTGTGTACCAACCAATGTAACAAAGTGACAGTGCACTACTTAACATGGTATTTCCCAATACAATTTTAGTAGCTGCCCTCATAGGTTGCACAAAAAGTGTGCTGAAAGACATCGTTTTGAACCCTGTGTTACATCTCTGTCATCTTGACTGCAGTGTTTAAGGGCTCTCACAGAAAATTATTTCCTAAAGACGTAATTGTACTGTGTAGAAATATTTCATTTTCAGTAGTGGGACAGACATTTTCTCACTCAGTTAAGACTCAAAACAGAAGACATGAAAGATTTGTCAGTAGTGGGAGATGGAATTTCCACTATTTTGGATTTAGAAGAATAAGTCAGTCAGTCACATTACCGTGTTTTTTTTCAATTTTGTGTGCAAACAACATATCTTTTTTCCTTGATAAACAAAAGGGTCAATGAGAAGTCTTTACCATAAGTTTGGGAGCAACTATCACACTCTAGTTCTACAATGAAAATTTCAATTTTGCTGTAATCAAATCAATACAATTAACATTGATTTAATGCAGGAATGCATTAACTTTTCCAAACAAATGAGAACCTAGCCTGAAGAAACCATAGCTGTAGTTAAGTGCTACTTTTTCATTTATTCTCTGTATGTGGATTTTCCCCTTGTTTGCAATTTTCTTTCTTTGCAGTTGCCTTAAACATATTCCTTTACTTCAATGACTGACAAAAACACATCTTTAACATACTCGTACTCATCCTATTATTATTGTTATTGTTGTTGTTATTTCCTTCCTTCTTTCTTTTAGTGAATTTCAGTATCTTCAGTTTATGCTAGAATCTTAATCTTGAAAAGCCACTTTCGATTTCTACATTCTTTAAGGGTATTTCACTGTATAGTGCTTTCCACTAGGGTAGCTTTATGACTGAGGTTCTCTGTATCACGTGAAAGATGCTGAGGATATGTTTCAAAATTAATTCTTTTTTTTTTTTTTTTTTTTAACACCTATTGCTGATGTATTCTTACTTGCAGAGTGAATATAGATGTATATTACAAGCCATTGCTTATTAAAACTCTAAACAGGCATGAAACAAATGGCAGGGTATTCTTAATGACTCTTTCAGTCAGTCCCTTACTGCTCTAAATCAACCAAAAGTCCTTAGTAGCAGGTGATGACACTCTTTATGTATTTTTGTAAATCATTAATAATATTGCAGCACTGAAAAAATTCTGGGTACTGAGGATGAATGTAAGGTTACTGTGAATACCTCAAAAGCATTAAAAAGTCAAAAGGCAAGACTACACACTTTTCAAGCATGACTCTATATGCCAAGAAAAAATGCACTTCTGGAGTTTTGGTAGCAAAGGGTGTTTACCACTGCAGCCTCAGTGGCATTTCATCAGAGCACAGCAGCACAAGTGACAGGTTGGAGGCCCAGCAGAAAACGGTCAATAAAACCTTCAATGTATTTCAAGATGCCATCAATAAAAGCCAGTTTTTCTACCTTGCCTTCTGCCTAGCCTATGCTTTAGTTTAAACCAGAGGAATTCTAACTCTCAGTTGTAAAGAAATAAAACAAACATAAAACTCAGTATGACTCCTTAGGTTACAATGACACAATATTTCTTGTACCTGTTCTATCAAGTGACCATACTGTGGTTGTTCAGGAAACAGGACCTGCTTGTCTTGTCAACAAGTATATTGACTCATATTGACATTGATTCATTGCCTTTTCCAAGAACTGAAGAGGCAGAGAAGGTCTTCAGTTAAGTGGTTGCAGTATTTACAGTGTTCAGTTTTTAGAACAGAAATAGAAATATCTTGAATCAAGCCCTATCTATTTGTGAATTTAAATTTGCAAAGCTTTTAACCAGCATGATAGATTTTTTTCCTCTAGAAAATGGAATTCTTACCTTTTAGAATCTCATGCTGGTTCTTCTTTCTGGAAAGAATAATTAATAATATCATTGTTCTTTTTATACCTAATTCTGAGCGAATATTCTATCACACCTCAGTACTTACACCTCAGTAAAGTTCATTAAGTGTTACAATAACATGGAGACACAAATACCAATTGACAGGGATATAGGAAAAGAAACTGAATACAGAATTAGTCAAAACAAGTAGGATTTTGCTTCAACTTGGTAATTCAATAAGGATAATAAACAGTAGAAACCAAAAAGATGAAGAAAAAACAATTGTATAAGAAATGTTTTTGAAATTTAGCTACATGAAATTGGCACAATCTATTAACCCACAACCATCATTTTGAGACTGAGAAGACTGTCAAACCCAAAGTATTCCCGTTTCCTGCACAGATTTGCTCCCTGAGGAGAAAAGGTAAATGGCGTAGTTATTAATAGTTTCTGAGATACGGTTTCTGAAGTATGGAGATGAGAGCAATGCTGAGTACAAATAACAAATTAGTCTCATGACTAGTAATTTTATCATATCATAAGCTAGTGTTACACAGTATAGCAAAATAATAACCTTAAACCAGTCCCCAGAAATGATAAACAGGGTGACAGGAAATGCATACAGTTAGTAATGTGCTATATAACTCAATTGAGAAAACAAGCACTGCAGACCTGACATCAAAAAAATCAACATTGTGATTAGCAACTATTAAACTGATCTAATGCTTATAACGATTTTGTTTTGACACGCTCTGGTCAGATCTGTTGTTATCTCAACCCTTCAAGCCTCACGTTGGGCGCCAAAAGGACTGTTGTGGTTTAACCCGGCTGGCAGCTCAGCACCACTCAGCTGTTCACTCACCCTCCCCTCCAGTGGCATGGGGCAGAGAACTGGGGAAAAAAAAAAAAAAAAAGTAAAAGCTTGTGGATTGAGAAAAAGGTGGTTTAATAGGACAGAAAAGAAAGAGAAATAATAACAACAATAACAACAACAATAATAATAATTTGTAAAAAACACGTGATGCACAATGCAATTGCTCATGAGCCACCGACTGATGCCCATCCCATCCCTGAGCAGCTGTCCCCCCTACCCTGGCCAGCCACCCCATATTAATTGTTCAGCATGATGTCCTATGGTATGGAATATCCCTTTGGCCAGTTTGGGTCAGCTGTCCTGGCTCTGTTCCTTCCCAGCTCCTTGTGCACCCCTAGCATCCTCACTGACAAGGCGGCATGAGAAGCTGAAAAGTCCTTGACTTAGTGTAAGCAATGCTCTGCAACAATTAAAATATCAGCATTTTATCAACATTTATCAACATTATTCTCATCCTAAATCCAAAACACAGCACCATACCAGCTTCTAGGATGAAAATTAATTCGATCCTAGCTGAAACACAATCAACCACTTTTTCCATCAGGCATTATCAAATATTCAAATAGAATTCAGTTTAAGTATACATGACTGATTATATATTAAGTTAAACATATTTCAACCCAAGTGTTTTGTTTTAAAAGTGTTTTTTTTTTTTTAATTTTACCTTTATAAATGAAATGAACTAAATATGAAATTGAGGCAACTGCAAACCAAAACTTGTTTATTCTCTATAGCTTTACCAAATCTGTAAAAACATATAAATATGTAAACATATATAAATATATATATAAATATGTTTTTATGTTTATATATATATATGTTTTTATATTTTTTATATAAAACCTGTATTAGGTTTTATATAAATCATTGGACAATAACACAGAACTCCAGTAGAAGATTTACAAATTATACTTACTCACTCATTAAATAGTTGTTTATAGAAAAAACTCACATTACCTAATCTTCATCGTAACTTAAACTCCAAATAAAACATAACATTCCTGATTTTTTTCCTTTTCCCTTGAAGTCCAACATTTAATTCATATAATACTACAAAAAAAAAAATTGTTTAACATTGCCATAACTTTTTATAATTTAATAATAAAGAATTTGCCACATATTGTTTTCTGAAATGTAACCTCCAATGAATACACTATATGTTAAGCATATCATTAAGTATAACGTATAACTCAACATACTGGTAGATTGTTTCAATACAGAGCTTTTTTAAAAGACGTTTTTAGGACACTGTGAAATAACTTTTTGACAGATGAAATATAGTCAAGAATGTTAGTTATGCAACCTTAAGAGTCAAGTTATAATTATATGTACTGTGCTTTGTTCAGTTGCGCAACATGTGAACTGGACAATTAGGTAGGTGAAAACATTCATTTTCCTTTCTCCTTGCTATAGAGAAAGTGGTATTACCTAAAGTTGAAGTACCATTAACTGTTTCATATGGTGATTCACTGTCAATTTTCAAACCATTTGACAGTAATTCGTGCCTCTAATGCAGTTTCATTTCTGACTCGAAAATGCAAAAGCAGACAACGGGTCATTTCTCGTTCATGACTGGTAATAAGAAACTAGTGAAAACATTTTATGATTTCCAGTTCTTGAAGGAGGAGTACTTGCAGGCAAAATACATTCTTAGCCAAAAACAAACAAACAAACAAAAAAAAAAACACCAACAACTATTAATTGTTTTCTTTACTGAAAGAATGACTTACATTGTGCTGGAAATTCACAGTTATTGTATCACCAAGTGGTACAATGATGCTAGAAAAATGCAAGTCAAGATCAAAATGGGTGGTGACTGACAAAATTATAGTTCTATTTGAGAACACCGCTTAGTTTGTTTCTTTTCTTTTGTTTCTACCTGGCCGTACCAAGCAAACCAAGAATACATCTTTTTCCAGCACCATCACAGGTTCTAAGGCTGCACTGAAACCTACCTGGCAGCTGAGAACAGACTAGCAGTTCAAAGCAGCCAAGTGTCCAATAAATGCAATGCTTCTCTAGCACAAACGCCTCACCTTTGTATAAAAATTTGCAGATGTTTCTGGTAAGAGATCACTGAGATCATTGAGATCACATCAGAAGGAGCTGATTTCCATTGCTGTTTCAAAGCTACCATTGGCATACAGCTCTCCTTTTCTTTCTCCAATTAAAAATATTATCTGTATGTTGAAGGAAATGGTAATTACCTTGAACATCACTAGAAATTTCCTTCCACTATTGTTTTCCTCCACCATCATTTTCTTTCTATTTCCCTAATTTAAAATATAGGATTATAAAGTCCTTTTTTTTTTTTTTTTTAAATAAATAAGTCAGTATGCATATCGCTCTAAGATTATCTTTGTTGCAACACTAGGTTTCTTCAAGCTGAATTTCACACTATAAGAAAACTTATAGCAATTGTACTATCTCCCACTACAAAGATTTACTCAGTGGTTTCAGTCTTCCGTTTATTCATGTGGCATATGAATGAAATGAGAGATGTACCTTAAGTAAGAGGTAGGTTATCAGCCTACTTAAAACATATGTTTAATGAGGATAACTGGTCTTCATCTTGACCCATCAGGAACTTAATTTTATACACACGTGATAGTTTTGTCTGTCTCAGTCTTCCTCATGCACTGTTTTCTTTCCTCTGCAAGTTAGTTCCAGATCTGAGGGGAAAATAACCACAGAATAAAGAGGACCTAAACAGGCCATGCAAAAATCATTAAAAAAAAAAAAGCAGTGAGCCTAGATTTAGTTGGTTTTGCAATTCAGAGCTTCTGTTCAGAATTTATTAGCATATCATAAGCTGTGGAATTCTGTTTTCTTGCATATTTTGTTTGAAATCCTGACCTCATTTAACTGCATTGTTCAGTAACAGGGTTGCATAAACATCTATGACCCTTTGGTCCAATTTAGTCCAATTATATTTACATAGCGCTAAAATATTAGCTTTTAGATGTCAGTTGTCTGGCTAAATTTATTAACTAACACACTTTACCAGCTTTTATGATATGAACAGATATTTACTGCCTGCATGATGGTAATAATAATGTAACAAACTGCACAGTTATTTGAGAAACTGCCTTCTTTGCATCTTCTGCCCTTTGTGAACTAGTCCATAAGACTTCAAATGTTTTGTCTGCCATTTTTTTAATCCATATTAAAACCTCTTGCTTCTTTTGCCGTATGCTGGCCTCCAACTGACCATCATTCATCACAAAGCTTAAACTTCCTACCAGTCACAGTCTAAAATATGAAAACATGATATATTATCACTCATTAAGAATAAAAATGGAATGGCTATTGCAGTAGAAAACAAAAGCTATTTCTTTTGCAAGGACAGAAAGATCAGGTCCATGGTTTGTAAATCAGTGTAGTATGCAGAGCATTTAATGATTCAAAGGAATAAAAAGAGCCTATATAAAATGGAAGATCATTATCACCATTTGCTCTTTCAATCAGAGAATCCATGCTGTGACTTTGCAGGACTTCAAGATCCAGAAACTAATGCTGTATTCACATAAACACAGAAGCACCTTGAAAAGGTCATTTCTTACCATAGGTCTTTCCAGGTTTTGGACTGTAACAATGAAATCCTGTAACAATAAAAGCATCAGCAAATGACAGTGTTGGATTGCAAACCCTGTCATGTAACCCTAGAAGGAAAAAAAATATATATATTCTTCCCTTCATAGGTCATGCACTGTTAGACTACAGTTAATTCATGGTATCACATACAGCTTTACAAAATACTTTTGTGTTTCTGAAAACTAGAATTATCTGAAAAAGGTAAGAAAGGCCCACATCAAGCTTAAGCCTTTTCATATTTAATAGTATATTCATCCAAGCATCATATTTTCCAGTGTCATTAAAAAAAAAAAAAAAAAGGTATAGGATATAATTATGCAGAAAAGAAGACTTGGTAACAATTTTTATAATCAATACCCCAAACCTAGGGAGAGCAGAGAGTAATATTTAAAACGAGCTCAAAGTAGTCTGAGATATTGATTTGATTCCACTACAGCATATTTCCAGCACTGCTATTCTCTGCGAGTCTTATGGCTATAATTATTCTGTCCTTCAGGAACTATTCTGGTTAAGGAAAAAATGACAAAACTGAATACAATTTGTCTTATATATTTTTTAGTACCATATTGCCCTTTAATACTGCGTAGGAAGGTATTTTTTTCTGTCGTTTGTTACATACTTAAGAAAGATGGAATGATTGAAAGTGGGTAGCTCTTGACAATTTTCAGGTAGGTTTATTCTTTTGTAAGCTGTGCATCCCGTATTCTTACATAAATCTAGGATGCTTTCTGTTGTCGGGCTATCCCCAAAAATAAAGACAACAATGACTTCATTTTCTCCTGTCAGTTTTCCTACTTGTAAGGGAGGATAAAAAATATATTTACTAACTAACAAACCTACCACACAAGATGTATGGGAGGATGAACTTGTTGACAAGCTGCATTCTGGAAGCCTAGTAAAGATCAAACATCTATTTAAATGTGCAGTGCATGTGCATTTCTATAAAACTGTATACATTTCAAAAGTTCTTACTTTTTGGAAATTAGTAGTTGCTTGAAGATGAAGGTCTCAATTTTAGCTTAGCTAAACACAAAAGTAGAGATTTATATTTCAAAACTGTTAAAAACCTGTGATAATCAGGACACCCTGAGAGTGTGCAAGTCTGCTGTTCTGTGCAATACTAGCAAATATTCACAAGATGCACAATAGCAGTCAGGACATTGTTGACTGTACAGCTAATGGAGAAATGTCTGCTGGAAATGATCACCTTATATGTAGGAAGTGGGAGAATGGTCTTAATTCTTTTCTTAGACTGAGCTGTATCCACCTCACATCTGCTATTTCCTTTGCAGATGCTTTAACCATGAAAATGTACACAAGATGCTCTCTTCATGATACAGTTGTAGATTTTCCTATTAACGATACAAGACTGACCAGGCCAGAGACAGAAAATACAGGACACCTTACGATTATGTTGTCTCTTACAGAGTTACACATAAGTCCTTATTAGTATTTAAACATATAGCAGTGTCAGGTGTTTTCAACTGGCCTTTGGATTCCCTTGAGCTACACAGTGCATGTGAGAAGGCATGGCCCATGTTCATGCTGAAACATACAGTGCAATATCATCAATTTTATATATTGGAAGTTCTATGTTTCTAATTCTAATTCTAATTCTAATTCTAATAATTTCTAATTATTGTACCTCCTTAGTGCTGTTTATAGAATTCTCAGCACTGCTGGATGTGTTGTCTACTACTTTTCTATGTACTAAAGCACACAATACATTTTAGATCAAGACAAAAACTTGCATGTGTCTTTTCTGGAGTCTCTGCTAGGATCCAAGAGAACTTAAATCTTTATCTCAATGTGAAACCATCTTTAAAAACCATGTCTAGAATTTTATTCCATTTGTGTGAATGAAATTGAAAGGAATGAAATTCAAAGCAGTACAGCAGAAGTATACATTCTTAACCAAAAGGTAAATATCTTCATCAAAGTAGACTAGCCAGACATATGTCACCATGCAAGGTTAACTTCTACAAAATCAATTTCAGTATTTTTATGTATGTGCCAAGAAGACTGCATGTATCTTGATATGCACATATTCATAAATACATACATGTATACATGTTAAAATACAATTCTCACAAATATTATATTAAGTAGATTACCAATACGTAGGAGTATACATGTTAAAATACAATTCTCACAAATATTATATTAAGTAGATTACCAATACGTAGGACACTCAAAGTTTCTAGATTTGAATTACATCCGATGAATATTTCATCCACCTATAAATAAATTCTAGCTTTTAGATTTTAATGTTTCCCATCAGCATGCCATGATTTTATATTCTGATCCATTATAAAAATTATCACAGTCTGTGTAATGCTATCAGTGCATCCCAGTTTCACATTTAAAATACTATACATAAGGATATGACTGTGATATTAAGACTGTTCAAGATGGCTCTGCCAATAGAGATCACTTATGGCATACATCCCCATTATGCAAGTCTTGAATTTCCAATAATCTACTGAAAAGCATTTCACTCTGATTTGCTATTTTTATTTTCTACCAATAAAACTTGTTCATCTGTCTTGGGAAATACTTATATTTTAAATATCCTCATTTGTTCAGATCTACCAAGCAACACTGTTTATTGTATTCCCAAGCCATTATGCCCACTGCCCAGTCTCCATTCCACTGAATCCAAGGGATTTAGGTTCGGATTTTAACCTTGTTTTTCCTCAGAATAATTCATCTGTATTTCAGGCAGGTTTTATTGAGAGGAAGCTATCCATTAGAAAGCATTAATCTGTAAATGATGTAATCAACTACATGCTTGTATCTCCTGATTAGGAAAGATCCCAGTTCTGCTGTACCCCATAATAGCATATAAAATGATTCTATTAACTGCTTAAATCAGTTTTAGTTTAAATGATTCCAGACACCTAACTTTCTCCTGTATGGTCTATACTACCATAAATCACAGGAATCAAATCCGCTTTCTCATTCACCCCAACAGATTATAAAGTTAGTAAATGGGAGTAGCGTGAAATGAGAATTTGGCTTGACTATGTAAGATGATTGAAAAGGGGGATAAATCCAATCAGTATAGGTTCTAATGTAAGCTTTATGAATATATAGATACTTTAAAAGAAATAATCTTATACAGCTCATACTCAATTCTGAAATATTTTGGCAGTTCCAACTTTTGTTGGATTTATTTCTACTTACATCTTAGATGGGGCTCAGATAAAAAAATGTTTCCGTTTGAATATTATTTTTCTTTCAAGTACATCCTTTCAAAATGAATAGGCATTGATACATATATTACAAAAATATCACACGTATAGTATGTAAATATTTAAAAAGTATTTTACATTCATAATGACACTATTCCCTTAGCAGGCAATCATGTATCAAAAACCTTTATTGCAAAATGTTTTAAAGGTTAGTATGCATATAAACTTCTATTAGAAACCACATATCATTGTAAAAGATTAAAGTTTTTGTCCAAAGTCCAGTGGATTCAGTGCAGTCTTTACACTCATAATGTACTTGTGAGTACATTTGGGTTTATAAAAGACTGAAGGAAACTCTCTTCCTAAACTGGTTTAAATTTGCTAAAATTTAAATAGAAATAGAAATATAAGTAGAAACAGAAATAGAAAGTAGCTAATGGAGATTATTGAGAAAGAGAATGTAATTAACATGTTCTATCAGACTTCAGCACTTTGAACAATTGCAGAAATTGGATAGACAGATTTTTATCTAAACTCAGTAACAAAGTATATGAGACAAAAAAGAACCACACAGGAAACCATAAGGAAATTATAGTGCAGAACAGGAAAATTAAATATTGAGAATCTGAGATCTGATTCTGTTGAAAGAAAAAAAAAAAATGTTTGTTGGTACATTTGTTCCAATGTAAGCTTATGAACTGAACATTTAGGGACTATAGCCTCCTCTCAGGCTTACATATTAACATATAAATATATTTAAATTGACTGTTTTAAGGTTTACCTATGTTTCTCTCTATATATGCCTCCTCTTGTTTTTCTCACTTTAAGATAACAATGAAAATGTCCACAACAGTGGTCCTATTTGCCTTTTCCCCTTACTGTTAACATAGTTGAATATATTCTTTACAATTTCTGGATTTCACATTAGTCAATTCTGTCCTAGGCTTTTTTTCAGCTTCTTTAAATTGCACTCAACTAAAACTACCTG
This sequence comes from Anser anser, assembly GCF_964211835.1. NCBI lineage: Eukaryota > Metazoa > Chordata > Aves > Anseriformes > Anatidae > Anser > Anser anser. Next base: position 15,911,864 of record NC_139725.1, on the reverse strand, counting down.
CATAAAGCCTCCTTGTTAAATCTCTTAATAACTATTGCAGTAGTTGTGAACTCTTCTAGTTCCCCTTCTTTGTCCTTTCCTAATTCTGTCTATTCCCTTCTCTTTGAAGTTCCTAGATATTCTGTCCTGACTGCTGCATGATGTCCTTCAGCTTTGACTCTGATTTTGCTGGAAAGTATCACTGTTCAGCATGTCTTTTCTGTCTGTACTGGGTCTTGCTGGAAGTTCATTTTCATGAAGTTCATTTTCTTTGTCCGTATGGTGATGTGCTCTGCATTTGTGGCTAAACCACTACTAATAACACACCATTGTACTGCTGGACAATGTTTGCATGCCATTAAGGCTTTCTGTCTCTCTTAACTCCCCCAACCTAAAAGTGAGTAAGCTGGGTGTGGACAAGAAGATGGGAGACGACACAGCTACTACATCTGACCCCAACTGAAAAAATGGATATTCTATGCCATCCATATGAAGTTGTGCTCATCAATAAAAGCTGGAGGAAAGAAGGAGGAAGGGGAGAGACATTCATTGTTACAGGAGTTTGTCTTCCCAAGCAGCTGGTAAGTGTGCTGAAGACCAGCTTTCAAAGAAGTAGCTGGACAAGTGCCTGACAATAGGAAACAGTGAACAATTTCCTCTTTCAACATCCTTCTTTTTCCCCTCCACCCCACAGAAAAAGGAAGTGAGTAAGAAGCAGGGTGGGTGTTGGCTGCTGTCTGTATAATATCACTTATTGACACAGATTGATCTTTTATTACTGTATAAGTCATTCACAGATGTCCCAGTCTTTTCTGTCCAGAAATTTCCAAACAGTAACAATAACTATTTTGCTTATGGTTGTCTACATGAACATAGCTAAATCAGTTCAGAATCCTCCCCTCCATGAAGCATTCCTTGTTACCACCTTCTGTGATAACTCTGCATACTGTATCCTGACTATCTCTCAGGCCCATAAGAAGAAAATATTTGCCAGTCTGCAGTATTTCACACATAAGCTATGCAACAATCCTGAAAATTGTCTCTCTAACAATATCAAAACATAACCCCTTTAATCCATTAAAACATCAATCCTAGTTATTACATTCCAGCTACTGTATGTCCTTTACCTAGCCTTGACAAATTCTGTCTCAACCCCATTATATGTATGCTAATGCAAGGACCATTTTCCAAGGAAATCTAGTGGCCACTATTTAAACACTTGCTGTCTAATCTATCCAAAATATATAATTATCCTCATTATCAGAACTATAACAGAAGAGTATTTAGATCTTCATTCAGCAAAGTACACGTAGTCAGAAAAGTATATAAGCATATGGTTAAACAGACGGCAAGATAGCATTTAACGAACCACTGAAACATAAACACGGCCTAACATGAATATTTTCTGTGATATTTCTTTAGCTGCCTTTAACACGCACTTTCATAAATAATGAATCAGACACAACTAGTATCAATTATTGTGATTTTGGGAAAGAGTGCAGGAGTTTAAAAGTGTCTTGCATCTTCTTCATGGTTTGCTGTTATGTGGGAGCATCAAGTACAATGACTAGGGCCATTAAGTTATGTCATGTGCAGCAAGATAAAGCAGCACTTTCATTGTGGTGAATACATGAGTGTATACACATAAAACTATGATGGGGATACTGGTTTCCAGAGGATTACTAGAGCTGGTTGAACACTGCAAAACTGGGCTTATGACTATTTAATAGTGAATTGCTGTCTGTTTCAACCACATTCTTTCTTATTCCTATTCATGTGTGTTTGTGAAGGTTCTCATAAATCTTCATGAAAGCTCATCTAGTATATCAGGTCTTATAGTCACAGGTGGTCAAAAGTATCTGTAAGAAAAAGAGTATTTTTCTGATATTCATTCATCTCTCGAATAAAATTGTCATCTATACAGTAAGCAACCACAATATTACAATCAGCTGGGAGGAGCTGCAAGAAAGTGTCCACAAACTTTAATGTTTAAATAGTATTTCTAAATAAGAACATCTGTCATGTATCTATATTACAGATAACAGATGATCTGAATGTCCACCTACTTAAAGTTTGGTGGCACTTTTAGGCATGTAGAGGAGACATGAAACACTGACAATTTAGTATGGAAATAACTTATACCTTAAATTTGTTCTCCTATTATACATGCATAAATTACTTCAGTAGCTGAAACTAGTTAAGTATTGTGTTCTTTAAGAAGAACAGAAACTCATGTTCAATACATGTTGAATATTAACAATAACTAATCAGACTGCTACCATCTGAAAGATATTAGTCTAGCCTCCTTTAAGTATCTTCTACTTGGTCTTACCTATTGCAAATCATTTCTGAGGCACAACTCTTAACAGTAATGGAAAAAGTAAGCTCAAATATAATATGACACATGTAGCCCATAGTTGTTATCTTTCCTGACTACAGTGATTTTTTATTGCTGTTAAATGCAATTCATGTCCATTAAGACAGGAGATACTCAGCACTTTTCTGAATTGAAGCAATAGAAAAGAAACAGAAATGAATGACCTGTAAGAGTCCTACTTAATTTGATTTTCTAACATTATCTTTGCTCTGCTTTAGATTTGTAAATAACTTAAGATTTGAAAAATCTTTTAGAATTAGCAGGAATTGCATCTATGCCTTGAGAGAAGAATAGGCCCCTACTGTTTGTAATTAATTCATTAACAATGTGCACAATATTGTGGGCAGATCTTTAATTGCATTAGCTTCTGATGAGTGTATGTGTCACCATTCCTCACAATATTTAATTTTTTTTCTTCTAATGACAATTTTATGGTGTGCATAGCTGTGCATCATCTGCTTGTAGAAGGACATTTCAGGCTGAGAAAGACATTATCTTATCTTCTGTGACATCTGTGTTCTTTAAACTAGATTACAGGGGACTTTAACTTCCCATTTCTCACCTGTCTGGCCCTGTAGGGGTATCCACACTTGAGAGGTGATTCCTGGGGATCCTATACAGTGCTTAGAGTGACTTAATCAAGAAAAAAAGGATTTCTGCAAGCCAGGAGGTCATGGAGGGAGTTCCCTAACACAAAATTCCAACAAGGACAGTACTTTACCTCACTTTCTTAAGCACTGAGGTACCTTCTTCTAATAGGTACTCACAGTCAAATTTTTTTACTGGAGCTGGAAATCTAAGCCATGCCTGTGTAAAGACAACAAAAACTGCTGCTTCCAAAATGCTCAAGTAGGGCAGAATATTAGAAGACTAAGATGTAAGCTTTTACCCTTACTGAGATGTGTCACTTCCACTGAAACTCTTCCAGTTTTTAAAAAATATTTAAATATTCATTGATCCAAGGAAAGTTTGGAAATGACTCTGTAGCCAATGAAGCAGCACACTGTGCTGGAAGACCATCATTCTGCTCCCTGCATCAGTGAATATCTAAATGTAACAATCACTGTGCTGTTTGCAGATTGCTTTTCACAAGCTGAACTTTTATTACAATTAAACAACTTTCTTTTTCTCATTTACAGCCCAAATGGACCATCCAAAGCCTGCTAAGGCTAAAAAAGTATTAAGAAAAAACTCCTGCCTAGTAGAAAACTGATCAGAATTGCTTGCACTACTCAGCAACACTTACCAGAATATGAACCACAGAACAAACTCATTCTAAAACAAAACCTAATTTTATCAATAATTTTTACAGAATATCTTTCCAGATATTATGAAGACTGCAATCCTAGAGTGAACACCTATTGCAGAATGTCCAAAGGTTCACTGTGAGCCACAAATCAGATCTTTATAATTAAGGTCTATCAGTTTTTGATACTGTGTCAACTCATACAGGTTACATGCAGCTATCATGGATCTCACGTTCTGAGAGTAAAATATATGGAGAGACAAAAGTCCACATTCCAATTTCAGAAAGTCAGTAATCATTTAAAAATAAATACTTGAGCAACTTTTGCATAGTTTTTCCTTAATATAAACATCCATTTTACTTAAGAAACAGTTTTGAGTGAGTAGAAATGAGTAAAAGACAGGAATATGACCACATTTGAACCTAGCATGTAAAAAAAGCAGAATGGCTAGAACAATATTTTGATCTTTCTGTAGCAGGCCCATTAAGACTAATGTCATCCTTTCAACAGTGGATTATATCCAGATTAAAACAATTCCCAGCTGTTGAGAACTGCACAGAGGGGAAATGCTCTCATTTTCATTGTCAAGATGGCTTTGAACCTGAAAATTTACCTACCACTTCTTGGATATATACTGTGTTCACGTGAGTAAAAGTTTTCTTTCAGAACTACCTCTGTGTAAATTACCCTGAACTTCAGCCGCAGTTAACACTGTACTTCTCTTATGTTAGGCGGAAGCTCATCCCCATGCAAAGTGTTAGCACAAAACAGAGAACTGAATTCTATTCACAGGTAATATTGATGATTTCAGGCAGACAGACATCATCACTTTTTTAAACTTCTGAATAAAATTGATTCTAGTATTTTCTCAGGATGCACAGAATTATACTTTCATCTATGTTAGAGTTACAGAGGGTCTTCTTGCTGTTTGGCTATTTGCTGCAAATCTTCATTTTGAAAGATGACGTACCTTTTATTTGATCACATGGAATGAACATGTACATATTTTATGTGTGGGGAAAAAAAAAAGGAAAGTAAAAGTACACATATATCAATCAGTTTTCCAAGGTGATACTATTCTACTTTGTCCAAGTACAGTAAATCACAAAATATTCATTGAATGTGATGAGGTCATCCTCTCCTTTTCATTTGTGTGAGATGAAGTTTTTTCTCTGTGAAAACATGTATATTCTGGAATTCATTTTCTCTCACTTCAGATACAGGACCAAAACACATCACTAAAACTTAAGACAGTGCTACTTTTTTCTGGAAAAAATATAAAAGTGGAATGAGCTGTCTGTGACTAATGCTGCAGTTTTAGGATGTTAAAACAGTTCGATCTGAGAGGCAATTTTGCCTAGATCAGGCAAGAAATATGCAAGATTGTGTTTTGTATCAGTTAATCTCCTAGTAAACGTATATATTTTGAAATTGGGTTTTGATGCTTTCCTTGTCTCTCTTATTATCTTTTTCTTTCTCAAAAAAAAAAAAAAACAAAAAAAAAAAACAGAAGATGTCTATAAAATGAAATCCTGTTTCTCATTTCATGTAGTTATCAACAAACACCTGAAAGAAGCTGAAACTTTTGTGCATCTTGTTTAGGCAAGTATGATAAAAAAGAAAAGGGACATTGACCTTGAAATTCAATGCACTCAAAATCTGTTTGTCCTACATGAAGAAACTTCATGGTTGTTTGACTTCTTGTGAGAGGTTTTTGAGACTGAAGCAGCAATAATACAGCCTGCTTCATTCCTGGCTCCAGACCCAAGAGAATTATTGTTGGCCAAGATGAGCTTTGAAGATATCCTTCTCTGCAAAATATTCCAAAAGGGATTATTGTTGCCTGAAATAAGCCTGCTGATAACTCCCTGCAAAAGACTCATCCAAAATAACTTGACAAACTTCTTGTGGTTTCAAATGCTAATAGTGTAAAAACATTGAAATTAATTATTATTGAGGCATGAAATTTCAATTATTTGGGTCAGTGATATTTTTTATGGCATCTAAGTCATTCAAGAGCAGTGATTTTAGAGGAACAAAAACTGGATGACAGGAATATAAAACTATATTCCCAATGAAGAAATACAAAATAACCCTGATAGGAAAATGTATTTAATTCAACACTGTGTATGACTGATATTATTTATTACTTAACAGATGCACAGTTTCTGAAACACAAATTGCTGCAAGAATATCAACAAACGAAAAGAATTAAACTGCTTCTCTGTTTCTGAAGGAATAAATATGATATAAAGTAGTATTAAAGAAGGCAGCTTTCATAATCTTTAATTGCTTTGAGTGTTGTAAGCAAGAAGAACAAAACACACAAAAGCTTGTATACAATGTCTAGTCTACTCACAGCACTCATTCCCACAAGATATCATTAAGGCCAAAATTCAGGCTTTAAGAAAAGATTAAAGGTTTATATAGTTGGTAATAAAAAATTTAGAAGAGGAGGTACGTGGGGGGTGAGAATGAGACACTGTTTTTCAAGGGAACATATAGAAGTTAAGTGTTTAATTCCCACTAAAATCCCAGTTCCGAGTTTATATATGTTTCATACAGGCAGACATTAAAACTATGAAAACCCTCTCAAAATTGCAGCTTTAACACCTTTGAAATCAAATTACGTTTTGTCATGGTGTACAGTGCATGGGTTATCTACAGCATAAGGCTCCTTCAAGTAAGTATGAAAAAATCAGTGAAGCTGAATCAGTTGTCACCCCTGAAACTTCAAGAAAACAAAGTAGGGTGAAATAATTTCCATTTTTTTTATTATTATTTATTATCAGCTCTATTCACAATCAATAATTTGACTTGATTTTTTCACCTATTTCTACATTTATATGTAAGATTTACAAAGATTCATAGTTAGGAAAAAAAATCCTGGGATCAGATGGAAAAAAATGGCTTAAATTTGTTGCTAAACTGCTCATTTTATTCATAACTTGTGAGCGGTAAGCTGCCTATGCTTAAACTTGGAAGTATAAATATGTATCCAAAATGATATTTTTATTAATTAATTAAGTGTGAAACAATGAACCAATTGATAATATGATGCAAAGGGATGGTGGAAAGGAGAGAACAGACCAGGAAACAGACTTGAGGAAATGTGGCTGGATAATATTCTTGCATTTGGGGAGAAGCATGCTGAGGTTGGAGGGTGTGCTGGTTTTGGCTGGGAGAGAGTTATTTTTCTACATAGCAGCACATATGGTGAGATGTTCTGAATTTGAGATGAAAACAGTGTTGATAACACACTGATTATTTAGTTGTGAGCAGTGCTTACACAGAGTCAAGGTATTTTCTGTTTCTCACACTGTCCTGCCATCGTGGAAGCAGGGGGTTGTGCAAGCAATTGGGAAAGGACACAGCCAGGACAGCTGACCCCAAGTAACCAAGAAGACATTCAATGCCCATGTTTGCTTACTTTTTTTTTTTTTTTTTTTTTAACTCAGAAAGAATATATGTAAATTCTGTGAAGAGAAAAAAAAAAGTCTCAGCAGGCAGATAGAAACTTTAAAAGCAGTTAAGACTTCATCCTAGGAGTCGAGACAAAAGGAAAATATTTTGGCCCTTTAAAGTATGAAGATCGATTGTGTGGTACTACTGCAATTGGAAATTAAGATTTGTGACATCTAAGTAACTGTGGTTTGCATAGAAATGGAAATGTGTTTTAGGATGATGAAGCAGAAGCTGAAGAACGGCACAGAATTATAGATTATAGGGATCTGAAAGAAAAAGCACCAAGCAAACATAAATGTAAACTCAGAGCAGGCTATTTTAAAACACATGGAAGCTAAAGAATTACTGTAGATCAATGCTAATACAGAATGCAAGTCCAGAAGAAGACTAACTTTTTAACTCAATAATAAAGTTGAAGACTAGGAAGATATGAAAATCCTTGTGGCCATATCTGAGGTAAGGTTGGAAATTACCGACAGGTTTATATTCTGACCTTTACATTGGATAGAAAAATTAGGCCTATAGAGGAGAATATTTAAGTAAATATACAGTAACAATTTTCCCTTCAAAGAAATGAAGTTAACAGGTCATTCCTACATCATTTGGGCAGAACAGGCACCATTACCTTCTTTGTTTTATTTGAAGTAAAGTTAATGTTATTGAATTGGAATCCCAAAAACTGAAGCTCATCATCATGATTGATAAAACCGGTATAAAAATAGGAACACTGTCTTATTCTCTTTCAAATAAACAAACCTTAAAATTAGATTTTTTAGATGTTTTCTAAAGTCTAATTTTCTAATTCTCAGGTTGCTCAATTGTTGTGGAAGGAATTATACACTTCACTTGTAAGAGAAAAACAGCAATATATTTATTGATGGAAACAGTGATTTAGCAGGGCTTAATTGTGAACAAGACAGCGATTCAACAAAGCTCTAATGGTAAATGTAACATTAACAAGATTCATGATGGCAAGGTCACTTGATTATTTACTACACAGAGGACAGGGTCAGCCTAAAAGCATAAGGGAGACCCTCAAGTTGAGTCATGAGGATCAGAATCGAGCCACTTTTGCTGTCCGAACTCTGAGGTGTCTAGATACAACTGAGTCTTACCCCAATCCCAGACTTAATGGTTTATGCCTAAAGGACTGTATGCATAATCAATCCTATATATCACTTAGCTAAGATTAAAAAGTTTCAGCACGCTTAGCAAATTACTTGCAGATTTTCAACAAGTTAGCTATTAGTCACTTAACTGAGTATCTGTTGCAGGTAAGGAATCTCTTGAACTCGAGGAGTAACCTTGAGAAGCATCCCTGCTCAAGGGTAAGATCCTGGCATGCAGCCCAATGCAATACAGGAGAGCTCAAAAGCCTCTGGGCTGTCCCCTATTTATGGAGTAAGATGATTGACTACTAGTCAGATTTGCATACTGGCTGTATTTGGTTGGTGCATGCTCCATTAGCCCTTGGATCTATCTTTCCCGAATCCATCTTGAGTCCAGTTTTGCTATTACAACCAGATGCATTCATCACGGTCATCACTGAAGGTTATCAGCCAAGCAGGGTTATGAATAGTCAGGTTTGGGGGGAGGGAAGGGTAAAGAGGCAGGGGGAATACACCACCACATCAATGTATGCATGTTTTTTTAGTTCTGCTTATGAGCATTTGTGATCTCTATCCTGTATTTTGTACACATTGTGAATATATAAAAATCCACTCACTGACTCAGAAGGTGAGAGCTTCTAGAATTATCATGAATGAAATTTTCTAGAGGTCCAAAGAACAGATGTTCAGTACTACTGAAATGGAAATGGTCATTATTAATCCAGTAAAGTAGCTAAGCCCACAGTAGTGTTTAAGTGCAGAGTTCGTTCCACTGCAGTTAATGTAACTACATATATAGTTTTATATAAATAAAATGTATGCTTAAGTTCTTTGGTGGATCATAAGCATAAATGGAAAAAGTATCAGTTTCAATATCTTACACTGACCCTGTAGCACCCCTTTTTCAGTTGACTCATGGTAATTAAAAGTGTTATACGTTGTCATGAAAAACACATTCTCCATAGACAAGTCTTTTAAGTTTGCCCTCTGTATGAGGTGTCACATTTGCATATACACATTGCAATAGGAGAGGTAGATTATATTCCTATGACCCTGAAAAAGGCACATAAAAAGCATGTAGAAGTTTAGTTAGGATCACCTCCAGTTATAAAGATTATCCTTTTCAACACTTTCAAATGAATTGGAACCATGTTCTTAACCATCTTGTCATCCCTGTGGTATTCATCCAGGCTTAGTTACCCAGGGTGCCTTTTTTATTAATGCTTTCAAATTTTCCTTTGATTTGAGGTTCAACACAAATATTTTCTCATTATTCACTTTTCTTTCCATTCTTTAGATGTTGGAAAGTCTGTTCCTGTCTTAAGTATCTTTGAAGAGATAGCATCAAAAATGAAGCATCCTAGAAACACCAGCAAGCTTTGACAAACTAAGAAAAATTTCCTTTCTACTACGTATTTGATAAGAGTTTCCTGCAACTTTTGTGTTTTGCTTTTTATGTCCTATATTGTGAACATTATTCTTCCTAGTTAAAAATAACATCATGTTCACTTGGCTCACCACATCTCTCCTGTCATGCATGGCTTGTGCTATCATCCAAATCCAGAAATGAACAAGCCCTGCCGCCAGCTCAGGAAAGTGTCTGTGCCCACTGCTCTTGAGCAAAAGACTGAGTGCTGTCTTGAGCCTGAGCAAGAAAAAAGCAGGACGCTGAAGCATTGGCTTTACACATATGAATAGTCCCAATGACTTGAGGGGTTTTGGTAGTTTGCATAACTGTTCACAGTTTCACTGCTTCTATGATCAGAACAGCTAGCTCTTCTTCAGAAGGGCTAGACATATCACATATCACAAATCCAACGCATGAAATATCAGGTCTTGAGTGACAAATCCTCTTTTACATCCTTTTACTTCAACAGTTAAAGAGGTAGACCTCACTTCCAGTCTAAACATATATTGTTTAGACTTCACCCTATCCATGCCATTCCTTGATATACTAGAAAGCCCTGAATCATTCTTTCTGAACAAGTCACTGATTTATTTTTCCTTTTAGATAAATGTGCAAGACACATTTTTCAGAACTCAAAACTTTCTGTAACTCATCATGTGCACACCAGTACTGATGCTACATTTCAGCTACTGATACAGCAGGATGGAATCACAGAAGTAGGACTCCATTATAAATAAGCTGTCAAGCACATGCCTGAAAAGCTTTTTAAACAGTATTGAACCAATAAATGAGGATTATACTATCTCAAGATGTTTTTTCCTCTATTGTGATAATTTGAACTGTGTTCTGGCAAGATCTGTGAAAACCAAACTAAAATATAATACTGTAAATGAAAAGAAGAACATGATACCAAAAGGGCACCAACAAAATATCCCTGTCTGCTCATTTTCTCTAAGATTTCAAAAGCTGATTTTTGAACACTTCTAGATAATACATATCTGCAAGTCATTCAAATGTTAACACAAACACATGCGTGCTGGTAGAATGTTAAATGTGGCTTACATAAATGACCATGGAATTAAAGACCAGTTTGAAAATTGAATTCATTGTTTATGTGAGAATGAATGTTCCCAAATACTTCTCTGCAATTTGTGCATCACTGGACATTACCACCCAATTATTACTACCCAAGTTATGCAATTTTGCTTCTTTGCTTTGTTACAAAGTATTTGATTATGTCATATAACCTGAAGAAAGAAGTGCTTTGTTCTATTTTAAATATCAGATAAGACAGTAACTCCTCAATTACACTGTGTTTTTTTTGTTTTTTTTGGTTGGTTTTTGCTCTTCACTTCTACCTTTTAATTATTTTAATTCATTTGAAGAGAGTTTTTCTCTCACTTGCCACTGCAATTGAATGAGCCATTAAAACAACCTACATCAGGCTCACTTTTGGGCTTATTTTTACTTATTCAAGTATCTTGTTATTTTAACATACAGCTTAGTGTTTTAAACATCAGCCAGTTTCTGTGTATAGTCATAGTGAATTGGGGATAGCTCAAATATGCTAACAGCAGTAAGGGCAAAAATAAATTTTACAACAAGGGGTTGGATAATATCACTTATTTTGCGCAAGTTGTGAGGTTCTTTCATACCAGCTCCTCACCACAAAGCTGTTTAGTGGGTACAGCAATCACTATTTTTTCAACCGCCTCTCTTTTCTGTTAATTCTTATGAATTCTGTGTATTATCCTACTTCAACTTTTCAGTTGCTATGTCCAGAAGCAGACGTCTGGTTTCTACTAGGGTTTACCGCCACATACTTTCCTCACAAACACAACATATGAATATTTATTGAATATTTCAGCTTTTTAATATTATTACTGACATATTTCCATTCAATGCTATATTATACCAGTATTATATTATACTAGTACTACTGTTCTTCACCAGTTTGTCAAAGATTTCTGAGATTTTTTTCATTCCCTTATCTTTTTTCCTGTAATCTAGTCCTTTTCTATTATATTCAGTATTATAATTTTCCTTTTCCCCTTGTTTTGTTATACATTTTCTTCCATTTCTACTCTTAACCAATACTATTTTTTTTTTTTTAAAGTGTGCGTGGGGGGGGTTCTTAACTTTTCCCTTTATATGGTACAATAGGTTGAATTTGATTCCCAAATGTCATTTGTTTTCTTTTTCAGTACCTCTTTTCCACATTATTTAGCTCATAATCATTTATGTGTGTGGGTATACATATAAATCAGTCAATCAATCAAGTTCGTATACTGTTGTTTGTGCATCACAAAATTAATAAAATCACCAAAATTTTGCTCCTAAACAAAAAATTTTTAATCCACAATCAGTTCTTTCTCATAATGAAATCATGCCTAATATAAACTGTTCCTATTCTTGGTGCAGCCTCTTTTGAGCAACAAATATCTCACCCGTAAATCTTTAAAAATTCTATCAATATTTTGTCAGTAGTAAACTTTCAAGCAAGCCTCTCAGATTGAAGACCCCTATGATGTTTGTGTTTCATTTTGTTTTGCTTTTACCTAAACTTAATGAGTATGTCCTTAGGGAGCCAATCATCTTCTTTAAGCCTCACTCAGAAAGAGGTCTTTTTCATAAAATGTCACTTGACATTGTTTTCATCCAGTTACATAGATCATTACCATTGATGCCAGCGTTCAAGTCATATGAATCACACCATCAAGTTTCATTAATGTCAGATTTGTCAAATATGTACTCATAAATGAATAATTTCTCTTTTTCATTACCCAGCCTTTGGATTACAGTCATCCCAAGGATTCCACTGATGAATTATGGTTCCAGTTCAAATAATCTTTGCACCAAAATTTTGAATGAAATCTCTCATTGTTCAGTTTTTCATTTTGCTTCACTGTCTTTCATCTCAGTAAAACACTTTAATGCAAAACCATAGCTGGTTAAAAAGAGAGCCCTGGGCAGTAATATTGTGCCATTCATTCAAAAAAAAAAAAAAATGCAGTCTTCCCCTATGTGTTAATGGATCTCTCACTGGGCTTGCCCAATATTCTGAGCCCAGACCTCCCCCTTTCTGTTGCCCTGAAGCCATATGTCATTTCAAGACTGCCAGTTATACAAATTTTTTTTTTTCCTGTGATGCCTACACAACTCAATACTAAAAGTGTAAAAAACATTACTTCCTACTTCTCCTACCACACCAACATCAGAAACTGTGCTAAGGAGGTGCAAGTAGATTCTTTAAACTGTATTTTCTTCAGTTTGTATTGTGCCAGAGTACATTTCCTTGCTTTCATATTTATTTTGAAGTGTGAAGTTTACCCTTTTCACACTGTGGCCTATACATTCATTTTCACAGGCCAAATCAGCCTGTTAGCAGCCTATTTTTACCTTTCTGGATTGATCCAACCAAATAGACACTTGCTTAGCAGTTGCACTCTATCCTATAAAGTTTGTGAAATCAGAATGACAGTTTTCAACCAGAGCAGAAAATAATTCAATGAACCAATTAAATTACCCTGAACACAGATATTCATTTAAATCTCTCTCAAGGCATGGAGAATACTCCTGATGCAATAACACCATTTAAAAATTCAAGTGCAAATGTCTTTGGGGGTGATGTATTTCTAACACTCACTCCATTGTAGCAGTAGTCTGTAAATGAATTACTTGACATTGTGACCTGCCTGGAGAAATAGGGTTTAGATTTCTAATTCACTAACTTTTACTTCTGTTTTATCAAAATTGTCCAGTGAAAGTCTCTTCTAAATAAAAATACTGCCTCTTAAATACACTTCACTGCATTTGGAAGCAATTTCTGATAGAAAGAAAAATGTGCAAAGCAGTAAAAAACTAAAACTCATTGAAGAGATTTTAAGATATAGATGATGCATACTTTAGAACCTGAGGTTGCAGTACCTTGGATCAGAATAGAAAATGGTTCCTAGGAGCACCTAGGAGCACAAAACACTGCTAGCCATCATTCACAGAGAAGACAGGTACATCTGTCATGATACCTGCAAAAGAAGCATGGATTTGCAATAGCCCGCAATGAACAAATCATAATAGACAAAACCAGAAATGATTGTTCTTCTTATTGCTAAGCATAATATCAATGGTCATGATGCCAGGCCTTGATCCAGCAAGAGCCTTTCAAATTTTGATTATTTTAAACTTGCACATTGTTTATCTGGTGCCCTTTTTTTTTTTTTTTTTTTTTTTTTTTAATTTTGGAGGAGATAATTGTCTGAGCTTAATTCGATTTCTGTGGCCAAAGAGAAACCATGGTGAAATAAGTTTGATTTTTCATACCGTTTCTGTCAACTGTTCTCATTTGGAGCAGATATAAGGTGAAATAGAGCAAGCTCTTCCCATCAGTGAGTGGCAATAAGTTTCAGTGACAGGTTGTCAGAGATGACAGGATCCTAGCTCTTCATAAGACAAAAACAGAGAAGTGTTCCTCTTCATCAAATTATTAGGAAATTTATACTGTCCCATTCCTAACAAAACTGTATTTATTCTGCAAAGATAAGGGAATTTAAAGCACCTCTGGAGAAGAAATCAGAGAAGTTTACAATAAGTACCCATCATCAACAAAGACCTATGCTACCTTCATTTGTTCTCTCTCTCAAACAAAACCAAACACAAATAACCACTGAATTCCCAAAGCTTCTAGATTGCTGGATTGTAATAACTGAAATTCACATCTAATCAATGCAAATGTTATTAGTCTCTGTGTTCCTTTCTGTCTGTTCCAGCTGACTGCATTGTTGAGTTAGTGCACAGAAAAACAATGCACTTTGGTTTGCTTTCAAGGACCGTGGACAGAGTCATTAAAACAATTCTTAAGGAGAAAAAAATAAAATTGACATTAACATTAATCTTGGAGGAAAAAGCAAAAAACAACAACAACAAAGTACACACATAAAAACGACACAATAGCAGACCACAATAAATAAATAAATTAATTAATAAAATGCATCAAATTAATTTGGCCAGAGACACTGACTACATGTATTTGTAAAAATCATTAGGGCTTGTTCTTGGCCTATTTAAAAATCACGCAGGTAGGAAAAGTGAGAAAAAGAAACGTATAGGCGAGTGATGGAATATAGAAGAAGAGAAACTATATCTGTTTGCTGGAGAGTGAATCTACTATGGAAACAACCCTCCCAAATGTAATGGGGACCAAATGTAACAGGAAGGCAAAGAATGGCAATTTCAGCTCTTCTGCAGATGGGGGTTGAAACACAAAGACTTACAGGACTGAAGGAGAAAACAATTATGCTGTGTTTTTACAGGACAGGAAATACAGGAGAGGTTTCTATCAGGCTGTCCATGATCTCATCTTTATCTTAATACAAGGATCCAGCAATATGCACAAATATGGGTTCAAATATTATTTCAGATTTCAGGTCTATCATTTGTCCACCTGGTTTATTTGATTCTGTAAAGTTCTATAAAATTTCCATATTAACCTTTCTGAAGAAGAATTTACCATTGTTTCTTACTTAATAGCATCACTACTAGTAGTATGTTTAGTTTCAGAAAAATAAAAACACTATAATTCTGTCTATCCTTTTACCCACAAGGATACAGGCTGATGGAAAATTGTACCCAAAAGGATGGATTCATGAAAAATAGAAAGAAAGAAAAAAAAAAAATAGCCGTTTACAACTAAAACAAGAGACACGGACAATACTGAAATTATTTTTTTAAATGGTACCTTTCTCTTCCAGTAACTTAATAGTCAAGATCATACTGGGGATAATCTGAGGTTTGAAGGCAATTTTCTGTTGAATAAAAAGATAAGAATGAAATATTGCATATGGCTAGATAGTAAAAATGTCTGTGGAAACAAACTATCTACCGATAATCCAATTACCTGTTGCTTGCAGAACTTCAGTCTGTTAATTATCTCCATTCATTCTGAATCACTTCTCCGTTACTGAGATTCATTAAAGGTCCATTCAGGTCTCTCAAACTATTTAACATCTTTTGTGTCCAAAGATATACAGCATCGTCAAGCTTTCAAACCTCAGAGGTAGGGCTATGTCCTTGAATATATTTATGTATTTCACATTGTAGTCAAATAATATGGAATACAATAACTGACCAACCATGTTTGTTTTTTTCCCTGTTTTATCTCTACTTAAATTTTTCTTTATGTACATTTATGATTTCTAATATCAGCTAGAGATAAACAGCAGTTTAATGCCTGTTTATCTGAATACCTGAAAATTCAAATGTAATATCTACATACAGTCAGATCTTTTTGTTTTTATTATATTTATCCCTCCATCATGACTCAGTATGTTTTAAGAGTGGTTCTGTTTTCATGAAATATTGTAACTAATTAAACACTTAGATTTGACAAGGGGTATTGTGACAGATCCTCAGTATGGGAACTGTACTCCTAAGAATGAATGCACTCACCACTGAGAGTTAAACTTATGCTGCTATGCAGAGGAGCATTAGGATCTTTAGTACAATAAAATAATTATGAGCAATGATTAGTCGTCAAAGAAATGCAACCTCCAAAATAGCAAATTTTGTAGAGGAGCTTATACTAAATATTAAAGTTTGTGGATCTGCCCTTTCAAAGATCCTGAGAATCCTCACCTGAGACTAGAAGAAGGTACTATCCTTACCTGGGATTCATAAGAGCTGAAATAAATTAGTTCTTCTGGCTTTGATTAGAGGAGCAGAAAGAAATGCCTTTCCTTTGTCTAATATTTAAAGCAGGCATTGGAGATAAGAAAAAACAGGGTATTTATATAATACCATTTATATAATATATATCGTTATATCATGTGAGTGTTTTGCTTTCAATGGAAATATTCTTTTTTTTTTTTTTTTTCTGTGTTTCTGAAGCCTGTTATAGCGATATATGATTCAAGGTCGCTCTAGTTACTAAATACTCTCAATTATGTGTGGAAAGTTTTCACCACTGAAAGCTTATTAACTGTCTAAACAGATAAACAATGAAAAGACCCCTTTGTTATCCAATTTTTGTCATGATTTTCTGAAAAGTATGACATTACAATCAAATTTCTCTCAGTACAGATAGAGAGATTTGAAATCAGTTTGTTCATATCCCACATGACTATTCTAGGCACTCTTTCGTCTTCATCTATATGTTCTGAGGACACTCATTATTTAAGAAGGTGGACTTACTAAAATCCCTCTAATATCGTATCTCCAATACCACTTTGGTTAACTTTTCCAAAGTAACTACTGAAAGTTTTAGAATTTGTACCTTAGATTCTTTAAATATTAATTTTACCAGAGGAATATTATTTTTCTCCCATTTTCATGTGAGTTTAACTATTGAGAGAAGTATTTGTGTAACCATTTACAGATTACAGACTTTTTTTTTCCAATAGACAAGAAGAGCAATATGGACAGTGGCAGTGGTATCCTCCCATTCCCAACACTCTCACCAGTACTATTGCAGCCTATCTAGGACCACAGTTGTGGTTTCCTCGCAGATCCAGAAGAATAATCAGATTTGCACAGACATCAGGGAAACAGAACTTGGCCACCAATTCTTTATTGCCATTGAATAGAATAGAAAAGTCCAATTGGAAGGGACCTTCAAAGATCATGTAGTCCAACTGCCTGACCGCTTCAGAGCTAACCAAAAACATGTCATCGAGGGCATTGTCCAAATGCCTCTTGAACGCTGACATTCATGGGGCTTCAACCACCTCCCTAGGAAGCCTGTTCCAGTGTTTGACCACCCTTACAATAAAGAATTTTTTCTTATGTATAATCTGGACCTCTTCTGGCACAGCTTTGTGCTATTCCCATGCGTTCTCTCATCGATTACCAGGGAGAAGAGACCAACACTTCTGTCTCCACTTCCTCTCCTCAGGAAGAGAGCAATGAGGTTGTCTCTTGGCCTCCTCTGCTCCAGGCTGGACAATCCAAGTGTCCTCAGCCTCTCCATATAAGGCACACCTGCCACTCCTTTTACCAGCTTTGTTGACCTCCTCTGGACACCTTCAAGCACTTTAACATCCTTTTTATGTTGTGGAGCCCAGAACAGTACAAAATATCCAAGGTGAGGCTGCACGAACATTAAATACAGTGGGAGAATCACCTGTTTTGACCAGCTGGCGATTCTGTGTTACATGTCCTAAAACAAAGTTTGTCCTCCTGGCTGCCAGGGCACACTGCTGGCTCATGCTGAGCCTGCTGCCAAGCAACACCCCCAGGTCCCTTCCTGCTGAGCTGCTCACCAGCCACTCAGCTCCCACTCTGTGCCTGTAATTAGCATTACTCCATCCCAGGGAGAGCACCCGGCATCTCTCTTTGTTGAACTTCATTCTGTTGGCAATTGCACAGTGCTCCAATGTATCTAGTTCCCTCTGCAAGGCCTCTCATTCCTCCAGGGAGTCAACAACACCTAATTTAGTATTATCAGCAAATGCTGAAAGACAAAACATTTAATATGACTACCAGACCATCAACTGCATATGTAGCTTCAAGACTTGAGGCAAAACCCAACTATGATTACAACTAAAAGAACACCACCCCACTTATTCTGCCCAATATCTTTTACTTACAAATTGAAGACCTTTGATCTGTAACATTTTGATTATATAAAGAAAGCACTTACTTCGAGCAGCAGTTTTTACATCATCACAGAATGAATCTCCCTTAGTGCAGAAAGCTATTGATTACCTCTTTGATACTGATTTCCACTAGAAACTGAGAAAACACCCAATCAAACGTGGACTCAGTCCTTCCTGCAACTGTCTCTCTTAAAATGATGGGGAGTTATGAAAATAATTTAACTACCCTGGAGATATATTCACATTCCATTGACAGCCACAAAGATGCCTTTCTAGGACTCTTGCATTACTATAGATTAGGAGCCACAGCTTACATTTTTCACTCATACTGTTATTCTACAGATATAATTGATACCATTCTGACGTTTTTGAAAAACATGTAGCATGCCAAGGGTATCTTACAGCTTTATTCACATAACAGTCAACTACAAGCTGTTAGTGTGAGCTATACAGAAAAACTTCACTTAGATGGCTTAATGAAAAAATAAATTATTTACATGTAAGAAATACTTCCTTAATAATGAGGAACTACTAATACTAAGATGAAAAAGTGCTTAGTAGGACTAATGCATTATATTGATATGAGAACAACCTTCTAAACTTAGCCCCTTGAAAAGGATGTAATTTCCAATAGCTGATCAAATCAAATCTATTTCAAGATATGTTAGTCAGCCTTCTTGGAAACCTATAATTAGTGAGCCATTAGTTGGGTCATCATTTTCATATGCAAAATCTGATGCTAAATACTTTGCATTTCTCACATTCACTTTTCTTCTAAGTCATGCTAAGAAACAGAAAATGAAATAAAGCAGTATATTTGAAATAAAGGGCACACTGATGCTTCAACTCATTATTTTCAATGCTGAGACAAAAAAAAAAAAAAACAGGATGCCATTTCCAAATGTCCCTATCTATATCTATTTAAGAAGAAGGACATGGATTCATAGGGCAGCAGTGTCATCCAATACAAAGTAGGAAGAAAGCCTGATTTTCCCCTTTCCATTCAACCACAGTCCCAAATTCTATGAACTATTCACTTCAGTGTGTACGGCTAATAGCTGCAGAACAGAGATCTGATATCAAAGTCACTGCAGGTTAAAGGGTGGTAATTAGCTGTGAGGTGAACATAAAAAAGAGGGCAATGCAAGGTGTGCGAGGAGAGTTATTGTCGATAAAGAGCCAACGTGAATTTGTTTAAGCTGTATAAGCTCAAAGAATGATAGTCTGAACTTTCTTCATCTGTGCTGTTGTCTTTGATAAATCCAGCAAGGAAGCCTGACAGCCTCATACCATACTACCGGACTGAAGCTGTCCACTAAGGCAGGTAGGAAAAGAAAGAGTACACAAATGGAAAAAGAAAACAGAAAAAAAATCCTAATAAAATTCCTCCACTTTATGTTTAAAATTATTTCAGGGAGGCAAATGCAAGTTAAATGTTCAGTGCTAAATCCTGGTCAGCCCACATTATCCTTGTCCATTTATTATATTTGTAGCACCAGAGGCACACACAGATCTACTAGTAAATATTACAGAATATAAAAATGCTTTTATCATTATAACTTGTAAACTTACGGGGAAATAGCATAATGGTTGGGCATTTCATAAACACCTACTCTTTAAACTGTTAGCAAATGCTCTTCTCTGATCATGCCCAAGAAATGTTTGGGAAGGTGCTGACCAACCCCCCAATCCCTGCCCCCCGAAGGGTGTATTAAGGTGTGTTCCCAGTTAGCACTGTGCATGCACAAAAATTGTTTTGGGAAGAAGAAAGTTTAAGAACACAGAAGATAAGACATACTACTCAGCTCAAGGCCAGCAAAGAGTTCCTGAGGCCTCAAACCCACAGTCTAGTGATTAAGATCATCTCATATAAGACAGAAGTTAGCCTCATTAGGCTAAGAGAGTAACTGTAATTTGACCTCTTTTTGTCTGACAAGAAGGGTAAGAGATCACCATCACCACCCACAATACAGAGGTTAACTTGTTTCTGGTTACAAACGGTTCCTGACTGTACACTGGAAGTAGAAATTCCAGCATTTCATGGAATCATAGAACAGCTTGGGCTGGAAAGGACCTTAAAGATCACCTATTTCCAACTCCCCTGCCATGGACAGGGATGCCACCCACTAGATCAGGTTGCCCAGGGCCTTGTCCAACCTGGCCTTGAACACCTTCAGAGATGGGGCATCCACAACTTCTCTGGGCAATGTGTTCCAGTGCCTCACCACCCTCTGAGTGAAGAATTTCCTAACTAATCTAAATCTCCTCTCTTTTAGTTGAAAGCCATTCCTCCTTGTCCTCACGAAATGAGGAATTTCATGAGGAACATGAAATTCTTTAGCTCAGGGACACAAGGAAAAGGGGAGGTGGGACCCTAAACACATCCACATTTGAATAGTTTCCTATAAACTCACTCTGGGTTATGATGCTTATTTCTCAAAGTTAAGTTTTGGCATCAGCATTCAGGGGGATTTAATTCTCTCCATGTGCTGTACCAAGAGCACAGACATTTCTACCCTTGGACTCCAAAAATCCCTAGGCTAGAGTAAGGTCCTACCTTACTGAAGGTCCAAGTCCAAGGTATTGCAAAAGCATTAAATCATTACTAAATACTGGGTTAGCTTGAATTGATTGTGTAGGAATTTAAATCAACTAATTTTATAAGCAATATGATTTGTTTGTAAAAATTTGTCATCTCACCATGTTACCTCTGGTACAGGAAAAGGTTGGATGGGATATAGAAGATTTGTCGTGCACTGAATGCAAGGATTAGAATACTCAAACTTCCTCAGACCAACTGGAAAAGCCAATTCCAATATTACTGACTCTGAAGCAGGATACTTATCAATTTCCATGTACTTTCTCTGGGTTAACTCATAGATTTATTCTGTCACTACATAGGGAAGAAGCAAATGTACTATGCTTCAGTGAAATTGGGCTGGGATAACCAAAATATGAGCAAGAGCCAGAACATACCTTGTTTTCAACTTGCAATTCAAGACTACAGGCCTCAAACTTTGCAGGCCAACGAATATCTTTCTGCATTATCTGTATGTATCTCTGCATTCACTGTCTCTAGAGATGCTTATAGATGTGATATATGAGCTCATAAGGTGGCTGCCTCAGATCCTGTGCAGTTTAGGATCAGTGGAAATGTTGCATAAAGCAGACAGCAAGAATTTGGCAGTCACCCGCATGTGAATAATTTTTAAAATGAGGGTCAGAGATATAAAGTAGAACAAAGTTATTAGATTACGTTCTCCAAGCAGTGAGTTCTAGAAATGGTGCCTTCTCTGTCACAGTAACCTTCAGCCCTGGGAATACTGAACTGCATGGGCTGTGCTTCTGTGAGGCAAAGTAAAATGTTTTAATACAAATACAATACATGCAGGTTATTTCTGTGTAACTAAATTTAACACAACAGGGCATGTTGGCAAACACAGAGCACCAGCTGTCAGCACTCAGAGCTGACATGGTTGTTCTCTGTTCAGATAATTATCTAGGTTGGTTCATTGCTATATTGCAGTCTAATTATAGTAGAAGTTAGATGAGCACTCCTTTCACTTGGCTGTATAGATCAAATCTTACTTTCAAAAGCAAAATTTTCTCATTTGTACTTGGAACTTAAGGTTATAGAGATGAGCACTGGAACTACTCTTTTCATTTCCCTTCATCATTTTAATGGCAATAGGATTTTTGTTGTTGATTTGTTTTTATTTTATTCCTAAGGCTCAGTTTCAGGTGGTGAATATTCTGGGAAGAGAGAGATTTTGGAGTGTGGGATCTATGAAGCTTTGCACACAGCCTTCATCAAAGGAAGAGCCTCAAAACAATTGTCTAAGAGTTTGTTCACAACTGTCATCCTACATAGCAGGCTGAAGGTCAGAGTGTGATCCTATCCCTGATAAGGATCAGAAAGCTTTGACTCAGTGAACTCAAATATATTTTTGTTTTATCAATATGCATCCCATCCCACACAGTCCATTCTTCTGTTCCTACTGAGAAGTAATGGAAATTTCATGAGAGACTCTACTAATGAAACCAGATAATAGCAAATATTGCTTCTGAATAAAATGCAAATTCTCACAAAAGCCAATTGTATCCACATACATATGGAGAGTCCTGTCATATGTGTTGATCACATGGAACCATTAAACTCAAAGGCACAGATTTTTGTTAGATTCTTTAGGCTTTAAGTAATTACTCGGCAGCTTCAGATTTCTGACATTTTGTATGGATTTCAAAACAGCACAGATTATTTAGTCTGGGTAGTACAGCTCATGAGTGAACCACTGTCACTGTGCCATATCACAAAGAAAGGATTCTGTTTATAGGAACAGTTTCTCTTTCTTTTAATCTGTGAAAGATGCCAGGAACAAAGTTTAAAACACAGATTAACACCAGATTATATCTTGAATCCCACTGTAGATTAAATCCATATTATAACACAGTCCTAATTCTGCATTGAACCATTTTACTCTACTAAAATAAATGGGAATATGCTGTGTCACCACTTTAGAGAACAGTACTTACAGGACATTTTCTAAAAGAATTAC
This sequence comes from Anser anser, assembly GCF_964211835.1. NCBI lineage: Eukaryota > Metazoa > Chordata > Aves > Anseriformes > Anatidae > Anser > Anser anser. The sequence continues at coordinate 15,889,135 of NC_139725.1, read as the reverse complement.
AAAAATCTGAAAGTTCAACTGGGAGGTTATTGCTTGCATCTGTTTTTACACATGCAAAGAAATGCTATGGAGGTATTATGAAAGCTAGTGTTTGTCCTTAATAACCTAAGAAAAGGCTTTACTCTGTACACTAATGCTGAACTTCTCTCTAATGTGGCACTGCACCACACATCAAGTTTTACCTCTTCGATTCATAATATAAAAGTCCATTTATAGCGCAGAATAATGTGCATACTTTATTGCCAATTAAGATTACTCATCTGCTCTCACCCACCAAGATTTCTACTGTACTTTTAATTTATCATTGCTTACTTTAATACACCCAGTTTCATCACAGTAGCACTAGGAATCAGATCATTATAGCCAGAGCTGTACTGAACTAATTTAATCTTCTTGGGGGAAAACGAAAAAGGAAAAGCGTGAGAGAACATTTTAGATTCAAAGATATGTGGGATTTTAATTTATTTTTTTCAGCATTACTTATCACTTCCCATTTTATTTAAAAACTGCCTAAAATGATGAGGCTGACATACTGGTTTGACTAACCACCACTTTGACTCCAAAAAAAATGTTAACTCTCCATCTGGAATTGTACAACATTGAGATATATGTTACAAGGAGTACAAATTGATTTGATGTACCAGTAACAGGAAAAAATGAACAGATGAAAGAATGTAAAGGCAGTAGCTTTTAAATCTCAGCTCAGGACTAAAGTTGGCTAAAATTCTATAGAATAGCCATATTTTATTTCCCACTTTTGTACATTTTGAAAACACCATAGACATTTTCCAATGTCTGTCTATTTCTGTGCAAGAGACCATATACAGGGGATACTGAAGACCAGGACAGAGCTGTTCTGACAAAGCTGCTTCAGGAATATCAGAATATTACTTCAGAAACTACTCCAAGCCAAGATCAAAATGCTATGTTGAAATAGCAGAGCGCTACAGATAAGAATTACTACTACTTGTGATATACAGGAGAGGTGAAGGAGTGTGAGTCCTGACATTGCAAGTACATGAAGGGTTAGGACTGCAGTGAATCATAGTAACAGCTGAAGGATCCTCTCTCACAATCTTCTGCTACAAAGACATTTCCAGGACTGAACTGTCACAATTGAAATATACGTTTTTAGAAGTAGACGCCATTTCACGTTAAAACTTTGCTGGTTGCTCAATTAGCTCCAAATCTTTCACTTAAGGAAACAGAGGGCATAGACTTATTTTCTTGGTAAGAGTTATTTTGCACCATATAGTAGAGATTTATTCATACTGGTTGCAAGTATTAAAGACATTTTTGGCTCTACAATGCAGCAATGCAGCTGACCAATGAAAGTTTTTAAACCTAGTGATGTATCTATTTTTGTCAACAGGAAAAAAAAAAAAAAGAAAGGAAAAATTAAAAAAAAAGGACATTGTTACTGTTCCATGCAGTTAGCTGAATTTATTTTATTTTCTAAGTGTATTCTAAACTCAAGTTAGTATCAACATCAATTTTGTAGTCACTTGGCAAGCTTCCTTATGAACCACTTAGTCACCAAGTAGTTCAATCAGTAGAGAAGCAAGAAGTCCCAAAGGTCATTTTCCAAAGTGATTGTTTTAGGATGTGAATACCCATTGGCCCATGAGTTGCTCTGTTCATTGTCATGAAAAACATCTTAACCACCTAGTGTTTGAGGGAGGTCCCAGACAAGGAGCTCAGAATAGGAAAATCCTGTTATACTGAAATTTGATTCAATTTGTAGACCCTTCACACTCTACTGACAGCATAAATAAACACAGCCTTCAGTATGCAAGAGTAACCAGAGTAAAAACAACCACTGAAAAGAAGCATCTTGTAAACTAGGATGGGTCTCTATGCAGATCTCCAGCAGTACTGAATTTTTTTGTGAAGCCTTAATACCTGCTTTACACATATGCATTTCTGTTCTAGTAAGACCTAGCAAGAGAAAGGAAGAAGGTGAAGGACTAAGGTGCATCTGCAATCAGTCTCAAACGTATAGAAATAGTATTTCAGGGAGTGTTTCCAGACAACAACAAAATCCAATGTTAGAAGTTGAATACAACAAAAAGATAAGGTATGACACAAGATGCAGAAATAATACTTTCAGAAAGAATCATAGATTCTTCTATAAGTATTAAATACTTAAGAAAGCCTTAAATACTTTCAGAAGCCAAAAATAAAGCAACATATACAACATTGCAGCTCATGTCAGAAAATAAGATATAAGTGCACGTAAGCAATTTTCAGTAGAATGAACGGTGTTGCCTTTTTCCCATAAGATTGGCAACACTAGTTGCTTGCTGTACATCAACTTGTTGCTATACTGGCAGTGAGGCTTTTCCTATTAAGCCTAGTAAGCATTCATTACTTATGGTAATGAGTGACTTAGTTCTTCTGCTGTTGTTCATTTCAAATGTATAGGAACTGATATGCTTCTTTCCGTAAAGAAACTGTAATTTTCAGCCCAGCTTGAAATATTTTTACTTGTTCATCAGAAAAGGATTAAATGAATCTTTCTTTCTTTTTTCTTTTTTTTTTTTTTTTTCCTTGGAGGTTCCCTACAAAGAGAAATGTATTGACAGGTAAAAGGCATTTTAGAAATATTGTCAGACATATCTGACACTCCTACTAATAGTTATCACTAGTGGTGTATACGTGTTAGAAGGTTTCATGGAGCCCTATTCCCAGAAATGCAAGTAAAAGCACTTTTGGACATTTGGTAAAAATTTACCCACCTTTTTGGCAAATACATTTTAGGAGGGATTTTCTAGCCTCATCTCCCAAAAGGCAGGTAGAAACAGCATGCTCTTTCTTATATACACTGTAAGAGGTGAACAGTATATCCTTACTGGGACAGGGAAACTAATTATTCCATATGGTTCATAAAGAGTTAACAAAGATCACAGAAATCAAAGGACCTCGGAAAGAAGAAAAGGAGCTTGAAAATAACAACAGTGTTAGTTGCATGAATTTCAACAATTAAATTCAAGACAATTTGACATTCTTCAGTAAATTTGTCCTTCTAAACTAAATCTGCTTGAGGTTGGAACACAGTTGTAAGCAGAAGGGAGTTATGGGAATCTGGAGGGGGTCAGTTCAATGCTATAAACAGAGAACCTGATTCTGCAGAATTGTCAATCTGGCCTTTTCACAGAACATTAAATTAATTAAATAATAAGACAAAAGCATTTCTGTGCTTGAATTACTCCATTTTTTCCTGAAAGTGATAGAATATAATTATGCTCACATATGTAAGAGGCTCCTATAAAAACTAAAATCTATTAATCAGGTCACACTTTAATAGAACCTTTAATGCTGTGCATCCAGGGGTGCTTTACCAAAAGGCAAATTAGAAACTCAATTAATTTTGAATTATTCTAATAAATGGCTTGTAAACCTGGATTTAAGGGGGCTATACACCTGTGGACATAGCAAATTAACATGGGTATGGGAATCCCAAAGCTAGGATGAACCACAGCTGGAAACCTCACAAATAGATGAGACTAGAAATCTCTTTAATCTGAATCAAGAAAACAAACTGAAAGCTACTGAATTTTGAAGATCCTACATAGAAATCTAGTCATACAGGTCAAAGAGGAAGAAGTAAGTTTAACAGACTGCAAACTTCCCAGTGGTTATCAGTATGCTAAATACTTTCTTGGTGTCAAAGTATCCAATAAGATCCGTAAGAATTGGGGTTAATAGATCTGAAAAAGAAAAACTTTCTATAGAACTGAATCTATGTAGTTCACTTCATGTATGCTGTGATCTGGAAATAGGCTGAGCAGAAGTCAGGCCCGACAGCGGGACCATCAAAAACATATAAACAAAACAAAACAAATTAACAAAAAAACACTACATTTTCCATTCTAGGTACTTAATAACTCTGTCATATTAGCATACTCAAAAGATGAAATTTCTGCAGTACCACATTACTATGCAGGACCACTGCAGTGCTTTTAATGGTGCCTACAGAATTATTAATACTTTTTATTTTTTTTAATGTAAACATATTTTATCGCCTTTGCTGTGGATATAAAGAATCATTCTTAGGCTTTCTATTGCCTATGTGCTATGGCTTACTAGGGGCTTTGTTCAATTCCCTATATGAAGGGAAAAGAAAGTTTGTAAACTGCAGTCTCTCTAATTCCCTCGGCTACTCAGAGAGCTGTACAGTCAAAGCAATAAAATAACATGCAATACCATTGTTTATATGGGAATGGAGAACATTTTACTATGGATGGTACTTGAGTATCATCAGCTTTCTGTCTTTTGGTTATTTTGCCTCTCCTTGCAGCAGACAGGTTCACTCCTGTCTGTCCTGCTTCTAACCCTCCATGACTCCTCACCCTTTACAAGATAGTGAGTATTTACAAATGGCTCTGACAACTTCCTATTGCTCTCTGCCTTGTCTTAGGAGCCAGTGAAAGCCTCCCCAGGCACATGGCCAGACTTTCAGAAAACAATGGCTCAGGAGATGTAATGCTGTCTTTGGTGAGAAAACATGTAGACTGCTGAACCAAGAAAGGTGAGTGGAAAATGGAACAACTCAATATTTAGCTGGACATCCAGGCATAGAGCCCTCAGTGAATACTTTTATATAAAAGGTTTTCAACTGGAAAAGTCCTACAAGAGTTAACATGAAAAAATCAGTCTGACATCTTTGTAGACTCCAGTGAAAAAGCATATATTGCCCACACATTGTTCCATTGCTTCTGGAGAATATTTTCGCAAAAATTGATTTTTAATTATTTATTTATTTTCTGGCCATATAGCTGCAAAGTGGTATATACTTCTGTGCTCAACAGAAAGATTTACAATAATTACCAAAGTAATTGTTTTATTGTAGCAATACAGAAAGACTACTACCTCTGGGTTGCATGTGGAATATGTTTACCCTTTCTAATTGTATTCACCTGATATATTTTGTTTTGTTTATTGGGTACCTTACCAAAGGTACTTAAATTCCACTTTCTTCATTCTTTGGATTTTCATCACCAGAATTGCTCTTGCAACACAAAGTGGGAAAATCAAGTGGCTTATGATCAGAAATCAAAAATGAGTAGCAGGCTTTGTTTAAACAAGCAGCAGTTATAGAATTCAAGACGTATTGGTGCCTACTTCTGACAGAACTGTTGCACTGTGGTAACTATTCAAGGACTCAAAGGGGTAGGAGTTGAAAACGCAAAAATGCTATAGTCTGGTAAGAAAACTAATAGTGAACTTAGAAAGCAAGTTACATTTGAAATTTATCTTACCTGGCTAGAAGAGGCTAAGGAAGAACCAGTCTAAGGAATCCTGAGAATTTCTACAGCCTCATTTACAAAGCCATTAATGGTTTAATTTACACACACACACAGTGCACTTTTTTTTTTTTTTATGGAAAAAGGCACTGATGTTTTAAAATTATCACATTACTTTGTGGTTATCAAAACTGGTATTGTATCTCTTGAGTCCTTTGCACAATATGAATGCCAAAATTTTCCTAGACTATTCTGCAGGAGCATACATGTATGTCAGTTTCACATCTAAGGATACGAATGACATGAGGATGCTTGATGCGAAATGTAAACACAATCCTGGGTTTTATGTAAATGTGAGTCTAGTTCCCAAATCCATAGTAGGAGTGGTCATCCACCATTCCATGCATTCAATCATGAAACTAATCTTACAACATGAACCAGACTTTATAACATATTGTGCATTATAGCAAAGCACAAAGACATTCAGCAGTACTGCCTAAAACCAAGAGATAATCAAGCTTGCTCTCTGTAAGGCCCATTCTGCTAAAGTTTCAACACCTGATAAACAGCTAATGTTTAACAGCCTTCACATGAACCAAATCCATAAACTCATGGCAAAAAAGTGATCACAGACTGAAAAAATAAATTAAAAAAAAAAAAAAAGCTATTTGAGAATTAGGAGATGTTAAAAATGCTTAGAAACTATGCACATTGATAATAATGCTTCTAGATAATCAATCTAGATAATTTGCTCAATCTTGCAAAGTATTTCTAGTAATTCCAGTAATTTCTAGGATTTTTTTTAATATTCCTTGAAATCAGAATGCATTGGAAAAGCTAAAACAATGAAAGGCCAGAAGTTTCTAAGGATGTCAAAACTATCCTGAGTTATAACAAATAACTCTTAAAAATTTGGAAAGAATATTAAACTTCAGGGTAATCTCTGATTTAGCTAATCTCTAACTACTAAAGTAGGAATAGATGTGAATGTCTTACAGCTTTATCTAAAACATTAGAACTATATGTTATTGGATTTTGATACTACATACACACACTCACAAATAAACTTTGGGTCCGGTTCACCAAGGAAAAAGAAAATCTTTGTTTTTATCTAAAATGAAAAAAGATTTTTACATTCACTTTAAATAGTAGTGGAAGCAAATTTGAGAGTATACACAAAATAGGTATAGAACGACTAGGTCTATTCTATAAAATGTGGGATTTTTTTTTTCTTTTCTATAGTTCTGTTTTTCCAATACTTTGCGAAACATGTGCTTAATAGAAACACAGAAAATGAAATGAGGTAAATTTAAATTAATGACACTTAAAATAGATTTTGGAAGTGAAAAAGATTTTAAAAAAACAACAAACAAAAACACAGTAGAGACCAGATTATTGAAGCAAGAGAGAGAGATTCAAGCTTGACTCTTCTTAATTAGTTTCTTTCTAATTCAGTGCAATCTGCTTGGATTCTTTTCAAAATTGAAACTAAAGATGCAACTTGTTATACACTTGCTTATAAATAAGCATCTGTGTTGTCCTCTGATGTGCAGTACTATTAAAGTTTTGGCCTAACTTTCTTTTATAAGATATGATTATTGATAGGTTAATTTCTGGATACCTAATAATTTTGAAAGCACCTAAAATACAGAGTTGTGAAATGTCTTTTCATCTCCTCTAAAAATTCTGGAACTGGGAATTTAAAAATACTAATAACTTTAGAAAACTGTCTGCCCTGAATAGTAACTTCCACATCAGTACTCTGTCAGCATGATATGGCCAATTTAAATTCCTTATGGCTTATGGCTAAATTCTTATGGCTTGCATCCCTGCATTTGGGAGGCATTGGAATTTAAATTCACACTGATATCTAATGGTGGCAAGAGGCACCTTTTGCTTCAGATTTCCCTCTGTGAATATCAACTATTAACTAATGTCTCCAAACATTAAGCACTTCTGTGATGAATTAGAAAGATGCATACACACACATGCTAACAGGATAAAATCATTGTTTAAATAGTTGTAGGAGGCTAAAGAAAGAGGTTGCAGTCTTCTCCTTGTACAAGTGAAGTTGTAAGCAGCAGATAACTTCTTTTTGGCAAGAAGAGCCTCAGAAGGCGTTTCCCCACATCTTCCTTTAAAATTAAGCATACAGTAGCACTGTGTAGTGGACATTAAAGTAGATGGAAATAACAAATAAACAAGCATCTCCAAAAGCCACTTGAACTAAATTCTAAATGTAGGTAACATATGATACTCAGTATACTCAATCTGCATGTGATATCAAATGAATAGATAGTGATGATTAGAAACTCATCCTTGAAATCATCTACTGTGTGTTATTTCACTCATTGTAAGGTCATTGCTCTAGAAAATAACCAAGAAAAAAATGTTTTGGTCCCACGAGCCACAGCAAAATAACAGGCATTTTGATTTTCTTACTTCTAAAACACTAATTATAAGCAAACTAATCAAAGATTAGTAAAAGACAGACAGTAGGTACCTCCTTAGTCAGAATCAACAGATAGCCTAAAGTGTAATTCTGCACCATCATTTCTATCATTTCCTTCATATGCTTCAAAAATTGTATTTCCTCTCATTCAGCTGTAGAAATTGTTCATCTTGTTTTCTACAGAAATTCAGAGAGCTAACTGCTTGGCTTTAGGAAGTGCTTAAAACTACAAGGTTTAATGCAAATGGAAATTATGACTATACTCTAGTAGTTATACTTGAAATACAGGAACAAATTTCCTTGGTTCTGCTTTGTATGTGATACATTCAAACCAGATAACTTTCCCTCAAGGCAAAAAAAATCATATTTGCAATGAACAGTGCCTACAATTCTGTGCAAATAATAATTATTTTAATCCACCCCCACTTTATGTATGTGAAAATTTTTTTTCAAAAGGGTATAACTACTATAAAATCAGTGAGCTATAAAGCTGGATATGTTTTCGTATTGCATCACTTAATATGAAAACACGTTCACAGTCTGTGCTTTATTGGGCAGGCACAAATTCCTTGATGATCAACTAGAAGTTGAGAGACTGCTTGACTCTAAAGACATAAGACATGCTCTTTCAAGACTCCACTCTTTTAAGGCATTCTCACTTTGGAAGTATAAACCAACTTCAATGATAGCTGAATTTCAAAGTCAATTATTTGATTTTTTTTATTATTATTATTATTTTTTAAAATCACATCTTTCTAGTGGGAAATAATTCAATCATTATACAAGACTCCATTACCATTTCAGGACAAACCTTACCTGATCACCTGGCTAACTGATATTTGTCCAATTGTTAGTTAACTGAAATTGTCAATTCAATATGCATTCTGCACTAGAAGCAAAATAATGAAAATTTCAAGAGTCATCTTAATAGAAAGGTAAAAAAAGAAAGGAGAAAGAAACAGGGAATGTACTTTAACACTATCCATGCTAACCAATAGTAAAGGTGAGGAAGGATATCTCTGGCCAATATTACATAGCTTGTTTTACAGGAATTTGATCTTATTATGGTGCAGATTTTCCAAAGAGGGGGTAGGAGAGAAAAGAAATACATATATAAAAATATGTTTATGACTAATAATGATAATGAAAATTTATGAAACTTAGGTCTCACTGAAACCAGTATATATATACTTAAACAAACAAACAAACAAACAAAAAAAACCACAATTGAGCTGAATTCTGATCTGGATCAAAGTATACTAGTACAATCCTAATCGCTTTGTGAGAATTAATGAATTCTTACATAATGAATTTTTCACAGATATAAGATGTATTTAAATTGAGTAACTGACTGAAGTAAGTTCTGCTCTAGGTGGCGTAAAACAAGATCAACCTTACAGAAGTCAGCGAAGTCACTTCGTATTTCTGAAGTTGGTACCAAGAATAGAATACATTTGCTACTATCAGTCCTCATTTATTTGCTACTGTCATTCCTCATTTATTGTTTTGATGTCATTTACATGCAGAGCTGAGATGCTGGAAGATATTCCAGAGATTTCATAACCCTCCTTTTATTATTACATATTTAATTACCTTTGCTGAAAGTTCCATATGAGTATTATGGACAGTACATAGTAAAATTCTCTACAATGAGATGAAAATGTCTACACCCTTAAAATTTTAATCTATCATTTACTGTCAAAATACATTATATATTTAAGTTCAGTCATATTATTTTCCAGCTTGTATATAGCTTTCAAAGTCTTGAGGGGATTCTGAACAAATCCTTTACAGCTCTGCAAGTCTGCAAGCAATCTAGTGCAATTGTATGTAGCAAAAACAAACAAACAAACAAAACCAAAAAAACAACCCACAAATTATTCACAAGGAAAGATCAATAAAGTTTTGTGTTACTGAAGACTGCCCTTTATCCTCCAAAGTAAGAAGACAGAAAACTGAAGGTCATTTAACTTGGTCTCCTGCTTTGACAAGTGACTTCCGTGTGGTGTCTCTTTCACAAATAACTTAAGCTTTACATTTAATTTGGCTATACAGTTTTCTCTGCTTCTCCTTTCCAAATGTAACTCTCATTCCAACCTTATTGGCTAAAGTCACGTAGTCCCTTTATCTCCATTTATTCTTGTGCTGAAATTGTCTTCAAGTTCAAACAGCTCATTTCATCTCTGGTGTTATCCTCTGAGACATTCTTAGCAACCACACATCTTCCCTCTCAGCTTTTGTTTTATTAGGTTAAATATCATGTTCTTCTGGATCACAAAATAAGCTCTCTGTTCTCCTGGTCATTTTAGTCGCTCTTGTCTTTACCTGCTCAGAATTTAGCAGTCATGGACACTTGCCCTGGATGCGTTCTTACTAGTGATTTGTACAGTGGTATTAGTACTTCTCTACCAGTTCTGAAACATATCTGACGTTTCTATAGCCATTTCACATTGATTGGTTACAGTCTTTTCTAAGTACATTCCCCAGTGCCGGTATACACTTTGTGGAACAATCTAAGCTGACTATGATTAAAAAGTGCTGCCTCTGAAACTTGTGCTTGAACAAGTATTAACATGTGCTTGAACAGCTTACATAATATATGAAACCATCAGGCTTCTTTTCAGTAGAACAATAATATGCCTAAATCAAGTTCTTTCATTATTGCTGTATGAGAAAAGCACTGAATGCTCAGCAAATGTGATGCATCCTGTAGCGTTCAGATCCAGACAAAACAGAGTAGGTTCACTTCATAATTAAAATAGATATATATATTTTATGATACCATTTTTGTCTGTATGGTTTCAATAATGAGCTGTTATCTTTAAAAGAAGCTTGGGATTTTCAGTGTCTCAAGTATTATGCACATCAAAAGATTATTTTTTTTTATCACTTAAAAATCTATTTAGTAGCTTTTGTTAATGTCCCATTGTGTGTGATCTCATTAGGGCTCTCAAGGTATGCTAGCAGGAGAAGCAGACTCTGCAGAGCATAACAGCTGGGCTGACGACTCAGCATCCACAGTGACATTACAAATGGGGTTTACTTGAGACTGACTCTAGCCTTATCCCAGGGATTAAGCAGCCATTAGCAGCTGGAGTTATTTTCCTCCTGGAGAACGTCCTTTGATTTAGTTTTCTGAAATTGGGACTAAAAGACTGGCTTCAAAGGCACACTCATGATCCAAACTGAAATGACAGGGTAGACACATCCTTAAGCTAAGTCTGTACAGGAGATCTCCATGTAACAAAGGCACCATCTACTCTTAGTAAGAGAGTTAGATATAAAGTGATGTCCAGATTGCACTGCAAAACAAAGTTTTTTTTTTTCAGAGCTTGACCTGGCAGCCATCTCTTCCCTCTATAAACACATCATTATCAGTTGTCTTCTGTATAAACTGCTAATATATATACACCAAAAGCCAAGGAAGGAACACACGCACAGTTTGTTCACAATACGTTTGAGGCCAGAATCTCAGCTGGAATTTTGCCTACACTCTTGAGGCAAATGAAATTGTGACAGCTAAGGAGTTGGTCCTAACATCTTAGTCAATCACACCTGCAATGGCTCAGGACTTAGATAACAAAGCCCAAATCCTTCCTGAGCAGGGATGCTATGCAATGTCAAGCATGCTGTAGGTTTTTAGTGATATAAATCCTTTGATTTCCCATAAGAATTGTTCCCACCTTATCTGTAGTTTCAAAACACAATATATTAGGATAGCTCAGGAAGAAGAACAGATACTCCATGAGAGCGTGACATACTGAAATATATATGCTACTCTTGGGACAGCTTTAATATTGTGCTGCCATAGGGGTTAATGAACAAACAAGAATGACTTCCATGAGCTGCATAAGAAAACCTGCTGTTTCAACTCCGCAACACAAGCCATGATAAAAGTTTGGTGATGAATAGTGATTGGCTCTAATGACTATTAGTTAAAACATTTGCCATATGTACTGCAGAAACACTCACATGGCCTTCTTTGAATTGATTAAAAATACCACTTACTCAAACAGCTAAGGATCTATAGCCTTTTGCCTTACATTTGCACAAGAAAACAGACTTTCCTAGGGAGCAATAAAGCAGGCAAACCTGAAGATAGACTTTCCCTTAAAAAGCATTTACTTAATTTAAATCTGAAGTGAAAGTAAGGTTTGTTATCACTATGCCAGCATTTTGTTTCTGTGTAGCTACACAAACAGATTGTGGTGTTTAATTGTACCACACCTAATTTATTAAAGATAACAGAGAAACATGGGAGTTTTCAAACTTTTTCACAGAATGGTTCTGATATTAAAAAAGGCTGTCATACATAGATTCGTGTATGTATTTGTGTGTATATATATTCACACATGCACACGTAGCCTTCATATTCACAGTGTAGAGGAACTCACCATAGTCTTTTTTAACCTTATTTCAGCTTTAACTGACAATTGATGCTGTGTAGTCACTGACTTACTCTCCATTTCACTTCACCTTCCAAACCTAAATTTCTGTATCTGTAAAGCTGCATTGCAGGTAGACGCTGTCTGGCTATAACAACTTATAGAGCAGTTGAGGTCTATTCTAGAATCTCTGTATTTCTGCCTATAAAACTCTGTATATGTATTTGGGGCCATGTTTTTTGAGAAAAAAGATTTACAAAATTAAAAACTGTTACATCTACTGTAATAAACACAATGTAACTGAGTAATGAAATGGCAGATTGTTACAGCCTCCTAGTTTTATGAAGTATAAACCCCCCCAGTTATGAAGTATTCACTATATAAGGTTTGGAATGAACTAGCTCACTCTTACTCACTATTTACCTCAGCATAACACATTCAGTTAGGGAGTAGTTGATTACAAATAGAAAATCCTGAACCAATAAAACACCATGCCTTCATTCTAAATACACATACTACCTTTCCAAATTTCATGATCACCTGTTTTCTAGTGATTTCTGCACTCCTTGAATGTGTATTTTCTGAAGCAATTTGCAGATATACATTAAATCTGGTACAACAAACCCTATTAATCTAAGTTGTCACGTTGGGTGTGGAATATGTGAAATCTATCCAAAAAAAATGTGAAAGAAAATAAAGGGAGATTTTGTCAATCAAAGATGCTGAAAATTAAATACAAGTCTGGTCCTTATACAGTGAGATCTCTGCATTCATACAGTGGAGCCTCTGGGCTTTACAGAAAACATTCATGACAATAAGACTGATCACTCACATAAGTGTTTGGAAATACTGAACTACCTGCTTGATCTGATCTTTATGGTTTAATCTATAATATCATTTACCAATTCTGATCACACTCTCCATTCTGATTTAAGTTACCAGTGGAACTCACACCACCTTCTGCAAGAACAGGTTGGGAACCAGCTTAAAGTTTTGGCTTTGCTGACTGAAGGACAACTGGTCAGTAAGATGAGGCTAGTTGATCCATTTTGTATTTTACCAAGATGTATTCTCAGTTCCTCCCAGCTCTGAATCTGGGCTGGAGGACAGACATCCCAGGGTGGTGACTTCAGAGGCTTTGGGTTTAGTCACAGCAGCGTTCTGGAGACAGTTATGTTCTTTGATATTTTACACTGCTTTAGATTAATGTTTGTGAAGTGGAAAAAAAACACTTCCCTGTAACAGACACTGTTTAAATGTTGTGAGATGTTTGGTTACTATAATGGTTAACACCAGGGAGATAGATAATTTGATCTCAGGGAGCAGGCTGTAGAGTTATTTGTGTTACAGGGTGAAGTCAGTACTCTGGAGAATGGTGTCTGCTGAAGCTCTTTAAAGGCAGATAAAGAAGGAGTAATGCATAATGCATTTTAAGAGATACTTACATGTTAAACAGTGGTAATATATTATTCTGAGACAGAGCTTTGAATTTATAAATTCTTTGGATTTATATATATATTTTAAAGCCTTTTGATTCTACTTTTTATAATTAAACCAATGCAGCCTAAATATGCATAATAGAAAGTGGCAGAACATGCTAACACACCTTTGGGAACATGACCGTGTGGTGGTACTTGCAACTTTATTTAGTCTCAGAAAATTAATGCTAGCATTGATAAGCAACACTTACCACAAATTCAGGTCAGATAGTGCTTCTTTACCTCATCTGGAGAGTAGAAATCATTTCAAAGACTTACGTTTCCCTCTGTGCTGTGCTCAGAATCTTGAATTTCAGCACCCAAGGCACTCAGTTGCTAACAGCGTTTCATCAATGGAACATCAAATTAAGCTTCATTTTAATACTAACTTACATGTATACATGAGGTTGTGGTGAGAAACGAGTATAGTTTCATGTGACACCTTGAAAACTGTATTTTTTTTCTTGACAGCAAGATTGGTGACTATTTTTAACTTGTCTTCCTTTAGAACTCTGATGGAAAAATATATAAATCTCTTATTTGTTTTCAGCTCTATAAGAAGCAGAACGCATTTTTCATGATAAATAATTTTTGAATCACAAATGTATTTGACTGGGTAAGTTCCAGGGACTTGTATCAAGATACAGAGCATTTCACTCCTCTGACATTGGTTTGAAATTAGCCCAGGTGAACAGAGAGCAAGAGTCATTTTCATCTAATGTCTGTTCAGCAGCCTACACAAAATGAGTTACTGGGGTTTAATTCATGCAGCTCCTTGGGTTCACACAGCCACTTTATAGAAACCAACATTAATCAGAAGTCAGCCTGAATTATGAGTATGCACAGACAAACTAGCAGTAGTATGCAAAGTGATGCACATGGGGAAGGAACTGCTCTAACTAAACACACAGAAATGGACTCCAAACGACCGCCAGCTATTCAGGAGAAAAACCTTGATGTCGGGGTGGGTAGTTCTTTGATATCATCGACTTGAAGCATGCAGCACAACAGTTATCAAAAAGGCAAACAGATGTTCAATAGTTGCTAAAAAGTACAGAGAAAACTGGGAGCACTGTTGTTCTTCTGAATGAATCCACAATGAAATCCTCACCTGGAGTATTATTTCATTTTCTCATTGCCCCATCTTAAGGATACTGGAGACCTAGAAAAGTTCATAGTAAAGACAAGGGAACAGTGATGGTGGCAGTGACTGAGAATGAAGAAAGATGAGCCAGACAATTCTTCCATTTGGAGGAGTCAATGAAGATGCATGAAAAACTAGTGAACTTATGAATGGCTTGAAGAGGAAGAACTGTCAGGTTTATCTATTTTTTTCCACATAGTAGAAGAACTAAGAGACATTAAATGAAATTATTAGGCAGCAGGTATAAAATAAACAGATGTACTTTTTCACGCTATATGTAATCAAATTATGGAAAACATTGCCACAGGATGTTACAAAACCCAAATGTGTTTAGAAAGTGGTTAGATAGGTTCATGGAAGTAAAGGCCCATCAAGGATTATTAGCAATGCAGCTGCAGCTTCTGGTGCTGCCCAGACTGCTGTTACAAGGAGCTTAGAATACCAGCTTGGAGGAAGCATTTATTTATGCTACCATTATATTTCCTTTTCCAAAAATATTTTTCTCCGTAGGCTACTAGGTTGAATGGTATTTCCATTTCTACAATTGTTTCAGAAGTCCTACTTGACTATTTTTTTTGTGAATATATTAAAAAAAAAAGTTTGTTTGTTTTTTTCATGGCAAACATATTTATAAAGTACCCACCATGTGACCAAAATGAGCACAGGAAGCAAATTATTCTCCAAAGGCAAGATACCTCCTAGAGGTTTTTGTTTGTTTGTTTGTTTTAGGGTGTTTAATGTAACTGCTTGTTTATCGTTAATTCAAATATGACATTATAATTGGCTCTTAATATGCATAGTGAGAAATATTTGGTGGATATATTGGAATGAATTTATTTGAATTTATAATTCAGGGCAGAAATGTGTTTAATACTTAAGGAGAAAAAGAAAATAACATTCAGGGTGTTTGCACTTTATGCAAAAAAATATATTTGCTTCAAATTCTACTTTCTGAATATTCATTATGCCTAATAAATGTAAGGGCTCATCTCAAATTATCTTCTGGAGCATCCAGTTTGCTCTAATTTGGAGATGGATAAGAAATTCTCTTCACACTGAGATTGTCCTCTTCTTGGCATATGTAGGAATTGCCTATTATGACTTATTTTTCCTTATGTGTTTTCAAAATGAGAGTTGTTTCCTATGTTTACTATAGAGGAAGTTCACATTTTCTATGTGGAAGCAGGTATGTATATAAACATTATGTATTCCCATTGTACTTACTTCCCTTATATTTTTTAGTTTCTCTGAATAGAACAAACAAACAAACAACAGCAAAAAACAAACACTTATTTCAAATTGTTGTTGTGCTCTTGAATTTAAGTCTCTCGTATGCAAGCATCCTGTGTTTTCTTCTTTTAAATAAATAGGTTGTGTTTTCGGTTAGTTTTCAAGCATCTAACATAAAAGTGACTATTTATCTAAGGAACAAGCAAACAGTGCACAAAATGGACTTCATTATAAGAGTTGCAAATGGATCAAGGCAATGGTTGAAGAAGCAAGCAGGACCACTTCTGTAATTCAACCAATATGTTGGAACAAGCCTGGGATGCTTCAGCATGAAAGCCACAGAAATTCATACACATCATCAACATTATTGCTCAAAATCTCAACACATATACATTGATAATTTATATTCAACTAGGTTCAGGATGAATATGTAACTTTTGATATGCACAAATACCAAAGGAAAAGAAGGAAAAAATACAATAGTTTTACATGATGGGATCCATAAGAGCAATATAATTTGCCATTACTGTAATCAAATTCGAATGTCTGGATCACTACTGAACATACTAGACTGAAGTTTTTTTGTGTTGTTTGTTTTTCTGTTATTTCTTTCTATTTCATTTGAAGTAGTGTTACACGTAATGACAAATGATATTTGGATCTGATCTTTAAACTCATCAGATACTGGCAACTGTTCATCAAGACTGTTGAAAAATATATTTAACACATTCCTGGTTAAATTCTAAGCTAACATTGAGCATTTACATCTCCTACTCATCAAAGCATGAGGGACCTTAGCCATATTTATGAAAGCTTAGAAAAAGTAGAGGATCATTACAAAACTGGAGGCTTTTTCCATAAGAATGGTAAGACTAACTTAACTAATTGATAAGAAACACGTTTAGGCTCTTGCCGAAATCTCTTCTACAGAGAAGTACCAAAGTCCTAGATCAAGAGAAGGAGGTAAAAACTTTATGCTGACCCTGAACAAATAACAATACATTAGAGAATAAGTGACAGCAATCTTCCCTCTAAATCATGCACACAGTTTCAATTAGCTTCTCAAATAGATACTGAGATGAAATTGTTTTAGACAACGATAAATTACACTTGGAAATTTTGCGCAATAATCAAGCAAAAAGATTCAGTCAGCTTGAGTATCATGTGAAGCTTTGTTTTTATACAAATGCTGTTTTAGATTCCAGTCACCAGAGGCTGCCGGTCTTAGAAAAGAGAATACAGATATTAATGATGTGAAGATGACGGATAACCCAAGCCAGCAGACAGCGAGCACTGAAATATGCAGACTGGACAAGAAAAGAGTCAAAACCGGTTACATGCCTGTGCAGAAAGTTCACGGTTTGGTAAACCTTAATTTGCATAGAGCTGCTCGTTCTAAACCTAGCCTTGGTTTCTCAATGTGTAAATCATTTATGGAAAGGGGTTAGTCTTTTCTAAATATATATATACATACACATACACACACACATACATATATTTTTATGAGAGAATATTCTGCAATCATTAATTCCTCCTGTGTGGACATGCTATCTCCAGCACATACATACATACATGTTTGGCAATAAATTCTTTGCTGTAATTATTTGCATCCATTATAATATTTTTTTTACTTTTCATAGAATAAAATTTTTCTGGGTCTTGCATTATGATTATATTTCTCTCTCAGATTAGGATAATAATTCACATAAATAACATACCTTCTTTTCTCCCTTCTTTTTCTACAACAATTTCTTAGTCCCAATATATTCTTATGTAACCAGTCTTCAAGATTATGATTGCTCCTTAAATGTTTTTCACTAGATGCCTCATGCCATCCATTCGTATCAAGTCATTCTTATTCTACTGAAATTTCCATATGATTTTTTCCTTCAGCTGAAGTTCTTTAGACCCATGACTGCAAAGAATTCCTCCCTAAGACCTATGAAGACAAAATCTTACCTCACAGAGTTTAAGAAATGACAGAAAGCAATATGAAATAGGTAAAAACATCAGCTTCCCTCAACATATCACTACTTGGTAGGGCACAACAGGCAGCTGGGGTTTTGGGATCCTTTTCTGAAAGTGAACATGCAGCCCAACATCTGCACATTTGACCACAGAACAGGAAAACAGCTTGCATCAGTATGCACATCTTTCTGTATTTTCATATTTTTTTGCCTTTGGTTAATTAAGTTCTCCCTTGGATGTCTGACTAAAACAAGATCATCTCTACTTTGCAAAGATTAACCCCATTAATACCAATTAATGCATAACAATAAAGGCTTTTAATGTTTTACAGCAGCAGAATAGGGAGGATGGTGCAGACGATTAGCGGGGTCACCTGTATCTTTAGTTTATGACATCTCATTAAATAATATATAATAACCATTGAACATTTTATACTGAAGAAGATGTAAATGTTTAAGTAGTAGGATCCATTAACTGCAGTGGAGAGGAGAGATTTCTCTCATACTGTTTAATACAGACTGAAAGAGGAAAAAAGGCAAGCGGTACAGAGGTCCTAAGGAAAGCAAAGGCTCAGAGACATACCTCCAGAACATGGAGTTGCTTGTCACTCTCCCACTACCACGAGAGGCAATTATGAGTTATAGCTTGTGTTTATAGTGAAAGAAAGTAAGTCAGGACCATATTCAGGCAACTGCCACATCATGTGGGACAGACACAGCATTCGACCATTGTTTTAAGTGTTCAGCATACACCAGCATCATTTTCTGCTAATAACACTCATGTTTGTGCCATACCAGCTCCCTGTTGGGCCCATTTGTAATAAAGATGCTTGTAATGCAGCTACTCTTGTGAGTAAGAGCATACGCCACACTGATATAACTTTGTAGGCAACATACTAAAGAATTTTCCTAGAACACTCTTAATCAAAGGAGTTCATACAGAAATCAGCCTTTGCTTCTTCATTTACAGAAAAAGATCCCTCTCTCCCCTCCCTATTTTACTTTTTCTTAAAAAGAACATCAGGAAACTTTTCATCTTCTATAGCAATTTTTATCAACAGATCTCAAAGCCATCAGAAAACAAAACCAAATCTACTGTCCCCACTTAAAGCATCTCAAGGTCAATGGCGAAATTCTCTTTTCTTTGTGATTACTGATACTGATTATACTGTCTCAATTTCTTTTCATTTAACTCTGTGATCCCAAAGAAAATCTGACCAATGTCAATGAAGTAATGCTTTTTTTTTTTTTTCAGAACTAGAAATTTTAAAATATTCTATTTTACATTTAATTTGTATTTTTAAATACATGGAGGATTTTATTTTCACTTGAAAACAATTACATTCTTCCTAGCTCTCAAATCAATTCTTTCAAACTTTTAGTTAATTGAGAATAAGGTCCTCCTGAGCTAGGAATCTCTACAAAAATACTAAGAACCCTTGTCCCGAGGCCTTTACAAGGGACATCAGAAAAACAGAAGAGGTAAAAAGCTGAATATTATTATTCTACGTTTACAGAATGAATTTATGAAAAAGGAGGAATTCAAATATTTTTTTTTAAACAGCGCCATAAATTGAATTTATGAATGAACCTATATTTATTTTTCATTTATCTTGAGCATACCTACACTGATATTCCCCCTCCTCTTTTTAAGGGATTTACTCATTGGATTATTTTCATAGGAAAATAATCTCATTGGATATATTAACATCTTTTTTTTTTTTTGTGAACAACCCTTGAATTACTAGTCTTTTTAAAAAAACAAAAAACTTTTGAGCACAGAAGTCAGAAATGTTTAAATGAATGAATGCATATTGAAGACCTTGAGAAATATACTTCATATGTTTCTTAATATAAAATATTCTTGTGGGGACAAACTGTAAAAGTATTTTTTTTCTACTGTACAAAATGCTACCTGTAAAAGGCAAGATATAAAATAGATCCTTGCATATTTGATAAAAGCCAATTAATCTCTAGTCAAGTGCTCTGTTATGCTCCTCTACATCTGCCACCCTCATATTCTGCTGGTATTTTATTCTTCTTCCAAATATCTGAGAATATATCAGGCATAAAAGCTTCTGCTTGGGGGAGTTTATGTAAGAGGGTGCTAGTATCAGGAACACCTATAGTTAGTGCATTTCAATAACTGTATTAATTATACTGAACTACCTATATAAATATAGCTGACTATATAAAGGATTTCAAACCTGGCTGAGGGCTAGAGGCAATCTTTTTTTTTTTTTCTTTCCCCAGAAGTAGTTGAACAAATTCAGAAGCAGGTCCAATATCACCCTGTGAAAACAGTCACCACAACCCTAATTCACATTACTTACCAACAGTTTTTGTGTTGGTGAGTAAAACGACAGAAAACCTAGAAAGAGGAGTTCTAAAGGAGTCCTCTTTCCCTTTCCCACCCCACTTCACTTTGTTGAGCTGCTGCTGCTGTCACCGACACAGGCGCACTGACTCAGCCCTCCTGCAGCTCCCACGCATCCTCTCTGCCAGTTGCCAGGTAACAGGAAGACGTTTGTCAGCCAGCCCCAAACTGGCTCAACGGCTTGGGCAAAAACTTTTGTAATTTGTTAAATAGCAAATACAGAAATCAAAATTTGTGAGCTGATGGCAAAATTGCAACTGAAGGATGTGTTGCCCTCTGTGGAAGCACTTTTTTTTTTTCAGTAAGAACAGAGCCGTGGTGTTTTTACAGTATATTCCACAGGGATATCAAACCGGAAAGCCATCTACAAAAAGAAAAAAAAAAAAAAGGCATTATCTCCTACGTGAACATTATGTACCCTCTCAGAATTTCAAGAGTCCATTATGAACAATGTGCTATTCAATAGCTGATACGTCAAACATGCTTTAAAACTTCAGATATAGTAAGAAAACACGTTTGTGTATATGCTCATCATATTTCAAAGAATATCTCAAAGTATTGTGGAAACAGAGAAATAATGGATGTGTACATAGTTGTTTTACTTCTAGCAGACTCCAACAGCAACACTGTTTGAGAAAAGAAAAAGGGAAAGCGTACATGTGTTTAAGGACGTCAACCTCTCACAGTAAGTTTGCTCACAGCATTTCTTTGCCATTATAACTGTCTGTGGCATAAAGGTGATGTCAAAGATTATTAATCTCTCTACCACCCATTCTATAGTTACAGAAAAGGACATTTTTCACCCATGAAATTATCCAGTTGAAGAAGGTATACGTACATCTTGTTCATCATCTCCTTTTCCCTCAGAACTACTTTCTGCAAAACTGACTTCTGATTTTACTACTTCTACTCGTCATTTTACTGTCTAACCCACAGCATAGAGACCCTTGCCTCTGTCCCAGCCTTCCATACTTCAGACATTTCCTTAAAAAGACACATTTTTCCAAAAGACTTATAGCCTGAGGTTACCCCCTTGCTCTCTCCCAGAGACACATTAACAAATCTTATGACAGTTCAAATGAGACAGCTGCTGGCAATCACAGAATTTGTAAGAGGTGTGCTAACCTCACTTAGTCACCTGACTTTCATTACATCCCATCACCTCAAAACTAAATCATCACATCTCTTTACAAAAAATTCCCTTTGACTCCATTAGACTTTATTCTCTGTTTGTTCACTGAGAAGACCAGCAGTGACAGAGTCCTTCCAGTTCCCAAACCTGGATTCGATACATGGCACAATAAGGAACCTGGCAAAAATAGAATATGGTGCTCCTCCCGAGTCCTCTGTATTATTCGTATTGCATGAATAGCAATGATGCCAAACACTATATAATTGTTATGTAAGCCCTGTGCTTGGGATTACATTTGCATCCTAACAGTGGAAGATACTATAACTGGCAAAAATAGCACTACTGCACTGCTGACACTAGCAAACATCTTCAAGTCCCAGAAGTCTGGTCATCTGATCATACTAGATTTAGCAGAGTCTAATATTGAAGTTATCGTGTTTTTAAAATGTGCAATTTTATTGGCTCTACCATCTAAATCAAGCTCATGTAGCCTCCAATGTCTTTAAATTAAAACCAAGCCCAGCCCTCTCCATGTACGATAAGTAATTAAAGGACCAAACAAAAAAAAAAAAAAAAGAAAAAAGAAAAGAGAGAGAGACACAAAAAGGACCAAAGAGAGAGGGGGGAAAAACCTACCCCCCCCCCCTCCCCCCCACTAAAAAAACACACACTGTCATTTGAATTGTTTCTCTGTGCTTCAGATATGACCCCGAATAGCAAATTCTGGTCTGGCAATGATGTAATCTGTCTGGATGATTACAGTTGCCAAGGGGATCATGATACAGAGTTCTTTTATCCTGGAGGTGTATAATTGCAGGTACTCAGAAAAGACATGAATGTCTATCCAGCTTTCGATGATGCTCTATGATCTGCCTTATTATATCACAGAAAAAGAAGGAACAGAGCAAAATTAGAAATGAAAATTTACAATGCAGAAAGTGGATGGTAATGTATCTAGCGTCACGAGACATTTGGATTAGACCCTCAAGTAGCGAAGCTCCTGTGACATGCCCAACTCAGACATTCTGAGAATCCAGATGCAGAAATGTGCGTCACCATCAAAACATCACACAGGGAGCAACAGCATACAAGTTAGGAAGTTCTTGTGTCAAAACATAAGTATTTACTTCTCTGTGTGCAGACCAGGTCATCATCTGGTATTGCCTGGGTTCAGCATGGACAAACCACCAAGCTCTGAACAAAACTTCAGCAGTCCCCAGGGGAAGGTTTTGCCTGAGTGGAATGTGAAGGGCTACATACATATGGAAAGTATGTTTTACTTATGTGCTGTGGATGCTTGGGTGTTTGTGACTCAGACCAGCATAGGTGTTTCTAACTCCAGTGTAGAAACCTGTCAAAAGATTTACAGAAGCACTGTGCCAACATGGTGATTTCACTATACTTTGTTTGGGGTTTCCATTTAATTTCTTGCTTTTCTTGATATAAAACTGATCCAAACAGTATGTCACTGATTTCTGTTTCCAGAAAATCCATAAGGTGATGTGAATGAATGTAAACCCCAGTTTCTTTCAAAAAGTTTCTTTCAAAGTTTCAAAACATAACTGATGCAATAGACACTAAACCGTTTCTCATTTGGATCAACTGAAAAAAGCCTGCATCTCTTTAACCAAAATCTACACATCATTCTCTTTATCAGCTGTGTGGAGTGAAAGTACTAATCTTTAAATTTAAGCCATACATCATGTGTCCATTATGCAGAGCGATGTGTTCTGGACATGGAATTCACCATAATATATAACGTAAGCTAGCTAATGGGTAAATTTCACACAAAATACTGTCAAAAGTTCACTATTAAATAGTAATATAATTCTGAGATAACTGACATTATCTCAAAAGTGAGTTTTCTAAATCCCCAAAGAGTACTATTTATTTGCAAGGCAAAAAACAAAACAAACAAACAAAAAAACCTGAAAACTTACAAAATGGTCAATCAAACCCTATATAATCAACAAAAAGACTTCCAGCAACTTCCAGTACTCCACCACAGCTATGAGCCCAGATTAAAAATACTGCATATACAGTCACATTTTCTGAAAACACGTATATGAGAGGGATGATATTTTGCTTTTCACATTAAGAGTTAAGTCTGAATATTATATTCCTGTAAATTGAAGCCATTTACTATTTGCTAGTTGAACTGTGCAGGAAAACTGGAAAAAAAAATAATTTGATTGAATAACTTCCGATAGGCAAGGCTTCATAATGGTTCAGTAGATAGTTCTAATTATATATAGTTATTTGGAGCTCAGCGGAAGTGACTTTAAATAATAGCAGATTTTGCTATCAAAAGTAAATACTCTGGGAGGACAAGTTCATGTTCCTTTTTTATTTTTTTCCTCCACAGAAACACTGTAACAAATTAAATTCCATTGACAACAAAGAAATTAAACCAACCAAAACAAATTAAAAAAAAAGTAAGAAAAAGAACCATAACACTTAAAATTCCTGATAAGCTTTAAAAGGGACAACATGGGATGAATTTTGCATGAGGGCTAATGTTTTCCTTTATGACATATGAAAGTGTTAGCACATCCCACAGCATGATTCAGCTCTCTCATCAAGCCATTAAGTTATATAAATATTATATCTATTTCATTGCTTCTCTAAGGATATTTGAAGGTGTGTGTGTATATATATATATATATCTCTCCAGAGAGTATATTTTTTAAAAGAACAAATAAATAAGCTCAAAGTGCCATTTTTCATTTACAGTGAAAAGTTTGAGCTCACTTAGCAATAAAGACCTGCAGATTTGCCCCAAGAGCTTTAGAAACTTAAGTGGAAAGCATTCTCCACTGCATGTGCTGCATATGAGAGAGAAGGATATTGGTAAGACTGTACTCAGTTTTACAGAAGATGTTTACGAATGCAGTTTCTCACACACATCTACATGTTCACACTCAGATTCCTCCCAAAGAGGCTCAACTATCAACCTCAGATTAAATAAACATACATGACAACAAACCTAATCTATGGGAGTGCTTTTCATGCTAGTGCTCTTCATTAAAAGTCTCTAATTGCGATCATTTTAGTCACACACAAGCAACTAAGAAGAAGCATCCCTAATTTTGGGAAAAGTTAGCAAAGTCCAATTTCTGAGAAGAAAATTTACACTGGCAAAAAAAAATCACTTCGTACTTTTTCATCATGATGCCGTCAAACTTCCTGAAAATAACAGTGAATTAAACCAAAGATGAGTATTTTGCGACCCACTAGTTCCAGTTTTAATGAGATAAATACAAACCTGTCTCCTCCGGAAATCTTGACTTTCATGTGCTTTTTATGTCTCTCAATGTTTATGCTGCTTGCTTCCTGGACATGAATTCATGCTTTTGGATCTTACTACCTTCTCTATGACCCCATCTTTCATCTTTGATATCCTAACTTTGTACTTCAGAGAATGGAGCTGGAAAATAGCATACCACTCATGAATTCATGAATTCTTGAGCACTCTTTCCCACAATCTGCTTTTCAAATCTCTAGTAACAGTCTGCCCAAACTAACCATCTGAATGCAGCAGTCCAAGCAAGCCTTTGTTCCATTTGGTTGTTACTTCCCAATGGTATGTTGTTTTCCTATTTAATATACCATTATTTGTTCTCACATATGTATCAGAAATTGTGTTTTGCAGTGAACTGATTTGAGCAATACTAATCATAGACAATTCAAGCTATATAATATATATATATAGGTATAAACAGAAAGAGTGATTTGAGAGTGGGATGAAGAAAAAAATAAAAAAAATCAGTGATTGTAAGGAAACCAGATTTGATGCAGATCAAAAGTACATGTTGTATGGAACCACACTCTCTTTCTCTTCTTTGCAATCAAACCTATGAATTCCTAATCAGTAGGGAATATCTTAAAATGAACAAATTAAAGTATTGGAAACCAAGCTGTAACCTATTTTCTGCAGAGTGGAAACGTTAATCCTTGAAAATCCTCCTCAACCTCCAAATAAACTTTATTCTATGCAATTAAGATCAATTCTTTTAATTTTTTGAAGCCAGTATCCCCATGACAAGATGAAAATTTGGAATCTATGCTGCTATGCAGCATTTGTGGAATTGCACAGCAGCCTTCGTCACAGTCTTGGTCTGGCTCTACCTTTCTCTGGATTCCAATTGCAGACTGTGGTGCTGGGAAGTACTTCAGGGCGTGGAAGTAAATTGCAATATACAAGGCATACATAGCTAATAAAAGTTTTTTATCTTGTTATCTGGACTATAAAGTCACCCTGGCTTTATTGCTGGAAGTCACCGTGCAGGGTAGAAGATGCTTATGTATTCAAATAAACATATGAATATAATTTACTGAATTTCAATCAGAGGTGAATATGGCCCTTCGCAGCACAATTAAGTTACAGAGTACTTCAACTCTTTTAGGTTACTAATACTTCTTGACAGGTGAGCTTCACTTTTTCTTCTGTGTTGCAACAAAAGTTATTCATTGGCAAAAATGTGGATTTTAATCTAGACTATATAGTCTGAAGCATAAAAGTGTGTTAATAATCTTAGAAGCTTGAATGCATTCCATTGGCTATTTATTCACAAGTGAAATTTCAATCTCTTGTATATGGCCTCACAATTCCCATTTGTTTCCTCAAATAATTATAATTCAAATTGTACTTAAAACAAGCTCAATCTATATCTACTTTTTGTGATAGACATTGCATTGAGTAATGCAACATAATTGTGTTATTTCAGGCAATATAACGGTTATCCACCACAAAAAAATAATCAAGCAATTTAAAATGTGGTTATGGTTGCCTGAGCAACCAGATTCTTTTTTTTTTTTTTTTAAATGGCCATGTAACCCTGAATATAACTATTGTTTTTTAAAGGGAAAACATCTTGCTATGCAAGTATTATTTTTGGGGGGTAAAAAGGGTATCCAGCGTTGTTCTCTCTCTCTCTCTATTTTTTTTTTTTTTTTAGAGCCAAGAATTCAACCTGTGGAGTTTATTTGTTAATTTACTATGATACTGTGAGAAATACAAGAAGCAGTTAATAAATCCTACAGACAAGGAAGCAGTTGGAGAAGGCTGGAAGACAGATGATAGTTATATCAAGAAGAGCATGTTCTTCATAGAATAAGCTTCTTTATATAGACTTCACAGCCAGGCCTGAGGCACTGAATCCAAATGAAATTGATTGACATCATATACACCAACCACCAAGTTAGAATCTGCAACTTAATCTACCATGTATTTAAGGTTCTGTCACTCAGACTCAGTCTCGTCATCCCTCCCCCCCCCCCCTTTTTTTTTAAAGTGTTTAAGACAGAGCCAACTGTAGCAGTATTGGGGTGTTAAAATGTGATTCTGGACTCTGTTAAATAAAGTATCACTACCATATCAGGAGCCCAATACTATTAATTTATTTTTTAGAACATACGAATGTAGGTTGTAGAACAATGATGTAGGTTGGAAATCTCTTTCTCCTCCTACATCAACTTCCATTTGACTTTCACACCCAATTTCCTACAGGTCCTCACTGTATGAAGAACCATATTTTCCAGCTTCCTAAGACACATGCCCAATATCAGGATGTGCTCTTTCCCTTTAAGCCACAGTCTTCCCCACCTGGCACCATTTCTGACTCAGGACATGCAGAGACTCTTGACATCATGAAGAACACCTGCAACTCTCAGCAGGAAGAAAAAGGGAAAATGAGAACATCATCTGTCTGTTTACACATCCACCTACTGATCATCGCCAGAGCTAGAAGCTCAGGAGACCTCAACTCTGACAAGAGAAGTGCAGTAGAAGGCAAAACCAACACAAGCTGGCATCACAGGGCTGGGCAGCAACCAATGAAATAAAAAAGTAGGATCTCAAGCAGGCACCAAACAGCTTTGGTGGTGTTAGATATCCTGTACCTCAAAAACATGATTCTACTAAAGTATAAATATATTGTCCAGCACCAAGCAATAATCCAGCATGAATGGCGTGATTGCATCAGACTGGTATGTAATGAGATTACCTAACCCAGTATGCCCACTGTCCTTTGCATTGTACCAACCACACCATCACCTGCTCCCAAATCCTTTTACAATCTATTTTCTATAACTAGCTTTCTCCTCATAGTTTAGATACAGTGAAGGTCCCTTTTCTCGCAGTTCAGTAACCACAGACCTCTAAACACTGCTCGTTCTCCTTTATCGACTGGGACATTTTTCATCATTACAAACTTAATTACATCAGAATAGTTTAAATCAGCAGCCCCCCAAATCCTCAAACTCTGTAACTACAATGAAAATACGGTTCCTTCTAATATTTCACAAAAACCACTAAATTTTTATCTTCTGCTTAAAAATACTGTGAAAGTAAATCCTGTTCTTCCCTACAAAACTTTGTCCTTGTCATTTCTGTCTTAACTCAGACGGACAGTGACAACAACAAAATATTACTTGCTTATACATTACTTTCTAGAGTAAAATACATATATATTAACCTATCCATACAACTCATCTCTCTTAACTTAGGAGTCAGAACACTGATGAAAATATTTTATTAGTGACAATTAGTGGCTTGTAATCTGTTGCAAAAGTATTTTTCTATGATGAGATAATGCTGAAGCTTTTATACATTGTATTGAGAAAATAACTCTGAGAGCCAAACTTCTGGTACCTCAGAGAGCATCACTTAAACAATTGTGCTAATAATAGAGGACCAAAAAATCAGAATGTCCAGTGGTACCTCATTAGATATGCATTATTAGTTGGTCAAAGAGAATTTTATTGTATTTAGTTGTTTCTACATATAAGTTTCTATATTTTTTTGAAATTAGAACTATTTGCTAGAACTATTAGAACTATTAGAACATTTGCAGTAATGTAACAAGGCTAAATACCAGACAAAGAAACATTTGAACTCTTAAACTATTCTGGTTATGCAAGATTTACTTTCAATGACTGTACCTCCTAATACTTATTTATTATTAAATATAACAATATTATGATTTAAAATACATATACTCTTCATAATCACATGCACTGTCTTCAGCATTTATATTTCTCATTTACCCTCAGCCTATTTCAGAAAAAAAGGAAACATGCAGTTTGTTAGCTTTGCTCTTCAGTTCTCATAAACTGTAAGAACGCAGCACTGTTTCAGTTGCTAACACTAGCAAGAGAGTACATCTTTGCATTTGAATGCTAGAGTTAGGAAATATTTATTTTGATTTTGTGTTCTTTTTTAATTGAGAGCGCAGTGCTGAATTTTAAAAACTGATTCTAAAACATACTGTTCTGTTCTATGTTACTAATACACTGTTGAGGAAGCAGTTGCTTGAAGAAATGTATTATAGGGATGTATTTGACCTTAATTAAAGGAAGAGAACTCAAAGTACTCAAATAACTTTGTTCAATCTTGAACTGTAATATAAAATAATAAAGAAATAACACCTTTTTGATCAAATGATTTGTCAGCAATGAGAGGAGATTTATTTAATGCCAAGAGTATGGACACAAGCTTGGATATTACTGTTTCCAAATATTTCTTTAAAAAAAAAATCTTGATACAAAAATAATGATATATTGTAGGACATTTATACTATATATATTGGAGCCTAGAAGTAAAGCATTCACACAGTAAAAGGGAAAAGAAGAAAGATTACTTTCTACCTGTGCTACAACACAATTCAACTAGTCTTTGTCTCAGATCACTCCATTCTAGAATAGATATCATACTTCTTTAAAAGGAATAAAAGGCAGCCTGAACGTTGAGATGAATATAACAAGACCACTCCTTACAGCAATATCACTGAAGACGATTAAAAAATTTTAAGCCCAAAAGCCAGGCACTTTTAAATATATATGTATACACTAAAATAATTAGCCTTCTAAATAAATAATAGTAAAGAGAATTTAAACTAGAACGATGTAAACATCAATCTCCCTCCCCTCACTGGCTGTCTCCTTAACTGCTATCAACAAACTCTGTGCTTCCTCTGAGTTGCCAGAATTTATTTATTTTTACACCACAGAAAGGCAAAGCTTAGCATTGCTTTGCTGCAAGACCTCAGCAAATTTCTTCCCCTTTCCATCCATGATCCTCTGCAGCCTCCCCTCCTCAAATGCTCCCATTGGGAGCATTGCCATGGGATAAGCATTTCCCCTAGCAGCTGAGGTCCCCCGTTCCAGTCACTTGTTATGTAAAGTAGCACTCACAAATTGGGAAGAAATAACTCAGACAATTTTTATCACAATTTCCCTCCTTTTACAGACGAGGAGGAGGGAGATTTCCAGTAAACGTCTGTAAACTCATGGAAGATTTGCTGAAGTAATAAATAACAGCAACTCCTCCTTACCCCTATAATCACGAACACATACTCTGTTCACACACTTCCTTCAGTCAACTCCTAGCTCTTTAATGTTACATTACTTTTCCATAACGGTGTTCTGCCCTTTAGTTGAATCAATCTTCTTGAAGACAGAACACTTTACAGTCCACACTAAAGATAACAAGTAAGGCTGAACATGATGCTAAGAATCAAAATCCACAACAATCTGCAAAAGTTTACTTACTCAGGAGAAGTCTTTTTCTTGGAGGAAGAAGGGAAGCCATTTCCTACACCTTCCCCAGGTGAAATGCATCTCACCCCCAATCTGAGTGCTGCTCAACACTTCTGATTGCTTCATACAGCTGTGCATGTAACCCTTCACTTTCTTCCTATAGAATAGAAAATGTGGTCTGTTTTACCCTTTCTCCCAAAGCAAAAGTCTGGGAAAGCTACAAGAGAAATGAGGAGTGTATTGCAGAATTTGTTTACATCTGACACAATCTGAATGCATTGTCACTGTCCACAGTTGTTGTCAGTGATATCACAGGTGTGCAACAGACACAACACAACATAACCTTCAAGTAGCACCACCAAATCATGTATTTCTTTTATTTGAAGATCATCAGTGAAGATAATATTCATTACAATCCTCAAAGAGAATCACTGAATGCTTAAGAAACACAAGGAAAAAATCCTACCTCAGAAAAAACAGCAACAGAAGTAATGACCAGCATTTCAACTGCTTTTTGTACTTGTGTTTCCCAACACACCTTGAAAATGGGGAAGCTGTTTCAAAAGGTCATAAAAAGTTTTTTTTTACAAGGCAATCACATGTACCCTTGGCAAACTACACAGACATTCACCTTCTTCCACTTCCAGATGCCTAAACTATAGTACTTCTAAGTGCCTGGTGAAAGGTCTTACCTTTTTCCCTAGGCAATAGATAAGGAAACCTATCTTCCTCTCTTTAGGTTCTTTGACTTTCATCTTAATTTAATAGCTAAAGTAGCTGTGGTATCTCAACTTGACAGTCAAATTGTTCAGTGCCCTATGTCTTCATTTAAGCCATTTCACAAGAAGGTGGAGCCAACTAGACAGCAGATCCTCCAGACTCACTGCGTTATATCCAGATATATTATATATATATGGAGATATATATATATATGTATGAATATATATATATCAGATATATATATTATATCCAGAGGGTTGACTCTTACCTCAGGGATAGCAGGGGCCCATCCCCACCAGAACTTTTGCCTTGGTGAAAGCTTTTTGTGTCTTAGTTTCCTCCTCTGCCAAGCATGTCATCAGGCAGATAGCCCCAGGTCCAGTGTCATGATGCACCCAATAGGAAGTGCACTGCATCTCCACTAAAGGGAACTGCTGAAAAGCATCAGAGCCACAGACCATGTATGTATATACCCAAGTTTATATTTATACCTATATATGTGTATATGTATATACAATAAAGTATGAGATTTATATTTGTTTTGAATCTTTTGTGTCTTGAAAGATCTATTTCTTCTAAGATATATGTGTATATATATATATAGATATCTATATATATTTCCCCCCCGCCCCATGGGCTCTTTACACAAATATTTGGATTCACATATGTCCTGGGAGCAAAATCACCAACTTCTTTCTTCTTGCCATTACTTGTGACATTCCTTGGAAGCTGCCTGAGAAAAGAAATGGAATAAAGAGAATTAATCTTATCAATTAGGATTGCAGAGAAACATAACTATTGGAAGTTACTGTAAAGGACTGTCAGAGAGCAGTTACTATCTAAACAACAGATATATAGTGATGACTCATTTTCTTTTGCATAACTTACCCTCCAAAGAGAGGATCTTAGCTATCAACCACTTTGCAGCTACACTACTTGTAGAGCACTTGAAATAAGATATACAATGCTAACCCAAGGCCAAATTCAGGAGGAAGAGAGATTATATTTATTACCCCATGATTTGTATACTGTGGTCTATTTGCAAAGCATCTAATAGAGTTTGTATCTCAGAGTAAATATTCTTACTGAGAACTTGCATTTGTCACAGAAGACTGGTTGCATGGGAGCAGATACAGAAACAATGCTTCTCAACCACTGCTGCTGCATCCTTAAAGTCAAAGCTGCAATGCTGTCACAGTGAAGCAATGGGAAGAATGTGATTCTCAGCCCAGCAATTCTCTTAGGGCATAAATAACGTTTAAAAGAACAAAATAACTCCCTCTACTGAACCATTAAAGCAGCACATCAGGTTTCAACTTTAAAATTAAACTAAACCAACAGACCACTACCAGTCAATTAGATGCCATGAATCTGCACAAATGTAAAATGTTAGCATTATTTCTAGTAATGTGCCTCCTTAACCATGCAATCAGTACTTTACAGTCATTTAAAAAAAGACCCATAGTTAACTGTGGTCATCAGGAAGAAAATCCATGTAAAAACAAGCTGATGTGATCCGTCAGTGATGCTGATTAAATATCAGTCTTGCAGCATCTCCATCAACTGTGCATGAAATATGATTTCAGAAATCTAAATCAATAGAGTTCAGAAATTTTAAATATGAAAACAATTTACTGAAAACCCAAGCTTCCTTGTTACTGAGGTTGTAAGACAATCTTTAGAGGATACAGAGAGCTCTTCTATTCCAAGATAGCAAGAAGAGACAACTTAAAACAAAAAGCAAAAGTAAACTACCAGATGACCAGGGGTTTCTTTTTTTTTTTTTTTTTCCAAAATTCTAATACCAGTGGCATTACCCAGCCAAAAATAAAAAATAAAAATTATATTCCCAGTTGAGTGGATGAAGTAAAAATAAGCCTCTTCTTAGTTTCTAAATAAAAATAATCTATTACTTAAATAATCAAAGAAGATAGAAATAGAAAGTAGTACTAATTTAAACATTTCACTAATACCAACCTTGCCTTTTCTACGCATTTTCTTACAGATTCATTTTAAGGGACCAATTTTAAAATCAGCAGAGACAAATGTTAAAGTCAGCAGAAGCTAATGTTAAAATGATATTTACATGCAGAAATTGCCAATTGTGTGATCCCAGCATACAAATTTCTACTTTTTTCTCTTGGTTGGGAAACTATTTCTAGGGGTAAATAAGAACAGTTATTTTCAGACTTCCAATTTAATTCTATCTCTAGATACAGTAACCTTGTAGTGTTTTAGTACAAAATCTAACATCCTAAATAGTCCTCTGAGACTGGTTTGACCCATGCAAGGCTAAGGACTTCTGTTTTATTACTTTGAAAATAATTCCTCAGACAGTTTTCAAAATGATTTATTTAGAATGCATTCACCAGTGTATTTAACTATTATCCAGTTATACCAAGAGTGGTATAACTGAAATGAAGAAAAAAAAAGGAAGGAAAGGAAAGAGCTTCTCACTCCTTTTCATCTTTTTTCTTCTCTGTATTTTCTTTTCCTTTCCTTCCCCCCTCCCACCCCTACCTGTAGTGCTTAGTTATTTTTCAGGACTCTTCTCTCCCCATTACCACTGCATTTTATTTTATTCGTCCTTGCCTGGCTCAGCAGCCCTTTATTATTTCACTGTTGTGTTAGGTGGGCCAAGGCTTCCTTTTCAGTGAATTGATTGCTTCCCCATAGAAGTGTCAGAAATTAGCAGAGAGATGAAAAGAGAAACACCCAGAGCCAACGTTTCTCCAGGCAGAAGAAGACGTGACAGTATTTCCAACAATAATTGCTCAAATCTATCCTGATGAAAGCACTACTGACGTAAGCAATAGAATTTATAAAAAAGAAAATAAGCAGTACAAAATAATCTCTGTCATTGCATCTTAGTAAAAGCCATGGCACTTATTGGTGTCTCTGCTTTATTCAGTCTGATAAGAACTTGATGACTTTGCAGAGTCAAATAGATAAATTGTTCTTAATAAACAAACAAATAAAGACAGAAAAAACAGGGGGAAACGCTGTTTGTTTAGGCATTTGCTTTCTAGGAATGATCAGTGAGCATTCCTATTTATCATCCAGGCGGCAGGTGATCAACAAACATAATCATACATATAAGATTAAAAAAAAATACACAAGTGATTTATGTAACTACTTTGCAGTATAAAATAGGAAGTACTTGTTTAGAAGTTAATGGACTTAAATACCTAGTACCCAGGCCTTCAGAAGCTCTACTTAATGTTACAACACTGACCTTTTGTCTGTCCCATTGACCACTGGAATTCGATCTGAAGACAGGATGGAGAGACGAGTGCCTTAGGAAGACAGCTTCAAAAAAAGACAGTTGAACAGTGAGACAGAAATGGCAAGCCAAGAAAGGCAGGGAAAGGGAAGACAGTGGGTACTGTCAGAAACAAAATTCAGATTTCCACCAACTCAGCTCTGTCAACTGTCCATCCTTTTGAGGAATTAAACGTGCAGATTAAATCAAATTGAATTACACATTACAGAATTAAATTAGTCATAGGGGTTGGATTAATTCAGTGGTCCACTAACTCCAGTGCCATTTTACTAGATCATCTCCCAGCAAACTTATTCTGTCTTTCCCTATTTGTGCATTTCTTCTTTTACTCCATTTATCTCACCTGTAAAATCACAGACTCACATTTTAATTCTACACACATACAGACCTGTACATGTATAGCATTACAAGTTTCACTTTTTTTTTTTTTTTGGTAATTTAGATGAGTTTACCTGAGCTACTGTGAAAGGAACAGAAATACTTTTCAAGGTAACAGAATTCAAAATTTCCTACCAAAATAAAATACAACTGCAATTTATATTTTAAATATGATGAGAGTATAACCCATGCAAAACCATATTCTTCAAACTCATGTGTGCAGCACATATTACTATTGTAGAACAGAATCAAAGAAATTGAGGAATCTTTCACTGTACAAGCCATTTCCAAACTATGGAAAACCCCAGAGAATATTAAACATGAACCTGCAGTGAATGGAGTTTGGATATTAAAAGAGAATTGCCTTGCGTGGCCTGTCTGAGAAATTGTTCCAGAGCTGAAAGCCCAGATTACATCATTCATGTACTTCAACATTTAAATGAAAACAGAAATCTGTGGATAGGGCAGCCAGAATACTTGAACAAGCTGAATGATACATAAAGTTGTTCAAATGTTTGAGTTTGCATATAGTATTAAAAAGATGTTAAGTTTATCTAGGATGTCTGACTTCCACTTCTTGCTGTAATCATTACATCTTACTGTTACTTCCAAGTTCAAAACAAAAATGTTCTGATAGCTTCTATTTTTTAAAAAACTAGTTTTCTACTTTTGCTTAAGACTGGGTTTTCAAAGTTCTTAAAATGACAGACCTTATTTTCCTTTTTCTTACTGTACAAAGGATAGTAATAAAATCTGATGATGTCATCATTTCAGTACCTCCTTGTCATTTCAAAATTGAGTAATTCACTAGAATTACAGTATAGGAAAGATTTTTTCACTTTTAAAAGTCAGCCAGGCTTCACTGATTCAGTCCTTTTGAGATTACTCAAATTATACTCTGAGTATAAGTTTATAAATGTATGAAAGGACTTAAAACAAGGCAAATTAAAAACAGTATTTTGTTTAACAAATCTCACCTAGGGAAATCTCAAATTATTCTTACGGAAGTAAATGGCATGTAACTACTTAAGTACAGATCTCATTTGTTCTTAAGAGTTCTTAATAGTGCAAAGACTTTCCCAGACTCCTTTAAACCAGCATTAGCATTTTGTTGAAGCATAATGACTTTGTCCTTTGTGTAAGCTTGCACTGTAGGCCTGTGATTTTTTTTATTCTTCAAGGTTTCAGTTTAGTGTACACTAAGCCTTAAAACCTATCAGCGATTAAATCCAATAAACAAGAAAAATAATTCCTTCATTTCTAGTCATGCACTGCATGTCTGAAACTGAGTTATTATAACCCGATTAGTTTTGCATCTATGCTCTTAGCTGGGGAGCAGCCAGTGAACTTGCTCCTAACTCAGAGCTCTCCTACCCTGCCATATTCTTCCAGCTGCAAAGTACACAAAACCACAGCATTTCCATGGGACATCACAGAGTGAGGCTGCACGGCCAACAAACATTGCAGATTTACCAGACAGGTTTCCCAGAATCTCCCCAAACCCATCTCCTGCTAGCACTGCTGTATTTTAGTAGTGATAGCTATAGATATCATTCTACTCTGGTACTAATATAATACTAATAATACCATCTCCACACTACAGCATCCACCATTATGTTCAGACTAACTGTAGATTGAATTTCAGATATACGTTTGAACTGAAGATTTCTCTGGCAACACCTACACAAATGAGAAAAAGATGCATTAAATAGTTCTAGTAAGAAAAACAGAAACCCAGATACTGAAGTCCAACTCTCCTTATTATATCTTGAAGATAACGATATATTAATTCATTTACCTCTTTTGGTATGAAATTGAAAGGTAGCTCCTAACATATCTTAGACCTTCATTGCCTGGACTTTAAAAAAAAATAAAAAATAAATAAAAAGAAAATTTCAAAACATGTTGTACTTAGCTCATGTAAAAATTGGAATATAGGGAGAAGGGGTTGAAAAGATTTTCCATTCTCATCATTGAAAAGACTACAGGAATGGTCACATCTAACATATAAAAGCTGTTATGAAATATTTTCACAAGACTATGAAGCTAGTACATCTAAATGTGCTAGTACATCTAAATACAATATCTATTTAGTTATCTTTTCTCTAATGCTGTGATTAACCTATAATGCCATCAGTGGGGAAAGGGAATCTCAAAACCACTAAATATAATTCTTAATTCATTAAGATGAGCAAAAGAAAATACAATTACTGTAATACTTTTCATGTATATTTTCATGTAGCCCTTTTCAAAGTAAAATAAAATGTCTGTCTTGTATAATGAATTGGATGGAACTCACTTGCTTTGCTTTTCACATATTATTTCTCTACATGGCAAGATTTATAAGACTTGATGACACTTCCAGAAAGAAAATGCTCTGTTCTTTGTATTCATATAGGACAACAGGGAACCATCTTCAAACTCCACCAAATAATCTGAAGAACAATTCATACTTTCTCATGAGCCCACTAGAAAGTGATAGCTCATAATCAAGGTCACATTTTTTTTCCCACAATTCTTTTACATCACACACAACCACGTCACCTGTAAAAGAAATTTCATTAGAGCTTTCTGTCAGTTATGCTATGAGAGACTCGGGCTTCATTCTTAACACTGTAGTCTTTGCAAGAGTTGCAGGCTGCATTAGCTTGTTACCTAAACACCAAAACAAGAAAGTGCACAGCACTCCCCTCACATTATTGCAGAACTCAGTTCAGAATTTAAGCTGTGATATTCTCTAACTCTTGTATTAAATTAATCTGCAAAAATAATCTCTGTAGTTCCAAGAAGGATAGGGAAGATGCAAGGAATGTCATAACTAGTACAGTTTCCACTTAACACATATATCTTTTCCTAACCAAACACACTAAAATGCCTTTTCTTTATCCCTATTATGAACAAGCAGGAATATCTTTTTCTTTTTTTTTTTATTTCTTTTTTTTTTTTTAAAGTATTATTCAATTAGTCAATATAACCTGATTAACACTCAATAAGAATATATATATATTTTTAAAAACAGTTACTGATATTATTTTGTATCACTTCAAAGAGGAATAAAGATTGTTACTGACACCGTGTCCTGGTTTGCAATAGCTCTATCTTTTATTATTATTATTTTTTTTTTCTTAAAGGCCTCCAAACACTTAACCTTTAGCAGTTAGTAAAAACTGCATGTTTATAAAACCATGGTGACCTAAGGTGCTTTAGCAGATATCAGCTAGGGAGTAGCCATCTTTTTGAAATATAAACCTGTTGATTACAGATGGTCCAGATTTAGGTTTCCCTGAAGCAACTTTTTCAATTGTCAGGTAAGTATTGGCCACGGACATAATGTTACTAGCCAGATGGGCAAAATACAAATACCTGTGTACTTGCAGCATTTCTGTACAGACTTTATGACAACACTTAGAAGAAATCGCCAACGAAATTCTGTAATGTACTTCGAAGAAATAGGCAAAGCGAGGAATCACAACTTCAGTGTTTTACATTCAAGTCCATATTTGTCCTCTACTAAGATTCTCTTAGAGTAGATATTATTTCTCATGTAGTACATCAAAGGATAATGTCTTGCCAAATGTTTCTTTGAGATTATTATAGAACTTTTGGTTTCATTCTGCATTATACTTATCAGACTCCTTGCACTGCATGATTCATTGTCACATATCTTAACATTGCCCTTTTTAAATGAGACCTTCTTCCTGCTACATTCATTTGCAACCTTGAGAACTGTGTATCCAACAAGATATTTACCCCATCAACCTACCTAGATATTCCTTCTTAAATTTATGGAATAGAAGTATATTGTTCAGGAAGATCTTTGTCCTGCATGCTGTTGCATACCAGAAAGGTCCACAGAAATTTTGATAAGAACTAAGTACATTATTTACCTGGAATATGTCAACTGAAACTCACAGCATGTGTAGTTAAGGAAAGAAATCAGTGAAAAGACATTCAGAACTGATATTCAGTATATGATTCCTTTTCCTAATCTACATTGTCTTAAAATGCTTCTACTCAGTTGCCAATGCGTAGTTTAATTCAATAGTTTAATTCTACACTTGGAGGAATACAGTGTCCTGAGTCTTTTTTTTTCTTAAGCAAAGCCTTCCTTTTACCTTTCAGCATACAAGATATACACCATTCCTATACCAGTAAGCTAAATCCACAGAACATATAAAAATAGAAATGAGTGTACAATTCGTATTGGTAAATGAGTCTGAGTTTTAATTAAACTAAACTGGTTACTTTATAAGCAGTCTAATTGTCATGCATATTATACTAAACTGATCTGGCTAAGCCTGTCCTGTCTTTTTTCTTCCTTTTTTTTTTTTAAAATCAAAATCCTTGGACGTCCTCCGAGTTACACCTTCAACAGCATTTTGATTTAATTTTGCACACAGAGATACAGATCTAAACACGGGCCTTATAGATATCTAAAGATATTTCATATTTTTGTCTAGGAATAGCAGAATAACTGAACTGGAAACTACTAGCTTTGACACAAAAAATGAATTTTCTTATTGATAGCTATAGATAATAAAAAATAGAACATACTTTTCATCCTTGTCTAATAAATCCAGTGATACCCAAAACTTTTTGTAGAACTTTCCCTGGTATTGTAGGATACATCTGGTGATATAAAAGAGATAACTGTTAACACTGTTAGAAGATATCATCATTATTTTGCATTAAAAGCCAAGCAACCTTGTTTGCTAGTGTACTGCTTACACACACTAAAATGAAAACTGTGCTATTCTTCAGTAATGATCCAAAGTGCCTTAATTATTCTCTTTAAAGTGATTGTGTTTTGGACCATCACAGCAGAATATTGTAAGAATTTTAAAAAGCTTTTGATGTTTAAAGCCACGCTAAAAATGAGCTATATCCAAGTACAGAAAAAAAAAACAATATTTTATTTATAATCTTAGTTTAGTGTTTGAACTACAAATTCTGGTTCTAGAATTGCTTAAAAGATCATGGGTTTTATAGGTTTTCACAAGTAAATTAATTTTTTTTTTCTTTTTCTTCCTTTTTTCACAGAATGATCCTTTTGGTAAATACAGAGCAAATCATCAAATAATTACATGGAGAAAAAAAAAAAAAGTTTGCTTGTTTGTTTTGCTCACTTGTAAAGCTGCTGCTAATATTCCATTCCCTGTTGAATAATTTCAAAAAGGGCATGAGAAAACAAAAGAAAAAGAAGAGAAAAAGAAGTGACAAAATAGACCGAATCTCACCACTAGAATTCACCATAAAAATTCCCAAAGTGTAACAGAATTCTTACAAAATTTCCTAGACCAGTTCCTTTACGGAATCAAGATCTCCTATGAAAAATATGGCAAATGGGAATCAGGGTTGGCTGGGAAGGAAAAAGGGAAGGAGGAGGGTAAATAAGTGCAGCAAAAAACAGGTTCTGAGGAATACACATAATTTTGTCTGCTTTAGATCACAATAGAATTTTTAATAAATAAATTTCTTTTTCTTTGTAAAGACACTTTTTTGAAACAGTAGATTTAGCCCAGTCATTTGTGTCATTTGCTTTATAAACCATCTTTTTTTTTTGTCCCCACCCCCACCCCATAATGTCTTAAATGTTTTAGATCTGAGTCTCTTGTACATTGTCTTTTGAGTTCATTCGGATCAATAACGGTTCATGCACTGAACTGTGTATTGAATTTATTGTGTTAACTGTTGTTGTGTGGTTGAAAGGAGACTTATAAGAGTTATAGTGATTTAGGTGCTCATGCTCTATTGCTGGCATGGGCAAGTGACTCTCTATGGGTGTGTCACCTGTAAGCTCATCATCCACATTAATGATCTCTACAGTCCGTGTTGGAGCATGATGGTTCTGCCGGTGATGCTGTTTCCTCATTTTGTAGAAAATTACCAGCATCACAGCAGCCATGAGAGTGATAGCCACAAAACAACCAATTATGATTTTGGTAGTCTTCATAACCTCATCTATTCCTGGGATCCCGTTGTTTGCGTCCGTCACAGGAATGGTGAACGTTTTTTCTGTTGATCTTGTGCTCTGTGGAGTGAGTGAGGTTGTCATGTTAGTGGTCTCCCAGTTGGTAACTGGTGTGGGCCCAACCTGCTCTGTGGTCTGTGCCTCATCCTGAGAAGGTTCCACAGTCTCTACTGTGACAGTTGAAAAGTATGTGTAACCAGGGTTATCCAGGGCAGTCACATTCAGTGTGGCAGAAGCTGTGGTATTCCCAACAGAGTTACTCACCATGCATGTATACAAACCCGTGTCTTGCACAGTTACCTTTGTAAAATTCAACGTGCCATCACTGAGCACAGCAATCCGAACTCTGTATGCCCCATGTGTCATAACAGATCCATTTGGAGTAATCCAAGATACAGAGGTCAGGGAGGTTGATGCCCGGCATTTCATCTCTGCAGCCATGCCTTCTGTGACGTTGAGGTCTGCTGGTGGCTCCACTATGACTGGAGCGTAACACGTGAAGTAGTTCAGGTCCAGCTCACCAATGTACCTTCCTTTCAAACTAGGAGGTGTGTGGCAACGGGCACAGCATGCAGTATTGGAGGGTGCCTTGTCTTTAATCCACCAGCTGAGCCAAAGGATATCACAGTTGCAGTTCCAAGGATTGTGATGCAGGTGGATCCTTTCTAGACGGAGCGGTGTGAACAGGTCATGAGGCAGTAGTGTTAAATTATTGTGTGCCAGATTGATCTCCACAAGTGATTGAAGGTTATCGAAAGCATTCCTTTCTATCACTTGAATCTGAGACTGTATCATCCACAGTTTCTGAAGATGCATTAACCCTTGGAAGGAACCTGGCCGGATGGCAGTCAGATGATTCCCAGAAAGATCTAACTCATCCAGTTTTACAAGTGGGGTGAGGTTAGGAATCTCTCGAAGATTGCACATGGCAAGGTTCAAATACCTCAAGTTGGACAGACCTTCAAAGGCACCTTCTGAGATATATGAAAGCCTTTTCAATTCTCCCAAATCCAATCTCCGGAGAGAAGGAATTCTGTTAAAAGCATAAGAAGGAATGCTCTCAATGGGGTTGTTTCTCAACCAAAGTTCCTTCAGTTTTGACAGGTATACAAAAGCCCCATTCGGGATAGTGGTCAGACGATTGTCAAAAAGTTCCAAAGTATTGAGATTGGCCAGACCATTGAAGGCTCCTATTTCAATTGTTCTGATGTGATTCCTGCTGAGCTGCAGGATTTCTAGGTGCCTCAGATGCTTGAAGCTATTCACTTTAATGATTTGGATCTGATTCTCATGGAGGTTGAGTAACCGGGTGTTGGTGGAGATGCCGTCTGGCACGTCTCTCAGATTTTTCCGTACACAAATCACTTTACTGAACTGGTTGCTGCAGGAGCAGACAGAAGGGCAAGTTTGAGCCCTCACTAGACCAGCCACCACAAGAAGCTGAAGAGCCAACAGCACCACAAGCAGGGGGTCAAATAGGGCCCTGTTAAACCTAGGACCTATCATTATCTGCTGTGGATGTAAGGTCATCTTGTTCAACATTCATAATTTATTTGGTGTTGGTCCTTCTGGAATTTCAATAGTCTGAAAAAAAGAAGGGAAAAGGAGAATATTAAATTAATCTCAAATACTTAAATGTGCTCTCTAAACAGAGAGACTTCTCAAGTCCTTTCAGTCAACTCTACCAATTTCATCAAACTGTAGTATGAATAGCTATACAAATTCTAATATTTTGTTTCCTGTAAAGCAATGCTAGGTGTAATTGGCAATGAGATAGGAAATATCCAGACACTAGCTTTTCCTGCTCATTCCAAAGTATAATGCACGTAGCTTGATGGCAGATAAGTTCAACCACACTGCATACCTATGAGTAATGTTCTAACTCAAGAAAAGAGTTGAAAGAAGTGTCAAGAACCTCAAAAAGCAAAAATGAGTAAGATAACAATCATCAGAATATTAAAAGATTGAACTTTGTTAATATTAAAGTAAATCAAGACAAGAAATAATATGAAGGCTAAAAGGAGACTCCTGTTATTATTATTATTATTATTATTGGTGAAACTCTTTATCTATACAAATGGGATTCCTGCATCAGAATCTGACTGAAAGTAAAGCCTTTAATACTGAATGTAGCAGATCATGGAAATGTTAGGGCAAGATCTTGCCTATTTCAGATTTTAAAAATAAAATACAAAAGAAAC
This sequence comes from Anser anser, assembly GCF_964211835.1. Lineage (NCBI taxonomy): Eukaryota > Metazoa > Chordata > Aves > Anseriformes > Anatidae > Anser > Anser anser. The sequence continues at coordinate 15,846,633 of NC_139725.1, read as the reverse complement.
ATGCTGAGCATCAGTTCTTCCCTACTGTTAAACAGTATCATCCAATTTCATGATATTTCCTCCTCAATTCTTTAGTTTGGCACCAGCAGCAGCAGAGAAGCAAGCATTAGTAAATGTGTGCTGAACACAGAAATAAGAATAGCCATTTAAATGCTGACAAATATCTCTGTAGCTGCAGAGTGGACAATTTCATTAGTACCTCTAAAAAAAATCCTACAGTTGTTACTATAAGGGGGAAAAAGGCCTTTACCCTACAAATTATCATTCTAAGTCTTTCAGTACTGATTCATCTGGGGTAATTCTTAAAGCCTCCAGCCCTCAGTTCATTTTCAATCTTCTGCTCACTACAAGGTCCCTCTGCTGTAGAGATTAATGAAATTTCCTATAAGTCAGCCAAAAGTGAAGTCTTATAAATTACATCATGCTTAGAGCATATTTATAACCTAGAGCACCCAAATGCATAATACATGTATTCAGTAAAACAAAATACTAAAAGGCAAAAGCTTTCTACTCCAGGCTTTAAATTGTTTCATTGTGTGTGAAGAAGCTTTATTTCTTTAAAAAATAAATAATTATTAATAAAAAACCCATAACTTGCATCTTCATAGCAATTCATTTAATGAAAGATTTTTTCTAATTATATATTCAGACAATGTATTTTTCTGAGAATTCACTTTTGCATTTTTTTTTAACTTGTTATAATGGTTCAGAGCTAGCAAGTGTTCTCATCTCACTTTTAATAATTCACTGCAGAGAAAGCCAATATAATGGCTTAAATACCAGTGAATGGGAATTGGAAGATCTGGGCTGTTTGTTTGATCTGCTCTGTTAAGTGCTATTTATAAAGCATCAGTCTTGGTATGAAAGATTCATGAAACTAATGTGTTTTGCAACCTTGAGCAAGTCACTCAACTTCTCTGCCCGTGGCTTAACTTTTGCCATATGATCCTGGATAACCTCGTGGCTGTAGCATTAGATGCTCCTGCTTCTCCGTCTGCCAATACCCATACTCCTGAACATTGGCTTCATGGGTTTAGGGTAATGTACTAGACTTTGATGAGGGGTAGCTGTTGTACACACGTTCCCTTTTACTGCAGGTTTACAAGCATCTCTTCAGAGGCGCTCAACACAATATATAGAAACACTCCCAAACTAATCCCTAAAGCTCACTAAAAGACAAGTTCTATTACACAAACAATCCACTGTAGTACAACTATCAGGAAAAAAAAAAAAAAAAAAAGCTTTGAAAAGGACCTGTTTCCCATTTGAATTAAATTGGATATTTATTTATGAATTGATCAATATTGATTTCAGACTTCTTAGTTAAGATCTATGATCCATGAATTTTGCTGTTGAATAGTTATTAACCACCTTATATGATAGTTAATGTGACTCTATTAGCATTTTTTTTTGTCTCTGGTTTTGTTTTACTGGGTAGATTTATCTTTTTTTTTTCCTGCCTCATTTTTTAAAAGTCTTTTAAAACTTATTCCTTCATGACTTAGACTGAATAAATGCATTATCAAGTAATAAAACAGATGCAGAAGCACACCAAACTAATTATTCTACCATTACACTAGTGTAATGTTATTGTCTTCACTGTAACTGAGACGAGAACTCTGCTCTGTCAAGCTTCAGAGCTGCCAGTTATCCTTGTACGGCTGGTGGGGCATGGAGAGCACAGGGAGCACGTGGCTTGCAGAGCTAGAGCAATCTTTTATGTTCTATAAACCTATCTCATACCTATGCATCATTACAGGCCAGCTTTGCAACATACCATATGGTTTCTCTAACTTTCTTTTTGCTACTTTCCACTCTCATTCCTGTATCCTGGATAACCTGAAGGAGCTGGAAAATGATGGGATTAGTAGAACAAGAAAGTGTAGCAAACATAACAAAGGTCATGGGAGAGTAAGTATCCTCAACATCAGCCAGCATATGCATAAACTCCTTTCAGTTGCTTTGCCAGTCTCCATAAAGCCAATCATTTCAACTGCAACTTTCAAGCACTGCAAGGCACTTCCTTCCTGTTCCAACTTCTAGCTCCCACCATCTCCCACCATTTCCCTAATTCACTCCCTTTATCCAGAAAATCTTCCCTTATATGCATATATGCTCCAAGGTTAAAATAAATAAATAAATAAAAGATAAAAACATTTTACATGAATACTGTACTGAAGTACAGGGAATCTGACGATATGAAAAGCTGTCATGGTCAGCAGAAGCTATGCCAGGCAGCTTCTTGCAAGTCCTCACTGCCAACCTGCAAGCTTTGCATGTGACTAATAGGCTAATATACTGCAGTGAGAATTCTTGTGCTGTAGGAATGTATTTAAAAAGGTCCTTTTCTTTTATACTGGTAGCTTTCCACAGCTCAGAGCTTAAGTATTCAGGAAGTCTTTGTGCAGTCATTTCACATCAGAGTCATTTCAAATATAAATAGTCTGGAAATACCCTGGGAAAAAAAAAATAGCCAGTGCAAAAACACAGTAGAAAATTCATTTAAAGCCTTGAAGAACATTATGGAAATATTTTAATGGGCTTTACATAAAGACCCATCTGGAACTCTGTACTAGAGTAATTTGCTATTCAATATCTGTCTATTATGCTAGAGACACATGAAGTTTTAGCTTTATAAATCCACACATGGAACACAGACCATCAACCAGCTTCTTTAGTCTATCTTGACAACTCTTTGTCTTCTAAGCATTTTTTTTTCGTCTGTCTAGTACCAAAATATCAACTCTGTGGTCAATTCAATAACACTAGTGCCCTCTGCTGAATACATTTAAAATTTGTTTAAAATATCCTTACTGTTCCATCCATTTTCCAGACACCATACAATTATAAAACTGTGTTTATGCAGTAATGTATATTTTCTTTATGGTAATGGAGACACACATGCACACATATATATAGCTATTTGTTTTGTTTTCTATTTCCACAGAACTCAGAAAGTCTTTACTCAAATAGACTTCTGATATGCATGTTCTCCTCTCTGTAGCTTACCTGATACGTAGTCCTGATGTACTACACATTTTCCTTTGAGCAAAAAGCATTGCCCTCTTAAGTTCCAATGCAGAAGATGAAGCAAGGAATGACAAAGCTAGTCTGGCTCTACAGAGACATACAGTGCAGCTTTCCTTAGGGACCACTTGAAGGATGCAGCAGTTATGCTATTGAAACGTAACTTTGCTGAACATGCGTACACAGAGATGTCTTCCTTATGTGGGCATTGTAGTGGAACCAGTGGTTCTTTTTTTTATTATTTTTTTATTTCTTTAATTAGGTCTTAAGCCTGATATGCTTCTTTGATCACTTTTTGTTACTTTACCAGTATAATGTGACTACACTCACTCTGATTATTGAGGGATTTTCCTGTAATGATGGACTTTGATTACAAAAAAAAGAACTTCAACACCTTTCCCAAAAATCTATCTGATGAGGTATGCAGGCGGCAAAGAAATTTTCCCAAGTTTGAGTGATCCCTGGCTGGATCACTCCAGTTTAGTTGCTGTTGGCAACTCATCTTTAGTTTTCTACGTAGTCTGTGGGTCTATGAATAACAGTCTCAGCAGTGAAGCAGCGTGGTGCAAAGGCTGTAGCATTAGCCCAGTATATGGGTTATGACACAACATAATCTAATACACATCGGTTGGTGCTGTATATCTGCCTTAAAATTGAATGAGATGTGATGCTATATGTCACTGCATTGAAAACATGATGAGAACATCAGATATCAGGTGATTAAATTATCACAGTACAATTAAATCTTCACAACTCTCCCTTAGGTTCATGCCAGAAATATTCTGGATGAGAGCATTCAGATCACTTTTTATAACTAAATTAACAAATATGTGGCTACATTAAAAAAAGGCACCTTTGGTTCACTTTATATAGCAGTTATATATGCTGTACACCACACTATTTTAAAAAGCTTATTGAAAGAAAAACACGTTGCAAAGATATCTGCACTTTTTAGAAAATAAGCCACTCTAAAATTACAAATTAAATGGCAGATTTCCAAGCATATGAAGAGGAGCTAGATGCATCAAGCAGCTTATTATGCTGGAAAGTCTCTCCCAGTAGTATCAGCACTGGAGCATGCAAATAGTTTCTGTATGGAACAGAGCACGGCGTACAGTAATAAAATAGGTCTACACCCCAGGATGACCTTATGCAGAAGTGACTCTTTTGCTTCTCTTTTGAGGAATTCTGACTGCTCTGAGTGTGTGGCTGATCCCCTTGAGGCAGCAATGCTGAGAGAGTTTCAGCGTAGATACTAGGAGACAAGCACACAATCTGTTTTAGCTGCATAAAATGCTAAAACACAGAAGGGCAAACTCCGATCCCTGAACAGAGACTGAACTGTGGGCAGGGAGCTCCACTGGGGTCAGAAATCCTCCACCAACATCTGCTCTGCAAATGCTTCTGCAGCCTCAGATGTTTGTCCCCATATGGCTGTGAAGGGTTGGGCTGATGAAAACACGTTGTTACGAATTCACTCACCATATCCTCCTGTCCTCCTTCCTGCCTTTTCTGTCCTGAAATTCCTTTCCACCTGGACGAACCCCAGAGGACTAGTGCTCCTCAGTTCAATACAAGTACAAACAGTTTTCATGCCGTTCCCTGTCCACATACAGTAAAACGACACCATTTTTTTTTTTCTTCATTGTCTTTGCTGCCAACAGAGGAAAACATGCTATGTTCTTTACTGAGCATTACAATACTAACGACACAAAATCAGTAAATAGACTAGGCTAAAGCAGATCTCATGTCTTTTCTTCCTAGCCTTATTTTTTTTTTTTTTATCACTGCAACTATATAGCTGTGCATCTTTTCCTCCATTCTTAAAAATCTCTTTTCCCTTTCCACTGCTATAGGACTTTAAAAGTCTCAATAACAGTTTAGGGAGCCATTGCAATAATGCCTAAAAACCTGGGAGGTTTCAAAGCCCAGCAGCTTTTATCTATTTGTTTTTTATTTTATTTTTAGTTAAATTCAGTGGAGGCCAAAGAAGCAGCCCTGCAATGCAAACTGATTACACATGAGACCAAATAAATCAAGACACTCACAATGCAAACTATGCTCCTCTTTGCATGTTTCACTGCTTTCCTCTCAGATATCGTCAGGATTTCCTATGGCCCCTTGAAGCATGTAAGTGTAGGATGCAGGGGGGATATTGCTGTACCATGGATGCATTCCAGTTTTCTTCTGAACATCCTCTTAAGACTCAGCTGAATCACTAAGACACTGACCTGAAAGACCTAAATGCAATTGGACACATTCGATCCTCCTAAATCACCGTTCATTTCAGGGGAGTTCAATCAAGGATGAGTTTGATCCAGTCTGCCTTTTACTTCTCTTCTTTCATTTTGTTATATAGAAAACATCTTTATTTCTTACCCCTCATTTTCCACCATGATTTCATTGTTTCCTCTTCCTAAGATTTTTAATTTTCTCCTTAACTTCAGGCAACAGAAATGAACATGAAATAGATATTTTTAAAATGAGATTTTTAGCGCACATTGGTCCAGGCAGGAATATTCACATTTTAGCTGGAAATAAAGAGATTTCACAGAGTTTTAAATTAAATCAGTTTGGCATGCGCCTTTATTTATATATCTTCTTTTACTCCCAAGCTTGACTTGTACTTTGTATCTTCAGTACAACTGAAAACATTTGCTAATTTATAGGCAATATGAATGGGTATTTCTTTAGGACATACTATTTTTATTTAGAGTAATTTTTTATTTTCTTTATTGATCATTGTACTTTGCCTGGATGTCACCCAAAGGGTGGAAAGGATAAAATCTCTCTGTTCAGACTACTCACAGTTGTGTGAATGGAAGCAATCTATGAACTGTCCACTATGAAAGAGCTTAAATTCTTTCATAAAAGCCATCAGAATAGAGCTTGGTAATAGTCCACCCAGAAACATTCTAGAAATTTAATTGGAATTAACTTTTAAAGTGGGTTAATTATATTGCATTAAATCTTTGTGTGGACACTCTTATTTAGAATTTAATTTAAGCTAAATTGAATCAAGGCCACTGTAATTTCAATTAAGAGTGTCCATAAAAGAATGTAATGCAGTTTAGCTAGTCCCTTTTCAAAGTTAATTTGGATTCATTTTCTTGAGACCCCATGTAGACATTAGGAACTTTCATTCTGTATTGACTTGGGCTCAATTCAAACCAATTACATAAAGGTAAAAAGGTTTTCTACCACATCACCAATCCCTTGGGTTATTCAAGTCCCATTTTGCTCTTCTTCACTAATTCAGTTGATAAAACACCATTTCTCTGAACATACTATTTTGCTTTCATCTTCTATATTCTTCTAGACAGATATTTATCTGGGGGGAAACCAGAGAACTGTACAGAAGAAATTTTGCAATAGCCCTGATAACAAAATTCTTTTAATTAGTTACAGCGGCATGTCACTACATCCCGTGTGCCAAACATGATATAAACAGAAGTCATACAAGCACCTTCAGCATTTCACCTGAAGGTGTGTTATTTCTTATACCAGAAATACCTCAGTGAACCACTATTAAACTGCAGTATATCTATAATTATTGGAAGAATGATTTCTTAATCTGTGTTTGGTTTATTATCAAAACAAAATCACAGTTCCCCTTTTTTGGAAGGCATCTGCGAACCACAAACAAATTAGTATAAAAGCAACCCTTAGTAAAAAATTATATGATACTCTAAAGCCGTGCTCCAAAACACTGCAGTCTTCACTCCTGTCACACTGGGGTCATTATTTTGGAACACTGTAGTACTTCCGTGTTTTTAACAGACTAGCAGTGATTAAAGACATCTATTTAAAGGTACTACAGTAATACTTCATTTCGAACAAACTACTTTTCGTTAGGTAGAATATTATCAAATTTTACAAGGAAATAATAAATCCTACAAATTAGCATCATTTCCAAAAACATGCTACAAGGTTTTAAACTATCAGGCAAAAATTGGGAGGTTAGGTCTATAGGTTAATAAAATGCCGTGCATTTTAAAAGATGCAAAGGCAAAAAACTGAAAGACTGATAGAAACCAAGACTTTAGCCCTGATTCCTACCCAAATGTTCTCCCTGCTCACAAACTATAATACAGAGATGGTGGAAATGTCAGATCAGACCACCACATAGTCTAACAAGGCACATGCAAATATAACCAGTACAACGAAGATCAACAGATAGAAATGAGTATAAGAGCATATACTAACCCTTAAGAAAGTTTCATCCTAATGTTATAAAATTAGAGTTCAGATTTTAAAATCAAGTGATAGGATTTAACATCCTTTCCTAAATCACAATATGCATATTAATTTATCGAATATGCAAATGGTGAATATTTTTGTTAGCAATACAAATCATCCTTTGATCCTTGCTGAGTTCCTGACCTCAGTAGCTAATATAAACTAGTAGACAAATTTTTCAGTCTGATAAAAATACAGTGCAGTTGTGAATCAGCAATACCTTCTATACATTGGCAAAAGGAATGCTCAGTAAAATTTGAAGTCATTTAGAAAAATATTAAGATTATTTTGAGATTAATAAATCAGAGGATTGTCCACATCAGTGGCATACAGAATCATGTCTGGGCTTTAACAAGTGCAGTTTTTCAAAACGCATTTTGTAACGTGTAAAACAGAGGAGACTGACGGATGAAAGGAAATTATATTAAAGCAGCAATGCAAAATCTTCACTAATGCTTTTTGTGGATTAATTAAAACATATCTGCCTAAATACATCTATGCTGTAATACTGTGTTAAGAAAGGTGCTTTCCTATTTTAAGATACGAATTATCAGATGTTAAGCTGGAGAAGTGCTGGATAGGTATTTCATAACCTTGGTAACTATAGACTGTATTGCCAGTATGCATTATTCTAAAAGATGTTCTGGGAGAAACATACCCAGCTAATAACACACTAAAGCACCAGAGTCCATTTTGCATCATTGCATTTGCAGTGGCTAACTGAGTCCAAATTACTCCCTCATTCTGTTAATAAACAAAGAGACAAAGAGAAAGAGAGACAGGAGATAAAAAGTTAAGGCTGTGAATAGCCTCGAGTCTGGCAAATGATGGTTAAACTTCTTGTCCTTGGTAACTATGGAAACCCCTTAAGGTAAGAGTGAAACACAGGCATTTTCTGGTCTGCAATTTACAAGCTGTTTATTTAATTATGAAGGAATATGAAACTGTTAGGGGCAATGCAATTATCATACTGTGATAGCATTTTGAGAGAAAAAAATAGGTACAGAACATAATAAGAAGTTAATTTTTTGGAAAATTACTTGTTTTAGAACTTCTATGAAACTGCAGTGCATTGTTTTTTACTGAGAGTTTTTTTTTTTTTTTCTTTTTTCAAAAGGGTGTGAGTAGCCAAAATTAGTAATATGACATTTTGCCATAATATCCCTCAGTAGATTTATAGTAATTATGTCCATTTTAAGCCCCATGAACAAAACCAAGGTCAGGGTGTATTTCAGTTAAACCCTAGGTTTTACCAAAGTGCAGCACAGTGAGAATAGCAAGCACATTATTACCAGATCTATCACTGCTGAGCAATGAATAGGTCACAGGTGCTCTTGCATACACTATTTGTACACCTTTGAATACTACAAATGGGAAAATATTTTGACTCAATTTAGGAGGCAGCTAGTGAAATAAAATTAAGAGTGTACCTATGTGATGACTCGGGGGGGACTGTAACAACTACCTACAAGCATTTTCCTAGATCTGAACAACAAACTTTGACCTGGTACTTCTGTTTTTTGGGAGTTGCATGAATGTAGGGGCTACAGGGCCCTTTGCACACACTGGAAACTTTGGCAACAATGCATTGTTGCCTGGATTGTCTTAATAAAACATCACACATAAACACATCCTCACAATGCCTCTGAAAAAGAAATAAGATTATTCCAGTTTATGACTGAAGAAACTGATGCATTAATGCATTAAATCAGTTGGCAAAATTTAGCATGTGCCTACGTGATACTTCGCAAACATGAGATTCACACTCCATGCTGACTAGATGTAATGCATGTTGCTCCACATGACAGCCATGCAGTAACTCTTTGTTGCTGACCCTAAGCTAAGATGCCTCACAGCACTGCTCCAACCTAGCCCCAAAAGCACAAAGACAGAGTCTGCATCTGAATGGAGTGTGGATGAATCCCGCTCAGAGCAGTCCACGGGAGACTAAGTGGATATGCTATAATGAAAGTTGTCAGTAGCAGAGGCAGGACTGGGAGCCAAAACTCCAGAATCACATTTCTATTCAAATATGGACTTTATGTACATATTAAAGGGTGTGATGCTCAAGCTTTAGAAGACCAACTTGCTATGACATTTAAATCTGAATTTGATTAAATAGTAAAAAATATTCAGTCCTATTCTATAGATTCCTGTATTATTCTTACCATAGTATTTGCACACCTTCCAGAAATGCATTAAATATCCTAAATTTGACATTTTCATCTGCATATTAGAATCATAGAATCATTTAGGGTGTAAAAGACCTTGAAGATCCTCAAGTCCAACTATCCACCTAACACTACCAAGTCCACTGCTAAACAATGTCCCTAAGCACCACATCCCCACATCTCTTAAATATCCCCAGGGATGGGGACTCCATCACCTCCCTGGCAGCCTGTTCCAATGCCTGAGCACCTTTTCTGTGAAGACATGCTCCATGATATCCAATCTAAACCTTCCCTGGCACAACTTGAGGCCATTGCCTTGTGTCCTTTCACTTGTCACCTGAGAAAAGAGACTGACACCCTCCTCTCTGTTTATACTGTGCTAAGTCTTATAGAAAAAATAATAGGTTACTTCATATTTTCACGAAGACTTGCTCTTTAAACCCAGGAATACATGTATATGTGATGGAATATCTTCTCTGAGTAGACTGCTTATAGGCTGCTTATTGAAATCATTGGCAAAATTCAATGTATTATTACATAAATGTGAAATTCATAGCAGAACTATGAAGGTTGGCATATATTTCTTAAATAAATGATAAGTTTCACTGTAGTGCTGTTTATCTGCTTCTAGTCAACCAACATGATAAAATTTCCAGTAACGGAAGTGCTGCCTGCTTGTTCACCAATTCAGATTCTGAAGTGCTGATGCAGTATTCTAAATTCATGGGTTGACCACTTTAACAAGATCTATGAGAGAAAGTCATAGTAAAAACTGACTCCTACAGAAATCAATGGGAGTTTTGTCTTTGATTTCAGCAGTCAGGACTCCATCTCATATGTGAATAAGAATTTGGTATACCGAGTCAACTGCACATTACTGCTGATGTGAGCACTTAGACTTTGATGTCTTTCTTTTAGGATAGTTTTTAGGGAGATGGAAATTTAATTTTCATTTAATTAAAACTGTCACATAAAGTAAGTAGTGACTGAGCTAGCTAAAAAGACAGAGTTCACGTGTGTGACAGAGTACTATGAAACAAAAGTAATTTAATATTATAAAATGTCAAGATATTAACACATTGGATTCCTCAAAGATCCCAAGCAATTATGCTGCTACTTTAAAAATGTAAAGAAAGAGAGTGAATCCAAGGTTTGAAACAAATTTCAAAATTATCTGTTCAAACCAGAATAAATTTGATAGCTGATGTTATTTGAGGATATAAATATGTCTGTAGTAACCCTTTCCATTTTTATGCTGACTTATGTGGCAGTACACATGTATTTATTACAGACAGCAATGATACCATTTATTATTAAGGATGTCCAATATCTACCATTGTGAAATGCTGTTTTTTGTTTCTTAATGTAAATTTTTAACCATTTGCAGATGAAATGTTCCATGCAAGGGATATACCTATACTGTGGTCATTGAAAGTTTTACAGACATCCTCAAGGCAGCTTTGAAGCAACTGGCACCTTTATGGTAGTAAGTAATAGTAACAAAAATGCAACGTTATTGATAAGCACCCAAGTACTAAATTCAGGCTGCTTTTTCATTCTTTACATTGAGAGACACAGGGTTTCTATAAGACAAATGTGATCCGGTCATGTAGTTAAAGATAGTATCAAAACATGGGCAGCCAATGACGTTTGCATACAAATATTTGTATTTGTTTATGCATAGGTATACCTAATATGCTTTGTAAAATATAGCCCAAAATTATTTCTAAAAATTATGTTTCCTATTAGGAAAAAAAAAAATAAAAAATTAGCTACTGATCCAGGCTGAGCACATCAAAAATAAAATTGAATGATAAAAGTACTAATGCATCCAGATCTCTCTGGCTGAGACCTATATCCTGGATTCTCATCTATACTCCCTACTGTACCATGGATGCATAAGGATAAGCACACTAAATATCTTCAGACAACCATTAGCAGTGGTCATAAGTATTTCAAGAAAATAAATTCATTGATAATGCAGACCTTCCCTGAAGCATGCAGAAGAAGACTTGTGGCATCATCAGGCACTCTATTACCAAAATATTTCATGCCAGTTCCATGTGGTTGTGGGCTGCGAAGAACAATGATAAATATAAGCGCTAAGAAATGTACATGCTAACATTGCACTGAAATACTGACACTGTACAGTGTATATATTCCCAGCACAGTTTTGCTTACAGACCTACATCAGATAGTAGGCCATTTAGTCTGGAAGCTTACATAAGTAAATGTAGAGTATCTTTTCCTATTTATTTGGTGTTTCTGACTATAACCGCTTGTGCAAGCGTGACTAATGGTGGCTATTACCAAGCAATTGGCTGCCAATATCTGACCTTGATCTGCAAGAATGATTTGAAACCCTGGATTCAAATAACTTGGGAAAAACATCTTCATTTCTTTACTCATACTGCTGTCCATAGAAAGCTCAAGACCTGACAAGACATAATACCAGCAGCTAGAACCAGTGAACACTACAGGAAGTTACATTTCACAGTGGAACTTCACAGAAGCACAGAAATCTCTTTTACTAGCCCTGATTTCTGGACTGGGATCTAAGTCTCAGAAGGATCTCAATGAAGATAGAGGAGCTGCTTGGTATCACGGATAAGGAGCATGAACAGATTTAAGAACTTCCTCTAATACTGCAGCCATAGATCTAAACCTGAGCTATCACTACGAGAGAGTAGATGATGGAGATTTTTTTTTTTTCAATATGTAGGCTCCTCTATGGCTCTGAGGAGGAAAAAAAGCACAAGTTGTATATATACAGAACATTCCTATTATTTCTTTTCTTTATAATTCTTTCCATTCCAGAAATGTGAAGGCAATATTTATCTCTATAATTCTATAGAAATTGGTCTATATAATTCTATAGAATTGAATTTGGTCTAATTCTCAGATAGGATAAACTGGCATTGCTCTATTCAAGTCAATGAAACCAGAATGATTTTTATTCTATCTGAAGTTTGTGTGTCTTGTTACCCTTTAAATTAGACTGATGCATTCTTCTAAACTATCAGAAGGTTTAGACAGCCAATCGCTAAGAAAATGTAGCTTTTATAAAATAGGCTTCAAATGGTAAAGATAAGACAAATGCTTTTTTAAAGTATGCAAATAAGGGAGATCTGTTTTCTGATTGCTGAAATGCTCAAAGAATGTTAATTAAGACTGGATTTAGTTTTAGTTCTTAAAACAAACAAACAAAAACCTCTCTTTTTCAAAATAATCATCTCTTCTTTTTCTCTTTTTGTTCCTTACTACCATAAAATACAGGGTTGCAATGGTGGCTATGAACTGAAAACAGCAGATATAGCCTGTGATGAATCAAGAAAGGTCCTTATCTCCAACCTTTATAATGTATTATGTCTGGGTGTACATGGGATTTAGGAGGCTTTACATTGACAAATAGATGGTAATAGCTTACAGATATACACTGACTTTTATCTAGAAGTTCGCCTGTGAGCTTTAAATCCTACACTGACAAACAACATATATGGTATATTAGAATTACCTTATCCTCCACTTAAATCCAGCTATTTCTGGAGAGAAACATAGAGGCTTTTTTACAGTACACCATGTTATATTAGGAAATACTGAAGACTGCTACCTTCAATTGAAACAGAAGGCAAACTTTTTAAATGTGGGGTATATATCTATGTTCAAATTTGACCTACAGCACCAGGGTAAAATTCCATACTGCTTTGGAAACTGCTTTTTGGAAAGAGGGCTTGACTTGGGATTTTTTCATTCACTTGTATCATGTTAGAGTATTTGTGTTAGTACAGCACTAGAGCACTGCTGTAGGATTAGCTTGGAAGAACAATCAGCTTTTACAGAATTGTTAAAATAGCTTCTCATAGCTCTCTGTCTTGTTAGGCAGATATAACAGATCTTTTTTCAGCATAGACAGAAAACTAGGTTTCCAGCATGAGGAGACTATTATTCCACAACCTTTAGTCAACAGTAACACATGCATACCGATAATCTATCAGTATTTGCAGAAGGATGTGATAGGCAGTCACTCTTATTCCTGACATCTGTCTTGAGTAAGCCAGGACATGACAGATTTCTTGGGAAAGAGTTAGCCATGAATTATCTTCTGTCATCTTAAAAGTGAAGACAAATACTGCAAAAGAGTAGGCATAATTTGGTAAGATCTATAAAAATTCAAAATCTGCTGATTAGACTGCTTTCGGCCGCTGATGCTTCTTTTCTTACAACAGGCACCAACTTAATGCTCAGTGGCATATACTGGGATTTAAAGTCTTCTCTGTAGGTAACCACAAGCACAAGACAGCAAAGCTATATTACAATCTTAACATCATTCTTTAATGCTGTTTAAGGGGGTAAAGCTTGCTGCTATTCCACAAAGCAGCCCAGCAATGTAACCTGCATGACTGCAGTACACTGCAGTCACCAAAACAGCCTTAATAGTTTCTCCTTAATATATTAAGGTACCAGAGCAAGACACCTTCCAATTTAATTAAGGGTCTGCCAGGAACTTACAAACTTCATTCTTCCTTTTTAAAGAGTAAAAATCCTCCTTCTAAAATTTCATTTACCTGCAGTCTGGTGTCCAAGTTGTCAGCATTTTTTTTTCCTGAAGTGCAGTACAAATTGCTAAGTCATTTTAAAATTATATAGCAGCAAAAAGAACTTTTTTTTTCCTTTTAATGGTTTGGGGTGTTTTTCTTCTCACCAGGATTCCTCACATTTACACTAAATACAGCTTCATTTTTCAAAATGAAATTTAACAAGCAGTACTTACGAGTGAGAAAGGCACTTACTAGTCTAAATTCAATTGCTCTTCACTGCTATTCTTTATCTCCCAATTTTTACTGAAAGGCAAAGTAAGAACATACTAGGGAGTGAGAGGAATAATTTCATTAGTGATTGCTGAACAGACAATGCAGCCACAGCAGACAGTGCACCTGGAAGTTGGTATGGGGTTACTACTGTCCTCTTCTTGAAACTCTGTTTCTCAGATTATCGATTCAAGGATTTCAAACATGGATTTGCTGTACCTCCCCTGCAAACTGCAAGGAATAATGGCTGACTCCATTTACAACAAAAATGCTTTTACTTAATTTCTCTCTAAATATTGTGAACATAAGGTTTATAGGTGGATACAAACGCCAAAGAGATCATTAGTGATCAGTTTGGGCATTCGCTTTTTCCTTTCTCCCAGACATTTGTGTGCACTACGCGAGGGAGAGGCCTTGTGAAGACTTTGGGACTTAATGATGGTCATTGGATATGCCACTCTGCCCATTCCTTGCTGGCACAATCATCAATGACATCAATAATTTCAATGATCCAGATTTTGTACTTCAGCTACGGTGACCTCCCCCTGTCCCTGAAAAACAAAACAAAACAAAACAAACAACAAAAAAAACACCAACAAAAAAAAGCAAACAAAACGAACAACCACCACCACCACCACCACCAAATACTACCACTTCCATCTTCTGAATCCGCACTGAATTTTGTTTTCTTGGGACATTCATTTAAGAGGAAGCTTCCAGTTCAATTCAGTGCAGGAAGACCAGGTCATTCAACACAAAATTACAGTTATGGATGCTGAAACAGCACTCTATAGCATGAAGAATGCCTGTAGAAAGTCCTGACTGTGCTGTAATACTGTTTGCTGTCAAAAATAAAATTCACAGGCCAGATCCACAGCTTGTATAAATCAGTGTAGCTTCACTGGCACAGGATCTGGCTCACTGCATCCATTTAGATAGTTTCTCAAACCCCTGATCCTGCATTTCTATCCAAGCACTGGTAAAAAGCAACGGAGGGCGAACTCACTCACATTTAATAAATAATTAAAAAAAAAAACGCAGTAAAAAAAGGATATTCCTCATCTCTTTGTTCACTGTTAATGGTATGCCTGTATTGTCACATACAAGAATGAAGATTAGGTTTTAAATATGTCTGGTAATTATTTATTATAGTCGTGTATATATATATATACACACATATTCATTATGTTCATATAAATACATATATTCATGAATATATTCATTATATTCATATAAAATTATTGAATTAATTATTTCTCAAAAATGCTTGAACTCAATCAACAACAGGGTCAAAAAATCCACCTGCAACTTTTTGTGTCTCTGTTCTTTAGAATGACTACTGGATTTGTGTCACAAAAAAACAACAAAGGGATGTTTCTAGGAGGTGTGGATGATGGTTCTGAGGAATTCAGTGTTTGATACTCATGGTGAGAGTCTTCTCTCTGGAATGAAGATATTAAGTCATTAAGTGATGAATTTTTTTTTTTAATTTTCATTTTTTTTTTACTCCTCTGCTGATGAATTATGACTTGCCAAAGCCATACCATAAGTAACTTACAAATTCAAGATAACATTGAAAGGCCCCCAGTTCAAGTTCACTTTTTTTTTCTAACCAATAATGTCTTCTAGATAATATTAAATCCACCTTAAGCTTACTTACACAATCAGGTAGTAAATGCTCAGTTGTTTTGAACCACAGATATCAAATGAATCACTCTGTCTTCCCTATTTGCCCAGTTAGTTCACTCAAAGGTAAGTCATGCCATTTACCAATGAAGTGATTAAGAGGATTTCGAAAGAGAAATTGGGATGATTGCTTCTACATGTTTCTATTACATTGCTGCTTGTCATTTGTCCCCTTGGGCAAATGCCATACACCTTACCAATATCACATTCTCTTATGCAATATGCAGAAATCTCTCCGTTCTCTTTAAAGTTACAGATCCATCTTAAACACAAGTTAACAAAGTATAATGCAGAAGATCACAGACTTCCATTATCTTGAATGTTTGATCTTAATGAGGCCTGACTGCACTTCATCTGAGTTAGAACAAAGTTTGTGAAACGATCAGGACTGTATTAGAAAACAGCACCCATATTCTTTGATGTTTGATTCCTTTCTTATTCATACAAAGGCAAGTGTAAGCTAATAAATTTTTTCTTGTTACTCAAAGCAGCTGGTTGCAAAATCTGGAAACTGCAAAAAGGCTTTGCAAAGAGATTGCACTTCAAGATTGTTCTAAAGCTGATTGAAGGTCTGAAATTTATTTTCCAAAATGTATTTAAAAGGGCAATTTGCTACAGCTTACAGTGCAACTCAAAATGTTTGAGTAGGAAGAAAATTATTCATACTCACTTAAAAGGGCAGAATTCCAGGTTTTCTGGACATAAAAATGGCTTTTGCCCAAACAAATCATTCTTTTAGGGATTTCGTTTTTGCTCTACACATGCCTACGTGTAGTATGATATCTGTTGTACCTGAGCAATGCAAATCATCATTTTTCAAGAGTTAAACTTACAGATGCTATGAAAAAACATCAGCACTGTATGTAGCATAGCATAAGCATTGCATGTAGAAATTGAAGACTCGTGCACATATATACATATTTTATAACTAGAGCAACTCCATGGACAAATGAATAATATTAGATGAAAGGTTTGTAACATTTTTTTCCTCATCAAATACCAAATAGACCTGCAATGAATAAAAGCTTTACTTATTCTTTTTCTTTTGTGTTGTTTTTTTTTTTTTTGACAGAGACTTGAGACTAGCATGAGACTCTAGAAGTATACAAAATTTTGTTAACTCCACAGTCCATTTCTTTTTGCAATTATCAAGAGGCAGAATAAAAATTTTAGTATAAAATCTACTTGTGTGATTATCTAATAATAATAAAATTTGAAATCTAACTATGTGCAGACTTCAGTGAAATCTACAAAGTCAGCAAAAAGTACATTTTTTTTTTTAAATGTTAAAATGGTGTTATTTTTTCCCACCAATCATACACTGTCAAGCTATAGGATTGATCTGTAGCTGATGTCTCAAATGCAAGTGTACTGGAGTATCTCTGACCAGATTAGTAGGGGCAAGCATTTCTGATGACAAGAGAATAGAACAATAATTTAAGTTTTGCTTCAGTTCAGGAGAACTGGATGCTAAAAGCCCATCTTCTCCTTTTCACATTAGTCAAAGAACTTTACAAAGCTACAGATTCACCAATAGTTAGAGGGAGTCCTAAAAGCATAGTCTAGGTAACATATATTTGGATCTATGGAAAGAATTAAAGCCAATGGTGATGTAGAAAGGAATTAGAGATTGAACAGATGATACTTCATATACTGCCCTGTCTGCTAAGAACACTCCCATATTCCTAATGCCTCGCTCATGGTTTTTCAATACATAATGTTACCATACGGATTGTCGGTGTTGTGATGCAGATGCAGAGACATAAAAGGTTATAATAAGCAACGGGAAAATGGGATTGGCTTAGCATTAGTCTGATATACATGTTTTAATTCTATCACTGAGAACTAGCATGACCCTGAGCTTCGAAATACGGTATGAACTGGACAACTGGTCTGCCAAATCACATGCTGTGGTCTCTGCTTCCTATCTGGGTGACTGGAGGATGAGCACTTGAAGGGCAAATAAAATATAACTCAAGTTTTAGTTTGCAATTGTAAAATACATCATCCCCATATAATCAAAACATTGTCATACATTTTTTTCTGCAAGCTGGGTACAGTAGTGAATAAATACATTCAAGTAGAATTAAAACTTGTCTTCTGTAAGCAGGTTAGGGATTATTTTACCCTACATGTACACTCACAGTGAAGCTGAGTGGTGTGCGCTGCATTTGCCAATAGCTGCAACTCTTTTTGCATTAACAGTTAATGGAGTTATTCCTGCAATACATGTAGCAGAACTTTTGTGCTGTGATACTGAAGACTATAAATTTATACCCCGCTGCTGAAAGATGCTGGGGGGGGGGGTCATTACACAGTCTGAGCTGAAGCTGATTTGATCTTGAAACTCAGCAGAGTAGCTTCCTGACTCAAGAGCATAGTTATACAGTCTCTCTCTATAAAGGGTTGGGTTGCAAAAAAAAAAGGGGGGGGGGGGCAAAAAAAAAAAAGCTCATCTCAGTTAATTACTACAGCCATATCTGGCTCATTAGTGCCATTGACTCATGTGGTGCTAAAAAAAACCACACAACTGTAAAGGTTGCACCCCAGCAAACTAAACATGAAAAATGCTCTTTTGTAATTATGAATGAAATAGAAACATTGATTTATGGTTAATTATTCCTTTGACCATCTGATATATCTATAACTTAAGGAGTAGGCAATGATAAAATACACAGGGCTTGCCAGAGAAAATTAATTTAAATTTAAATTTAATTAGAAGCCATGTTTTCTTTTTATTGCCTTCTTAATATTGCTTTTATTCATTTTTTTTCTTCATCTCCTTATCCATTCCAAAAACTCTGCCAATAGTATTTACTAAACAATAGCCTGTTATGCAATACAATGAAATGTACACAGTGGTTTTGATGTTAATAAACTATTCAGAGGCCTAGAAATAGTTTTTGCAGAGCCTAGGGATAAAAATCTAAAGAATTTAATTTCTAGAGACCTTACAAGTGACTTTTATATGTCCTACAAGATAACCCCAAACCACTATCTAAAAGAAATCATTTTTAATTAGGTTCTAAGGAGAAAATGATGGCCCCAGTAAAATCGTTAGAAAAACACTTTCCTTCCACAAGAGGTTCATTATACTCCATAAGTTTTTAGAAGAGAAAGAAATGCAGTCCTGTTCAATTTCTACAAGATCTCTATTCTTCTCGTCCCTGTTAAAAGCTACATCCAGACTCCCCCTCACTCATACATAGTTTCTCATACATCAGTTATGCATAAGCATAGGTACTTGGTGATGGAAAGGACTGAGGTGAAAATACTTCATTGTAATCATATCTTTAATTCCTAAAGTAGGAGTAAGGTATCTACCTAGTTTTGTGGATCTAAGCCACAGTCACTCTCCATGACTCGCTATTGCATTATTTACTGTAATTTTCAAGGAGTTTTTAAAGTCGCCTTATCCCGGGTTCAGTTGAGTAATATATAGATCACCTGTTTCTAAGTTAAAGAGAGAAGCATGTTGTGATTTCCTCTATCCCTAATTTAATCTCTTCACTTTTTAAGTTCTTACTAGTGCTGCAGAAATAGGAAAAATGGTGGAGCTGAGAAAGTGCAGAATTATACTGTGCAATAGATGTTTACACAGAGGGTCTGAAATCATTACCAGTCCTTTGAGAGGGTCTGGAGAGACTAGGATTCAACAACTTGAATGTTGTGCCATGCAAATAAAACAGAATTGCTTCTAGGAAGAGGTAATGAAAAGGGAAGATGAGTGTCTTTGTTACCATCTTCTATTTCATAGAATAATCATGCCTTAAAGCTCCTAAGACCAGTTCCTCGGATACTTGCTTGCAATGTGGGGTTCCAGACAAATAATGACATTTACAGAGGCTATGTCATCCTGCCAAGGACTTTAGGTCAACTGACTATCTATTTTGTTAATTGAGAGATGAGTACAGATATGTACAAACATTCAAGGCACACATATATCACAGACACATATGCTTAAAAAAGAGGTAGGGTCTGAAATTAAGATCTCAAAAGAGGAAATTAACTCACTTGCCTACTGACTCACCCTAGCCTAGCCTTGTTTGAGGGTAGTCATGTGATCCACTGATTTGAAATCTAATTATGCCCTACTGCTAAGAACAAACGCAGGGAACTGCATGTACCCAAGGAGACATTTCAAAGAGCTTTCCTCCATGGAATGTCTGCAATACCTATTTTTAAATAAAGGACCCAAGATTTTGCCTCCACTGAAATGAAGCTAATCTCTGCACAGCAAACCAAAAGAGCATTCTCCTAATTAGCTTTGTCTGTATTAAGCCAGACACAAACATGAGAGGTTTCCACTGCAGTCCCCAGAATCAATCAAAACCTCCTTCAAATACTTCTTGTACATTTGATAAATACATGGTCCTATATGACTGACTGAAAAAAATCCACTTAAAAAAAAATTGCTAACGCTATATTTTAGTCATGGTGGCTGAAGAAATTTTTGAATCCCAGTTCATCCTTTTGGATAAAATAGCGTTTGAAAACAACTCTGCCAACAAAGGAATAGATCTGCATAGCCTGACTTTTCTAAGAACAAAGGAGCTGGAAAATCTTTCTTCACTGAAGAGCTGTTTCTTTTTAAAATGCAGTTCTTGTGACATCATGGATATCCTTATGTCTACAAAATACTATCAGTTCTGGATTTTGTGTTTCCTTTGAAAAGATATCCAGCAGCCTAACAACAATGAACAGCTTACTGGGGATGAGATTCAGCATGCACTAAGAAGACCTCCTGAAACACTGCATAACCAAAAATTTCATATAAAAATGTATTACCCATAGTTTGGGTACTTTTTAAATCTTGAAAATGAAATGAAATTAAACATGGAGAACATTTTAGTCTCATTATCACCAGCATATATAATTCAAGCAAAATTATCACAGCCAATAAAAATCATCAAACATCCCTGTTTTTAAAATTACATGATCACTAGAACATGGAAATCACTATCAGTTTCTAAGAACAGCTGTAGGATGGACAGTGCTCTTATAACCCATTAAAGCTATCTTAATTTGTACATCCTTATCAGCATTCCACTGTCTCAACAAATTGGTGCTTCATGAGAGCTTTATCTGAACACATGGTGTTCCATACCAGTGGCCCTGCAATAAGCAATAAAACATAACAAAACAACGTTAACAGCACAGTGTGCTGGTTTGAGTAGCATGTAATTCAATAAGTTTTGGTAGCTTGGCTAGTGTAATTCCAACCTGTCTGTAGATTCAGATAAAAAGATAGAAAAGACATTTTCAGCAAGTCTGAATTGCACATGTATTCTCTCTCATCGTGTCTTTTCCCAGACCTGAATTGTTCCCAAGTCCAACTACAGACAGAAGGGACCAATGGCTCTGCAATCTATAAAAGAATTAACTATGCTTTTGTTTTATGGGCCAGAAGAGAAGCTAAAATAAACCCTTTTCTTATGCCACACCTAATTCTCCAGTTACATTGTTAGGTTCTTTCAGCTTCATTTAAAACATCAAGTATTAGTTGTTGCTTACAGAAAAATGCTGGATGTATTTTTTTTTTTTTTTTGGTGACCTGATCCAATAGGGCAATAGGGTAAAACCTCTCCTTGTACGAAGTAGACTGCTAGATCTCTCTGATTGCAGCTGCTGCCTTAGCATCTGCACCCTGTGCAATGGTGTGTCTGCCGGGGGGGGGATTTATGGTATGCACTGCAGGCAAAGGGGGGTGGGCAGCTGGGGGCACAGCAGCCGGGATGCGGAAAGGCTGTGCAGTGCTGGCAGTCCCCTCCAGGCTGTACTGCAGAAAAAATGGGAGAGCGAGGGAGCTGCTGACAGCCCACACATTGGATGATCGGTTTCTTTCTGAAATGAGGAAAGTAAAACAACACTCAGCAGTGATGAAAAGAAGTAAAAGAGCAGCCCTGAACTATCACTTCTCTCAGTGTTGCAGGGACTGGCTTCGTGCCCAAGGCAAAATTACGTCTAAACTCTCACACGCAGCTGAGCGAAAAATGCTGGAGTGTGCAGGGACTATCTGAGTTGAAGTTCCCATTTCCATGTGATCCTAAAAACAGCTGAAGATCCCAACCTCAGGATTTGGCCTAAATGCTATAAATATATATATTTTTTTCACCCTTGCATAGCCCAATGTAGTGGTTTTCAGCAATGCAGAAGTGTCTCTATAGGAAACTTAAAACCCTTATCCAAGAAAGCTGCAGCTCAGAAATGATTCCCCAGAGCTGTGCTCTCACATCTGTGCTGCACTGACACCACAGAACCTCTATGAGCACTGATGCCCTTCCCAAAAAAAAGCAGCTGGTCTGTGATATTCACCACTGTGAGGTACCACCAAGGGTAGGAGCTTACCTAGATTTAAATGTGGGGATGACGGGATGTTTGTCAATACTGTGAACATCCAAAGTGGCTTAAAACTATAACTTTAGTGGTATGAATTAAAACGCTACAAACCCCTGAGTTTCCAAGCAGGCCTTGATATATAATTAGATGAATTTAAAAGAAAACTCCCCTATGCACAGGTTATTTTATAATTGCCATCTGTGCAGAATTTTTATACTTTACACTGAAGCAATCTGCACTGCCCACTCCCAGAGATGGGAAACTGGATGAGAATAACACTAGGTTGAGCTAGTAAGACAGTTCCGCAGCTATGTCCCTATAGAGGGGACGTGGGAGAGACGCTACAGACCAGTTACACGACAGACAGATATTTCATTTTTTAAGATGATGAACACACTAGTTCATTACAATCTGAAAGGTGAAGCTCTTCAGACAGTTCAAATTGAAATCTAACTGTAATTCTTCTTGCTTTCATGTCTATATCTGCTTTTTTTTTTCACTCCAATAGATAACATTGCCAGCCTTCTAAAGGAATGTTGTTAGCTGTTCTTTACACTGAGAGAGGGTCACTGTCTGTGAGATCAGCTTGTCTGAGAATAATCAACATACTGTACTCAACTCTTGTCACAGAAGAGAGCTGCTTTTGTTTCCTCCCCAGTTCAAGTTTAATTTTCTCTCCTTAATCTGAGTTTTAAAGGGTCTTACAGAAGTGTCAACTCTGTGTTGCTTGATGATGGAATTTTATTAGTCTAAAGTGACATTTCAGGTTTTGTTTTAATCATTTCTATGTTATTGCTTCCTGCAGGGAAGAATTCTTTTAAATCGACGCCACATTGCTGTGCACAGTAGAGACCTCCCTTGGCAGGATATAAGAAAAAAATCGTACTTCAATGATAGCTATTCATACCCCAAAAGCAGGCAGAGAGTAACAAGGAATAAAGCAGTCAGAGAATCTCTGAATATGGTCATCTTTTGCAAAAAGAGTAATGGAGGATAAGGCATGGTCTGTAGTTGTTGAGGAAAACTGTTCAACATACAAAAGCAATTCCAACTCCTATTACCGTAGTCCAAAAATAAATCTGTGGCATTTCTTTCTGCACCAAACTTACAAATAAGTATGTATATGCATATGGATAAAGCCTGTATGAATATACCACAACCTGATTTGCAATATCCCTTATATAGAACTAGAAATATCCAGCAAAATGTGATAAAGGAGAATTTGAGAAATCTATTAAAAAATTCTCTTGACCACAACAGTCAAAGTCCAGCTCTATATTTTCTGTTGCCTAACACTCCTACAAATTTACACTTACCCTCGCCAGATGATTCCATTAGAATCAATGTCAGCAGCCAAATGCTATTATATTAATTTTTCTAGAGAAAGTTAACACCTAAATCGCAAGACCAGAATGCTCAATATTTATTTCTAAAGTTGTTCTATTGTCTGTGCATATAAACAGGATTTAAGCATTCAAAAATTAGTAAGATACAGAAATTTTTGACACGGTTTTGTATCTGCTAATTCCTTTCCTTTTGAGCTCAAAGGCAAGCCATTTTATCACTTGGTTTTATAAATCTATCTGGAACTTAAGATCTCAGTTTAAAAATAGAGCTTTCGCCTATATACAAACAAAAATGCATTTTTTCTTATTAGGAACATATGAGGAGTGATGTCAATCTTAATAATGAGATTATGAAAGCCACTGGACACATTTAAATTTTGTATTATTTAGATATTTATATTTTCCATTAAAGAAAGGAATATTACAAGAATGTGCTGTCAACAGAAAATTTAATTTAAACCCAAGAGATTATTTGCCTATTTTTCACCTTTTCTTCTTTGCATTTTAAGATTTTCCTGCAATTTTATTACACATATATCAGCATTGTGCTGGTGCGTGAACAGAAACAGAAACTGATTGGTATTTATTCATTGCCCAAGCTGAAGAAACTGCAGAGTGCACAGAGCACATGCATTAGCTATAAAAATTCTGTCAGCTTTAATAATTTACGTTATTATTAGTAACACTGTGTGAGCAGGCATGTTTCCCAGGATTCACTAAAAACAAGGCAGAGTCCAAAATTCATGCCTTTCCTATGGTTAGGCTTTATTATTCCATGGAAAATAACAAAACAGCTTAACAGTTAAAAATATATATGTTTCTCTATAGACCTCCTCAAATTTAGCTGCTGGTAGTTTTCCTCCCTTAGGATGTATTAATCTTTTCTCTTCAACAGAGCCAATCCTACTTCCTTTATATTTAGGTCATGATAATGAGTTACCTGCCTTGGTGAGTCATTGCGCTGCTATTGACAATTCTTATGATTTTATAATGAGATATTATTTTTAAGTGTCAAATTATATTGCCTTCCTACAGTCAGTCATAATGCTTTCTGTACTTTGAAATGACTACCAGCCACATTTCTATACTGACATTTGCTGCAGATGCAGCTACAGTCCATTTGAATACTACTGCTTTTTGCTGTTTTGAATAATAATAATTAAAAAATAAATAAAAATGCCAGGCTTCCCTGAGAGTTAATGGCCACCTCCTACATTTTATTTTATGCTTAGTGGGCTGAATAATAAGACTGGTCAGGAATTTTACAAGATATTGTTTTTTCAGAAAATCCTTGGCAAAAAGACAAATTTGTCAAGGCTTCCAGTGGAGTGGGAAGCCCAGAAAGCTCGTCAGCCCTGCTTAGAGGATGTATCTGAGACCATCCTTCTGCCTGGTGCACAGTGAGGGGCCTGGTGGCCCTGGAGCACACAACTTTAAAGCTCTGTAAGCTTGGCTTACACTGATTCTCCAAGAGTTTCTTGTTACCTATCTTTGCACTTGTGTAAGAAGGAATGCCGGTTTCCTCAGCAGCCCAAGAATCTTGTAATTTTTTTTAGCCCCACTTGCTTGAAACTATCTCGGAATTTCTAGGTCATGTGAAATTTGTAAATCTTATTCTGCTATTAATCTTTTGTGTTCTTATTTTTTACTTTTGTAGTAATGAGTTTCAGTAAACAGTTGCACTGCATAAAGGGATGGGAACATTTAAGCAGAATGGGACAGTCTGCAGGAAGTTGAAAATAATACAGAAAAATAAATTTTGTAAAAGGGGGAAAAGCTGCGGAGAGAGGTTTTGTGAAGTTATAGTAGATAACTATAAAAACAACTTTAGAGCAGTCAGAAAAACACCAGGATTAGGGATTATAAGAGAAAGAATAGAAAACAAAAACATTGACATACTCTTAAGTTCCTGACATTCCCACTTGAATACTGTGACACATTTTAAAAGGATATAAAAGAACAAAAGAAAGTTTACAGCACAGTAGCCGAAATGATGAAAGACATGGAACAGATTCGCATGGGACATGACCAAATGGGCTAGAATTCTGCAAAAGAAACAGAGGAGGGCAAAATAACTGAAATCTAAAAAATAACAAGTGTTATAGAAAAAAAATAACAGGAATTGACCATTTTCTGTTGTTTCTCCCTATGAAAGTATAAAGTGTGTATCAAGACACAAAAGGAATTTTATTTTATTTTTTTCAGAAAACATATAGTTAAACAAATGGATACTGGACAATTATTTGGGAGAGCAACACAGTAAGAGTTATTAAATATAAGTCCACTTTGGGGTCATAAATTCATCTAAGCTGAAAACAGTCAGAGACTGGACAAGTACTTAGTTAGGGGAAGAAGCCTATGCAGTTGACCTGCTGTTTGGTGTGGGGGTCTTTGATGTGTTCACAAAACTACTGTTGAAAAGAGAATACCAGCACAGACAATCCTGTGGTGATACTGTAGCAGCATCAGCTCTGAGGTTAACAGAGGCATTCATTGTGATAAAACCAAGTACCTGGGTAAACTTCCATCAAATACTGAAGAAACAAGCTAGCAGAATGAAAAGCTATCAAGAGTACCACAGAAATAAAATCCCAGAGAAGTCCCAAGTTAAAAATACTGGAGAGTAAACCGATAAGTTATTATTACGCTTTTTGTTCTTTTCCTATTTCCTACATATCCACTGTGTGCTACTACAGGAGAAGGATATTGGACTAGATGGATCTATGGCCTGACATGGAAAGGTCATGTTCATATGAACACTCCTATGTTCATGCTCTTAAGAAAGGATGGCATAAGTAAGAGACCAGAAATATTAGCAATTTCATACATTTTAGGGAACATGTTGACTAGATCTTCAGAGCAACTAGTCTTCCGAGCAAAATACCTCCTAGAGAAGTTAAAAAGGAGTCAGCAGAGTGATATCAGAAGAAAATGGAAAGAGCTAATATATAAGTGACATTGTTAGACATGAGGAGTTTTACTTTTTTGATTGGACTTAAATCTGAAAACAAGTGTGTGACTAAAGCACAAAATAAAATGGAGAGCACATCTCACAAAGTGTGAATAATGTTCAAGACAGAACAATTAAATACTTAACATGGATGGTGGTGGAAGCAAGATAACATAATCAACCCTTTCCAAATTGGATTGGTATCTGCATACTGAGTGGGATGTTTTAATGTTTCTAGTTACATAAGGTACTTCCTTTATTACTATATATATGTGTGTGTATATATATATATATATATATATATATATATATTCACACCCACACCTCAAAGTATCTCTCTTTTAATTCAAGCAGTGTAGAGAGATTAGTTGAGTCAGTGGAGATGTTTTCCAATAACAGAGCAAAATAATAGACAATTCTACTGGTGGTCTAGGAGCCTGAAAGAAAAACTGAATCTTCTCTGGTGGAATGCTACAAGACAATACACCATTCGCGACTGTAATACAAACAAAATATCTAAGTAATAATAGGATTCCACCCTAGCCACCACTAGTGCAGATGGAAACAATTTATCTCCTATTGCTTAAAAGCTTTCATCCTATCAAAGCTACACAGTAAAATAAGAAGACAAATAAAAACAGTGGATTTTTTTTTTTTTTTTTTACTAAACATGTTTCAAAGTTAACCTTCACGACTAGAGAACACAATGAACAGAAATATTTGACCGAGAGCACTATACATATGTATATTTGGACACACTCGCACAGCTGTGCATGGTGTAGACACATATAAAACCTTTTTTCTTTTTCCCACCCTTTCTGGAGTAAGTTTCTGCCTCTTAAATCACTTTGAACAGCTGAAAAAAATGTTTCCTTTGATTCTTGTTTATGTATTTATTTGGCCAAAGTTAGATGGCCATAGGGAAATTATTGAATTCTTGATTTTTTAATTGTAGCTATTAAATTTTAAGGGACTTGTTAACTGCCCCTGCAAGTTCCTTTGCATTATATACTATTTCTTTGCTTATACCCCCAAAATTCAATATAAAGGAATATCCTCTAAATTGTCTAACAGCTAGAAATCCAGCGCAGACATAGAGAAGTAGAACATGACCTACAGATAGGCAGATCAGCCAGACCCCCAAAATTGCTTACATTTTCTTTTTCCTAAAATTAATGTTTATTGCACAGCATAATGTGTCCTTTTTATAATTTCAAAAGCCAAGATGAACCTCAACCCATCTTTGTTATCAGTTCCACTAATCTGACAGGGTTGGGTCTAAGCTCCCATTTGACATAGGATATAGTCTGGCATATCTCATGCTCATACAGAGCAGTAGTGAGTTTATTGTGAATCCACTAATTTAGGGCAATTTTAAAGTTTGGGGCCTTTCTCTATATTATATGTGAATCAAAACCAAAATTGCTCATTAATTCAGCTTTCCTTCTAAATAAAACTGAGCCAATATCCTCAAGCGATGTCA
This sequence comes from Anser anser, assembly GCF_964211835.1. Classification (NCBI taxonomy): domain Eukaryota; kingdom Metazoa; phylum Chordata; class Aves; order Anseriformes; family Anatidae; genus Anser; species Anser anser. The sequence goes on along the minus strand of NC_139725.1, from coordinate 15,818,584 downwards.
AAGAGAAATAGACTGCGGGCTATGTATATTTTCAGAACATGAAAATTGTTTCTTTTTTACTTATGGAAATAAAATTCTCAAAATAATTACAGTTGGATTATCAACTGTATTCCCATTTTTTTTCCTGCAATCAAAAGACTTCAATTAAAAGCATACTTTCTACTTAAACTTCTCTGTCCTGCTTTACATGACATCTACCAGATGTCATGTGTAGTTACATTTCACTTTGCAGTTTGAAAGCATTTCCACGGGTGTACAAAGAAGCTGTGATTCTTAACGTGCTTTCAATAGCAATAAAGAGCAATATTTGATGATAATCTGCGAGCAAATTCTGGATCTTGCTAGTTTCATGTTTAGGTAATATAAAATTGGACATGTTTAAAAAATACACTTTATATATAGAAATAAATAGATCTAGCAGTGCAGACAACCAGAACACAAAAGAGTATTCCTCAAAGAAACTTGATAATATCAAGAAGCCCATGAGACGCAACGGTTTGCAGAGCAAGGGAACCCTGCCTACATTCCTGGGGGTCTGTCACTGAACTGTAAACCATGAAAGATGCTTGCATTAGAAATAAAATGGATATAAATATTAATTTCTGATTGTCTGAAGGGGAACTTCCACTTACTTCCATTCAATGTTTTTTTTTTTCCTAGTAAATGGTTGTTTGTTCACTTTTGTTTTTCACCTACTGATATACATTAGAGATTTAGAAGTATTTTACAAAAGCACCACATAAGCACCACACAACAGTCACTCAGCATCAGCCTTATTCTGATGCCAGAGAAATTGATGAAGTGGGAGCAAAGATGATTCAATATTATCTCTCACCTATTCAACATAAACCTAGATTTAAACAAATGATAATTCAAATAAAAATCTTCTATGTTTAATATAGATATGTTCAAAGTATTTTTAGTTTTATGCTGCATGGCCACACAGGCATTTTTTTGCACTAAGAGTTTAATTACATTGGTTTCTCTCCTTTTCTTTCTAGAGGAGCTGTCACTAAGATTAAAATTGTTCAAGGCACATCTAAGCAAGAAGATGACTTTAGGGTTCATTATCTAATTGATCAAACAACCTGCTAATTAAATGTATCTGGGCCTAATCAAAGTACAGACAATGCAGAAGCATAGTGAAACTGTCAGCTAGGTGCATAAGACTCAAGCCATCAAGGTGACTGCAGCTCAGTATTTTACTTAATTACATTAAAGCTAAGATTCTCAAAGGAGCCTAGCAGAGGGAATTGGTGGTCTACCTTACATTGCCCTGCATATGTAATGCCATGGTTTTGTGGTACCTGTATCTTAGCAATAAGATCTGTTTCATATGACTGCTCTTGCCAAGCTTGGTCAGCTCCTACAGTTTTGACACAGAAATATGAGTCTAGTGCAAAATCTGGGTTAAATTATCTATGTGAATTGTCTTCTTCATGGTGCCGAAGTCAGACATATAGATCTGTCATATGTCTAGTCTTCAACAAGAAACAGAACAAACAACAAAAAAATTGTCTCCATTGTTTAAAAGCAGTGAGCTGCTATAATGTATATACAAAACTGCTTTATGCCATTTCTCTCTTAACTCTGTACAAACAGTAGCATTTTATTTCTCATTAAGGCCTATCCCCATTCTGAAAATACAAATAAGCAGCTGATGATGCCTCATTCCTGGAAGTGTTCAAGGCCAGGTCGGATGGGGCATTGAGCAACCTCGTCTGGTGGAAGGTGTCCGTGCTCAAGGCAGGAGGGTTGGAACTACATGATCTTTAAGGTCCCTTCTGACCCAAACAATTCTGTGATTTCTTATGAGTACTATGACTTAAAGCATTTGATAATATCTATAACTCATAAAAATAAAAAATAGGGTGAAAGTACTGTGTTCTCCACATGCATATAACATTTTCTGTACTCAGATGGTATGACAAAGACAATGAGATCATTTGAGAACAGATTTAACAGTCTGGTTGATAACACAGGTTGGAGCCAGAGGTAATATATGCTTATATCTCTCTGAACAATAACAGGTTAGTCTCAGTGATTCAAGACTAATCTATTCAAACAGGTGGTAAGATCCTGGGCACTCAAGCAGTTCTTATGCAAAGGTAAACCACATTATTTTTCATTACTGTTATTATACATGTTGCGATAGCATCTGGAGGTCCGAATCATGCCTGTAACACTGAAAGATACCTCAAAATTCACCTTAAAAGTGAGAACAGATGCAAGATGATCTGTTTAATGCCATGCAATGAATCAGAAGCACAACTATGACCGAAAAACACTGGCATCATTCTTCTACTCTAACTCATAGGCAAAACTCCAGTTGTTTAATGATGCATATAAAAACTCTAAGGCATGGCTCTGCCTGGTGTCACTCCTGGTTAGAGACCAACTGTACATTGCCGCACTGTAGCTTGCCCTGGAGCTGAACATGGTTATCGCCTAATGTTACAGAGTGGTATCTCCAGAATGGAATAAATTAGTTGCTAATGCTGTTCACACACAGCTTTCCACATATCTACTAATTGGCTGAGTGTTTTTGAACTTCTGATTACTAAGAAAGATATGTAGCAGTAACCACCAACTGACAGAATTATCTTCTGTGAGGTGATTTGCAGCCACTTGTCTGGGTACAGTAGAGATCTCTGGTAATAATATATATGAAAAGTAGGATGAGTCTCATAACGCACACTGTGCCTCTTAAACATAAAATTGAAATAGATAATGTAGTTTTATAAATTTGAACAAAGTAAAATTAGGAGGTTCTAAAGAATCTAATGAAATTCACTTCAATGTGAATAGAAGGTGAGAATAGGAAGGAAGACAGAGTAAAAGCCTGTTTTTACACAGACTTTGCAGTCAAGCCAGATCTCAGAGACTCTGACTAATCATGTTCTTAAGCATTGTAGCTCTTCCATTTGGGAAGCATCACCTGGTTTTAAACCAACTTTCTTCTGATATACGTTTAGCATATTTACTAACAGCTCCTCAAAGATATGATCAACATACTCTGATTTGAATTTCAGCCATTATGGGATCATCTACCCACTGGATCTGAGACTCTTACTAAACTCAGTGGCATTTCATATGCCTCAGAGACTGTTACAGAAACAGAAATTACAACATAAGTCTTTTAAATGAACATATTTAAGCATTGAACAAAAATGTCCATGGACAGTTCATGTGTACATCAGGAAGAAAGCATGCATGTATAGGAACATACATGTGTATATATATATGAACTGAAATACCGAGTTCCGGTTATGTTACAGAAGAAATTTCATATATGACCCGTAGCTTTCAGAGGCAACAGACCATTAATCTGCAGTGCTACTCAATTCCCAGCAGCCCCTTCTGTTCTTCAGTTTTACTTTTGAATTATTTTTTACAAGGAAATGAACTGAATACCTGAAGTTGAAAAATAAAAATCAAACATGTCTTAACATGTTTGTGTAAAGAGCCTTAAAAAAATTCTTCCAGCCTTTCTTTAAGCTGGAAGCCCATCAAAAAGAAGCATTAGTTCAGAAACAGAAGTTGCCTTTTCCAAAAGTTTAGCACAGCTAGCAGTTTCAGAGTCTACAACCTGGATGGAGTCAAGGACACAGATTTGGGAAGAAACTTCATCTAGTAAACCTAAAAACGTCTAAGGTATTAAAATCTTAAGAAATTGAGGGGCATTATTCAGATTCAATCAAAAGACCTTGTGAGATTTATTTTTTTCTAATTGCTTTACTGAACAACTAGGGCAGAGTCAAGGAAAATTCAATGGCTGGTAAAACAGGCCACAACAACAATAGGTCAAGCAATATTTTTCATCCCATAGAGTCTGAATCAGATTTAGGCAGATGCCAGCTTTGCTCATACCAGGATCCCCTTCTGCAATGCTGAAAATCTCAAGAGCTCACTAGGAAATGGTCTGAGACGACAACATTTTTTGCTCTTGCTTCAGTGACAAAGGATTCCCAGTTCGGGGTTTACATTTGCCTAGAGCATTTAAGAATTGCATTTTGTATCTTGCCCTCCAAAGGCTTTGCAAGAGAAAGCTATTTAAATCTTTGCATCCTCTGTAAATGTGTATTTATTATCTCATGTATTATCTCATGTATCTCAAGTACATTTTTAAAAAGAGTTATTACAGACAAAAGGGTGGGAACCAGCAATGATGAAGGTGGAGCAGTTTTACTGAAGTTTTACTATTATGGTTTAACAAAAAAAAAAGTTAACACTCACAAAAAAATAAATAGGATTTTTGATTTCACTTCAGCTAGCCTTTCAAAAGCATTCAAGAAATTAAGGAGGCAGGAACAGATGACTTGTGTCTTGCTCCTACTCTCTGCCTTTGCCAGAACATCACCTTCCTTCCTATCATGAAAATAGAATCATGGAATCATGGAATTATAAAGGTTGGAAAAGACCTCCAAGATCATCTGGTCCCACCATTGCCCTACTGCCAATGCCACCCACGACAGCATGTACCTAAGCACCAGGTCCAACCTTTAATATCCTGCCCCAAATTCCTGCCTTATTAGAACTTAGCAGCAATTAAGTGAGTGCAGGTATTTAGTGCATCAACATCTAATGCAAATATCTAACAGCCCATCCCTCTTTGTACATACACAGACGAAATGAGCAATGTAATATCCCCTATACTCTTCTACTGAAATGTTGGCAGTGCAGCAAAACATTAACGGTCATATTTTAAAACATATTTGTGACATTAAGATGGAAGAAAAGCAATAGGAGCTCCTGTAGGATGGAAACAACACATCTTGAATTGAAAATCAGGGGTTTGGATGTTCTTTTGAACGTGGTCATTGGCTCTCCTATTCCTACCCAAAAGGGAACCAAAGCAGGGAAAGGTGGGATGCTGTGGCACAGACTATAGACACTGCACATTGGTGGCAAAGAAGAATTCAGTTCTCTGACTTCTAGCTCACTTCATTTCCTCCACAACAGATGCATTATCTACTAAAGAAGAGGGAGTAGAGCCATCCAGATCAGTGAGTAATTGCTCGTCTTAATCCAGCAATCTGCATTTTATATTTCTTCACAGTACTAACAAATGCAGTGCAAGATGCCCAGCCAAATGAGAATGCTGTTTTCTCTCCTTTTGAAAAGCAAATGATCCTTGCATGATTTGCAGTTACTGTATTAATTATGAAAACATCTACTTACTTAGGATTTTTCTAAACCACTCTGAAAGTAAAACCATTTAAATGTTGATTCAGTTTCAGTGCCCAAGTGAACTGCCCCCAAGGAATCCCAGCCACTGAATCGCTTGAAAATGCCCTTGTAAATTAGCAAGCATTGCACAAACACTGCTGGCAAATTCAATCATTTCTGTGTCGTGCTGCATTGTTATCTGCTGCTTACTTAGAGAGTTCATTCTTCCTTAATTCCATGTAGGTTAGTGAGATGATACGAATGACTTTGCTTAAGTGGCACTGACTCTATTAATACTTAACTTCAGAGAATAATAAAAACAGAGCCAAAAGACTTTAAACTATCACTTGCATAGCATTTCCTCGTGCTCTCTATTTTTTAAATATCTATTATCTCTTCAATGATACTTTTCCATTTACAAAAATCCTTTGTACAGTAATTGAGCTTAATGTAGTGCTATTAGAAGAAAGAAATGTAGAAGATCAAGGTTCAGGCTACAGAAAATCTCATGTCTTTCAATCCCTATGGACTTCCACAGAATTAACCAGGGCCAGGATTCTGAAAACTAGATGATGCCTATGCTAAGGCTGTCAGTGGCTTCTATTACAGCTGTTGCTGTATCAGCCCTTCCAGAAATCAGAGCCTTGACAGCTCTTAAATAAAATAAAATCACTCACTTATTTATTATTTCATTGCTTGCTTCCCAAATTACAGGAGAACTGAGAAAAATACTCAAAAGTATGCTTTTCAATGAAACTGAAATATCCGATATATTCTTTCAACAGTAAAGATAACAATAGCATATTAAAATGTCAAAAGCAGAGAATTATATTCCTACTATAAATTTGCATTACAACCCTGCAAGCAGCCATTTTGTGAGTGCAAACTCTGTATGTCAAGGATAAGATTTGAAAATTTATTATCATATTTTATAAAAATTTTCCTAAGTTTTAGACCTCTCGACTTCATCATATAATTATTTTGATCAGGATATAATCATTTATATTAGTGATTAATGTGATTACATAAGTATTTAAATGCCTGAGGTACTGTAAGTTAAATATAAATTAGAAAAAAAGGATGTATTTATATATCTTTCCTATTTTCAACATAGGTAATTTTTGCAGAAGATTAGGAAGCAGTTTCTAATTCTAATAAAATGCATAGAACATTTTATATAACTTTGTACTACACAGCTTTTCATTAAACAGGGTTAAAAATGTTAACTCTCGGTGGAATAGTGATGATTTAATTAAAGTTTGCAAACGCTGTGTTTCCAATATTTGTAAAGGAACATGAAAGATATGCAGAGTAATTCTTACTATAGTATTACAAGTGTTATTCCCTGACAGTCTATTAATATTTTCCCCGTTTTATTCCCCAAACTCAAATAATTCTAATGTTGTTCTCAGACATATTACAGACCTCCTGCCTCTTCTGTTCTTTTAGTTTCACAAACTCAGAGCAATCGGTGCTGTCTATATTTGTATAGATAAGTACATGTTCTTCCTTAATTCTGGAGCAATCCTTTCTTGCATTGCGTGTTAATAGAAATGATTAAGCAACATTTGGGTAGAGAACTATAGCCCCAGTTGGCTGGCCCTCCTACCAGCTAATATTTCAGCCTTGATGAAGTTAGTCATCTTACATTAAATATAATGGTGCCAGGCAAATTGTGAATGATGCCAATAACTTGTGTAATTTTCTGAAAAGCCACTTTAGCTGTTAAATTGTCCTACTTCTTCATTCTCGTGATTTTGGTAATGGAAGCATATGAAATTATGGTAAGCTAAAAGCATAAATAAGCTATAAATAAAATGGTGTATTTTGTTATAACACAAGGAGGATGCCATTCCTGGGTCTTGGTCTTACAAGCACTCAATGCAACCATATTTGTTACTTACATATGAGATTTATTTACACTGTGAGGATAGACTCTTTCCATGCAAAAGTGGAGTAGATTTTAATATAGGAAATAAATTGATTAACTAATTATTCTGCACTTATGATATTTAAGTAAACCATAACATTCATCAGAATAGGAATGATACCTTAAATTTCAGGAACCTGGTGAAATTCAGATTCCATCAGTCTAAAACTCCAATTACAATTACAGATGTTCTTCAGTACTTTCACAATTTTGTACTGTGCACTTAAAAGGTTTCCCTAGACTTAGTTGTGTTTCAGAGATTATAGCACACACCGAGCACTTGTATTGTATCCCATCCCCCCCTTCCCCCCCATAAGAAACATTAACATATGGTGAAAAAGAAAGTTGGGATTTAGGTACCCTTGTCAAAATACTTCATAGTACCACAAAGTATTAATAAACAATCCTCCACACATTTGTCCTGTTTAAGACTCTCACTCCAGGAAACATGCCTCAACTGTAAACAGCATATTTTCATTGCTTGCTGCAAACTGCGGACAAGGTAAAAAAAAAAAAAAGAAAATGATCTACACTTTTCAAGTGGCTTATTTTGTAATTAAGAATTTCAGTCATTCATATAGAATATAAATATCTTTAAAGTCCTCTCTGATACATGTATGCACAATAAGCAATCATTATATAGTGGTAGAACTGAGATGTGAAATAGCATAGGTATGACCCACAAAATGAAGCACCATGTGTGGGGAGAATGAAACAAACAAAAAAAAAGTCCCCAACCCTTAGGACTTTGGGCTTAAATCCAGGAAATTAAATACATTTATTGTTATGACTATTACATGCCATTCCAAATGAGCAATGCAAAGTATTTTTTTTCCAAAGGATTCATTAATTAGACAATAATCCAGTGAATTAAGTATTGTGGTATTCATTTTAAAGACCATTAAATATAAGCATGGACAGCTTGAGTGACATACCCCAGGAGTGTATAATATAGAACTGAGGTACAAGAAAAACTCAGGCATCTTAGTTCCCTTGGAAACTAAAAGGAGAAACTTCAACTTTAATTTTGTGAAGAATACAGCAGGTAAAAAAGAGAAGGGATCTTGACCATCACATGAAAGTGCAGTAAAGAATCAAAAGTTAGCAAGAGGCAATGAGAAGACTGAGCCTGGAAAAAATGGAAAGTAAATAACATGTTATATCTGTTAAATGTGATTTAGTTATTAACTGAAACAAGAACCTAATGTGAACTGGAGGTGGCATAGAATCATAAAGGGAAATTACATGCAATATTGAGATTATTTTGATTGTAGACATTTGCTAGATACCCACATGATCAGGAGAAGCAAAATGAGAATGAGGTGATAATTGAAATGCAAAGCAAGCAGATGAGAAGATGACATAGGGGGCAATCAAGGGGAGATTTTGACAGCTGCTTGGGCAAGTGCTGGAATCCATTAAATTGAATTACAAAATGTCACCAGTGCAGCAGCCAGTCGGATTCAGTTTACAGTAGTTTGGCACAGTGGAGAGGTCATGTTTCATTAGGATTAGCCCTGTTTCTCTTTAACACAGTTCCCTGAATATCAAGCAAGAAGCAATAGAGTTCCGATTTTCACAAGTTGACGGGTCTCTTGTATGCACCACTGTCATTTTAAATACTCATCTATGGCATATATTTTTGTTGTAGCTGCGCTTACAGCAATTTACCTGCATCTTCCACACTGCATATATCACTTAGGCAAGCAAAAATAGTGTTAAAATTCCAAAAGTCTAAGCCTAGATTATCACAGAGCTCTTTAAGAAACAGTACAGATTCTTATCTTGTTTACTTATACTTGCAGTCTTTCTCATTCTGTTCAGTTCTGGATCTTTGTGACCTTTGATTACTTGCTGCTCTTAAGAACTGTCATATAACTCTGGTCACTATCTTCATGCTTCCTCCTCAGAACCTTACATTTTCTGATGATATACTTTAAAACAGTCTACCATTAAGCAAACAATACCAAATCCAGTAGTCACAACAGTAGTGTTGTTGTTGTTGTTGTTTTCTTTCACCCAAAAGAAAGAAAGGTAACAAACAGTACTTTTAGTATTATCTCTTACTTTCTCATCATTTGCCTTAGAGGCTGTAGCTTCCTCATGGCCACCTCTTTGCATGTAAGAGTTATGAATAAAACAGCACTACTGATTAACTTATCAGGTAAGTGCAGGTCCAGGTGCTTTATGAGCACAGAGTGTAATATGCACTGTGACAAGTATGAATGAAATGAATATGGTAAGTTTATTTCAAAATCATTTTCTACGATCTTGACTTCAAAATGCAGCCATTTTTCCTCTAACATATATATTATGCCAAATACCTGAGCCTCCAGACAGAAAAAAATATAGAACGCAGCACTAAGATACAAGTCTGAATTTTAGAAAGCACTGATCTCCCAAAAGCCTCGTAACTTGAAACACATTAAGAATACTTAGACCCTCACAGTTTCAGATTTCATATTACTCAGGCTGGTACAACAACACTTCTGTGAGCGTTCTGGAGCTTATAAAAGTTAACTATTTCATGGAATCATAGAATCATTTAGGTTGGAAAAGGCCTTCAAGGTCAAACCATCAACCTGACCTACCCAAGTCCCATCACTTGTCCCTAAGTGCCACATCCATGTCTCTTAAATACCTCCAGGGATGGGGACTCCACCACTTCCCTGGAAAACCTCATTGTCTCCTCATGTCCTATCACATCAAGTATTCTCCAAACGGCACATCATCTGGCTACAGAGGTGAAGAATGTGTCGAAGTGGTACACTGTCTTAGAGGAATTGACTTTGGTCTAGGGTTTCATCTTTCTGTCTGATTTCTTGTTTTTTTTTCCTGTTCTTTCAAAGTTTTATCTGAACACATCATATGGATTGTAATTACAAAATTTCACTGTCAAATTCATTTGATATTTGAATTTATTATATGACACAATATACACAAGATATTTGTTATTTGAACATATTACACACTGACATAAAAGAAATCAGGAAGTAAATTTAAGAGAAGAAAAATCCCTCTTCATATTCTCTAGAAAGGTGACGGCAATACTGCATGACTTAACCAGTCATTTAATGGCTTATATTAAATCATAGTCATATCATGTAAGTATCAAATTTTTCCTTTCTACAAACCTGGAAAAAAATCAGTGAATATACCTCATTTTATTTCCTCATTCCAAGACCACACTCTAATATTGAGGGATGTCTAGCAGCATTGGAAGCAGCTCAGAATTTCCAATGGGAATAATTTATTGTGATATGCAATAACAACAAGAACATTTGAGATGGAGACAGTTTGGGATCAGCTCCAGAGAGATGCTGAGAAAGAATTTAAGCATGCATTTTAGGTCTATATCCCTCAGTTGGTTAGACCCACTGTTCCCCAAATATGTGATGTCTCAGGAAACAAGACAGTGTTTAATGAGATGGAACAGTTATTCCCCAGGACAATAGTACTCTATTAGTACTCAACCTGTGTATGATGTAAATCTTTAGTGGTTGTTTACCCAGCAATATCTTATAGCGGCATATTTATATATGCTGATGTAAAAACATATTGACAGCACAAGGCCATGCAGATCTTAAACACTCGGAGTAATAGCTAAATGTAATAATTAATGATTATTTTAAAAGTCTGAGATTAGAAAAATTAATCACACAGTAAAGAAAGACTTCACAGGTAGATAAGAAAAATTATATAGGGAAAGGGGATGAGGTTGCATTGCCATTAGCTGCTTTCTGTGATAGCTCATTGGGTTAGCTATTACCAAAGAAGTCAAACCTAAGTATGTGTGTGTAGTAGCTGAAACATAAAAAGCAAGCAGGAAGCTCCTGCTGGGAACATAGGAAGAAGAGGTCTTAGATTTCTCTGCATGAGGTTAGAGAAATGTTTGGAGATATGTTCCCCCGTGGAGTTCAACAGCAAAGTAACCATTAAACAGCCAAAAGCATGGCACCAGCAAAGGAGAAAGAGAAAAGGGAAAATGCCTCTACAGCAGCAGATATGCTGTGTTAGTGACAAAAACTGGATCTAATGGTCATTACTCACAATCTTCAGCTACACTGAGGTAGATTAGAAAAGTATTAAAAGTAATCACGAGCCTTAAAATAAGGACCACTTGGATTTTTTTTTTTGATAAAATGCAGAATAATTAGAATAAAGATTGAAAATTTATCTGTCCATACATGAGTGCAAAGAAAAAGAAATAAAGGAAACCTTCTCCTGCTACTGGCCAGTATAAGTAAAAAAAGATTAAAAAAAAAAAAAAAAAAGATTGACAAGAGGAGAAATTGCAGTCTTGTTTGTCCAGAGCTGATGGGGAAACAGGAGGATCACAAACTCTACACTGGAAAGCCAGCTTAACAACTTGCTTTCTGCATCTTACATGATCCCCACCAAAAATAAAATCCCCGACAAGCCATAATGCTTATAGTGGAACAGGAGCCAGCTCCTCCTATAGAAACACTGTTTTGGCATGATTTTATAAAATGTGCATCTTTGTCAGTAAAATAGACTGCAAAGATGAACTTGGATCAAAAACTAGGTAAGAAAGTGCCATCTTTATGTCATCTCTTTGCCCCAAGGCTGCGTCCAATTGGATCTTACATCACAGACATCCATCTAATGTTTTCTTGTGCCTAGTTAACTTGAACTTCTTGACGAGCTTCATGTTCCAGACATAAATCTCCTAGTAAAATAAATAATGCATGTTGCATTTCTCCTAAGACTGATGGTGTTCCAAAAGAGAAAAGAAAAGTGTATGACACATTTTCTTCAGAGAAAGGTGGCATCTGAGACCAGGAAGGGCACTGGATAAGTAATATTTTCTCTAACTGTGGGCCATAAATCTCTTGGAGGTCATCCAAAGGTTTAAAAAGAAACCTGTCAGTGAGCAACAGCTCAGTCCTGCAGAGCTGGGAATTAAGAGGGATTATTATTACTTACTCCATTTTTTACACTTCCTAGAAAGCTTCAAATCATCCTTAATTGATGGAAATAGTTCAGCTTCTTCAAAATGAGGACATCAATAAGCACAGTTGTTTTCTGCTCTCCTGTCCTGGAGAACCTGGTTACTACTGACTGGTGGAGATCACTCTAAAACAGATGAGCTGAAAGGGCCCTTAACTTTCAGAAAGTTGGCTAAGTGTAATAATTAAAGCAAAAGATGTGAGGAGAAATGACAAGGCAAATAGACCATTGTTCCACAGACATTTCTCTTGGCAACAGTGCCTTTCTCAGGAAGCTTCTGCCTCCTGTGTCCCCAGCTACTGTTTCCATCCTCTGAACACCCATTTGGTTGTGCTGATATAATTCCACTCACTCAACAGACCACCGGGGAACCAGGTTATAACATCCATATCAAAAGCAAGGCTCCCTATAAAGGGGGATTATTTTTAAAACATTATTTTTAATCTATCTTTTTCATCATGCAACCCCATAAACAGTGGTATGGACAAGCAATGGGGACAGAATCAACTTAAGCACAATGAGCTACTGAATAACTGCCTCAGGACAGAGCAGGAATAGAGCTAGGTGACACAAGGAGAAGGACTCATTACTAACTAGAACACTGATCTGGAAGACAGAATGACAAGGTGTCAGTTAACCATGGTACCTATCTAGGGCAGAGGACAGGGTGAGTCAGCAACATGACAAACAAACAAAAAAACCCAACACATAATTAGATGCAAATGAAATAAACGAAATGTTCGCAGACATGTTTCCAAGAAGAATGTTTTTCAATGTTTTTCGTGAGGTCTTTATAAGCACGAAATATGATGAGACTATAGAAGCTTGCAAGGCAGAACTGCAAGACCAAGTCAATACAGAAGCATTGATTAAATGCAGAAGGAGGAGAGTAAGAGTAGATCAAAGGAGACAAACAATATCTCTGCGGAGTTGAGGTAGGAAAAAATTGGAAGGTTAATCAATTCTATCAATTCTCATGTTAAATTATATAAATAATAAGTTAATAATAATAAAAAAACCTATTGTAAATACTTACCCATTTCTTTTGGAGGGAAATTCAAGGAGTATAAAATAAGCAAATGACAGCACAAAGTCAGGGCATCTGGAGTATTTAGCTCTTAGTAATTCTCCTCTTTATACTACCTACAGCCAGAGGAAGCAAAGGTCTAGGGAAGCACCTTCCTTTCTCAGACACGCTGCTGAGCTCAACTCAACATTCCACTTCTCCACGTACAGACCTCCAGCTGTTTTTACTGGGAGTTCTGGGCACTGACTGACAGAGTTTAAACTTCCTAATAACAGCAAGAAATAAGTGTGTATGTACTACACCTGAAACACATTACACTCTCTCTCAAAAACAAAAAATAAAAAAAAATTCTCAGCTGCAAAGAGAAGCATTTAAAAATTTCCCAGATTTTCTTTCTCTACAGTTACTTTTTTAAGTAATCCTGTGCAATGAATGAGGTCTCAGTGGATGGCAGATATATAGGAAGGAATGACTAAGACATGATCACACACCTGAAGATTGTGACATAATATTTATGTGGATGTAAACAGTTTATCATTCTATCCCTCCCAAATTTACATTTTACTGGAAATGGTTTTCTACCACAGCAATCCTTACATAGGAACTAAACTGTTTCTGAGGAGGGAAGAAGTTGCAAATTTCTACTTCATTTTTTCTAAGAAAATGAAGAAAGCAGAAAGCAGAGGTGTTAATGGCATGTGCATGAACGCTTTTATTACCGTTCTCATAGGAGGTTAAAATCCTAAAGCCAAACAGTTCCAAATTATTTAACCTATTGATAAGTTTTACAGTCATCACAAGTTCAGATTCATTGTAAGTCTTATTATAACCAGTACATATAAGGGTCAGCACAGTTGTTTACTTATCTTCATTATCATTTCTTGTGTGCACTAAATTCATAGCATGACCACGGAATCTGCAGCCTCTTTAAGTAGAGAACGTAATGTATGAGAGTGAATTTGTCCTTTTCTTCTGCAGGGGACTAGAAATAACCGTGGCATTCCTGGTATGACAGTGGGCATACATACATCAATGGCTCTATAACCTCACCGTGAATTGAAGGAATTTAACTTTTTTTTTGTGTGTGTGTGTGTTTCAAATATACATAACTGTTATAGCCAACAAATAGCTCTTCTGAATTCTAAGTCAGTCCTTCCTCTCATTCCTTCCTCTCACTCCTCCTTCCTTCATTTCAGTTGTTGCCAGCACTCATAAATTTTATATTTTATCTGTAATAATGAGTAAACATCAACACACATACTTAAAATTGTATCAACGCTAACAAGTTTCTGTCCAAGCTATTAAGAAAAGAAAATAATCAAGCACATACATTTTTATGTATCTAAATAGACTAGCCCCTTATTATTAAGTCAAAGTTTCAATCCCATCCTGTTGAAAATGAGAAACTTCCTTTCTATCAGGATTAAGAGGTTTCAAATCAGGCCCTATTTGTAGAAGTCTTTTGTTTTCTGAAAGTCTTTACTCTTTTCCTATTTCTCTTTTTTGTTCTATGTTGACTCCTGAGGTAAGGAATAACAAATAACTGGGAAAAAACAACAACCCCACACAGAAATTTGCTTCTGGGACTAAAAATGGGAGATTATGAAGATGGTAATATAATTCTCTGATCTGTGTGATCCATTGTTAAGTTTTCAAATGTTCCTTATTTGTAACCACTTGTGTAAACGCTTTTTTAAGTGCCTAACTTGAAAATAGAGGAATGAATAAGTGATACCCCTAAGAAAACATAGAGAATACTGTATTTCTTTTATAGTACAGAATATTGTAGATTACTATATTTCTTTTCAGGAAGTCACTTCTAAGCATGATGGAATAAAGACTTTCTGTTATTTCATTCACAGGATGGCACAGCTTACAGTTTTCATCCTGGAATTTTCACCAAATTCTACATTAGACTGTCCAATAGGAAATTTCTTGTTCACACATGGCTCAGGAAAATCTGAAAATTTGGCAAGTGAGATAAATAATGTCTAATATTCCTTCTTCACCATCCATAAATCAATGAAACTAAAAAAACCCATTCTGTAAACTGGAATTGAAAATGCATGCCAGCAAGTTCAAGTAAAACACATGTAATAGAAGATTATGTTTACATTTCCCTCACATCAGATTAAATCCCATAAAAATCAGATTTCACACTTCACCTTCTAAAGCCTTTTTCACATTGTGATTTTAATCAAACTGAAATAAAAAATAAAAAGAGAAAAAAATGCATCTATTGCAAGCTGCTGTACTTCTGGTTTATTCAGATTTTCTTAGTGATCTTCAGTTGTTACTTGAATCTCATCAGCCTGTTAACTGGGACAGTGGAAAGGTCATTAGAAAAATATTTCTGGTGGCATTCTGTCTGAAACAGAATTAGAATAAAAGAATTCTGGGAATATTTAAGAAAAAAAAATAGCAAGGAAGAAAAATTTCCAAAACATGGAGTTCAGGAAAGGTGCAAGTTATCATTTGATCTTGGATTAATAATCAAGAGGTTCAGCTAGCAGAGCCTGACTGACATAGTAGAGTATGCCAGGTACAGCACTGGTGTCATTGCTTTGACAGAAATTGCTAAACCCAGCATGCACTTTCTAGATTTTTTTGTTCATTTTGTTAATTAGAACTTTTGTTTAAGCAAGTGAATAACCATTGATTTCCCTCTGTGACCATGTAGGATGCATAAAGTTTATATACAGCTTGAATTTGATTTGTTATTGCTAACACTGATAAACCCAATTTTGTTTATGAGCCCCATTTTTCACTTTTATTTTCTTTTTGGATCATGACAGATGGAAATTCCATTATTAAATGGCCACCAATTCAGACTTAAATGACTTCTTCTACTAAAAGAACACTGATTTTTCATGTTGGTCATTTTAAATTTAACTTTTTGCTGCAGTAAAGGAATGGATTACAGTAGCTCTCAGATCAGTCACTAGTGGATATTACTGATATTACCCATTACTGTGAAACCTAGCCACTAGTTGCAATGCTTTGTGTATATTTAGATGAGCCAAGGACATGAGAAATAAGAAGATCACTTGCTTAGTGTTCCTAACATGCAGATTGTGTGATGCCAAAACTTTAGTATTCCTCACAAAACTAAACAGGGCCACTTGTGCAACTGGGCAATTTTGCCTACCTTAGCCATTAACCCCTTTCTACAAAAAGTGCTACTTTATCTTTAAAAAACTGCACAGGAGTGAACAGTAGATCATCACTCTCTCTCTTTATTCTATTTCTGTGACTTAAGCAGCCTTTTCTGTTTAGACAAGTTATCATAACTTCTAGTTGTGGTATCTTGGATTCTCAAAGAGCTGTAAAGACATGTGATAATGAATTTAAATGGACTAAGTGGAAAAAGGCTCAGATTTCAAAGATAATAGGAAAGAGTCCTAAATCCTAACTTTCTTAATCCTTCACATTTGTGTCTTATCTTCTTTATTCATAAAACTGGAATAATGATCAAACAACAGGAGCTGCAAAGGTAAAAAACAAACAAACAAACAAACAAACAAAAACCTACTCACTTGTAGAATATACTGCTTCTAAACATGAAGTTTTGCTAAAGAAACCCATTTCTGAGTGCAGTGTTCGGAGAAGTTGAGCACTTTTGTGCTGCTTGGTTATTTAATATACTAGGCAGCGTGCTACCGTTTTCACTATGATGTACTGTATTTTTAAGTATTGATCAGAGGCTCACTGTGTTCAGAGAGGCACCTCTTGTTTCTTTATGCATCTGAAGGAATTAATGACTGTGAAGCAGTCAAATACTCTTGTAATCAGCACACACACACAAAAAAAAAAACAGATATAAATCAAGGGGATTAAATAAAGACATTGCTTCCCTCATTTTGGGATACATCTCAATGTCGTAGGACACTCTTGTTCTTTGCTTATATAGCTCTTTTCATAAGGTATCATAGTGCCATAATATGCCAATGTTAGAAAACTACTGAAAATAATAATATGATAGTATATAATAGTCTATCTGTCCAATATAAAGCAATGCTTTAATATATTAGAAATATATTCTCAATTTAGCTTTAGTTCACCTATGTTAGCTACTATATTTTATGCCATATAAAATCAGTTTTATCTGTACAGCTCACTTGCTTTACAGAAAAAAATGCAGGGATTACCCCCAAAATAAATTTTATTTTACTTAATTTAGTTCAAATATCTGTATGGCTGAAAAGAACAACAATTTACTGGATTAAAATAATCTTCAGCCCCAAAAGACAAAGCATATCCAGGTCTGCCTGGTGATGTGGGCTGCCTCTTTGCCATCTGCTCCTAAGGAGGAAGAACACAGGACAGTTCTGCCAGAGGGAATTCCTTCCCAAAGGCTGCTATTTGGCAGCCACCGTCTCCATACTGATGCTTATGGAGCAGTAGGAAGCATTCCCAGCACCTGTGTCTCAAGGTACAGCTCCCTTTAATTTACCTGCAGACATAATCTTTTGAATTTTTACCCACAGCAGTGTAGGCAGTCCTGTTTCACTCGATTCATTTTTATCCCCAATACAAGACCGGTTTAAAAATAAAAAAGAAAGCTATACCTAGCAAAACTTGAGATTAAAGTTTTGCACAGTGCAAGCAAGCAGAGCATTGCAGGCCAAAACACAGCAAACAAAGAAACAAAACAACATAGAATGTTATTCTAATCAAAATGTTGTTTCAGTCTATGCTTACAACTAGGTTTCATTCACATCCCTCATGCAAAATGTCTTTCAGTGTGTTTTTGCTCAACGGCTATAAAGTCATGTTTTATAGAATCATGCCCCCTTCATGCAGCTCCACAAGAATAACTATCTTCTCCAGCTACTTTGATACAGCTTTAAATGCCCTAGGGAGTTCTAGCTGCAGTCAGACACCTTATGTATATAAATTGGTTTCAGTTTGCTCTTTTAATAATCATATTGCTTAATGCAGGCAGTTCATTTGGTAATATTCAATTCTTGTTACAGCTATCAATACCTTCATAATAAACATTATTCCAGACATCGCATATAAATAAAAGCTGGTGTGCGTCTGACGGTTTCTTACAGAAACCTCACCTCCTACATACAGACAAATGGCAAAGAAATAAAAAGTGCTTTGCCTGCTGCATCTGAGAATAAATCCTTTTCTTCCCCTCTCTCCTCCTTTTACATGGCTTCTTTTGTCACAAGACATATAAAGTAGTTTGGAGCTATTTTTTTTAATCAATTATATGTTGTTAAATAAATGGCTAATCTTTTGCAAGTTCCCAAGATGTCAAGGGAATTAAGGAATTTCACTGAGTATTCTTTATTTGGATCAATTTTTCTACCACCAGTTTCATTCTACTGTAACCAAAGCAAAACTTCCACTAAAGCAGGTGTTAAAAATTGCAGGACAGGAGCCTGAAACAGGACACGAACTAGAATATTCTCAGGAAGGTACCTAAAACATTCAGTCTCAGAAAGAATAAATGCCCTATACTGCTCTCCTTCAGTACCAAACAACTAGTTGCCTGCCCCATGTCATAACAGAACTTGAGGAAATCGGGATAAGTAGCCACAATAGGTAAAAAATTAAATAATAATGGAGAAATAACAATACAAAACAAAAGTGGTAGATGAACAAAAACAACAATGCTAGAGAGGGAGAAAAGAAAGAAGTAAATTGGGACACTGAATCCCTTGCATCCTGACACACTGAAGGGGTGAGCTTTTCTACCAGTTTTTAATGAAGGAGGAATTTCACACAGTGAGTTTAAACAAAAAGAAGGCATCAGTTTTCCCACAAAACATACAAAATTCATTAAATACAGTGTTCTCAGCTGTGGAATACAATGTGTATAGCATTGAGTAACACCAGTGAGGGCTGCTTAGTAACTTGTCTCCTTTATACTTGATTTCTCAGATCACTCCAAAGATCCAATGGTCTGTTTCTGGGATGTCACAATCGTTAGGTTTCTGTAAAATATTAAAGAAATTGCTAAGTTTTCCTAACTCCATTTGTCTCGAGGGCTATCAACTTCAGTTCTATCTAAGGGTTCTTTCTTCTTAGATAAATCCCTGGAGGTCTCTCGGTAAAAAAAACAAACAAACAAACAACAAAAAAAAAAAATCAGAGTTTTCATTTATGGATACAAAGAATATATATATATAATTAGTTGAGTGTTCCCTTTGCCTGATAGCAATGGACACTGCCTACACAGTTTTGCATGGAAAACATCCCTGCTTTGTGATTGCAGTCTCAATTGCCAGCTGTGTAGAGCTAGTTGTTGTCGCACAGGTCAGTATCTATAGCCATTCAAAACAAGTTTTTTTCTAAATTTGTCTATATGAATTGTTACTAGGTGAAAAGAACTTCTGGTTTGATTTGAATATCTCATTTCTGCTGTTCCAAACGCTGGAACATGCCTCATTCTCAAATGCAATTTTTCATTGTGTATAAGGACATTATTAATTCTGAAGCTGAATGTCCTTTCAATTAATTTGAAAGGCTTGAACTTTTCCATGAAACATAAAACAGAACTGGTTACTTAGCTGGTTACTTAGGAAAGGAAGAAGAAAAACAGAACAAGCATTGACTACTACAACTTTACTATAGACACCTTTGCAGAAACACAGCAATTCATAGAATGGCTTGGGTCAGAGAGGACCTTAAAGATCATCTAGTTCCAGCCCCAGTTGCCACAGGGAAAAAAAAAAAAAAAAGTAAAAAAAAGTTAGAACCATTCATCTTAAAATAGACCAAAAATAAGTACTTATCATACAGAAACAGAAAAGTGAAATGCAAACACATCCGGAGTAAGCTGAGCAGCCAAAGAAATGCAAGTAAAGAGCTCCATGTGCTGGAACAATGTGAAACATTCGAAGTTCCCACCGGGAACAAAATATGGTCAGAATTCAAGAATATATGCTTAGTACTGATATCAGATCGATATCAACACAAATGAAGACAAAAGCCTCTTACCAAAAATACTGGTAATAAAATAAAATTACATTTTAACATCAAGATATGAAGCTATATTTAAACATTCTTATCTTCCCCATTCTTGAGTCAAAGTGGCATTTACAACACTAGTTCCCATGAAACACAGTTAAAGCAGTGAATCAGAAACCGAAATATCTACCCACTAAGCACCCTGTTTCTCATTAAGTGTAGGGGTTGGAGAAGTTCAAATTTTACTTAGTACGTTGCAAATGAAGAGATCTCAGTGTCATCTCATCTAGCATCAGTTTCTTTCCCTATATACCCTGAAGGGTTGTAACTTCTTCCCAGCGTAAAGTCTGGCACCCAAACCACTCTATGGCACTGAGGTCACAGAAGCATCAACACAGGTACATTACAAAATTTCTACTCATTTTATTGGTTAAAAAATGCAGCAAGAAAACATCAGAAACACAGCTTAGGACTGAAGCCAGATCCATTGGATCTCAGACTAGTTCTAACCATAAGCAAGCCAGCTATTCTTGTCTTTTGTTTACAGTAAATTACTTGCAAGCAATTGATGCAATTTTATAAAGACTACTGGACCCTTATAAACAAAAAGCCCTATTAACTCATTTCTTCTACACAATAGAAAACCAGATTAGGTCTGGATAACTTAGACTACATTGATTAGTAAGAACTTTGAGTGGAAGAGTTTTGAAAGGCAGACTACAAAATCAAAATTACGATTTTTATATAAATACAGGAGGCAAGACTTATCACTTTCCTATATCAACCATTTCTTCTGTCACACATACCTTAATAACTTCTCCCAGATAATAAAGTACTTTCTATTCCTTACAGAAGGCTTTCAACTCTCACTTTCTACCACAGCTATAGGTTATACAGAGACATAAATAACTCCAAGTAAGTTATGTGAGTGCAGATTGGTTGGTTTTCTGGCAGCTGCCAAGCCTGGTGAAGCATGGAAGCAATTTGTGAATTGAAGCAGTGCAATCTCTGAATGGTTTTAATTAATGGATGCCAAGGAGCTGGACAGAGTTCACCAGCAACAAAAAGGAAGGTGTTTCCCAGAGACATTTGAAAGCCTAGCCTAATACTCAACCAGCCAAATCATCCATACTCCTGAGCAAAGGAAAAACCTTTCCTAATTAAATGATGTTTTGTGCTTTTTGGTTGTCTCAAGAGATACGGGAATAGAACCTTATGAAAACTTTTGCATCAAAAATCCCATTTCATTTTTTACCGGTGTGATTTTCCATTGTTAATATTCTTACTCTCTGCATATATTAAGGCACATTAATAAATGAAAGAAGTCAGCCAGCTTGTCAGGTATTTTGTAAAGTATCATGGGACATGATTGGTTTAAAATGAGTGCACAAAATCTGTTTGTTCAGCAAACTTAATTATAGCTGAGGACCAGTAAATACATACATAGCATGGACATACTGAGAGTTAACTGGGCTCAGGTGTACACAATATAGCTCAACTTTTTGGGACAGCTGAGAGACATAACGTTCACTGACTGGTACTTCCTGGCTGAACTCTCTCTTAATATGAAGGAAGAAGCATTACAGTTATGCTGAGGGATAACAGATCTTTAGTTTGCTCATTCTCTTGGACTTTGAAATGTTAGCAATAAAAACATCCATAGTTAAGGTTTGGGGAGAAAGACAGTCTTCATAAACACAACAGTTAAGCCTCTAAGATAAGACCAAAATAAGCCAACCAAACATAATTATGTACTGTGAAAAATAAAGCTATTAAGTCTCCCTAGGAAACAACATTTAATTACTCAAAGTTGTGGCAGATATACTGGCATTGTCATAAGTCCTATAAAGAATTTTTTGATAAGTTGCTGTAAATTTTGTGTGTTCTCAAACAGGTCCAAGGGAAGGCAAGAAGAGCCCTGTAAGATAGAGCCTTCAATTTCTCACTCACACAAGGAAGGGAGTTGAAAGCCAGCATTTTAAAAAAGATTTTCAGGAGACTTAGTATGAGCACTTGGCCAGCGTTAAAAGTGTGTGCTCCCATTCCCTACTAGTTTTCTGCCATGTGCTATATCCACGAGCTTTAACAGCAGACTGTGAAGAGTATCCTAGCATGAATTACCTTTTCAGTAGGTTTACCGTCTTGGGAGGTGATGCTTCTCCTTGTTTTCCAAACTACCCCTGGACCTTCTCATCCTACCAGCCCATTGGAGACGTTTCCACAAAGCTGCCTGGACCCCACCACAGCATCTACCCTGTGGAAGAAACAAATTTTGAAAATCCATGATGCGTCAATTAAATCTCCTAGAGACACGATCATTTGACAACACTGAGAGAGAATAAGTAACGTAGACTAAAACATGATATAGAAGAGCTGTCATTACACTACCCGAGAAGGTAGGAGAGTTGCAAGATATGCTGTTCCTTCAGCATACTTGTATGTATAACATGACTACTAAAGGTGCAGTTAATTTTGGAAGACATAAGACACAAATACAAGCGCAGAGATTTCAAAGGCAGCAATTCATCAACAATGTGATCACCTGATCTTGCATATGAAAACCTTGCCTGCTACTACATTTTTACAAGCTTAACAGTAATGAGAAGAGTGTGTTTGTTACTGCTATATTTCTGTAATGTGTAGGTTCATCATACATAAAGGATATGGTGGTAGAAATGAGATCTTTCCACTGTCATTAACAGTAGTGAAACAAATACACCTTTTGAGGATGAGGTATACTTTCCAGAATTTGAACCTTCCTTCATTTGGAGTCTTAGATGCAAATAGTGATAAAAATGAAAATGGGACAAAAGTTTAAAAATTAATTACTCTGCAAAATTATTTTCAACTTATAGCCTGAACAGATTGGACATACCCTAGTTAAATCAATGAATAAATAAATATTAGAAATAATTATCATACATATAATTTCATAGCTTGTAAACACTAATAGGCAAGAAATACAAAACAGACCTTTTATTTAAAATCTTTTAAAATCACTGCTCGTTTACTAAAGAAAAATAAATTCCACTGGCTCATGTTTATGACTAAAGACAACAGTAAATGGTGACTCCAGATAACCCATAAGTCACTGATTCTGTTTTTCAAAGACATGACTGCTTTCTATTCCTTTGGCCTCAGCTGCCTAGCAACCTCCACAGAGCTTTCTTAGTCTATACTAATTCTGGACAGTTTTTATTTATATATTTATTTATGAGAATGTCTATAAGAAAGATACAGAAACAAAGAGCTGTTTGTTCCTTGCTTCTAACACTGGATTCTAAACAGATCACCTCAGTGGTTCAGCAAAGGACACAGTCCTTGGTTTTGCAATGAGAGGTACCTACCTCCTTGAAATTGGGAACTAAGCAAATCCCACTTTCCATGAGACAACAGCTGAGTCTCTGTAAGAAGCTCCTGTTGTAATGGGCACTGATATTTCTTGCTGTCCCTTTTGATTTGCTTCTTTGATACACTTTTTCACCCTGAAATACTAGCTGTTTATGTAAGGCTCCTGCTTTCATGCAGCCTGGAGCTTTTACGTAAGATGAAGACAGTTTGTGCTGCTGTACTGAGTCACTAGCAGTTCCTGCATCATCCAAGCACTGGAAGAAAAAGGAGATTAAAACTCATCTCCTGCTGTGTCTGTGACTCAAAGTGGGACAGTTTGGAAGGAGATGGGACTACTTATAATAAGTAGTTTGAAACTGGATATGGACTGTCTCTCCCTGAATAAGCCAGAAGCTTTCTTGGAAATGCCTATTTCCTCAGGGCTTTTTCCTTCGTTGGTTTTTCAAAATTGAGGACTGCACAGAAAATATACCAATACTACATGAGAAAATACTTACTTTCTTACCAATTCAATTTATATACCACTTTACAAATACTGCTAGATCAATTCATCACCTGATCAGCATATCCCTCTTCTCCAATCAGGAGGGGGGAGGGGAGGGGAGGGGAGGGGAGGGGAGGAGAGGAGAGGAGAGGAGAGGAGAGGAGAGGAGAGGAGAGGAGAGGAGAGGAGAGGAAAAAAAAAAGTCAAAGACGTTTCCTAATCTGCTCTTCAGAATAGTGGTCATATCTTGTGGTCACACAGCAGTGACATGGCTTTTGTATCTCACGTCTCACTACCAGCAGAGCTATATACAAATAAAAGATATATTTTTTAAAGTAGCATAAACAACCACCAAAGAAAAACCATCAGGTTTACTTAAAAAAAAGACTGCATCAATCTATTTTAATTTGAGCTGTGCTGAGACCATGATGGTTGTAAGATTATGGAAGTACATGTACCTCTTGGTGTTTACCTGTACGTAGGCATCGATGTTCATTTACCCCAAACTTAACAGTACAAAATAAGTATATTAAATCTGAGCTATTGTCAAGAAAACAAAAAATATATTGAATCATAACAGTGTCCAACAAAACTAAAAACTAAATGGATGATAGAAAATGATTCAAAAATAACCTATTAGATAAAAAAGCTTCATTTTTAGTTTTTTATGAACAGTGAAAGCATCCACAGAAATAGATGTGCAAAGGGATTCACTAAGCAGGAGAAAGAGTTTTTTAATTCAAGGAATCACTACAGATAATTTTCTAAGTTGCTTTACCTCTGTCATTCCATGCAATGGCATAAGTTTGTAGCTCCTGGAAAAAGTCTCAATTTGTACTCCTTAGAGTTACTATAACACAAAGAAATTCTGACTACACAGTTAAGTAGCAGCTTATTGATAAGCACTTTACTCATACTTATGTTCACTTTTTACAGTATACCATCATTAAAGCAAAAACTGAGAGTCTGGGATTTCCCACACTTGCAAAACATAATCATGGTTTCATGTACTCTTCAGTGTTAAGCCAAGCTTCCTGGAAATAAAGCTAATGAAGAGTACCAGAAGCATACACTTGCATATCTGTTTTCCCACTTTCAGCAAGAACTCTTTTTTTAATAAGTTCAAGAACGTGTAAATTGACAATAAAAGAGTTTTTCATGCACTTATAAAAAATTGTTATAATAGGTTTCACTACTGTTGTGGTTTAACCCAGCGGGCAGCTCAGCACCACACAACTCTTTGCTCACTGATCCCTCCAGTGGGATGGAAGAAAGAACTGGGAAAAAAAAAAAAGGTAAAAGCTTGTGGGTTGAGATAAAGACAGTTCAATAGGACAGAAAATGAAAATAATAATGATGATAATAATAAAAATAAAAGAATATAAAAACAAACGATGCACAGTGTAACTGCTCACCACCCGCTGACCAATGCTCAGCCCGTCCCCAAGCAGCAACCCCCACATCTCCCAGCCAGCCACCCTATATTTATTGTTCAGCACAACGCCACATGGTGTGGGACATCCCTTCAGCCAGCGTGGGCCAGCTGTCCTGGTTCCGTCCCCTCCCAGCTCCTTGTGTACCCCCAGCCTCCTTGCTGGCAGGGCAGCGCAAGAAGCTGGAAAGGCCTCGGCCCTGTGTGAGCACTGCTCTGCTCAGAAACAGCGGTGTGTTAGCAGCATCATTCTCATCCTCAATCCAAAACAGAGCACCATACCAGCTGCTAGGAGGAAAATTAACGCTATCCTAGCTGAAACCAAGACGCATACACAATGAAGAAAGTGTGCTAAAGCAGTCATTGATCAAAAACCTTTGGAAATATGCAAAAACTAGAGAAAGAGAAATCTCTCAAGACGCATGGAAGAATAAGCTACAAGGACTCTCATTGTAATTTCTGAAGTCTGTAATGAGGTTTGAGTATGGAATCTAGTACATCTATACTGGCAAATCTCACCTGCCATACACTTATGCTTAAAAAAGATATATACTGAAAAGATTAATTTTGGCCATCTTTCTCCCTTCCTCTGCTCCTCAAAATAAAAAAGAGAGCTGTAAAATGGCTTAGTTTTCTGGGTATGGACTACTACAGCAAAATGCAGTGTTAAAGAAGGTTTGGAAAAAGGACACTATGAGAAAAATGAAGTTTTAGTAAGAAAAACATGAAAGGAAAACTATTGTTAATATACAATATAATCTTTGCTTAAATAACTCACCAAGAAAAACTGCAAGAAATCTTTTTAAAATAGTCAATAGTATCAGCTCAATGCTCAGCTCCTCGTTCCAAGTGCGCTGGTTTTACTCGACACTTATGCCAGTACAACAGATCAACATTTGGTCCTTTATCTTTAATGTTTTCTAAACATTTATTATGGCAAAAGTAACACAAGCTCATTGAAGTTATAATGAGGCTTTTGTAATTGTTCTCAAAGCAGTTATTTTTTATGAATTGCAATCGGATGAAAAAAGCTGCAGTAAAAAGAAGACTTATTAGAGAAAAAAATAAACATGGTAACATGTTCTACCATGTTGACATAGTAAATGAAATACACAAGGAGAAGGGAACAAAAAGCTACTCAGTTCCTGCTATTTTTAATAAATATTAAACGTTTGGCTATTCACATGCATCACTAACAGGGTGGCATTCAACTGCCAAAAGAAAGGGGGCTATTTTAGATAATCCATGTTACTGTATCTGCCCTGAGTTGTAATTCCAGAGGAGCACAGGTTTGCTGTAGGCCCCATCTCTTATCTGCTTGCTCCTGTGGAAATCTTGGATACTCTGGGACATCTGAAACAGCATTTGATGCTTTTATTTATGAATTGGAATCACTAGCAAGCAGTTAGCAAAATACATGTGAGCTCTTTATGTTAAGTAACAAGTAAGAGTAAAGGCAATAAAACAGGAAAAATGTAATGTGCTATGTCCACATAAGACTTTCAACAGTCCCAGAGGGTACAGGGAGAGAATGCTACTCTGTGCAGTTTCTTAAACAAAGAAATACACCTTTATACACACTCTGTCTTACCAGTAAATATGAAGAAGTTAAGTTAAATCTCACCTCTGAATAACTGCTGATTCACTGTGCAGTAAAAACTAGCTATCAGTGTTTTCTTGCTGATTCGAAGAGGCATTCTTGCCAACTTCTATTCCCCTCAATTGTTGACTTATTTTGCTATTTCAGATCTCTATTTTATCTATATACTTATCCGAACAGAACTTTTATACAGTAAAGAATTGGCCAAACTGCCACAATCTTTGATTATTCATGGTAAGGTCATAACTACATTTTTTCCTGGTTTTTAGGCTAGTAAAATCCTCAGTAAGGGTTATTCTCCTGAATCAGACATACGATTTTTGTGTATGCTGCACTTCTGATTTTTCTTCTTTCAAGAATGCCAGATGGAGCAAAACAAAGAATAGATGCAACTCTGGTATGCTGATATTTTTATACTTCTGCATTTGAGTTAAGCAGATGGAGATTAGGTAATTCTGCACAGATATTCACCAAAACAACTTGAGTTAAGGTATTAATACCATTTTCTAAAATCATATTCTGAGCTTTTCCGTGTCATCTGCTGCAGCAAAGAAATTCACTCATATACTTGGATATCTTTTGTACATCTAATCAATAAACTAGTTAATCTGTGTTGAACCAGTCTTCTAGACTATTGGTCTTATTCAGCCTAACTAATACAAAGTTGTGAGTGGTTCATTTCAGAGTAACTATGTAGTGTGAAAAACAGGCCTGGTGTCTTTTTAATCTGAGTGTGTGTGTGCCTTTATAAACTAAAATGGCATTAAAATTGCATATTTCCCCCTGCCAATATTCCCCCCATTTTAAGACCAGTTCTATTGACTACTAATTATAGTCTCCAGACACTCATCTGACAAATGGCTGTTTAATTTATCTTCTACTATGAAAGATTTGACCTGGTTTGTTCATCTATAAATACACATTTTTGTGCTGTAGACACAAACATGCATTTGTGTTAGCTTTCATCCCTGCTGTGTTTGTACAACACAGTGTGACATTCACAAACAGAAAGAAAAGAGATTGAAGTGAAGAACATTTGATAGTGTTGTCTAGCATTTTAAATACAGTGAAAGAAAGAAATGAGTGCCAACGTCATCAACTGCTAAATTCAGCATGGCTGAAATGAAACTAAGAGATTGGGACAGAAAGAAGAAAGTGGATCTCAGGTGAAATATCAACTCTCTAATGTTCTATAAAAAGGAATAGGATGAGTGCTATTGAATTCTACCGAACTCTACCATTAGTTTCAGACTTAGATTTCCCCCTTCCGACTAGCACATCTACTCTATTTTCATCTTAGCAATAATTATAAGGAATTCTGCCATATCATAATGTAGGATCATCAAAGGAGTAGGTAAGGATCACTCATTATCTCTACAAAAACGAAAGATGACACTCTTGAAAAGACCAACAGCCACAGAAAAATTCAGAAAGAATTTTTACTGAGTTCCAGAACTATATTTTAATTATAAGAAGCCACAAGTTCATTTATTTAAAAAGCATCTAAATAAATGCTTTTCGAAACTAAAATTGAAGTTTTTAGTAATTATTAATGATTACTATCAAATGAATTATTCCTACAGTTTTAGAAATACTATCGTTCTGCTGTTTCATATGCTATTTCTTATGATTTAGGAATCTTTTACCTACTTAATGCTCAGTTTAATGAGTTTTCAATCATTAATTTGAAGTGAATTTATGAAAATCAGCTTCAAAAACAAAGCACAGAAGCAAACTACTTGCTAAGAGTTACAGGATGCCCCTCTTCACTATTTCATGTGGACATTTCCCAGTCATAATACATTCCCCAAGTGAGAGAGTTTCAGATATGTTAACAATGCAAAAGACCTACTCCATTATTTAATCTATTTTCTGCCCTCCATAACCTCAAGGTATTGCAGAAGAAGGTAATATCACTTGCTGGTGTTACACATGGGGAAAAAAAATGTTCCCTGAGATATCAAAGGAAAGATTTTTCTAAGACAACTAGTTTTCAGCTGATGGATTTACTTCAGAAGGATACAAAGAATATTTGTCTTATATTAATGAAGAATACAATTTGTCTTATCCTGTACGTACATAACTACACGTCATTGTTATACATGTGAGAATAATTCCAGGTAAGGGAAGTCATCTCAGAAATTCATAAGATTAAAAACAAGGGGATAGTGACAAAGTGCATTCAATAGGTACTTAAAAGAAATAACTATTCATGCTTTTGCCAGATCAAAATAAACAGTGTGTTATCAAGAATAACACTTCAGTTGATAGCTTACTATTTAGATACATTTAGTGAATCGTTTGTCCACCCAGGGATTTCAAGGGATTTTCACTTTCAGGGATGGGGCATACACAACTTTTCTGGGTAACCTGTTACAGTGCCTCACCACCCTCATACATACATTGATTAGTGTCCTGGAACACACACCAGAAAACACTAGGTATATTCTACTCTACAACACAGTCCAGGGATGAATGCCGTTTGAACCAAGTAGAGATTCAAGTTCAGATAAAACCTACAGTGGAAAACACACCATCAAACTGCTTTTTACTCTTAGTTGGTCGCCTAGTCATACTTTGAGAAGGACAAAAAGGAGGCCTCATTGAGCCTACACCATAACTTCAGTCTTTTTAATCTCCTAAAAAGACTGTTATAAAATATTATCTAATGATTAGGGACTATACGCTTCATCACTTTTTAATTTCTGTCTGAACTTTCATATATTTCCTATTAAAGGCTATTTTATCCAATGATAGGGAAAGAGGAGAGGGAGAGGAGAGAGAGGGGAGGGGGCGGGGAGAGGTAAGGGAGAGGGAGTAATTCAAATTGCAATCTACATGCAGCAAAATTTCAGCAAGGTGTCAAAGTATTAAAGAAGGAACTTGAAGCAGTTTCAGGATTTTTCATATGAAAATATGTCTATAAATGTGAAACTCAAAAACAAATAAAAACATGATTTTTCCTTCTTCTTCAAATGCTCTCCAGAAATAAAACTTATTCCTTGGCTGAGAATTTGTATCATGAGGCCAAGCTTCAACTCGAGAAACAGATTTTTGTACCCAAGCAATTAAAAAGCCCTCACAAACACAAAACCAACAAATTATGCTGCTATCAGAATTTAGAAATGGAATTTCAGATAAAACCACGACTGTGAAACATTACCACGTTTTTGTATACGATGTGGTTTTAATGGCTAAGAGAAATGTTAAATTCTCTCAGGAAGAATTTCAGACCACTTCTCTTCAGATCATTCTCCACATATCCCCTGATAGATATCCCCCAGAGCTCACAAGTGGTGCCTTACAGTGACTGAACTCTCGACTGACGCTTATGAAGGGAGTGATTCCAACATATCCACCTCTCCATCTTTTCTCTTCACAGATGTTATAGATTATTATTTCCACTGTTTGCATTCTCCTCAATCCAGATCCTGGAATCTAGTCACAAGGTAAAAACTCCTATCTGCTGATCTGCTAATTGAGGTAATAGATGGTATACTCGAAACCCATATAGTACAGTAAGATATAATCCCAACTTTCATTTCAACATTCAGGATTATTATTTTTTGTTGCTGTCAAAAAGCTGATGCAATTAGGGAAAGCTTGGAAATTGCAATGATATTGCCTCTTCATTCATATTTATTCATTAGAAAATCAACCTGAAGGAAAGTAAACAAAATGGGCATGTAGTTCTGGAAAACAGTTCAAAATGAGATAGAAACTGGCAATCACCTTAGTTTCTATGCTAAAAGAATAACCATTGCAGAGGAAGAATACCTCATTTACAAACATTCATTCACTTCTTTGCTTATCAGCTAAGGTAGTCAAGAGAAATGTCATTATACAAAATGGATGTATTATCCAACAGTAAAGGGAATGAGAACAGAGCACTTTATAAACACCTCCAAGGGACTGATGAGTGATGACTGTAGTTATCTGCGTCAGAGGCATAGACAAGAAGCTTCTGGCCCACTGCTAATGTCATAAGCAACGCAATCACTCCACCCATAAGGACATCCATAGGAAAACATTTTAGGGCTAAACAATGCCTTTTTTTTTTTTAAAACATATGCCATACTCCACATAATTCCAAAACATACAATATTAAGAGTTTCTTCCTCCTAAATATATCTTGCATAATTATTTCTTAGGAACTACTAAAATGAATTTATATATCAGTATCCAATTGATTCCTGACTGCATAGCAACAAACACAACTTTCCTGAGTAGTCACAAATATGATAAAAAATACAGAATACAATAGAAGGTTATCTTGACTGATTTTTTTCTATGTTTGAATGAAATTGTCAAAAGTGAAATAATTATAGAGCTAGTCCACAGGGTTATTGATTTTTTGTATCACATATACAGGTCTCTATACCCATCCTAAGAAATATGCATAGCACAAGAATTTTCTATACGGCAGCCATGGCAGTGTTAATTAAGCAAATGAAAATGTATCCTTAAAAGCTGGTTTCTTTCTGTGCTCAGTCGCATCAGAGAGAAATAGAGCTAATGCTACAGTCTTATGAGTGCTTTATGCATTCTCACAAACCAAACGAAGTTTGTCAGGAGAGGCTCTAGGCAGCATGCAACTTCTGCAATTTTACATCTCATTGATTACCACAATGGGAATTGAAAACAGTTCTCTGCTTTTCACATAGTATCAAAAATACTCTTGCAGGCCTCAGAAAAATAGCAGATTCTCTGGTAGAGAAAAAATGAGGAAAAGCAACTTTGTACAGCATTGTTTTCTTATGAACTTGAGTCAAGCCCATCTGACCTTTGAGAAGCCTAATAATAAAGCAATAAGGTGACACACAGTAAAGCATGTCATCCTGTGAGCACTTCTGCAGTAAGTTACGTGGAACAAAAGGGTAGCTCAATGCCCTGAGGCTTTGGGGATATGCTTATTTCGTGGTAAGTGCATCCTGTATACCACCAGCATTACACAGAGTATACGGGAATGCACATGTCACAACAAACAATATTTAAAGAATAAGGACCTAACAAAGCTGGTAAGAAAATTAAGATTTGCTATTACTGTCACATTGCCTCAGTCATTGGCTTGTTTGATCTTCTGGAGAGATCTTCTATGAAATGCTCAGGGAACTGAACTTTTTTTATTGCTGTTCATACATAAATCTCAAGTCCTTCCTCTTCCCACTTCCTCAGTGACCTGTTTTTGCTGGATCCATAAGCCACAATCCACAGAATGTTACCATTTTATAAGGGATGGGCTCACATTCTAAGCACGAGAAAACAAACTCAGAAACCACACTGAATAATCTATGGCGACAGCAGTAGAAGTCTGCTCTACGCAGAGATTGCAAATGGCATATGTAGTGCCATGTGCTAAGCAAGCTGTGATACTCACTGGCCCTTTGAGGTGCCTAGCAACCTTCAGTAGCATTCAGTGGGAACAGAAGAATTTCTGCACTCTGCAGAATTAGACTCCTTATTAAAACGTTTACCCAGAATCAATGCCAGGGCACTAAGGGCCATGATATAGTGATGGTACTCAGTAGTGCAGGTTGATGGTTGGACTTGAGGAACTTGAAGGTCTTTTCCAACCTAGATGATTCTGTTATTCTATGATTTTAACTCTCACAACAATTGTGGGAAATCCTAGAGCCCTCAGTGTTCCTTAAAATCAGGTGGATGAAAGCATTCTTGGCACAAAAGAAGAGCAAGTCTTTAGTTACTTACTACAACCACATTGTCAAAACCAATTTAATTTAAAAAGGAAATCTCTGTGTTAGAAGCAGTGTAGTTTTTATAGAAGTTCCAATGGACCATTCACCAAGCTGGGAATCAGAATATCAGAGTTCTGAATTTCATCATGCCTTTCTGATATTTTATCTTAAATATATTATTTATATTCATATATGAACATCTATACCACTTCTATGCATGTACTTCCAGTCTAGGTACATTTTCAACACATATCATTAGAAGCAACCAGTAGTATACAGGTGAACACAGTTAATGAAGTTTGAAACAATCCAAAACAACCGAAAAACAAGGTCCAGAAAGTCAAAGACATCTGTGTTACTCCCATCAGGAATATTCAGTCACAGGAAGTTGGATGCAAAAATTAAACACAATCATTCCCAGTGACTCTTGTTGGAACATATTGGGATCTACATATCAGGCAAGACTAGGCCTGCATGACAAAGAAACATGCTGATCAAGAGAAGAAACAAAATTCAAATGATTCTAGGGACCAAAGTCCCTAGACTACTAAGCAGCCAAGAAGAGCAAAGCTATCCTATGTTTGAGTCTAACTGGTGGTTTGATTAGCAGCAGAACAGAGAAATCAAGGAAAGAAGATCCCACCCCAAAGGCGGCTTCTGAGAACATGCACATACCTGTTTCCTGCTGGACTGTAAGGGTCTAATAAAAACAACAGATCACTTAGAAATGCAGTAAGTAATTTCATGCATCATCTTAAGCACACAAAAATTATGGAATAAATTTGGGTATAAAATATCCTCTTAGGGCACATGGATTTCCTGATCCTGTGATATGAAGCAAGATAAAGATAAAGCAAGTAGGGCCCAGAGAAATATAGTGATGAGCCAGGCTGCCTGATTCCAGGTTAAATATATACATATATATATATATATATATATTAAAGTTAAAAACAAAAGTTTTCTGCTAGCCAAAACCAGCAAGCACTGAACTGTGCATTTATTTCTTCTGTATCTGGTTCAGAAGAAACGATGTGGTGTGTACAATGGCATCTGTGACAACCATTCTCACCTACTGGTCTCATTTGTCTGCTTGGGAGTCATTAATGCCAACTATAACACTAATAATATAATTATCATCCTTGGGTTATATATAATATATTAGTAACCTATCACTTATTACTACATGCAGTACTGCTGCTTCATACAACATAGTCCATTATAAACTAAAAACAAAAAACATGCTTTTCTATGGTTTTCCTTATTTTTGTACATCACATATATGTATATAAATTAAACAGCAACAGCACCATTAAATACCAACAGCAAGTGAAATGTGTAAGAGACAGAATATTAAAAAAAAAAAAAAGAAATTAGAGAACTTTTTTTTTTTTTATTTCAATTATTATGATAGTCTGTAACACCAATGAAGAGTTTTAGATGAGATATTCTTCACTGTTGCTGGCCAAATATACTCATGGCTTCAACTGTTCCAGATGGTCATCAGCTGCCATAAAATGACTGACCTGACAATCGTAGGCACTGCATGAATTCCATAAAGAAAATACTGAAATTTGGACCATAGTCATTTCAAGAATACAATGCTTGCACGGACTAGTTGACAATGTGCCATTCTGATTTACCATCGAGTGTAAATGTTTACAGTTAATGAGGGGGAATTGCAATATGCATATATAACATATTATAGGGTTACGTGTTTAATGCACTGTAAATTTTGTTTCTCTTCCCTATTTTTCTGTGAAATATGAATATTAAAACTTTCTCCTTCTTTTGCAATTTACCAAATAGATAATAAATACTTCATGAGATTTTATTTATTTATTTTTAAATCAGAGACTGTATTTGTTACTTCTTTCTGAAAAGAGTCTATCACATTAGATATACTGCTGCAAGCACTAAACACTGTGGCTTAGGCCAATTAGTCTCACAATGAATGCTAAACAAAAAACCATGGTAATACACTAAAATGTGATAGAATAAATGAAACAGTTATTTGTACTCTTAACTTTGTGCTTCACTACAACTCTAGCTGTCCAAAGGGATGAATTAAAGCAAAACTGTTGTTGTTTTTAACAAGTATACATTTTTTCATTAAACAAAGACATTAACTAAGAATTGTTGTTTGTTCCTCATAAGCCAACAAATCCAACACAGACCATTAAAAAACTGTAGGGCAATCACCTCATTAAAAAACAAAAGGATTATATATTTTTAACCAACTTCTAAGAACTTTTATTATCATAATTAGTAAAATCCTATGAAATATCTCATAAATAGTATTCTACAGAACTGCTAAGTATTATGATGTAATAAAAAAGTATATAAATTAATTAAAATTACATATAAGAGATTTGAAACTTTAAATAACTTTAAAATTTTAAAATAATTAAGCATTCCTAATAAAGATATACCAAACCTTTTTTATGCTGCATTATTGTCAATCACCTGGAGAAAAAACTCTAGAGTTTTAAAGCCAATTGACAAAAACATTATATATTTTTTTCTTCAAGGAAGATGGAGGCCAAATAACTGTTTGTTGCCCCTATTCATCTCTGACAAGAAATGATTGTCTTTGAGGAGAAGACAATTTCAGTCACCACAGCCTTGATCACGTATATTTCTTGCACCTGAAGTAAGTTCTAAGCAATATTAGTTGACCAAGAAATGCTACTAGTGTACTTCACATGAACCTACTCCATCATCTTGATCATGTACCCTACCTGAGTCTGATGCAACCAGAGTCCAAAATTACCCTAAGCCTAGTCACCTTATAACCAAAATGATAATGACAAATAGGATATTCAGAGATGGAACAATGATGAAGTTATTAGACAAACTTATTTTATGAGGACAGATTAGTCCAATATAGCTAAATAAAAAGTAAAATGAGATTTTATCATTTATAAACACCTGAAGATTACAGATGTTGAGGAAGAAAATCTTTACGTAGCATGGTACAGGGAAAATGAAACTCCAAGTAAAAATGATAGTATAAATGAAGATAGTAAACTGGACACTAGAAAAACATTCCAGAAGTCTGAAATCTGTCCAAAAGTAACATAATTGTGAAAGGTGAGAACATTTGGAAATAAAGTAGACAAAGCTTGAGACCGTAAGAAACAACTGTGTAGTGATCATATGGAAGGCTAAATGATTCATATTCACCTTTTTTGTCTTTGAGATTACTTCCTCTAGTAGTCATTCTGGAGCACCACTACATTTTAAAACCTCTTTATTTTCCTTCTTCCTTTTAAAAGGGCTGTCAAAATAGATGTGACCTCATTTCTCTTCCTCTTCCTTCTGCTTCAAAGGAAGAATTTGTGTATCCACTATGTTTTCATATTTGATTCTTTCTTTATATCTGAAAACCTATTTTAAGTAACATCTGGACGTAGTGTTCAACATTCTTTCTTTATAATTTAGCTTTCTGCAGTATTATGATTTTTAAAAGGTCACGCATCACAATAGCCTTAGTGACCTTATTAAAAAAAAAAAAAAAAGGCAGAAAAAGCAGATGGATGGATGAAGAAATGTTTGAGCTGGAGAGAATGCTAAATATTGTGACTGTTTCCCACATCCCTACATCCACATACTGAGCTCATTCACAAACAGTAGACTAAGGTTCTCCCAAAGCGAGTGCAAAGTTTACAAACCTGCAAACATTTTATAGAAAAGATGTCATGTCTAGAAACCCTAGGAAGTAGGATTTAAAAGCTTTTGATGCTAGAAGAAAATAAATACTTCTCTCTCCTTGTTTTAAAAAAACAAACAAAAAAAAAACAAACAAAAACAACAACAATCTAAACAGTTTTGCCTTTATTGGAAAACAGTATTTTAAATACCAGAAATATCTGGTATTTGTAAATCATATTTGAAATGGTCTAAGTCTGCTAAGAAGGAAATGTGGTGAATTTCCAAGAATTTTTTAGATAGTCACTGGTATCCTAATACCGTATTTTCTTTCTACTAATTTTTAAAATCTCCATTAACAGTATTCCTCTTGAAACGCACAAGAAATGCATATTGTATTGTCCTTCAATAGAAAAATCATTATCGACTTTCAGAGTCTCTTGCAATGAGTGTGCAAAATATATGAAGTTTGTATCTCAGTCATCTCCACACACAATTATACTTGATGTTACCAAGTGGGAATTTCATGTTAGCCAGCAAAACACCAGAAATATGATCCCAATGAAAGAAATAAAAAAATCAAACAATTTTAAAAAATTAGATTCACTTTGTATTCAGTTTGTCTAACTTTTGCATTTTATTTGCGATCTGTAATGAAACAGTAATTTGAAGGGTCATATTATAGTCTCTACTGCCTTTTGGTTGGGCAGGTGCAACATAAATATAAGACAACTGATAGTGGTGTCGTGTAAGAGCAGGAACTTTCAGAGGACCTATTAAATCTATTCACATTTGTTTCTGTACACAAAAAGTTCTGAGGCATAATTTAAGTATCTTTTTAAATACTCAGGAGCTCTTATCATCCCTCCCATTTCAACTCCAGGAAAATAATGGGTTTTGATTGATAGCCTGCAAGTAAACCGATCTATTTAACTCTCTCTCTCTCTTTACTAAATTGATCTTAATTGCTACATAATCTGGTGAAAATCAAAAATTGGCAGACAGCACTCAAGATACACTTGAGAATGGAACAGCAGGGGCTTTGCAGATCTGGAAGTGAGCTGCATAGTGTTCATGCAGGAGAGAAGCTGTGATAGAAAGGGTTTACAAAACTAAGAAAAAAATGAATAATGTGTAATGAAACAAATTCCTGACTTACACATTGTATTGTATGAACCTAAATGGAGCAGAGATTCAGGAGAGAAGAACTTAGGAAAAGTACTTGGAATGGAACCTATCTGAATATCCCTGAAAAGATGTAAGTAGTGAACTAAGTTTGGGAACAACAACAACAAAAAAGCTTCACAGAATACTAATAAAGTATTGGTGGTCCTCATCAAACACTGATTTCGTCTGAATTCCAAGGAGATTTTAGAGTTTAGGTTTCTTTCCTTGGAATACAATGAAAGCAACCTTAGAAATTAGAAGTCAAGTCATAAAAGAAAAAGGCCTGTATTAGTATCTCTTTCTTACAATCATAGAATAGTTCTTTAGAAATTTAAACTAGTAAGAGAATTTGACATGCAATTACTGTATATTTCATTCAGCTCTCATCTTTTTTTTTTTTTTTTTTTTCCCTTTGGGAAGAAAGCAAGAGTAAGAAACAGTCAAAAAATAAATAAAAAAATTGGTCCTGTTGCAGCATGCAGCTGCTAATGGCATTTCAACCAAAGCAGAAGCTTTCACTTATTATTTCAACAATATATTTTCACTTACTAGGCTGGATGATCCATTCTACTGTGTGATAACCTGTACTGCTGTTTGTTTGTTTTACAGTGTAGCCCCAGTGTGCTTCTGAAAAACTGCAAGTCAAAAGCTTGAAGAAAATGTATCAATCTTTAAAGACACCAGTTATCTTTTCTGATGCTTTCCATGCCTAATATAACAACAAAAGCTGATGTGTCTACAAGACAGAATTTTGTGGAAAGACACTGAGAAAGAACTGTTGTAGGAGAGAGAAATCATATTTTACTTGAAGATTAAGAGAACGGATAATTCAGTCCACTGTAGCTGAGCTGAATTTTGCAGTTGTCTTGTCCCAGTAATTCACATAACCCTTACCACCTCTCAGGATATGTATTGTGAGTTAAGTAACTGATTGCCTCAGAAAAACAAATGATTGAGAATAACATCTCAAAGTCATTTGTCAGGGACAGTTAAGTAAGAAAAGATTCCCTCTGCCCAGGCTCATGTTAGGGTAATTATAGGGAACATAATACACATTATTTGTTATATCAATTATGTATGGATCAGGAAGGAATGTTTCTGAAAATGCCTTATATGATTCTAGGAAAAAGGTTCTTTTTTACTCTTTACAGAACACTGAGAACACTTCAAAAAAGCTGTTTTACAATAGGTTCCAGCTTGGTACTCTTTTATTTGACCAGGTGATTCTCAGCATGTTTGGCAGTCGATAGCCAATCCTCCAAGGAAAATGTATGAGTGGTAAAACTGGAGTCACAATCGAAAACTTGCCTTTCTTTAATAGACATAAGGAATC
This sequence comes from Anser anser, assembly GCF_964211835.1. Lineage (NCBI taxonomy): Eukaryota > Metazoa > Chordata > Aves > Anseriformes > Anatidae > Anser > Anser anser. Next base: position 15,779,852 of record NC_139725.1, on the reverse strand, counting down.
AAAAAAGAACTACAACAGAGCACCAGCCCCTGGATTCTTCTGCTGCCATGTGCTGGGCCTAGGCACTTAACTCCTGCCAGGAGCTGAAGAGTAGCAACAAAGATTCCAACTGATGGTACGCTTATAGCTAGAAGAGTCAGTCAAACCAAACTATGACATGTATTTATTTTCACCACACATACGCAAAAAAGAGAAATGATGTGCTTCTGTTAAGGTACATAAAGAAAATACGTAATTTTTAAAAATCACAGATTAATTATTAATTTAAAACATAGTATGCAGAAATATAATGAGTTTAGATAGTTTAAAGATTGTCTTATGATCTTAGGCATTCTATTTTTAAAAGAACATACCAGAAATATTTGGGAAAAAAAAAAAAAAGGAGGAATATAAGCTTTTGGTTATCTAAACATCCAATTTACAGAAACAGACAAACGAAAAAAAAAGTATGTTTTAAGGCTTTTACATTGGCATTGATCTGCTTTTATAGGTGTAATGAACTAAATTTTGTATTTGATATAATCCAATATTATGCACAATAATTAGACATTAAAAAATAATAACTCCTACTTGAAAAGAACTGAATGCTTAGTTCTAAAACCATTTTCATTTGTTTAATAATCTTTCCCAAGGGCCTAAAAGGTGCTGAACAACTACAGCCTCTAATGACTTTGTAATCCAATTTTGCACTTGGCTTATTATAGCAACTTGCATTTCTCCTCTATGGCTCAACTCTGCATGGTAGAGAGATCTAGTCTCGATCCAGTAAAGCATTCTGACTACTGCAGTTCCTATACAAATCATGGAGTCTCTAGATATTTCCTTTTCAGTAAAGGTAATTAGAAAAAAAAAAAATGAGCAGAAGACAGACTCTTAACACTTCTTCCTAACGAAGAAGTAAGCTGAAAAAGGCTTATGCAAAGAAGGTACTAAAATGAACAGATTGCAATAAATTGTTTTCCTTATGGATCAAGGCGGCATCTGAGTTGGAACTGTAACTAAATCACAATTCCCTTCTTGGGATTCTTTTTGGATATCCCTTCCCATACTGAAAGAGCTGAACAACTGTTCAGTCTAGCTTTTAATTTACTCCCATCTGTATTGCCAAGTCATGCACAATAAAATAATTTGAATTTTTAAGTTGGGTTATTCATGTGGGTATGAGTTTTATGGTCATGAACTAATCAGACTTTTTAATACACTTTTTACTTTTATAAATATATTTAAGTTACCATTATTTTAAGTGCTTTTTTGTTTGTTATTAATTATCAGTACATTTCTAGCCAAGTAATAATGATTCATAATTCTGAAAATACACGGAAATCCAGTACTAAATTTTCTTGTGCTTACACTGCCTTACACAAAAGCAAGCATGAAATGTATGCCTTTAAGGAAAAGGGCACCATTTAGCATTGGTATCTCTGGGTTACTGCATCTTGATTACTCCAGAACTCCTGCAGTCCAATTTATCTGTACAATCACTCATAATAGTAGTAGAAGCTATGGGAAAAAAAAAAAATAATCACACACAAAAAGACAACTTCTCTTGAGAAAAAACACTGTATTAAAAGCCTTTGGAGAAGGAAGGAGTAAAGAAGAAAAGGAGGAATTAGTTGATTTACTGTATCAGGGGGCTCTATTAGGACTTACATAGGATCTCATGTATACATATGAAAAATGAGAAAGATTACTCAATGACCTTTGATTCAACTTTTTCAGGCAGCTCTGGGACACCACAAATGAAACCCAGCTGTTTCTTGCCTGTACATTCGATATTAAACTTTGTTATATTTTACTTAGTGTAAAACAGAAAGATACTAACACAGTAAATTAGTTACTATGTTCTCTGCAATACCTTGATCTTTGGAAAATTCAAGTAGATTTTATAAAAGAACCAGGTAAGGAATAAAGACAAAGCAGACCATGGCAATGCTGTGCATGCCACTTTAATATATTCTTACACAATAGGAATGGACTTTGACAGGATAGATGTGTTGTGTATATATAGATTGGATCTAGCAGTAAATGCAAGTGCACAGTTAAACTAAAATACATTTATCAGTTTTATTTAATAAATGTTTGCATAGCCTGTACTGTAGGACTACAAAATGATCATTCATTTTCTACTCTATTCAAGCACACTGACATATAATCTAACAACATAATCTTTTGAAAAGGCGAACGTAAAACCAAACTACACTAATTCTTTTTTATTTGAAAGACAGCTCTGATGAAATACATGATTTACATTATGCTAGGACTCAACATTTTGTAAAGTTCCAGGAGCTGAAGTCCATAAGAACTGCAGCCATTGGGATTCTTTGGAAAAGGCAAACTGCATGTAAACATATCTGGATATAGATTTACTTTTACCTTACTCAAAGAACTCAAGTTTGAGGGCTTTAGCTTATACCCAGATAGTGATGGTAGCTAATTCCCATGCCTTCAAAAATACTGGAGACAAAAGAAATGAAAAGACCATAAAATTGAAACTGAGGATTCCTCGTTCCAAAGCATTAATACCGTATATCCTTGTTCTTTGAAGAGAATTGAACTTTTAGTGCACAACTGTCTCATATTTACTCACATCTCATTCATATTTAAGAAATACGAAAATAACTACAAAAAGCAAGTTACACTGGGCAAGTTTATTGCTATCATGGCACAAAGTGCAATGATTTTAAAAAGAAAGTTAAAATAAAAAAACACACACAAAAAAACCTCAGTTCTTCCAAAATATTGCAGGATTTGTTAGGATTTTTTAAACATGTATAGATTTCTACTTTGGCACTATCTTTTTGAGAGATGAGAAATGTTCAATTTATTTTCCATCTGGTAACAGGAGCTTTCTTCCATAAAGACAACTGATCTGCTGATCGTTTTCCAATGCAAGAATGTATCACTAATTAAAGCCAGCATTCTCCATTCACTTCTGTTGTATTTAGGCAATACTTGTTCCAAAGAACGTTCTAGTTTTCACCCATATTTAGAAAAACCTATTGTGTACCATGATGAGATAGCCTGAATCCTGCCAGATATGAACAAAAAGGCAATAGAACGTTAGACAATTTTAGTCATAATGAGTCCATTCAGTGGAATCACAGTTATGCAATGGTATGTTTTCATAGCATTCTGGAGTTGTGGTAGGATTTAATTTCTTGGCATTGCAGCACAATTATTTTCATCTATGGACTCAGGGGCTGGAGGGAAATCTGCCATGGTAATATTCAAAGAAGTCCTTTAGCTTTCTACCTTCAGTCCACTGTTGAACACATACTATTAAAAGTGGAACAATGCTGCTATTAGAGAAGTAATAAGATGGATTTGAAAAATCAGTAAGCACTGTAAGAGATCTGTTTCCTTTGGAAATTAGACGATTTTAGGATTTTCTCCACTCTTCATCCAAAAACAACTCTTCATCCTTTACCCTTTGGAAGGGACTACAGGATGTAGGACAGTCATATCTGAAGCAGATCTACTTTGCAGAATGCAGAAAAAAGCAAAATACAAAAATGCACCATCTTGTTCTCTTCATCAACTGGAGTTTATGCAGACATCTCTTAACCTACCACCCACCACAAAAATAAAGAAAAATACAGTATGTTTAGCAGATAGCGTGTCAATTATTTTGTTTAAATTCCTAGACAGCTATGTCTCTGACTCATCCAATTTACTCAGTTTAATAAAATATGACCCCGTGGGAGAAGCCTGTTGCAATATTCACCATAACTATCTTCTGCCTCCAATGTGAGAAATGAATTTTGAATGTGTGGACAATTTCTCCTTTATTTGGTTCATTAACTGTTGAGGTGCCTTCTATCCTTAACATTCCAGCAACATGGAATTTAAACAATGCACAAAACTTCACCAAGGGCCTCTGAATTAATGTAAACTTTATTCAGGGCTTTTAAAACCTGATGAAATAATGTTAAGCAAAAAAAAAAACACTCAAAACCAAACCAACCAATCAACCAAAAATGAAACAAAACAAACAAAAAAAAAAAACACATGAAATAATAAACTGAACAGTTATAGAATCAATAAACTATTAACAATTTGCCAAAGTTATTCAAATGGCATTTCAAACCAAAAAGACAGATTCTGCGTTAAACACAATTGTTAAAAGATACTTGATGTGCCAAGCAAAAGCAAGCATGCTAGTGCTTGCTAAATCGATAGATTTAGGTTTCTTAATTGTGTTGTTACCTCCACAGAGAACCCAAGGAAAAATAAAAATAAAAATAAAAGAATAACAAAGAAAAAAGAAAGAAAGGAAATAAAATAAGAAAGAATAAGAAGGAAGGAACCTATCATTACTTTTTTCCCCTTTTCACCCTACCAAACATCTGACTAAATTTTGTTTTACCGAATTTTCATTTCATAAGCAGTAATTAATATCTAGGAACAGTAACATGGGAACCTGTAATGAGAATCCTATATTTGACCAAAGCCTTTTCTCAAATATGCAGTTTTTATTCATAAGAATATTTTTAATTCAGTAGGAGACATGCCTTCCTATGCAAACTCATGGAAACTGGCAATGTGAGAAATCAAGACATCACCAAGCCCCTTGGTTGTGCTGGAAGGTTCCTAGATCAGGGTGGTCACAATAAATTGTCCTTAGCTGTGAATTTCACTTGCTGCCTGAGGCTCTGAATCTATTGACCTCTGACTCACATCTGAAAGTCCAAGTATTCTCTGAGGTTCTCTGCTCATTTGCATTGGAAGGAGGGTATGAGTGTCTGCATAAGAAGGGTAGGCTGAAAGGAGATTATTAGATTTTAGAGAATGTACCACCCTTCAAAAAGAATCTGTAATGCCAGTTGCTGACTTAATGCCTTTTCCATGTTAGCAATGACTAGGTAAACAAACTCAACATAAGAGAAGCAAAGCATGTATCATCGTCATGGCTGAATACCTCCCACAAAATTTAAGGTTAGCTGCATCAGGTCCCAGCATTTAAGACAGCCAAAATTATTTCAATCACATGCAGATAAATATTATACTCAGTAATTAGTTGTCTAGATCTTCAACACTGAATTGCTCCTAATCTTCCCCTAAAACAAAGTAAAGAAATCAGTTCCCTGGGTTCAGGAAAAAAATTAAATCTATATATGGAGCACTGCACCTTTCATCCAGCAGTGGGACGTGGTTCATCTACTAAATGCAAAATAAGTTGACGTTTAATGCAAACAGGAGCCCCAAAAGTTGTGAATTATGACAAAAATAACTTTTTACTTTTCAACCTTGTGAACTATTGCAACATCAACAGTGTCCAGGGAAAAGAGAGTTTGTGCATTGTGCTCTTCAGCCATTCCATTGTATAACTTAAAAATAAATAAGTAACAATTTCAGTGTAAAATGTGTAGAAAGCCTGAACAGGTTTTACTGAATCTCTCTTATTCACTTAGAGCTAGAATGTCAAATTTGAATATGCTTAAGTTTGAAAGTACTTACTCTTAAGAGTAAGATTTGACAGGCTTGCAATCCTGCTCAACATTCATTCAGAAGGGAATAATTTCTTGTTTGTTTGTTCAATTCAATTTATGCCTGAGGCGAAATAAGTGAGGAGGAAAAAAATCACTAAGAGTCTGAATATAAAATAGTTAGCAGTATCAGGAAATTGCTGGCAGATCAGGAAAATCCTTTCTTAAAAAAAGAAGCATAAGGAAAGTTTTTGACATACGTGTCTAGAATTATTTCACTAATGGAATATTTAAGGATGAGATGTACATGTTTCTTTGTTTTCCTCTCCTACTCTGCATTGAAATGTGTGTTATGTATGGCAATACTGATTGCACTAAAATTGGGCTTACAAAATGCCTTTTATTCAAGGTCCTTTCATGCAACTGTGAACTAATCTCACAAAAACTCCTCTTAAATCCTATTCCCACTTCTTAAATCATATTAAACTAGTTTTGATGTCTGAAATATTAAAAACAGTTTTAGCTGCATAAATTTGGAAGGATCTTTCCTTCAATATGCAAAAGTAATTTCTCTGAAGTTACAGAGAGGTACAATGGAGTACATAGAGTTTGTGTAATTTGTTTCATGCAGTAGGTCAGACGTAGGCACACAGACCAGCATCAAGAAATCTCTAGAGGTGACCATCACAGTACCCAAAACTGTCCATTCTACTATATTTAAATGCCTCTCTTAATACTGTTTACCCTTTAAAATGAATCATTTGAAATGGAGAGGGAGAAAGATATAAGATTAGATCATTCTTCTTGCTTTTGGAGCATGTGGAATTTTTTTCATTATTTGTTTTGAAAAAAAAATCTTTAAACCTTTCTCAAATTAGATTTTTTTTTTTTTTTTTTTAAACCTAGCTGCCATATGTTATAATTCTTCTGAGATCTACATGACTGATGTGTGGAGATTTCTATCCCCTTCCTACACAGAGAGACTTAAGGAAGCAGGTGCTTTGCTAAATATGTCAAAAAAAATACTATTTCCCAGCTATTTTTCTATAATGCAACCACCTGTGCAAAGAATCATCTTGTTTAATATGTCATAAATCCAAATATACTCCAAAACCTTCAAGGACAATCTACGATCTTAAACACACCCATGCATACAGACAAATGAATATGGAATTTTAGTAGCAAAAGTAGTTCAAGTCAAACTAGTGAAATCTGACAGCTTCACTAATACATTTTTTCCTCAATATGGAATTCCCTTATTTTTAGAGAGACAACTTTTTTTCTGATCCACAGGTCTCTCTGCATAGAAGAGCAAGCAAGAACAGCACTATAGTTTTTAACAGCACCAAGTTTTTAACCCGTTATTAAAAAGAGCTATAGAAATGCTCAGAAACAGGCAACTGCTGGCTTTTCCCCAGTCCTCAGACACCTCTCCTAATTGCTGTGATCACTCAAGATAGCCCTTATCTTCAACAGACCTCTGGCATGAACCATTCCTTTTGAAGTTTTGCAGGAGAAAAACGGCCTCTGAACTCTGCTGCCATTGGGGAGGGATGGGTTATTGACACACAATATCCATAAGGAACTCTAGTCAGGGAATAAGGAGCAGCCGAAAGTTAGTTTTCCCAGTATGCAAACTGAATACATATTGGCCCCTGCCATCATTTGGCTGGTTCCATGGTAGGTGAATGGTTTGGAAAGAAACTCTGACAAGGGAATTTATGGAGGGAATGGGAGAGAAAGAAGAGAAGAGAACATGCAAGACAATGTGTGCTAGACTTAAGCCTTGTTTTTCCAGCACCAAAGCAGACACTTACTGTAATATATTAATGGAACAATGATGCAAAATTTCAGCTATATTTAATTAATTTTTTATTCGATTTAAATCTAAGGGATGAACATTGCATAAAGTGTGTGAGAAAATGAAGGATAAGTAGGAAAATGATGCCTCATGAAATTATAAAATCTTTGAGGAGCTGAGAGTACAAATTAAAACATTATAAGAACATTATCCTAGACAATCAATTTTGTAGGATTTCAACAGTAGGGGGAAGTTACTGGCTTTTGTGGGAGCAGTAAAGCTGTAACTTTTCTTGAAAATCCATGACCACACTATTTGGGACACTTAGAAAAATGAGTGAGGATTAAGGTATGAATTTTCAAAATGCTGATTACTACACTGACTACCCAGGCAGACATACTTATTAACAGTGCCTTTATGTAATCTAATCTAACACACAGCAGCTATACCAGGACTCAGTGCAACTTCACTGCATGTTAGTATGTTATAAAATCATGCCACAGTTTTCTACCATAAGCAAGCATATGAGATCATTTAATTAATTTTCATAGTCCCTGAAAAAGTAAGATTATCCATCCAAAGCCAGGGTAGAATAAAGAGTGCCAAAAGAAGCATAATACGAAATAGAATAGCAATGTTGGAACTACAACCACATTGCTAACTTCATTTTGAACCTCATAAAATTAGGAATACTTGAAAGGTCAGCGGGCTTTCTGTGGTCCCTGTAGTACTGAAAAGTGGGGACTTCCTCAACAAAGCATTAAAGTTCCCACTATCTTGTACACAGTTATTTCCATCTACATTAGGAGAGCAGAAAACACTACACTTTCAGTTTTGTACTGTCTGAATACCACAATCACTCAGTGATAAATGACAATACAAGCCACAAGGAGAATCAGGCCTATTAAGTGTTAGTTTTTCTTTGGATAAGCTGACACAGTAAGCTGTACAGCATCTCATGAAGCCACATCACTAGAATGTCCTGTTATCTCATGCAGTGACAGCCCAAACATTAACTGGGAGACAATTCAGTTGAGTAACAAAGAATATAGCACTGTTTTACATTTTCAATAGCTGCAGTTGATATACACAGAATGGGTGTAGAGCAGTAAGTAAGGGAAGGAAGGTCAAAGATGAAAAATAAAATATGATTGTTTCAACCTGCCACTCCAAAATATGCTTCTTTGTACATCGGTACTGCTGAAGTATCACAGACAGAGTATGTATTCTGGAAACGTTAACTAGATCAAAATCTCCTAAGACTTGCAAATTTGTTGATTTTTGTTGTTGTTGTTTCAGAAAAATAAAAAATAAAAATAAAAAATATAAAAAAAAGAGAGATAGAAATAAGGATTTGATATCTCAGGACACAGAATCTTTTGACAATTTATAGTTGAGAGCAATTGAATATATTTACCTCCAAAGGAATGCCCTTTGCTGCCTGAGAGAATACTTTCTCACAGCCCCTGACCTCTCAAAATAACTATATTCAGTTGTAACAATCAAATTGTGTACTACTTCAGGAGGGCTCTTGAACGCTGGAAACAGTTTACACACACACACAAATTGGCTTGTATTATGAAAGATACTATGAAACTCAAAAGTAAGCAGAGAATGTGACCACTGATCTCACCTGAAAGTATGAAATATGTATCTGTGTTTTAGATTTCCATCAGTAATTTTTTCAGAAGAGTTTCGAACAAATCTTAAACTTGAAATCAAGGGAAGAATAGTTACAAATATGAGAAAACAGCTCACTGAGACTGCATACAATTGTAACCTATATCACCAAAAGCTAATACACTGGTAGATGCAGGGTCAAGCTGACTTCATTCTTTCCTCTTCTCAGTTGTTCTATCAATGCAGGTACACACATTGACAAAAGAAGCAAACAAGAAAAAAAAGTCCAAAAAATGAGTTATTTTATGAAGACAAAAATATATTTCTAGACTAAAATGCTTCAGTGCCATTCACAGCAAGATAAAAATACTAACAGAATAATGTTTACTGGCCTATAAGCAGAGAGAAATGGGGAGAAAGATAAAACAATGTTGACACCTCTATATTTAGTCCATCTCAAACTTGGAAAAAAGGGTTCAGCTTCTTCCTGAAAGGGAAATGAGCCTTGCATTAAGACCAACTGTCTCAGATGTTCCTACCTGGATTGATATCCAGAAGCCTGAACTAGAGAGCAGCTCTGAGCAATAGACATTGTGGCTGTCTTTGATTTAGGTGTTGAGCTCCTGTGTGACCTTAAACAAATGGACTTCTTCAGGCTGGAGGCCCAGGTTGAATGAGGCCCACTGAAGAGCCAGTGTTTCAGAGATGTAACAACCAAAGCCTGCAAATCTCTCCACTGTTCTTCAATTCACCAAGGGAAATATGAAGGAGGTAGAAGTTTGATTACAACAATAACCTAGTGGATGGGCTATTGAATAAAATGGTAAATACACATGGTGAGTATTTGTTCACCTTCAGCACAGTCTTCAAAATGAGTCTCTAAAAAAACATTTCAGATCTAACAAATTAAATTTCAAAAGGCATTTTTTTCTCCAACTAACCTGATAAAATTGTGAAGTACCGAGGTTAAGTCAGACTACTGCCATAAAGAAACGGTTCACCCAAAAACTTCTTGGGCCTTCTGCTAGCAATCTCAGCAGAGGGTGAATAATGGCTTGAGTAGTGAAATCCTTTGGTATCTTCTGTACCTACTGCAAGGTATACATGCTTGTTGATGACAGGATTGGAAGCCTGTTTATGAATGCCCAGGCTGCATTCCTTCTATGTGCAAAATCATAGGCATAGGTACAGGGACCTCAGAAACAGCTAGTCTGCCTTCCTAAATACCACAGCACAGCAAACTCAGTAATACATACTTCATTACAACACTTTTCCACAAAGACAACCAATTTATGTACATGGAATCCAAGAGATGGTGAAAATGGGACTTCTCCAAGCAGCTTTTGAAATAGTGAATTACATTCACCATTAAAAATCTATCTTATTTTCTAATCTGAATGTCTGAGACCACAGCTTCCAGCTATTGCTTATTATTATATTTGCTATATTAGAAAACTTTGAAACATCTACAACCTTTTCCTTTATCACTAAGCATTTTTGTGTCTCTTCTTTCAACATAATTTTGAAAATGTTTACAAACTGAAATATACACACAATTCATGTTTTCCTGCTGAAATCATTATTCTATTTCTCTGTTTATTTATCAAATGGTACAAAGTAGTCTTTTTTAACACAGGATCACTCTGGGAACTCATGCAGAATTTCTTGTCTTTTATGAGCTCAAATACTTTTCAGAATTTCTTTTACAGATGAATGTCCCTCATTCATTTGTATTTGTCTTTCTTGTACATAACATTTTGTATCCATATCACTCTGCATACCTGTTATTTACCATGCTGTTAATACTTACTGTTACAAGGAAAAACTTCTCAATCCATGTGATTTATATCATATCACTTCTCAAAGCTGTTTACTGATTAAATAATGTTATTAGCTATCAGTCATTGGTGGTTCATGATCAGCAAAACAACAGATAAACCACAATACTAAATGCTTAAAAATGATAATAAACCCCTAAAAAACTTGTAAACACCGCTATATAGTTAAATCCCTCAAATAATACCACACAGATACTCTCATAGGCCATGTGGGTTACAAGCATATCCCCACTTCAGAGCACACAGGCTCCCCTGCTTGCTCATTCCTCCTCTTGAGATATGAGTGGTCCAGCTCTGTGTGGTCCCGTCCCACTTTCTGCTATCTACTAATGTACTTACTGGGTAGAAAACGCTAATGGTTCACCCAAGCATTTGCAAAGTGTGGTTATCTGCTTGTGGCACCCTGTTCTGTTTAGCACTCCACTAGCTGGATGCTGGCTCGCTGTACAAAACAGTGCAGAAGCACCTAGGCCAGATGTAGCCAAGATCACAATGACACGGGGGCTACTTTTTGCAGCGTCAAACCAGTTTCTTGTTCTGTTTCTCTCACCTGCCCAGCCACTCACCCTTACGAAGTTTCATGCTTCTTTTACACATATTTCCAAGCTGATTCCTTTGTTTAAAGTTTTGTTTATAACAACTCTTCTCTTTAGCATTATTAGTATGGGGAAATGCCCTCTCAGTTAGCTTTGTGTATTTCATTCACTTGGTTTACCCTCACATTCCCATCCTAACAGCTGTTCTTATCCAAGCCATTTGGCCAGCTGTGGGCCCTACGCTTACGTTAAGTGCAATTTTCTGTCAGTGATCTGTCTAGATCATTGATGCAAGTATTGTAAGAGTTACAAACCCTGCAGAATATATTAAAATATTTTTCCCCATGATCCTTATTTCTGACCAATACTTATTTCTAATATCTGACCAGTCCTTCCAAGCTACTTAATAAGTATCCTATGCAGTCCAAAGTCTTAACTTTACGGTATATTCACAGTAACTTCTATCTATGAACCTTGCAGTGTCATCAAAGAGTCACATTGTTTGCTTGATAGATTTTTTTTGTTTTTAACATAAGGCCATACTATTGCCATCAAACATTTCTCTTGCTTTAATTCTCCACCAGCTGAATCCTGTGTTACATTTTCTGTTATTTTGCCTAAAATTTATGCAAGACAAACTATTAAATGATTACCAAGGTCTCTGCACTTATGTCATTGGAATATTGTCTAGAGAGATACTCTGGAATAATCTTCAGAAAAAAAAATATAACAGGACTGTTGATTTTAAAATATTTACCTCTAATAAATAATTTCCAATTTCTTTTCAGTTGCCTTTTCTTTTCAGGGTAAGAATTTTTAATCATGATTTTTCCAGATGGAAATTTTAATTGAATAATTCTCTCATTTCTGCATCACTACTGCCAATAACTCTTCATAAGATGTCTGCAATTAAAGCAGCACTAAGAACAGCAATAAGAACAATACCTCGTTTGTAAGTATATTTCAGCCTACCATCCAACGTCACCACTTCCTTCCTATCAAGATTTTTTTGCATTTCTTTGGTAAATTATCTTATTAGCTATATTCACTTTAAAACTTATTATTTATATGGGTTGTTGTCTGTTTGTTTTTTCCCTTTTTCTTTCTTTTCTCTCTACTATATACCAGTTTGCTTTGATGTTGGTTTAATTGTTAATTTTTGGCTTCATTTTCCTTTGTATCAAAGACAGACTCATAGTCAAACATGAACTCTTTTATGATTTGGGTTTTTCTCTGGCAAAACCATACATTCCTAGAAACAATCCAGTTTTTATTCACAGATGTCTGTTTAAATGTTCTCTCCAATCTATTTTCCAATATTTTCCTCAGGTTTAGAAGACAAGTCCTTCTGAAGCAGCATTACTGGCTGCATTTTATCTTTCGTTTGGTATAGGCAACCATCAACTTCATCTTTCTTTGCCACAATAAAAGATTATATAGGTGATGCCTTAAATTAGACACAATACTTTTTGTGATAGGAAATTATTATCTATAGTTCTCTGCAGCTCTTAATGACATTTTACTACAGCTCTATGAGATTTACATACATACTCCCAAAACTGAAATTTCCCATAAAAAAAGACAATTATTTCCTCCACAAGTTATAGAAAGGTACTTAAGGACTAAGTTATCTTCTGCTATGGCTTGACTCAGCAGTCTTTAACAAATAACTCCAGGCCTTTACTTAATGTATATTTCTCAGTTTTCAGGGCCAGACTACTCAGCGAAACGTACATTACAGAAAGAGGGATATCAACACAAACAGTCACTGAAGGTGAGGCTTTTCGACCTTTTTCCAGTCCAAAAGAGAAATCCATTATGGTTTTAATTCCCTGCATCATATACAGTCAAAATTCACACAGGCGTTAAATGCAATAAAACTCTTATTGAAAAGAGACTGTGCACTGCATATGAGCAACCTGAAAGGCTAACAGGGTCATCATCCTTCCCCTTTAGTAGATTTGCCATCAACAACCCTAATAAAAATGAACCTCGTTCCTTTAAATGATGGAACAAATATAAAAGCTTGCCTCTGGAAAAATAATATATAACCACTTGTAGAAGAACCTGCCTCTCCAATAAGGGCTCACAAATACAGTACTGGCAGAGAAAATTCTTGTAAAACCAAACAGCTAAGTAAAAAACCCGTAGCACAACATGTATGCCCCTTGGCAAAGAAGCTCATGGAATTTAATATATTTTTGCACACTTCATTTGAAACCTGCATGCATTGAGGGACCAAAAGCTATGGTTCCTTAAGTTAACCCTTTTCTACCCTTGCACATCCCTCTCCTGTAGCTTTTAAAGGTGAACTCTTCTTTTTTTGTTGTTGTTGTTATAGTTATTAGAGTGTGTCACAATATTTAGTTATTGATGTGAATATGTAATGAAGAGAGTTTACACCAACACCAAATTCTCCTGGTAATAAGTGACTAAGAATTCAGCCCTAAAATATGACACTCTGCAAAATAAAAAATCTGTGTTTTTTTCTTTTTTTTCTTTTTTTCTTTTTAATATAACTGGAAGTTTTGCTATGGCAGTAACAGGGACTAGATTATTTAATTAATCCATCAATTATTACATTCTCACCTGGAATGTCATCAGGGGCTGCAAGGGAAATCTGGAACAATGTAAAATTTAGATAGATTTTATGGCATATCAATTCAAAATGGCATTCAGATCACCTTTTTATGCCTATAAATATAAATTCTTGCCCTATTGTTTCCTTATGAAACTGAAACAGGTTTTTATATTTCATTTAGGGGAAAAAGCAAACAAAAAAAAACGGAGGAGGATCAGTCCTGCTGCAGTCACTACTAAGGCTCCAATTTAGATTAGTTGGAACAGAACTGCATTTATCTTTGCATAAGGACAGACGTGAGGAGAAAGAAATATCAAATGTATGAAACTGTTTGCATGGAAGGGTTACTATAAAACAGACTAAATTCTACATGTTGTAGTGTTGCACTAGAACAGAAAAATATGCAAATAGCAAATAAAAATTAAAACATTATTTTTAACTCATTCTCCACAAAACAGAATTCCCTCACAAAAAGGGGAGATTATCATTCCAGCCTTTTCCACCTTCCCACTAATAGTTGGTTTTGGAAATTAAAAGGAAAGTAAAATGTTGGTCTATAGTTAATGAAGGCCCAATAATGCCAAAATTTTCATCCTAAACTCCTTACATCAAATTCCAATCAAGACAGTGGAATCTTTTGGGCTTCAGTAATTTGATGAGTGAGCAGAAGCAAAATGAATGGTAAGTGAGGTGATTATCTCCATCCCCATCACACTTGGCCACCCTTTTCGTCATCTCAAAGATGCTGAGGAAAATTAAAGGTACATTAAAAGAATTGGTGCCTACTTAAGGTCTTAAGGCAGTCCTTTGCTTAAGGCAAAGAAAACCTGCAAGAAAACTGCAAGGAAACCTGCAATGTTACCAGTTATGTTATGCTCACCCCATCGATAAACAACAGCCTCTTTATGTTCTTGGTTTTATTTCCTACATAATATGTCACATGAGTGAAGAGGTTATTGACATGAAAGTGAAGAAATATTTGTAGGCAGAAATAAAACATGCTGGAGATACAAACTACATTAATAGTGTTGTTTTTTTTTTAATTACCAACACTGGCTTTTGGGATTTGGTCTGGCCCTTAAAACAATCATTCTTGTATGTATAGTGAAGAAAAAGCACCATCTCCTAGGCTTCTAGGACGTCAGTTCATATTATATTGTCCACACAAACATGAAGGGAAACCACATCCATATTTCTGAGGGTTATTTTAATGCACGGGGACTGTATGGATCCCACAGCTGCCAAATAAAAACCAAAAAAGCAAATGAAGATCCCTTCAAACACAAATGACCTATCTAAATACCCAGAATCGGTGCTGGGTTTGCAGACAAAAACTCATTCATTTATTTTGCTGCAATACTCCTAAAGTAAGCTTTAAGTAGTTGCACGTGAAACCTCATTGCTGGAGAATTTTTTTCTTCTTCTTCTTCTTTGATTTGGGGTTGGTTTGTTTCCCTTTTTAATTCTGCTGGTTTTCTTGTTACATTGCACCCCCACAGTCCTGACATAACAAGTACAAGCTCTGCAGCAAATACTAGGGAAGACTTTATTCTGTGGTCTGATACTGCCTCTCTCCCTTTCACAAGCAGCAAGGGTAAATCTTGTTTCAGCATTGTGAAAACAGAATTGTTCTTAGAGTTCTTAGAGTGGTGCGAGTATTTCAATTTACAGAAGCTCTGGTATATACCTGCAATGCATTTTAATCTGCCCAAGGAATAGATTCAGTCCTGGCAAGTTCACTGTTGTTTCTAATTGTCAGCGACTGCTACACTTCACTTGCCTGCAGCTATCAAATTAACATATCACCACTACACAAAATATTGCAATGTGCTCAATGTCCTAACAACAAGAGCCTCACACTTCACTTCCGTCCAACAATTTTCTCCTAATTGGGTTTTCAACATATTAGCAAATGACAGGGAACGGACATAAGTGGACAGATAATACAGCTCTCAAAGTCCTTTTACTATTCGTGTGCAAAGTTCTGCAGAGATCCCCCTGGTTGTTGAGTAGATCCAGAGAGAGAAACAGAGAAAGAGAGGGAAAGAGAGGAGAGCGAGAAGAAAAGCTCAACTCAAGAAGTGGAAAACATGTAACTTGTGCCCTGAGATATTGCTATGGCAACATTTAAACAATGAACAGAAAGCCCTGCAGGATTCTGCTCCCGCTTCCTTGGATACCAAATGTAGATCCTGATTCTCTTTTATTGTGTGCATGCACAAGCGTCTGATTTTTGCATTTTTCTTCTAACAGACAGCAAAATATCCAGGCCCCATACCAGGAACTAGGCTTTAATTCATTTCCATGTATTCCAGCTTGTGCGTTGCAATTAAAACACACCACTAGCACACCCATTGCTCCTCTTGCTTCCCTATTTCTATCCCACAAGAGAAGAAATAACTGTGATAGAAAAGCTGAATAACAGGTACCTTTATTTTCTATATAGCATCATTAAACAAACCACTCCAAAATGTTACAAGTACAACCCCCATGTCTTCTGCTGTTACAGGGAGCGATTACGGGAAGTGGAGGCAGGATCAGCTCCTTGCCCACGTTCTCGAACTGGAGAGTGCTGCAAGGCTACCTTCCAGGTCCCCATGACTGCTGATATTACTAAATCCTCCTTATCTGGGTTGTCCTGGAGGGGCAGCACTTTATAACTGAAGGAGACTTGTTTTTTATTACAATTTTCATAGGGCAGCTGGCAAGGGAACAGATGGAGATGCAGAAGGAAGGTCCCTGCTAATAGTAGCTCAAAGTCCAGCCAGCTTGACTACTTCAGAAATAATTTAGTGGGTTCTAATTGCGTTTCTTCAGTCATTTCCCTCCCAGACTGCAAGCGGCACTAACTCTAACACCCATTTCTCTCTCCTCATTCCCTCACTAGCAATCATAAAGAAAGAGATTTCTCCAAGCTGAAGCGAAGGCATAGCGGCACAGCTGAGATGGAGGCTCTTGCACACTGCTACTGTGCATAGTGCACTCCTTTAGAGAATACACTGACACTTCATTCTTGGATATTTTGTCTTGCAATTTTTCACCAAATATGCTAAAAGCCTGTCCTGAGTACTGTGCAAAATCTTCCTGTCTCATATTGTCACAGCTAGAATCTTTGTGTGGAATGGGATCCAGCTTTTAAGGTCACAGACAAATCATTTTAGAGTCTGTATGCAGGAAGCCATGGCAACATCTTGGAAATCCCTTTCCTTTCCTCCAGTCCCACACAATTGCTTGTATTGGTTCATGCCTAGATCATTCTTTCTTGGGTTTTGCCCAGTTTGAAAGTTCATTTTTCACTCAGTGCTATCAGGCTGAGAGCTATTGTGATAGAAAAATTGCTGCTCCAGCAAACTGAGCACGTTTCTATTCTCAGTAATTGAAAATCATTCCCTACCTGTGAAAAGACATGGACAAGCTACCCCTTTGTAGTACTAACCTGCAGTTGCCAAGAACACTTAAAGTTTGAGATCCATGATCTCTGACCTTCCGGAGAACAACTACAGCAAATGGAGCAGGGCTCTCTAAAACAGCTGTCTCCTTCCTTCTGTACAAGCATTTGGTGCCTAAATATACACATAATGGTGCAGCACCAACTTTACAGACCAATGCCTGAAAGGCATTTGTTTTTGGAGAGGAGACAGCCTGCAGGATCAGCACAAGCTGCTGAATGATACACCTGTACTCAGGAACATGCAAAGGAAGTAGCAGAGACAACCAGTTCTTGCCTCTGTTTGAGAAGATTTGATGCTCCTCATTTAGCTGGATGTTTCTATTGACACTTTTGGCAATGTGTTTTATGACCAGCCCTTTGGGCTCTGGATAAGCCCCAACACAAATGCTTAGAAATGCTGTACTCATTCCCATTATGAGACAGAATCAGTTAAACTCTGGGTTGTTCCATGTGTCTTTTGGCTACGGTATTAAGTGAATGATTCACTGAAGTGTGAAACTGTTGCCTCTTTAGAAGCAGACACGCATCCCTAGCTTTTTAATGTTGACATGGTTTGCCTATTTCAGCCCATACTGGTGGCTAAATTTTCCCAGTGCTTCCTTATCACATCAAGAAAATCCTCCTGCTAGTTATTGTACAAAATGAATGAGGCACCTATGGCGGTTTCTATTGTCAAAAAAACAGAGTTGCTCTATCAGATTTTCTGTTTATGTGTTCACTTGACAGCAATCCAGGGAAAAGCTTGGAGATGCCTTTTCCTTAGCCAGCTTCTTTTTCCTTCAGTAATTACTGAGCAGCAGCTTAATATAAATTTAGCTGCTCTATTACTGCAACTGCTGATGTAAGTGTAGTCCACAATAGGGCACATACTTATAATGATACATGAAGGAATGGAGAACAGAGTTTTGCACATACTTTCAGATGCTGACAAACTTACTACCCATTTAGTATCCCACCAGAAAACATGTGTCCAGAGAAATAAATGAGGCTAAAGCACTTCATACTAAACTAATTTAGCTATACTGAGAAGGATGGCAGTAATTGGAACTGGAAGGAACAATTTTTGCTGTGCCTGCTTCCTTCTTTTTCTACATACAACAGCACAAAGGGTCTGATTCATACGCGTGGCCAAACAAAACCTCCCAGAGATTTCCTTAGGAGCAGAACTGGACCCTAAATCTTAATCCTTTACAAGTAGAAAAGGCTTAAGAGGCATGACCTCCAAACAGAAGCACATGGGACACATTTAAGAAGCCGAAGGTCTCATTTCCGTTACGCCAAAAGATTCAGGACATTTACATGAAGTAACAGTGGTGATGTGTATGAAATGTAGAAAGAAAAAAAAAAAGGAAGAAAAAGAGAAAAAGGAAGTTAATATTTATTTATGTATTTATCCAGGGAAGTTGGACCTCTTGTTTGTGTTGATTCACACAGGAAGCTTGTGAAGAGGGCAACATTGCCAGAAAAAAAATGGCAAAATCAAGATCTGGCTCAACCAACATCTCCCCCATTCCTGCCTTCTTTCCCCTCCTCCAGAATATTCCAGCTAGAGAAAAGTAAAATGACTGGCAAAGCTAGCTCTGCACCTTGTCTGCTAAAAATTATCCATATCTGTTCAGTGGTTCATTTAACTACGAGTTTTCCTCTCTTTCTACACCAATTGTGGCCTAGTACTTTCAGCTGGAGCCTCTCCATATGCAGGCCAAGGTTGAGAAGCATAGAGGCAAGGGAGAAGAGAAGGGTAAAAGGAAGAAAACTCCCTATATACAAGGTAAGCATCCATGCCATATGAGAGGATAGAGGTTGCATGCTTCCCCACATGAAAACAAGAACCTCTATTTTAAATATCATATTATCCTGCCTTTATTTCACACTCCCACTTCTCCAGGAAGGGAGAGACATTTACTGGTCTGTTACACATCATTACTAATTTGTGAACCCCACCATCTACAAGCCACTTTTTATTATTTTCATTATCAACATAATAACAAAAAGCCCCAAACACGACAGCATCCTCTCATTGCCTGCCAACCTAAGTAAATCTCCTTCCACTGCCATCAAAGTCCTAGGGGAGCCTGGAGGATTCATCACAAAGAATTTCCTAGGAGATCTGGAGGGCATGAGTGGCTAGTACAGCAGTTCTCTAAACTCCCCTTCAACAGAAGAATGCCCTCTCTCTGCCTGCTACTATTTGTTCTCAGAGTGTAAAACATTCCATTTCTCTCAGAGCTGCCTCCTCAAAATCCATCACCCCTTGCCCTACACAACCCCACTCCCACCAAAAGCCATCCTTCATTTCCCTGCTTGCTTATAAAATTTTCCTGTTAACACACCATGTTGATCTGCAATGTCAGACTGGATGCCAGCATTGAAATCATAGCCTATTTTAAACTCTTAAAAATTTAAAAATAAAATTTTAAAAAAATAAGTAAATAAACCTTCCCAGTACATCCAATTCTATGTAAGTTGCATCTGGATTTTACAGATTGGGCAATCAGGCAGCACCCACCACTCACTGCAGGGGCTTTTTCAAAAGATTCCTTTGCTAGTGAACATTTACCAACGCCATAAAGCCACACAGGCAGGCATCTGCAACATCCTACCAAGGCTGGAGTTTTACTAACAGGAACATCTGAGCTACTGTGAGATTTCAGTTCTATCCTCATTCTTCTTCTCTCTTCCCGATGCACCCCCCTCCCACTCTCGCTGTTATCAAAATTAAATCAGATTCTTTATTCAGGTGGGGGAACAGACCAAGGGAAGACACATAAGGAAGAAAGAAGAGAAGCAATGGGGCATGTTTTCTTTCCCAAAATATAATAAAATGGAAAGTGTACTTACTATATCTTCAAAGACTATCCAGCTGGAAATCCAAGTGGTTACGAAAAAACAGGGTGGGGGAGGGGGGTTAAGAAAACTATTTCATTTCAGCAACCAAACCAAAATTAAAAACAAAAAATAAAAGATATCCAACTGCAATTTCCTGGCAATTTCAGTCCATACAGGTGCCAATCCAACCCAACACTGCTGAACTCTTCCCCTCCGGCAATTTTGCTTTCCTCTTCTCTGTCCTTTATTTTCTCTGTTGCGTTCAACTTTTCTGCTTAAAATTGCTGTAGTGGTAACGTTGATGCTTCCCTTCACCGGCAAAGAGGGGATTAAAAATAACAGGGGAAAAAAAAAAAAACAACACAAAAATCCTTGCAGAGGATAAATGGTCCTTCTCCTTTATGAAACTTTTCATTCCACTGTGGATCCTTCGCCTACTTTCCTTTTCGTGAGGTTTTCTACCTCTCTGGCTTCTCTGCTCTCCATTGCTTACTAGTTGTTTTTTCTCTGGAGAGCAGAAAGAGCTGTATTTCTTTTTAAGCAGCCCTCCATCTGTATTCTTTTAATGCAATTTTGTTGTGACTGTTAAGATCCAGGTCTTGCCAGGCAATTTTCTTCTTCCCCCTTCTTTGCTGCACTATCAGTTATCCAATCCGTGTGTCTCCACATTAGAACAGGGATTCCCATTCTTCTTTTTCCCCTACCCCCCACACTCCTTTAAAATAGAATCTCCTTATGCATTTAGATTTTTATTTGTGTATGTCAAAATAATAAACTTTTAGTGTCTCTCCCCCCTCTCCAAAGATCTGATTAGATTTCCAATCACAACCCAGTGCGCAATTGGATTTTTGATTTCAGCAAGAAGCCAGCAATCCACAGCATCAGCACCCTCTCCTTGCTTTAAACTCCACGTTATATCCTTTTGCCTTCCCTCCAACTCCTCTGCATAATCTCACATTAAATGGAATGACGGAGGGAGGGAGTAGAGAAAAATTCAAGGTTCCCACCAGCTGTCAAGAATAAATCCATCCCCTTGTTATATTTTAAACACTCGGGACGGGTGTTTTTAACGCCCACTCTCCCCTTTGCCCCCCACACTTCTCAAAATCTTTCTGATGTTAAAACTCCCCCGATGGGGCACAAAAGAAGCCTGGGGAGGCGTGATTTGTCCTCTTAGCTGTGAGTTTCACAAGCACCAGCTTCCCTTTGCTTTTCATTTCAGCTTCCTCTCCATCTTTTGTCCAGCAGCTATAAAGATCCAGCAGCACCAAGACGAATAAACTTCTGTTTCTTCTTTGGGAGAGAGGGAAAGAGAGAGGGAGAAGGATAAAAGCTCTCCAGCCTCTGCCTCCCTTTTCCTCCCTTTCTCTGTTTCAATGCAGCTCCGATCGCATTTGCAATCTCTGCCTGGTGTATTTCAGATCTACAAGTTGGATTTCCCTTCTGCACAGCAGTGAGTTAGACTCCCATCGTCTTCCACATGCCAGTTATCTTCCCCCTTTTCTTCCTTCCTTCCTGTCTCCCTCCCTTCCAAGATGATACATTCCCAGGAGCACGGCCGCTTCTTTCAGTTTTTAGTTTCATCCCTGAAACGCATAGCCCTTTGCACAGCCGAAATCTTTTCTCCCTCCCAGCTTGAATTCTTCCTGTGTGTGCATGTACGTACGCATCTATGTATATATCCAGTTCCAGACAGCTGCTGTTGTTGCTGCCGGGAGTAGCTCCGCTTTTCTGTCGCCCTAGCTTTCTCTTACTCGCCACCTTTCAGTGGCACCCTAGGATTTGCAAATGTCCCGGGGCCAGTCTTTCTGGCTACACTCCTCCTTCTCCCCTTCCGTTCTCACTCCCTTTCTCTCGCTCCCCCCTCTCCACCCTCCCCCCCTTTTCCCTGCTTGTGATCAGTAAAATACAATTACCCAATTACCTCCCATCATCTTAGCACTGATTGGTCAATTGCATTAACACTTGATGTCAGGGAAAGGGTATTGGAGCTGCTCTGACGTGGCACTGCTGCCACCTGGTTGACAGTCTGGGAACAAACTTCAAGTTACCTTAAGAAACCTTCAAGTCAGAAAGCAGTAATTGAAAAACAAGGGATCATCTTATGGAATGAAATGTCAAAATTCATTTTCTTAAAAGCCTGCTTGATTCTGACAGATCAACCAGTATGCACAGGTACCAGCCTAGCCACTGAAGCAGAGGGAATGGCAGTAAAATGAAATAAGGTATAAAGTTATCTTTGCAAAAGAAGTAGATATCAGCCACTATTCACAGGTACCGCCTAGCCGCAGAGGCAGAGGAATGACAGTAAAATGAAATGAGGTATAAAGTTATCTTTGCATAAAAAGTAACAGTGGAAATCATTTCTATGCAGAGACAATCAGTTTTCTAATTACGGAAATAAATGTGTGTTTAAAACCTGTATATATGTACCTAAAACTCCATTTTGGCAGATGTTCTAGGCCAAAAGCCCTATGAAGAGCCTCAAGGTTTCAGTGGGTTTAAGTAACATCTCCAGTTAGCTGTTAAGTGGCAGGAACACAATGGTACAACACCTAGGCTCACATACCAAGTCTGCCACAGCTTGACTAGTATGACTTCTAACCAAGATTTTTGAGTTTTCTAAACTGAGTCACAGATTTGGGTTTGCAAGGTACTGGCACATTTGTTATGCACTTACCAAGGTATGTTAAATTTACTTATACTACTGTTTTTTGTTTGTTTTGTTTTGTTTTGTTGTTTTGTTTTGTCTTCCTTCTCCCCAGGGACCTAAATTCAAAAGAAATTTTTACAGAAAACTTGGCATGTATAAAGTTAGACATGCTACACTCTGCAGGATCAAAGGAAACAGAATATGGATGATGTATGTGCCGGCATTTCTCTCTCTCAAAATCAGAAAGAAATTATTTTTAGATCTAACTCCTCCACACAACCCCCAAAAAAGAACTAGTCAGGAGCTTTCATGGTAATTATAGCAAACTTCATATATTAAGCAGAAATTATTTGTTATTCAATGCATACAATAATATAGCTAGCTCTTCGAGTTGTCTCTCAAGCAACTGAATTGTTTGGTATCCTTACTCAGTCTTCAATCTTTGGTGTGAAACTGGCATACATGAAAATAAAATAAAATGAAATTTTAAGTTTTATGTCATATTATAAAGTTTTTGTGGAATTATAAAATCCGTAAGCTAGCTGAATTCAGTCAAATAACACTTACTGAATCATTAACATTGACTTTCAGATTTATTCTACTGACTCAGTGGGCTTTCTGGTGAGAAAGTTCCTTGAGATATAAGTTAAGGAATTGGAACCAGGTCCTTAATCACTGTTAGACCATTTAGCGTCTGATCTTACTGAAATCAATGGCAAACACAAATTCCCTAGCATGGGTGAAAGACTAGCCGTGTAGTAATAATGAATAACCCAAACATAATGGTCTGTCAAGAACACTATAAAAAGACTTCAGAAATTTTGGAGAAGGCTGTGAGTGTGATATGAGATGAAGTTGCTGACAAGTAACAATCTTTTTCTCAGCTGGTGAGCTTATTTTGTTCCTGTCTGATTCATTGATGCCGCTGGTGTATTTTGGGCCTACAAACTTTTTATGACTCTTTTTCTTTTTACTACTTTAAATCAGGAAAAAAATAAAAATAAAATTAAAAAAAAAAAAGTTGTTTCCTTTTCCCAGAAGGATAAAAACATCACAGTCTAATAATATATGTTTGCTCCACTATTTCTTTAAAAAGTGCCTGAACACTGCTAATATATTAGTGCTAATATATTAGTGCTAATATATATTATTACCTGTGAGTAAAATTGAAGGTTTCGATAACTGAATTAAACAAATATATGAGCATCAAAACCAGAAGACATACAGCTTTTGGGGGTCTAATTGGAATTCAAGACACAAGCATTTGCAACAGCTACACTATCTCTGTGGATACAAACTGCTGTATCCACAAAAATCCTACAAAATATTTTATTTCTGCCAGAAATTTGCCCATTCTGCATTTTTATGTCATTCAAATGGCATCACAATACGATTTCTAACATATGCCAGTACTTAAATAGCTGTACATATACACGTATGAAGATAATATACTTACTGACATTAACATGACAAAATTAGCATCAAGACTGTAATATGCTGTGGGCTATGATACAATCTTCTCTCAAAGTTTATTATTTTAAATATACCAATTATGCTTTATCACCTAATAAACATAGAAAATAGAGTGATTAGCTTCTCAGAACATAATTTTAAAGCAATCTAATTTGCAATATTTATGAGATGACACTGCATGGTCTATGAAAAGCTAAATGTTATTTTACCAAACAAAATCCAAAATATAATTGTATTATCTGTTTTTCAAGCATGAGTGCCACCTATGTGTCAAACCTATTTAAAACAAATATTTAAACATTATCACAATAAGTCATTCACTAATCAAATTTTGGAAGGGTATCACTGTTAAGAGGCTGGAATGAAAGGCTGGACAGAAATGTTTGTGTGTGACTTTTTAACGTACTACACTGCATGTTCTTGCCTTCAAGTGTATTGTTTGTACATTGCCTTCAATCTTTTATTTTGCAGATTTTCTGGGCAAGAAAAACATCGTATCAGTTCCCAGACCCATCCAAAATGGGTGCCCCACCATTAGGCACACTCAGGTGGAAGGCGAGTGCTAAGAAGAGTGGCTGTTACCTGGTCTTCTCCTTGGAAGCTGCCCTGGCCACTATGGTACAAAATCCCAGCCACACAGTGGAGGTCACTGGATCCTGGTTCTTTTTCTGGACTGAGATCATCATGAGTCAAAAGAGTGAACTATGAAAAAAAAATAAACACAGACTGGCCAGGGAACTTTTTTTTTTTTTTTTCAGCTAATGGGGCCAGCTTGCCTGATCCTGAGTATGATGGTGAAAACAAATCTCAAATGTATCTACTGGCAAATGTTCGCACAATAAACATGGACAACAACCAGCTGTCATAAGAATTCCTTACTGACAGGTGATGAAAGTTAAAGAACTGAACTTCTGTCTGTGATTAGCACTGGAAGAGTCTAATGAAAAAGACTAGACACAGAATTGTCAGTCATTTGGAGTAGAAGAAACATGACTAAAGTCTAGGAAAAGCAAATTCTAACCTGTACATAAAAAGGAGAAGATAAATCTTAAAATGGAATAAGAATAAACTAATTGTAAAGAAAAGAGTAAAACCAGACCATTTTGTTTACACAAAGTGAAAAGCAGGTTACAAGTTGTTCTAAGCCAATGGCAGCCCTGCCTTCCCCTTAAATATGAAGAAATCATAAATGAAGCTGTGAAACATATTATTCTTTCTATTTATTAAACATTGCTGACAAGAAACTGCTTGCATGCGGAGGCAGTACTTGCATCTTCTTATAGCTTACTGCTTTCAAAGGAGAACATAAAATGCTGACAAACTTACTTTTGTCTGCAGGGATCTAGCTCACTAATTAATTTAGGGATTGAAGAGATGCTAAAAATCTCAGACTATATAAAATATGTATCAGAAAGAATGTCTCTGGGTGATTGACTTCTCTAATGTGACTGAAGCTCATGGTACATGTTTTCATGTATATGTGATGTCACTGATAACTGTTCAATTCTTTTAGTATGAAAAAATAACATTAGGTGCATAACCATCAAAACTATCAACTGACTATAATGCTTCCTCATTGATTAATTTTGACATATTTTTGTTCTAATGTTTACTGTTCTAGTTTTAAGTTTTAATTTATAGGTAATTTCTACTTGGTCACATACGTTTGGGAGAAGTAAAAGAAAAGTTTATCCTTTCGGGAAGATCTGGGTAAAAGCACAGCACGTAGGAAGTTCAAGTGTTGTTTAATAAATCTATCTTTCTGTAATATCATAGTACCTATTATTTTTGTTAAAGATGAAGCTGAATGTTGTTTTTTGTTGTTTACATTTGAAAGGAACTATAGTCTCAGATTTTTTGCATGTTCATTGTCCAGTTGGGTTAGCAGAACAAGTTTAGAATGGTTCTACAATTTGTCCTATTAAAAAATAAAGTTAGGAACATCTTTGATGTCAACAATCTATAACTGAATGGCAACTTGCTTCAACACTGACTTTCTAGACTTTCCATTTTATGGATCTGAATTCAGTATTGTCAGTGTTTCCATTACAGCAGAGACAACCAATTCACCAAGTTGAGCATGAGTCAGCAGTGTGCCTTTGCTGCAAAGAAAGCTAATGGTATCCTGGGCTGCTTTAGGCAAAGTGCTGCCAGCAAGTCAAGGGAAGTAAGTGTTCCTTCCCTTTACTCAACAGTGCTGAGGCCATACCTAGAGTATTGTGTCCAGCTTTGGGCTGCCCAGTAAAAGAGAGACGAGGGCATGTCTTCTATGAGGACAGGCTGAGAGATCTGGATAAGAGAAGGCTCAAGGGGAATCTCATCAATGTATACATGAAGAGACAGACTCTTTTCAGTGGTGCATAGGAGAAAAGACAATAGGCACAAATTGAAACATAGGATTTGTCTGAACATTAGGAAACACTCTTTCCTCTAAAACAGCCCTGAAAAAGTGGCTCAAATCATGTCATTCCTATGGAACTAATTTAAGACAGAATTTGATTCTAGAGAAATTCTCTCCTCTGCAGGACAGAGTGTCACTGACATTAAACTGCTGAAATTCACTCCACAGGGAAGAATAATTTGTTTGATTTCAATGGAGTCTCTCTGGATTAATGGAGGTGTAAATGACAATTGAGCATGGTTGTTCATTGTATTTTCACACCCCATCTAATGCATTTTGGTTTAGAAAATGTCAACAGAATGGAAAAGCACAGATATTTTACTGTTAGTTTTAAATTGGATTTTATATAAGAATATAAAATTTAAGAATATAGACAACTAGAGTTGGACATGAATGATGCATCACTTTGGAAATAATATCTTTACTGTGTGACACCATTTTTTTCTTCAGTGAATTATAAATAGTGAGACCATGATACTCTGACATAGAGATGAATGTATTGAACATCTTAATTTCTTCTACTGTGGAATTATTGTGACTGGAAAACAAAATTTTCATTTATTGAAAATATAATCTCAACTACATATGCTTCATAGCTTTAATGAGAAACAACCTAGCAGCCATATTGCTCTGCCTCATCCTCATGTCTATAAATTCAAACTGAAATTTAGATTTGGGGAAAAGCCCTTCAGAAAAGAACTCTGAGCCAAGAAAAAAGTAACATGGCAGATTTCTAAATTTTCATTGAAAAAAAAAAAAAAAGTGGTAATGGCTTGCTTTAACCTTTCAAGATCCCAGATAAAGTTATACCTTTCAATAAAGTGGGGAGTAGAAAAAATAGTGTATGCAAAGAGATCACTGACAGACATCACTGCCAAAAAAAAAGAGAAAAAAAATACACAAACAACTCATTAGAAACTACAGTAGTTAAGAAGACAACTTTCCAACATCTATTTTCAGATACTTATAACTTTCTAAATAACTTCCAACTAAATGTCTATTTAAATACAATTTTTATACATCAGACAAAGTTCCACTTTACTGTATTTTTCATATATTCTATTTTCCACATAACTACTGTGTAATCATAGTGTATATAATAACCTATTTTCTTACCATCAATCCTTGGAGGACTGTGGCCACTGAAGAGGACATCAAAAGAGTTATAGCCAGGGTTCACTGGGATTTTATTTCCAGAGTGCTTGCATGCTCTCAGGATAGATTATTTGATTTATCTGTACACCTCTTACCCTACCTGTAAAATGGAAAAAATACTTAATGAACATGTTAAACAGCATGGACTCATTATTAAGAGGACTGGTGAGAGTATACAGTTTCACAGCTGGAGTGCATATGTGACACCTTACCAACATATGATGTGCACTATACCATGCAAACAAGTAGGAAAAAAATGAGGTAGCAGGGGGAAACAAACAAACACACACTTATTTTCTTCAGTACCCTAGAAATCTATACTTGATATTAAATAATTTAATTAAATAATTAAAGATCTATGAATGTGGTATGATATAAATGTACTTTGATAGACATTGACTCAGATTGATGAAAAAGTGAGAAAACAATTTAGGACCTATCAATGAATAAAGGCAGAAGTCACCATATTTACGCTCATAAGTGCTGTGAAACATGGAAAAAGACCAACTTTCATCTTGAGCTTTCTGGATTTTCTCATCCAGATTCTCTCCCTGCTATCTCTGTATTCATATTAATTCCCATGAAAAATGTACATTGTTTAAAGAACATACAAAGCCTGAATTATCTAATCATCTTTCAGCGTCATCTTGAAGAGGTAGATTAAAAACTATAAAACAATAACGAGTCTCTTTACATTCTTTTAGAATTTACTTGGCTACTATCACTGTAGAACAAACCAATGGTCTAACTAGTCCACTGAAGTATTACTTCTATAGAGAATATATGTAAGTAGTACATAGTAATTAGTTCCAGAACATACATTTCATAAAGCAAAATAAGGGAAAGAATGAATTTGCACTTAAGCCATGGAAAAGTTACAAGGGAATATGTAAATCTATGTTTTGGAGGCAATAAGAGGAAACAGATTTAATACATATACATCTTTGATACATCTTTGCTTCCCTTAGGACAGGAATCTAAGAAATTCTAAAAGAAAGTTGTGGCCAAGAATATTTCTCACTCTTTATTGACTGTATATTAGAAATGATTATAAGATTTTAAGAAATCCTGTCAGTCGTGACTGGTGAAAATGATGGTAAAAATATTGATTATTTAAAGTGTATATTTAATAGTTTTTTCCATCAATGATACTTAAGACTCAGTTTTCTTATCATCTCTCCAAACATCTTTCCCAATGGATATGGTAGAGTTTTAAATTGGAACCTACCTTATTGAATCAGATCTGATCTTCAAAATCTAAGGAAGAACTTCTGAAGGGCATTTCTGGTAATGAAGAGGATAAAAATCCTGCAAGGAACAAAACATTAATTTAAGAAGCTGTACATCATGATTATAGGGTTGTTTTTTTAGGAAAAAAAAAAAAAGTAGTGATGCATAGGAGTCTGAATTTGGTTAAAACCTGTAAAAATTGCTTTCTTTTCACCTGTGTGTATGTACCCTCTATTTCTCTCTCTTTATGCTTTTTCTCTAGTTTAGACTGAAACTGCATTTCCTAACAATTTTATCTGCCTCATACCCCTTTATGAATGTAGGTGGAAATGATCTTCAACATTGTGAAAAAAATGCAGAAACTATCATTTAACAGACAAGAAGTGGTAGCGGCATCTAAGTTTACAGTACTATATTACAGGACAATAAGTTGGGGGATTACTAAGAAAACTGGAATAGTGGACTGAAGTTTACAAAGTTTGAAAAAAATGTGTGCAAATATATTTGGTGAAACTCAGGAGGACAAGGGACAGGGGTTTTCATTAAAAAATATCTCTAGTGCATCTTTACCAAAAGCAGGCACAGCATTTTTTTATTTTATTTTATTTTTAATCCATCCTCTTTTAAAATGGGATCTCCAAAGTCAGGAGTCAGTTGAAATTAATCATGAGTTTTGGAAAACTCATTTGATAATTCTCTATGTGAAAGCATAGACCCAAAAGCGGGAATTAACCATCTGTGGTCCTAAAGAACATAAAGCATATTTTACTAGAATCCCTTTTCTAGAAGAGAAATTTAGAAGAGAAGAGAGATTTAGGTCCAAAGTACACATTTAATACAAACTCTCCCAAAAGCAAAGTTATAAAGTTGTTTTAATTTCGTATTAAAAATTTTCCCCAGATATAGCATAATTAAAGAAAAACTAATTTAAAAACAAAAATACTGATAATATCAAAGTATTCCTATTTTGATAATTTGTAGAACAAGATATTCCATGTTTTGCTTGTTTTTATTAATTTTTGTTATTTATTTTTTTTCTTATTATGCCTCTTCTCTCTCTCTCCAACAGTTATTTCTTTCATTCAAAGGAAAATAAAACCAAAGATAAATAAATATCAATAAATAACTGGTTCCAAAGTGATTATTTTTATGCATGTATTTTCCTTTAATATTCCCTTAAGAATTCAAATCCTTATTAAGATGACAGGATTACATTGAAACAGATGATTCACTTTCTCCATGACTTTCCCTTTCTCCATGACTTCCCCAGATATAAGAAACAAGGATTGGTTTGTTTTTGCCATCTATACAGCTACATAAACATGTATGTACCCAAATACATATATAACGATACATTGTAAGGCTTAAATATTGTCATTGTTAAGTTTTTGTTTGTTTTACAGTCCAAAACACTGCAGGAATAGATATTTTAATAAAATATTTTTTTCAAACACCTGTGACTTTTAAAATAAACAGAAATTTCTCATATATTTATTCTAAAATACTGTTGCCTGTGTTTATTACATAGCATATGCTTGTTAAATCCATAACGGAATACAATGGAATGAGAGGTGGATGCAGACTGATCCTTGACCTTTTAAGTCTAAGATTTTCCGCCAGTTTCTAGGCAGTGTTGTTGTTTCCATTAAATTGATGCTTTACATATAAGAACTTGAGCTTGCTAAAATTCACCAATATAAACTTCTCTTTTGCTAAAGTATAAAGGCCTAACAACATCAAAACAACACCAAAACTGAATCTATTCTACAAACAAAGCCTCTAGTATAGATTTTAAGAGGTATTCAGATGCGTAAACATGTGGATTGGAACATTTCGAGATTTAGAGAGTTTAAGTTCATTAATCACCTAAGTCTTGTATGTCTTCATCTTTAAAAGCTTTTCAAACAAGAATACCATTTGTTTGTCTGCTAATAACACGTGCTAAATGTGTAAAGTTCACGAATAACTTACAGGACTAAGAAATACTTCTTACAAGTAGTCAGTACCATTTGTGTCAGCTTAATCATAACAAGATATTGGTGGCTATTCTATTTTTTTTTAAAGACTTCATTTCTATTTCTTACTTCCTTTGAACAGAAGAAAACCAAAAGTTTGTATGCTGTGTTATTTGGATGGAGGCTGAGTATGGCAGGATTATAAATCAGTCATTAATCCTGCTGGTCAATAAAACAAAACAAAAGCCTGTCATAGTGACCGGGGTTGTTCTGTGCAGGCTGAAAATATATTAATTAATATACTCACAGATTCAAATTTCCTCCCAGAATTTCTAAGACGGACAATATCTGAAATACCACCCCACTATCTTGCTGCAGAAAACTTCAAATACCATCTTATACATTCCTTCTTTAACAAACTGACTGATGTTTGCTCTGGGCTAGTTCTGTATTACACCCATGCCCACCTTTGGGATTGATTCTGTAAAGCATTTAAATGAGATATTTATAAGTCAATCATACTGATGAAGACCTGTATTCTGAGCTCTAGAATGGCAAGGATTTTTGCTTTGGTTAAATGAGAGCAAGTATATAAATATACCCCAGCCCTTTGTCACACAACAGTGTAGGAGTAGATGATTTTTTTAGGCAAGGTGCTAGAAGTGAGAAGGAAGCTCTAACTACTTGCAGTTATGACACATTATTATTCATTGCGTAGTGCATCAGTCAGACTGTCATAATGCACAGCAGAGAGCACGCACATTATTGATGCTGAACAGCACTGAGAGGGATTGCAGAGGCACAAGTCATTTTGAGGTAAAATCTCTGTCACAATCCAGGCACAGGTTTGCTGCTCATTGTGGAAATGATCTGGCAGCACAAGCTAGGGGATCATCAGCTGAATCCCAACAACTAACAAAATTACAAATCAAGACATATTTGTAAAGGTTTCCTGAGAAGCAGTCGGAATTCAGTATGTAAAATATTCAGTTAATATTATTCAACCACATCTATTAGTCTTAGATAAAGTGATCTGAACAAATACCAGGTCAAATGTGCAAACAGTGAGTGGTCGGCACAACACTTTGCACTGAAGAAGAAGGTTAATAACAGATGGCAGAAGCTGCAAGGTCAAAAGCAACATAAGAGTAAAATTTAAAATCACCCTATAAGAATATAAAGAAATAAGGCATTAAAGTAAGGAGGTCAGATACACGCACCAGTTTTAGATACAAAGACACAAAGAAAGAGACACAAAAAAGAAGAGGAGCCAATTAGACACATAAGGAAGCCTGAATTTCCTGAAGAAGAAAATTTCAAGTTACACGTATAAATAATTAAAAACAGCTTTCATATCTTTGAAAATTAGCCTATATGAACAAAGCTTTATATGTCTTTTTTCCATTAAAATTTGCCTCTTCAAGTATTTGCAGAAAATGAAATCGCAATAAGCAAATTCACTTTTCATTCCCCTGTCCTTTAGCAAGTTGCAATACTGTGATAACTCCTTCAATTTTTCTGCTTCTCTCTCTTTTTACCCCATATATGGCCACATTCTCTGTTTGGGTTTTTGTTTGGTTGGTTGGCTTCTTTGTTTCTCTAAAATAATCTTCTAACTGGGAGTAAAGAATAAATAAATCTAAAAATGAGAGTTTAGCAGCAATTCAGAGAAATAGTTCTCAAACATTATTATCAGGTCAGGAAGCAGTATTGCAGTGCCATTGCAACCAGCACTGTGTGAGGCCTTCTTGCTTCTAGCAGCTGGTATCATTGCTTACAAATCTCATCTAGACTTCACTCATGCTAATATACTTTTAGAGTACTGTGGATAACAGGATACAAAAGAAATTATATTAAACACACTGTATTCTTCCTTGTTAGAGTGACATTTAAGCAATAATGATTGAGGTTCACAGTATTCCTGGGAAACTAACTCACGGAGGAGCTAATGGTCATGGCCCCCTATCAACAATATCAATTTGTAAGTAATCATATAATCATTTATGTTGGAAAACCTCTAAGAACATCTAGTCCAACCTTTAAGATATTATAGTATTATAAGATCAAAAAAAAAGGCATTTCTGTTCAATCTTTTAAAATTTTAATAGGCAAAATACAATTATGCAAGTGGAATTCAACCAGCAGATTATCTTTTTTATCATTATACAAAAGACAGTGATATTAAGGGACCTGAACTAAACCTTCTAATTTCATTAGGAATTTTCTAAACAGCACAGAGCATGTCCCTCCTACTCTGACCATTTCCTACCTCACTGAACACTTAGAGAAAAGTAAGAGAACAAATTAGGACAATGATGCTGCTGGCAAAGGCGTTATGAGAAGGTCAGGATGAATATCAAATAGAAAACTAGAAAGTATTTATGCATTCATATTTTCATTAACAAATCAATTTCTTTCAGGAAACTCAGTATCATCCATGATTATTTTTTCTTTACATTCAGAATTATTATCCAACTATTCTTAGCAAAACTTGGTAAGAAAAAAAAACAACAACAAAAAACAACTTTACACTTTTTCATAGAACAAACAAGCAAGTTAAAGACAAATAAAGGAGAGAGAAATTATATTATTTCAGTGTGTCATGCTCTGTGCATAGCATTCTGGTTTATTCCTTTTTATTAGTCTTTAAAAAGGACAAATTAAATCATAGAATCATAATTTTGGTTGGAAGGGACCTCCAGGGGTCATCCAGTCCAGCCTCCTGCCTCAAACAGGCCCAGGTAGCTCAAGGTCGTGTCCAGTGGAGACCTGAACCTACACGACCCCACAACCTCTCGGCATTCTATTTCATTATTAAAGCACCCTCAGAGCATTTTTCCACAGTTATTAATGCTAGGTATGGGAGCTAACAGTGAGGGAGGAATGAATTAGGTACTCC
This sequence comes from Anser anser, assembly GCF_964211835.1. NCBI lineage: Eukaryota > Metazoa > Chordata > Aves > Anseriformes > Anatidae > Anser > Anser anser. Next base: position 15,746,004 of record NC_139725.1, on the reverse strand, counting down.
TTGGTGCTGAATCCACCATCGCAAAGCTGGTCCACAAATGCCTATTCAGTTTGGAACCTCGCACATGTCGGAGAAAAAAAACTATCAAGTGCACTAACCTATGTGACAGAAACGTTTCATAAGGAAATAAATATTATATTTTAAAATGTGAATGAAAATATTAAATTGGCAAATCTAAATACAGAAAAGGAGGGATCGAGGAATTAAAAAAGAACAGAGAACATCTTTGTATATCCAGTCTCCCAGAAATATTAGCTAAGAGAAGTTATGGCCACTGTGCAATATCACTGACTAGGCATTGTGAGACATCTGGTTACTTTCTTTTAGTTTTATTGATACCCTGCTGTTCCTTGTGATCCTCTGATGTCCTGGACATATTCAATATCAAAAATCAAGTTAGCACGAATGGAATTATCCAAGTGGAAAAGTTCATCTCAAATTTTAGTCTTTAAAATACACATAAAGTATACCTGTTACAGTGGAACTATTACTTAACTGTGTCAGAAGCAGCTGCATTTTTTATTTCAAATTTCTTTGAAACATTCCAGATTAAACTGGCCTAATCTGGTCTACATAAATTTATTCTGTTATTACATATGATACATTTTTTCTGAATTTTAAGAAGTCAAGCTAAAAAGAAGTTTCATGAAAGATGCCAACTAGCTACTTTTTTGCTAATCATGACTGAAAAGAAATATAAAGGTTTCTCTAACATACTGATGTGAGAAAGAATATTTCTATTCTTATTAGAGAAAGTCAGATTCAATCCATATAAAATGATAGAAAATATGCAATTTATTCACAGGTAATAATACAATATACACGCACTAAGAAGTAAATTCATTGATCAAAACATTTTATCAAAATATTCTGCAGTTGATTGACACTTGAAAAACAGTAAAAAGTGTAAGATAGTCAGTGGATAAGCACAGCGCATGACTATTAAAGTAGGATTCCATTAGTTTCCTAAAGATTAATTCTAAGACTTTTCTAAAAATTATTAGTCTGTTCCTATTTGACAAGCAAGTACACACAATTACTTTGTCAGAAACACCTCCATTAGAAAAGCTGAATTATTTGTTCCCTTACATAAAATTACTGTCTACTATACTTCCACCTACCTTTTGTATACATATATACACTTACACATTTTTTGTCTGTTACCATCAAGCAGAATCAGACCAATTTTATCTGCAAATATGGCTCTAAGTATTAACCCAAAGAAAATAAGTTTGAGGTACTGATAAAATTTAACAGGTTTCATATGAGAAAATGAAGTTATCAGAAGACATGAAAACTCTATTAGGGATCAGTATATAAATTCAAGTCTTTCCCGACAACTGTCATTCTTGTGCCAAAGTTCAGACAAGCAATAGAGATGTCGCACACTGCTGAAGTCTGTTTCTATGTTGCCTGCCAGCACTATCATAGCATTAAGGAAACTGAAATAGAACCAACCGATTATAAAACCACAACAAAAGGAAACCAAATTGTTCCCTTTCCTATTACCTGTTTACAAGAACAGCCATGTACTGTAAATATCTCCCAAATGATCTTTTATTTAATGTTGTCTCATCAAGGAACTTTTTCTGCACAAGCTTCATTAAAGATGACACCTTTGTAAAATGCAGTTGAATACACTTCTAGCTACATATGCCTTTTTCCCCGATCTATTTAAGACATTATCACAGTCTTGTGGAAGACGAGTGAGATTGCAGAGCAGTGTTTTGAGTTATGCCTACAAGATTATACATGATTTATACTAAATGGTTTATTTAAAGTGTTAGAATACGTTGCCTTCAGCTCTCAAAATAATAACAGCAGCTAATAAAAACTTTTAACAGAATCAAAATTTTCACATGAAGTGTTAAAAAAAGCAAGACTAATTGCTAATTATTCCCAACAGAATAAAAAATATTTCATAACTCTAAAACACAGCCCTGGAACTCTTCTAGAACACAACTGGTAGAGGAAAATAAGTAGGATAAACTGACATGCATAACTTTATAAATTGACCTCTGTTAATTGTTCTTCACATCTTCACAAGTTAAAGCAAGAAGAAAACTTAATTCACAGCCAAAGAAGAAAACTGGATAATAAGGAGACAAAGAAAAATGTTTCTAGTTTTAAGAATATGTAAGCACAAGCCTTTATAAACTGTTCAGCAATCTTGACTGTAATTCAAATTCCAAAATGTCCAAATAACCTAGCAGAAATAAAGAAACTTCCATGCCCCCATTGTGGGTAAACTCAGCAATGAATGAGTCAACTCTTGATTGTTCCCTTGCCCTCAGTAACCACTCTAATGACATTTTTATGAAAGCCAATGTGTTTCCATGTAATGGCACTTTGTATCAGAAAAAGGTTGCACACAAACTTCTCCAAACATTTGTATTTGTATGACCTCATATTATAAAGCACACATTCTATGCATGCATTATCTACATTTCCCAGCCTTGTCTTGAATTCTGACATATGCAAATCAATTCATTCTTGAATCATTCTCAAGTTGCTAGAAAAGTACAAGACAAAATGAAGAAATGCAAATACCACATGATTTTTACTGAATTCAGAGACTGAAAACAATTGTATCAGTGATGCTGTTAAGAGCTGTACAGTTGCTTTGCTACAGGCTCTCATTTTATTATGAGTCACATCGTATCAGATTAAAACAGACTGAAACATTCAGTCAAAATCCTACCTACTTCTTCACAACTGTAAATCCAGCTCAGTTTTACTGTGGAATCAAGCCTAAGAAATTTGTACTCTGCATGATATCTAAAAACTTTAGCTTAGGTTGTTCTGTTGTGGTTTCTTGTAAGGGAAAGCCTGATAAAAGTCATAAATCCATGGTAGCCTTTTTTTTTTTTTTTTTTAATCTCATTAACGAGATGGCTAGGAAGGGAATGTTTCCTCATTTCCTAGGCTCTCCAGAACTTCCCAATGGGAAATATATTTATTTCACAAACATGAAAGTTACATGAGTTTGCATAACTTGAGCTCAAGGGGCTGGAAAAAGAAGCAGAGATAAACTTTCTGCAACCACACTTGCCTCTTTCTGCTATGATTTCCATACAAAAACAGGGTTAATATCCATCTCTTCTAAATCTTACTTGGTACATTCATTGTCTTGGAAAGAACAGTTAATTGTTTAATTTTGCCCTTCACTTTATTCAGTATAATACTCCGCACTTCAGCTGCCACTTAAATAAATGAACAAGATGTGTTGCTGGGGGCGGGGGAGGAGAAAAAATTTAAGGATGTCATAAACATGCATTTGCTTCCTTCTGTGCAGAACAATAACCTGCCTTTGAATTACATATCTTGCCACTAGAACCGGAAAAAAAAAACACCTCCAATTTGAACAGACCTACTTGTTGAACTGGCCACATTCCAAAAATTTGCATAAAGTAATTCCCAAGAGAAAATCAATTCATGTCCCCTGGAAACAAATATAAATAAAAATAAAATTAAAATAATAATAATAATAAAAAACCACAGAATATTTATCTCAGAGTGGCTTTGTATTATTCTTGCACTTCATTCTCAGAGAATGTCTCCCACATGACCGTGAAGAGTTTACTTGCCTCTTGAAAGCAATGGTCATTAGTTTAAGTGACCAGTTTAATTAATTTATCCTATTATTGCCACTGTTTAAGGAAAACAAGACAGTCTTGCAATCTATTGGAAAATCATTGCAGTTTTATATATTGTGAGAGTTTGAAAAGAGGCTGTAAAAAGCAGAAATATGTTATCATTATTTCCAAGTGAGAGAGCTTGTACAAACTACTCTGTTCACAATTTCAGAACCACGAACATGCTTGTACCTTGAATACCAATACAAAAAAGAAACACTAGAAATTTAGAAGTAAAGTATGTTTACAAGTTTGGAGTGGAAAACTAGACTACCTTAGCTCTAGAACCCATTTACCTTATTCTGTACTCAGAAAATCAGTCCCTTCAACAGGTAATTTTTTTCCTTTTTCACCACTCTACACCTCTCACAAGGTCAACCATCATCCTTTTTGATAAATGTTTTTCCTAACTTGTTCAGAAAGATTTTGGTGATAGATATTATTGGACCTTACAATCCAATATTTCAGTCTCTCTATTATAAAGTGATTCCCAATATTAAACTTGAAAAAACTTGCTACAGTAAACCTGCTACATATCCTTTCCACCTTCAGTAGGGATCACTCCTTCTTTCCAATAACTTTTCATGTGCTGAAGACTTTTATCATTCCTCAATTTCCAACTCTCTTCCTTCTGTTCTTTTTCCAACATCAGGTGTTTCAATTGTTTCTCAAATGCCAGTTTCCTAAGCCTTTCTCCTCATTGCCATCCTGTGGTGCTCTGTACATCTATTGCATTCTATGGCAGGGATGGAGTTAATTTTCTTCACAGCAGTTTATATGGTGCCATGTTTCACGTGTGATCAAAACAATACTGATAACACACTTACATTTTAGCTATTGCTGAACAGTTTGCACAGCACGAAGGCCTTCTCTGTTTCTTACTCTGCACCCCCCCAGTGAATTAGATTAGGGAGTGTGCAAAAGAGGTTGGGAGGGGACACAATCAGACACGACCTAAACTAACCACAGTTAGATTCCACGCCATACATTGTCATGCTCAAACATAAAAGGGAAAAGGGGGTTTAGGGAGGTTAGCCATCTTTTGCTCATGGTCTAGCTGGGCATCAGTCTACCTTTGGTAGATGGTGAGTGTTTTGTTTTCTTTCTCTCTTCTTTTTCTTCACTTAGTAAACAACTTTTATCTCAACCCACAAATTTTCTTGCTTTTGCTCTTCCTTTCCGTTTCTCCCACCTCACAGTGGTGGAGGGGGCAACTAATGAGAGGATGTGTGGTGTTTAGCCACTTGCTGATGGTCTACTTAGAAAATATTCAACTTCAGAAGTGAGATTAAAAATTCATTTTACAAAAAAAAAAAATAAATCCTAAATAAAATAAAATAAAAGGAAAATATTTTATTCAGAGCACACAAAATGTGCCTCTAGGTCTGAAACAATTTTTATGGTTTGTTTTTAGTAGGAAGGGAAGAGAGAAACTTTTTTTTTTTTCATTTGATCACAGTATACTTTTCCTTTTTGATTTTGTAGTTAAAGGGATGAACTGGGAGATCAACTATTTCTATATCTCTGCACAAAAGAAAAAAAAAAGCACGCACTCACATTTTGTACTTTTCAAAATGATGAAGCTTTGCACAGACTCAAAAGTGGAATATTAAACACTTTCAATAACCTCAATACCCAAACTATTAACGGATACTCCATCTGCAATTATAAAATAACATGTTCATGAAAACTAATGTGCTAAGATTGCCATGTACACATTTAAAAATTACTTTTGAAAATGTGAATCAGTTTATTAATGTTTTGTCCACATCTTAAGATACTTCATGGTTATTTCCTACATCCCATTCTGCAATGCTTTGTCAGATTAAGTGTTAAATAGCTGTCATTCTAGCAACAAAGCTATAATCTCATCCCTCAGATGGCTCTTCCTGTACTTAACATTGTGCTTTTCCATCTACATTTCTTATTGTTTGGTTCCCATTCCTTCAACCATATTAAAAAAATGGGTTTTATAAGGAAGAAAAAACACATACCACCATTTTAATCATACTTGCGTAAATCTATATCCTTGTTCTCACTCAGTCTTCTGACCAATGCACTCCAGATACCCCGTATTCCTTAATAGTTGTAATTTGGATCAGCAATTTAGGGAAGAGAGAAATAAACATAATATATATTATAGCAAAAATTGAAGATGGGAGAGGAAAAAGTCACTGAATATGACTCAGACTGATGATTTTCAGCTCTTCATGCTACATTTGCAAAGTGACAATGTTGATGCAGGACAAGGTACAAATAACCATTACTTGCAGCAATGTCTTTGTCATTCCCTTGAAAATGCTTGTGTGGTTTTTATTAGGAGGAAAAAAAAACACAGTCTGAAGATATCTTTAAGTATATCACTGGGTTTAATAAAAGTATTAGTGCTGTGTATCGTTGTATAGTGCAAGGTTTTTAACCACTTATAATATGTGAATCTTTTAATCCTAAATAGAATGAATCATAGAGTGGTTTGGGTCGGAAGGGACCTTAAAGATTATCTGGTGCCAATTCCCCTGACATGGGCAGGGACACCTCCCACTAGATCATGTTGCTCAAAGGCCCCATCCAACCTGGCCTTGATGAAGAGGAAATAGTCCCTAAAACTGAACTTTAATAAAGGAAATGCCCATGGAGAGAAAATGCATAATGCCAAGTGCCTTAACCTACACTTAAACACGTTATATAAACTCTAATGTAAAATATCTAGGAAACATAAGCAAATCTTTTAGGTCATATTATCTATGGACACTTACAGAAAAATGAGATATCACATTAAATTGGCATCACATTTAGATTAGAATAGTATCAGCTGAGGAAGCCATGTCTATACCTATATAAGACTGAAGTATAAATTATGTTCCATTTGTAGAATTATTTTAAACAGATACATGAACAGATAAATGAAACAAATAAAACAGATAAATGAAAACAAATGTATTAGTGTACATACAACCATACTAGGACACTCTGTGCAGTTAAGAAAAATTCTGATATTGGCACTTGCTAAATGTTTGACAGAGAAAGGAATGAAGGACTATTTCCCCATTAAAAAAAAAAAAAAAAAAGGAGGAAAAGAATTCTGCAAATCTTATGTTATAGACAGTTCTCAAAAACACTTATTCAGTCATTACTTTCAGTACCCATAATCCTTAAACAAGAAATTCACTGCAAAATTAACCAGTTCATCTCAATAACTCCTTTTGAATATTTTCAACTATATGTTAAAATGTTGTAAAAGCCAACTCACAAGTCAAAGGACAATCAGGGCATTGAGTGTAGTGATATTCAAAAAACTTGACTTAGCATCCTAGGTTTGCGTTTGGAAATCCCTCAGTTTCCTACTAAACCTCAGACTTTTTGAACTACTTGAATGGAGTATTTAGCCCAGTTAGGATTCAGTTCCATCTACTCAGCATGGAATATGTTCTAAATTCAAATTAATTTTTATAAGTAAATGCTTTAAAGATTGCTTTAAAGATTTCCCTTGGTTTGGTTAATGTGGTACTGTTAACATGACTGAGGGTGTTTTTTTTTTTTCCTAATGCTATTAGAAATGTTATTCTAAGTTTTGCATTTTCTTAGTTTTTATATACAATTAAACTAATCTACTGCAGAATTTTAATGTCCTGTGAGTCATAGATAATTGCAAACGTACATTCACTTTTGGAAAATCTAGTCCAAATACAACCCTCACACAATGAGACATTCACTTATGTTCATAGCAGGTCTGTTTCATATTCAAAAAATTTCTATGAAAAATATTCATATTAGCTGCACTTGCTCACAAAAAAAAAAGATAAAAAAACACACCTAAGCATTAAAATTAATAATCTCAGTGAAATGCTTGAGATTCTGATGTACTAAAAACGTCTGAATTTGAATTTGCTAATTTTAGGATCCTCTGCTTTCTCTTTAATTTGAACACCAAAGCAATGAATGCAACTGTGTTTTATGTACCAGAATATAGTATATATTTCAGTAACTCTATAATAAATTCAGGTGGAACATGGAGTTATAGTATTAAAGTTACTAATTATCCCTACATTACAATTCACAATGGTGTAGAAACCCAACAGAAGGCCTAGAAATCAATTACAAACCACTTTAAAATTCTATCTGAGGATTTAAAAACTCTCAATGTTGCATGAATCTTTTGTATTGAGAAGTACTTCATCTGCTGAGGTAAAAATTTCCTACTGATATATCAGTAGCAGGCTACGTGTTGAATAACTCCCATATCTAAATGATTTGCATGTAAAACAATTATAATCTAATAATTAGTAACCAATAGAATTGTGAAACACACAGAATATCTAAGTAGGCAAGGAGTATTGAAGTCTTTCACAATCGGGTGCTTTCTGAAGCTCTACATCAGTTATGTATTTTCAGCCTTCTGCACAACGAAAGTAACACAAATGTTATTCTGTTTTTTTTTTTTTTCCCAATCAATTTATGCATGTTTAGCAAGACTGGGTAAATGCCTAAGCATCTAACTTTCAAGGCATTTTTCTGATCTTGTACGTACATTGTTCCTTGTCAGAAGTATTGCATTTAGATTTCACTGAAGTGTACTGTGACAAGAACATCTAGCAATGAACTGCAACCAAATCTTGGTATGGAATCATAATCTCCACAAAGCATAAAACATTTTCAACAACTAAGTCAGAAGCAAAATTTACCATCTCAACATGCAGTCAAGCACAGGTAAGCTTGGGGGGCCAAAAGATGGAATAAGGAGTTACCCCTAAAACTCTATTATTGTTCAATTAACCTATAAACTGGGTAACTCAAGACACTTTTATTTTTTCCTCACGATGATTAAGAAATATTACGCATTATACAATGCCGACATTAATATTGCTTTCATAAGCACTATTGCTTATGAAAATAATAGGAGAATTGAATCTGGTAACACTGTATTATTTAAATGAAAGTTGGAACAGGTTTCATTATGAAATAGCTGAGGCATTCCAGAGGATCTAAATAATGAATTGACAAATGCAGTTGGCTTCATAGATATCTATCCAAAACCTCCAGTTTTCTTTAGTAAAATATGTTGCGAGGTTTTCTGCTAGTACTATCTAACTAGTAAATGATAAGGAAAAATAGAAAATAGCATCAAACAGGATTCAACAAACTGCCACATTTACAAAGGAACAAAAGGCATTAAACTCTAGCAGGAGCTAGAATCAAAGTTATCAGCAAGGTACAAAGTGAAAGTGCAATATTTTCTTCTTTTCAATACTCAAAGCAGTTCATCAGTAAAATTCATTTTTTCTTCCTGCATCTGCATTTGTGAAAACGTATGTTAGTCATTCATCACTAAAAGTATAGGTGGACAGACCATCAATAAGTAGTTTTGTTAAACTTTACAAAATAGATCTCAACATCCATTAATAATAACTAAAAATATATAGATTTACTTGAGATCATTGGGTCACAAAGAGCTAAATAAACATGTTGACATGTTCTTGGCATGACTGAGAAATGAGTTTTGGCCTGATCGAGGTCTTCCATATGTGTTCTGCAAGTCCAGTGAATGAGGCAGGCCAATCATTAAACTTGGATGAATTAATATAACATGAATAGGAGAATCTGCAGATGCAGTGACAGAGATGAAAGTAGGTCACATTCAGAAAATTTACATAAAAACAGTCTAGATGGCATTAGCATAAGCCTTGTAAGTCTTGTATTAAAACCCACAACATTAATCTCTAACATCTATTATGACTGATAATAAATATAAGAAGAGGAAAAAACAAACAAACAAAAAAAACAAGATCACAAACATACTTTATGACACTAAGCTGAGTGGTGCAGTTGATACAACAGAAAGAATGGATACCATCCAAAGGGACCTGGACAAACTTGAGAAATGGGCCCATGTGGACCTAATGAGGTTTGAAAATTCCAAGTGCAGGGTGCTGCACCTGGGTTGGGGCAATCCCAGACATCAGCACAGACTGGGAGAAAAAAGCACTGAGAGCAGCCCTGCAGAGAAGGACTTGGGGGTTCTGGTGGATGAAAGGCTCAACATGAGCCAGCAGTGCACACTTGAAGCCCCAAAGGCCAACTGCGTCCTGGGCTATATCAACATAGGCGTGACCAGAATGTCAAGGGAGGTGATTGTGCCCCTCTGCTCTGCCCTTGTGAGATCCCACCTGGAGTGCTGCATCCAGGTCTGGGGCCCCTTCTTATGAAGAAAGGCTGAGAGAGCTGGGGCTGTTCAGCTTAGAGAAAAGAAAGCCCTAGTGAGACCTCACTGTAGCCTTTCAGTACTTAAAGGGGGCTTATAAAAAAGATGGGGAGTAACTTTTTGCTTGAGCAGACAATGACAGGACAAGGGGGAATGGTTTCAAACTAAAAGAGGGGAGAGTTAGATTAGATGGTATGTGGAAACTCTTCAACACGGGTGGTGAGCATTGGCACAGGTTACCCAGAGAAGCTGTGGATGCTTCATCCCTGGAGGTGTTCAAGACCAAGTTGGACAAGGCCCTGGGCAACCTGATCTAGAGGGTGGCATCCCTGCCCATGGCAGTGGAGTTGGAAATAGTTGATTTTTAAGGTCCCCTCCAACCCAAGTCATACTATGATTCTATATGATGATATTTAAAATGAGTAAAAGGAGAAATAATTTCAGATGGTATTTTGTGAATTAAAAATTAAGAGTACACAATAAATAACATAATCAATATCAACTTGTTCAACAGTCACTTGGAGCTCATATCTTTCACTTCACCCCTAGTGATTGTAGCAAAAAGTATAGCTCTCTATTAGCATACAGAAATATAATAAAATCATTGCATCACAGTGAAAACAGTGTAACACTTCTAAAATTGTTCAAAAGGCTTATTTTCTCTGAAGCTTTTGGTAGAAAATATAACTTACCAAAAAAGAAAAACCCCAAAGTTATTGGTATAAAGGAGTAAAAGGTCCTTGTCCGTTTTTTCACACTTCAGCTTAACTCTTTCCTTTGCTCTTTTTAAAAAGATACTAATGTAATGTTGGGAGGATATGGAAGACAACATTGACTTGATGAAGACAAACAACAGAAATATGAAATGATAAAAACATTTGTGCTTTTTTTATTAAAAAAAAACATTTTTTTCATACAGAAATTTCTTACTTTAAACAAGTGAAAGTGTAAAATAATGTTTACACACACCCACACCCACCAGCTGTATGTTGTGATTATCATTCAATACCTATATAAGATGTTCTTAGGTGAAGTTTCTCTGATTTTTTTTTTTGTACCAGTCTTCTTCTGTGTGTTTTCCCCTCAAAAACTGAATAATTTGACAAATTTGGAATAATTTAGGGACATGGTTTAGTGGGTGATACTGATGGTAGGGGGACAGTTGGACCAGATGATCTTGGAGGTTTTTTCCAACCTTAATGACTGCATGATTTGCGAAGTCATGGTTTTGCAGAATATTATGTATTGTGTTGCAATGAAAAGACATTATTGCAATAGTAAGCGTTTTGACCTTTTAGAGTTTGTTTGAATTATGTCCCAATAGTAGGAGCTCTACTTCTAAAGAAAGTTTCTGAAACTTCAGTACCTTTTACAAGAAAAGGCTTTACAGCTCATTGTATGGTCACATGTCCAATTTGAGTAGTTAAATTCCATTAAAAACCTATACATAACTTGTAGTAATTAAAGCCTTCCCATCCTACCGCATCTTTATTTTTCTTTCCCTTTCCCCTACGCCCACCTCACTCCAACCTTCCTTTACAAAAGTATTCAGCTAGAATGTAATGGTAACATTTTGCATTCATTAGAATTTAACTTTGTTTATTACATCTTCAAGAGACATAAATCAGAGCTATCTGTGCATGTTATGTGCAATAGGTCAGTTGAGAATTACCATAGGACTTGAACCATTTGCAAATCTTTCATAAATAAGCAATGGACTTGGCTGGAATCATACAACATTAACTAATTTAATTTAAAGCCACACGTATTTCAAAGATCCCAGTGTTTTGCTTTGCTTTCCTTTTTTGTTGCACATGTTGGTATTTACTTTGCAGTGATTGTGCATACGCTGTCAAGCACTGGAACGCTGTAAAGCAATGGCCAAAACTACATTAAGGAGAGACATGGTAGTCTTCGGATAAAGGTTCAGAGCTATTATGAAGATCTTACTGTGGAATCCAGATATATTTAATTATCTTTCTGAATTTCTCTTTCCTTGTTTGGATCATACTACTACTAATGTCTAAATTATTAGTTTCTTCAATTATTATTTGTTCATTTTTGCAGCAAAGAGATTTCCTCTATCAGGGGAAAAACAGTTTCAACTTCAAAAAATAAAACTCGCTTTTTGCATGCAAAAAGTGAAAATAAATTTTGGGAAAGAACTATTTTAGCAAAACTCTTCCTTTCCTTTTCAGGAAGGAAAAACTAGGCAGAGAACAGCTAAGAGGTAAAAACGTAAAAGCTATGTAGTTTCACAGAATCACAGAATCGTCTAGGTTGGAAGAGACCTCCAAGATCACCCAGTCCAACCTCTGACCTACCACTAACAAGTCCTCCACTAAACCATATCACTAAGCTCAACATCTAAATGTCTCTTAAAGACCTCCAGGGATGGTGACTCAACCACTTCCCTGGGCAGCCCATTCCAATGCCTAACAACCCTTTCAGTAAAGAAGTTCCTCCTAATATCCAACCTAAACCTCCCCTGGCACAACTTTAGCCCATTCCCCCTTGTCCTGTCACCAGGCACGTGGGAGAATAGATCAATCCCCACCACGCTACAGCCTCCTTTCATGTACCTATAGAGAGCGATAAGGTTGCCCCTGAGCCTCCTCTTCTCCAGGCTGAACAATCCCAGCTCCCTCAGCCGCTCCTCGTACAACTTGTTCTCCAGACCCCTCACCAGCCTCGTCGCCCTTCTCTGGACTCTCTCCAGCACCTCGAAGTCCTTCTTGTAGCAAGGGGCCCAAAAATGAACACAGTACTCGAGGTGCGGCCTCACCAGAGCCGAGTACAGGGGGACAATCACCTCTCTAGTCCTGCTGGCCACACTGCTTCTTATGAAAGCCAGGATGCTGTTGGTCTTCTTGGCTACCTGAGCACACTGCTGGCTCATATTCAGCCGACTATCAACCAGTACTCCCAGGTCCTTCTCTGCCAGGCAGCTTTCCAACCACTCACTCCCAGCCTGTAGCGCTGCTTGAGGTTGTTACGCCCCAGGTGCAGGACCCGGCACTTGGCCTTGTTGAATTTCATGCAGTTGACCTCAGCCCATCGCTCCAGCCTATCCAGATCCTCCTGCAGAGCCTTCCTACCCTCGAGCAGATCGACACACGCACCTAACTTGGTGTCATCTGCAAACTTACCGAGGGTGCACTCGATCCCCTCATCCAGATCATCGATAAAGATATTGAAGAGGACTGGCCCCAGCACTGAGCCCTGGGGGACTCCGCTAGTGACCGGCCTCCAACCAGATTTGACTCCATTCACCACAACTCTTTGGGCCTGGCTATCCAGACAGTTTTTAACCCAACGAAGTGTATGCCAGTCCAAGCCACGAGCAGCCAGTTTCTTGAGGAGAATGCTGTGGGAAACGGTGTCAAAAGCCTTACTGAAGTCAAGGTAGACCACATCCACAGCCTTCCCCTCATCCACCAAGCGCGTCACTTGGTCATAGAAGGAGATCAGGTTCGTCAAGTAGGACCTGCCCTTCATAAACCCATGCTGACTGGGCCTGATCGCCTGGTTGCCCTGTAAGTGCTGCATGATGACACTCAAGATAATCTGCTCCATGAGATTCCCTGGCACTGAGGTCAAACTAACAGGCCTATAGTTCCCCGGGTCTACCCTCTGGCCCTTCTTGTAGACGGGCGTCACGTTTGCTAGCCGCCAGTCGACTGGGACCTCCCCTGATAGCCAGGACTGCCGATAAATGATGGAAAGCAGCTTGGCCAGCTCCTCCGCCAGTTCTCTCAGTACCCTCGGGTGGATCCCATCCGGCCCCATCGACTTGCGTACATCCAAGTGCTGTAGCAGGTCGCCAACCATTTCCTCGTGGATAGTGAGGGCCACATCCTGCTCCCCATCCCCTTCCACCAGCTCAGGGTACTGGGTATCCAGAGAACAACCGGTTTTGCCGCTAAAGACTGAGGCAACGAAGGCATTATGCACCTCAGCTTTTTCCTCATCCCTTGTAACTAAGTTTCCCCCTGCATCCAGTAAAGGATGGAGATTCTCCAGTTTGAGAAATGAAGACACAACACATTAAAAAAAATCATTTACTAACTTCAAAAAATAAACTTCAAATTGAAATTTGAAATTAAATAACCATAATAATTCAAATTCAAACATAAAAAAAATCTTTAAATAAAAAGTATTTATTGTCCTCCAATTAACTTTTGTAGTTTTAAATGGAAAAATAGGTTAATTTTCCTAGCATTCCTGAATAATTGATTATGCTGTTTTCAGTGAAGTAGAAGCCTTTTTGCAACACTCTTAGGAAACTATGAAGATTATTCTTAAAAGGCAAACTGAAATTTTACACTACAGAATCAAGTTAAATGTTCCAGCTTTAATGATCTTCTAAAAACTATTACAGATGAAGCAATAATACTAGACCTTGACTATTTTTTTCCAATATTCATATAGTTTGTCAGCAACTTAAAGTATTACTGATTTTTCTAAACATATGCTTATAAACTCACTTTTTGTATTTGTTTTTAATTACCCTTTTAATTATCCTAACACATGTATAGCTTTGGTCTCCACAACCAAATGTGTTCAAGCAGCAATACTCTGAAATGTCAAAAAGCTGATACCATAAAACATACAACTTGTCTAGAAGATCTCAAGATGAAACCACAAAAATAAGTAATATATTCAAACTCTCATCAAGGTCAGAAAGACACCTAAATATTTTATCTATTTAAACCACACATTTGTTTCCAGAGAAGTTTTCTTTGGGACGGAAGGGATTTACTTGGAGACTTTCTGAGAACTAGAGTGACTACATTATACACCCCAACATCAAAAGCTACACAAGTTGAAAGGCATCTGGCTTGGACATATTTTTATATGATTGTTAGTCATGGACTTAAACCAAGATTCTCCCAGGGAGATTAAACAGCTTAACAGCCAGATGCTGCAGAGCAGTATCTGGCATATGTAGAGATGATAAAGTTACCAACTTTGAAGTGAACAGGAAAGACGGCAAATGTTCCCCATCATTTCAATCAAAACAGCAGAATGTATAGGTAAAAGATTTCAGTTGAGTAGTGTGTGGCTTAAAGTAAGAATAAATACCAACTGGAACATGGACATTTAGACTATACAGGATACATTTTGAGCAGGGTTATTCTAGTTATTCTATTTTCAATTAATCAAAATTATACCAGTGTAGTCTGGAAAACAAACAGACCTCTCTGCAGTTCACTTAGGAAGATGCGTTATTTCTTCTTGTTCTAAAAATCTTGAGAGCTCTCTAGATAAACGAATAACAAAGTTCTCCAAGTTTACTGAAAAGTGTTATAACCAAGTAAAGAAGGATGTAGGAAGTTGATCCTTCTACTCTCATAGACTAGCTACACTCAAACAAGGCAGAAAAAATGGTCCAAGTTGATATTGGTATCAATAAATCTGCCAACATTATAACATTTAATGGAAAATGCTCAATTTTCATGCAATTCTAATGAGATCTGCCTGATACAATGCCTCAGAGAGACGGATTCCCTCAGATTTCCAGGATCAGTGGCTACAACATGAACAGGCAAATTACTTCTCAGACACTGTTTTTTGCAGAAAACACAAAAACATTATGGTTTTTATTGTGAAGTAGTTTTCTTCAGACCCATCTTCGGTAAGGATAAGTGACATGAATAAAGTCCTGACCATTTTGTACTAAATAGTGCAACTTGTAAAAATATATAATTCCTCATTTTAAGGAGTAGAAAAATTCAACAAAACAATGCCAGCTGACACTTTCAAAACTTTCAAAGTCTGCTTTTGAAAATCTCACCTATATTATCTGGTAAATACTACTGACTGTTTCGTTCAGCTGAGCAGAATTTAGTTAATAATGAATCCACAAAAAATGTTTCTGGGAGAACATTTCCAACTCTTCTAACAAAATTGCAGGCAACTGAAAACTACCTGCAGGCAACAACCTGTCCATTATTCTATGATTTTCTTACAACTCACCTACAGCAACTAGGACAGCACCTGTTCTTCCCCTTACAATTGCAACAACAATAGTGCTTTTCTCCCAAGCAATTCGCAATACAGACTGGCAGGTCAACAACCACACTTTTAAAGATGAGGGTAGGCTACTATATGCATTGCTGCAGTGGTAGCAATAGGGGAAATTCTTTGCCAGGAAACTAGTGAAAGGAGTCGTTTTATCTATCCTAGCAAGAATACAGAAATCTTTAATACCTATGTGAAATAAATTAGCAGGTTTATCTTACCTCTCAAGGGAAAGATGCCTGTGTCATAGGCAACATCAAGTTTAGAGCACGAGATAGCGCTTTTTCGCAGTGAGACAAATACTGTGACGCCCACAGAGAAAAAGGTTACAGTTCAACTCCAAGACGCAGTCCCTCTGGAGCCCTCTTTCAGGGTTTACTGAATGTCAGAAGCTTTTGCTGTTGCTGTTCCTGTCTGCTAGACTTACACTGCAGATAGACAGCAGGATTTCAGCATACAGTTTGGCTCTTTCTATCAGCTTCTAAATTCAATTAAAAGTGCCTATGGCACTTCTCTGCTAGGAAAGGAACATTTAGCACTGCCACAGACACTCATTCCGAGAAGAAGTCATTTCAAGGCACCAGAGTGCTTTTTAAAATCTTTGCTGTGTATGCATGAGCACCAGAGTCTGCAAGTACCTGCACAGAGTCGCTATCAGAAAAACTTACTAATGACCTCCATACACTGACCTAGAGGTGACAACAGAAACGAAACAATGCCCACAGCTGCTTTTGATTACAATTCTACTATTTTGACAGAGCACCTCTGGCCATGTTCAAATTTTACACAGGACACACTTTTCCTTCTAAGTTTTGGGTTTATTTTCCCCATTTATATCACCCTATCTTGAAAGAGAATATTGCAGCTCTACGTTCCACTCTGGCCAGCGAAGTTTCCCCAGGAATGTACAACTAAAAACATTCCCCAGGAATGTACAACTAAAACATACCTGATACACCATTTAAATTTCAAAGCCCTTTCACATATGAACAAGCCTTTGAACACATATGAACAGCCTTTCACATATGAACAAATTGTGGTCATGCCAACCTTTATTTCTTGGGATACACAAAAGGCCTCACAACCACAGAACCATTGTTCTTCCCACATATCTGTTATACCTCATATACCCAGGTGAAAACTATCATTTTAAGACATCTATGGATTCCCCATGCAAGTTAAATACAACAGCTTTCTAAGACAGAGCAAAGAAATTAGAACAAAGGTTTGAAATTTTGTCAAAGCTGTTTATCCTCAGTGAATAATTAGTATATTTTTCAAACACAAACAGAAAGCTTACAAGGAAATGCAGTTTTTCTTTTGCTAAATACTGTTATCATTGCCCAATATTATTATGTTACTTCAACTCATCTCCTAAATCAAGCAAAAATATAATCTTTCCAGTAGGTTTGGTTTTTGTCAGAGTTCCATGTTGAGATAATAGTAGTAAAACCGCAAGTCTGATTGTATAAACAGAAGCTGTTCAAGATTTATCCAAATTCTATCTTCATTTACATTCAGAGAACTGCACAGCAACTAAATCATTTTCATAGTGTAAATATGAGCACAGTTTTCTGTCCTGAAATTATTATTTTAATTGGCAACAAGCCTTATAGTTCAGTCTTTACTTAAAGACAGAAATAACAAAATCTACCAAAAACACCTCTCTTCATCCGTCAAAACCTATCAAGAAATAAAGCAAAGGTGGGACTAGACAGTATACCTGAAGAATACAAATATTTATTTAAGTTAACCCATTTGAAGGTGCTTTCCCAGTTACATTCATAATCATCAGTCAGGAAATCCTGGAAGACTAAATACTATCTGATGGTGGCTGTTCAGTAGCTTAGATAAAAACAGGTAGTGTTTCCATAAAATTTTGAGAGGTATCTGCTGTTTAGCTGATTCAGAAAAGAAACCAGTGACAGGTTGGGTCACAACTCACCCACTGAAAGCGATTCCTTCTGACTCAGTTATTTCAGCAGAGGAGAAAGTTGTCTTCAGTTTCTAGGTTGCCAGTCCAAAAGTTTTTAAAATATCTACTATGACTCATATGAAGAAAGAAGAAACAGAGAACAACAATGAAAGATGCAGAATTGCTTGAAAACACTGAGATTACTGAAAGGTAAATAGTAGTATATAGAATATTTTTTTTTCAGCTTTCTTTCAAGAAAAGTGCATTTATGGTCTGACTGGTATTTAATAAGATTTTAACAGACGATTCTTACCAATCATCATGTTCAAATAGAAAACTGAAAAATCTTACAGAATTTGCCTGAGAGTCGGCCAAACTTCTTCCAACTCCTTCTTCTGCAATGGCTAATAGCACAATTCATATTTAAATACATGATTAAGAAGACAAACGCAATTTCAGACTGTGAGATAATTCCAGTCAATAGATTAATTTTACTTATAAGACAAATTTGTCCCCAGGTGTAAGGCATTTATCTCTTACAGTACTTTTAAGTCAATTCCACTATATCTCTTAGAAAAAAGCACATTGGTAAAGAAGATTATTAAGTAGAGACAAGTCTTAAAAAACAACTGACTTCTGGTTGTTGATAATTAGTCTTTCTTCCTTAGTTACACAATCTTCTTCAAGCAAATGAAGGCTACTGTATTTATAACAAGTTCAAGAGGAATCCCAGCAGTCCTCCATCATTTAGTCTGTAATCACTACTTGTAGAAACCACTGTTGAAAACTGTAGCTATGCTGAAGGCACCTGGCCATCTGACTGCACTCAGATAAAACAAGGCAGAGGTGAGAATTACTGAAAGTGCTTTAAAACCACTACTGTGTTCTTCACCTGCTTGAATTATCCAGGTGTTATTCTGGTTCCTGTCATAAATCAAAGCTAAAAAGCTTGTATGATTTTTCAGTGGTTGACAACAGAACCAATTCACCACACCTATCAGGCTGGATGGCTGAGATGTAATAGGATGCTAGCAAGAACACTTTTTTTTTTTTTTTCTAGAAATGTGCTGGCATCGAGAAGAGAAGAAAGATCTTCTGATGTGAACAACTCATTCTGATAAAAATGCATGACTTTGTTTAAAAGAAGGGTGGAGGTAACCTTTTAGACCTGGGCCCTGCCACTCCAGGTCTTCCTGTCCCACTGCAATTATGCAGGAGGCTCAGATAACAGCTCCAGTTGTTTGTAATGACAGCACAGACACCTGCTCACACGTCTGGGGAATGTGGGCCTAAAGAAAAGGGGAATCGGTTAACTCATTTATATCAATCCCTGTCTGTCTCCCACTCAGTTTCTGAACACCACCTGCCACAGAGCTGAGAGGCAGTCTGCTGCTCGGCCTTCCACAACTGCCTGACCTTTCCTCTAAGCATATTAGCCTACAGCAGATCCAGCCTCGGCAGTCTTTTGGGGCCCTGGACTTTGTTGAGTTTTATCAGACCATCAGTGTTATGAGCCCCAGGCAAATCCTTCAGTGCTGCTCTTCTTATCACAAAGTAATTACCTGGCCTTTCTTCAGGCTGGTTGGAATTCAGGGGTGGAACTCACTGAAAAGGTTAAGGAGTCAAAAAATTCAAACTAGAACTTGCTTTCAGTCAGGTTTCCGGACTTCATAACAGCTGCAGTCAGCAATTTGAGAAGTCTGACATGCAACTCGACTGAGTCTATCAGATGGTCAACTGATCACTTTCACAACTGCCAAAATGGTAAAGTTTAGGGATAAAAAAAAAACAGAAGCACATTCTATTGACATTAAAGTACGTGAACTAGAGACAGATTTCTGAAGTGACACAGTAAAACACTCTGGAGTGGGAGGATTTTTTGCATAAGAACTAGCGACTTTTCTCGCTGAGCAGAGTGACTGATGACTATGAACATTAAACACTGTTTCATGTGGAGTTTTAGTCAGGGGAAGCACTTGATAAACCAAAAAAGAAGACATTTCTCTAAAGAGCTGAGTTACATGCTTTCAAAAAGACAGTATTTGAGTAATTAGCTAGAGGAGTATGGACCAAGGAGTCATGGATTCTCTGTATGCTATGCTCTATCTTGATCAAAGCACTCTTTTGTTCAGATCAACTTGGATAAACACTGAAATCTGTGACATTTGCAGGTCACAACTCAATTCGTTTCAAATAGGTTCAAATTGCCAAGGTATCTGAATTTATTTATTTGAGATGCTGTTTCATATGCCACACAGACCTAACAGGATACTTCAGCAGCCTTGCACTGAGAACTACCCTGCCTTAACCCTTCTCCTTACTACAGAAAAGCCTTAAAAAGAAATGACAGAAAGCCAAATGTTGCCAGTAACATTTTTGTTAAATATACTGCTGTTTCCAAATACACAAAAGAAAATTGTATAATAAAGAATACGGATGATAAACACTACATTGGATGTGTTTATATTTATACTATTTCATAAGAAAATGATTTTAAACTTAAAAATCAGTTGAACACCCCATCTCAAATTCTGAGATGTAGAAATAGAACCCAATTTCATATTTTTGTTCTTAGGAAAACAAAACAAAACAAACAAAAACCAACCAACCAAAACAAAAACACACCTATTCAGATTGTGTGTGTACAACTTTTTCTGAGAATTTTATTGTGGTTAAACTTCTAGTAATTCCTGTTACTGGATGAAGACATTAACTAAAATAACACATAGCCATTTCTTTCATCTCCACCCATATTTTTTTTTTTTGTATCAAGTGTTAGTCAAGACGACAATTACTTATAAGGTATTTTCATTTCTATTTTTCATAATGGGCTTCTTGTCAGCTTGATATGTGAGTCTGACTAAGTTTTCAAGTGGTATAACAATACATAAGTTTTATTCGTGACTGAGGTAAGGAGATTCATTTTTTTTGAAAGAAAAAGCTCTCCAGAATAAAACATCTGATCATATATATATATATATTTTAAATTTCCACATCACTACATATAGCCCATATGTTGTAATTCACACACACACTTTCTGTGTGTATATATATTGTGATGTGTATAGGGAATTATTAGCATAATAGTCTTCCATTTATGCAAAAAAGAGCAAATTTGACTACCAATGTGAGTACAATAACAATAGTTTATTGTTGTAAGATTTTCTCTTAAGCAGTTTTTTTTTTTTTTAAAAAAAAGCTATGTTCTTTAAAAATTAATGCATAGCACTCCTCCTCTTCAGTAGTATGCACTTCATTGGACTAATTTATGTACGTTTAATAACATGTCTGTGCTATATAAGTAAATAATTTTCATTTGGCCACCTGCCCTAGACAATACTTCAGTATCTCCAAGGCCATACTCAGGCTTACTCTCGGAGACATCAGGGAAGTTATCTAATGGAAGTTTATGAGGGCAGCAGATGTTCATTCCTGCTGTTTGATGGTGGTGACATCTGAAACTTTAGTCTTTTACCACGAAGAAATCCAAGAAGAGTCACAAGAGCAGCATGCGAACTTCCTGCAAAGACTACTAATCAGACCATTATTAAAAGAACCTGTGGTAGAAATTTATGTTCAGGCCATTCTAAGAGCTTCTTTAGTATTTCACTCCTCTTTGTTACATTTATTTCCGTTGCTTCTGAAGAAATCTCACAATTGACCTACTGGTCAGACTCATTTTAAGAAAACTAAACACCTGACACTGTGTAAAGCTTTTTTGCATTGGGAAGTTTCTAATTGATCAGAGGGTTCGAAGTATATATTCCATGAGAAAACAGATATTTGCTCATCTCTTTCCTCCTGTTGGACCTAAAGTTTACTGAGAAGAATGGCTGTTGTTTTCATTTATGGAAAGGTTTTTTTTTTTTTTTTTTTTTTAATGTTTACATTTGTATCCTCTTGAGATTCAATAGCTGATACCAGAAAATTTTCTCTCTGCTTTGTAGGAAAAATATAGGATAAAAATATTCCAATACCTAAATGTTCATATGCCTAAATTCTGTTTTCTAGAAAATCTAATTGATTGTCAACGGGTCTCTGGTTTCTACTCATTTAATTTATGATTATGAGACTTAGGCTCCTAAGTCACATAAGAACCTTTAGTAAATTTCTACTAAAGATTCATGAATAATTACATTCACAAAGATTAAACGAACAATTATCTGACAGATACACTGGGGGATGAAAAGTTATTAGCAAGGTTTGCTTGTAGTTGTCTGCTAATACATCTCCATCCTCATCTCTGACCATCCCTTCCGTACAAAACTTACCCAAGTATTAACCTTTCTATGAATAAATAGTTGATTTTATCAAATCATGGAATTTAAGATTATCTATGATTGATCTTATTTCCAAAGGTTTGGTTTTTTTGTGTGTGTTTTGTTTGTTTGTTTGTTTTAAGGGAGGAAGCAGAATCCAGAGACTGCAGTTATGATGATGATTTCAATGAAGCAAAAGGAAGTCCCAGATTTCAATGAAGAAAACTGGAGATTTAACATCTGCATGTTTACACCTGTTTGATCTTACAGATCAAAATATACAGTGAGAACAGTCATCAGCAGGTGAATGTTTTAGTCACTACATTTATACCACATACATAAAAAAATAAAAATAAAAAAAATCTAACTTGCTTCCGTTATTCAAGTAATTGTATATGTGACCTGGGAGAGAAGAAGAAAAGGAAAAAAGATCCCTGCAGCTTCCCAGGTGTGTGTGGGGTGTGTGTGCGTGTGTTAACGACCATTACTAAAATAAACCCTGAAGTAGCAGATTCCTTCAATTGACTTCACTGTGCTTCTGCTTAAGCTTTTAACAACCAGTGATTAACGGAAAGAAATATATTGTATTATCTTATGTTCAGAATTCAGGCTCCTGCAGCCATTACTCAAAGTGGAAATATATTCACCTGTTATTTGCAAAACTTCTTTCTTAGTTGACTTCACAGTACATGTACATAGGTAAAATTTAAAGTTTTACATTAACTGCAAAACACGGACAAAACACAAAGAAAAAATTATTGACTATATTGTTCTAAGGAAACTGAATTCTCTTCACAGTCCAGAGAATTCAGTTGGAATATTGTTCTATGTAAAGATCAAATGAAAGGCATAGCAGAAGCAAATTATTCATGGCTTTACTAGAGATGAAAATAATAATTACAGAACAAGAAATTCTTCTTCTTTATGTATTCCCTCCTTCTATGTATTTATATTTCATTTTCGAGATAATTGAGTTTCTAGCCAAATACTTCTGCATTGGTATTTGTAAGTTTTCATTTTTGTTGTTGATATGAGAATGAATTATTGTGGGCAATACAGCAGTAAAACAAAGAACAACCAACCTCCAAAGAAATGTGCAACATCAACCTAATTTCCTTGTAGTCATTTCTTTTTGCTTTAGCAATTTTCCACATTATTTCAGCTCTTACACTTACCATTTTGTAAAGCATGACTGAATGGGCAAACCATTGCAGCCCAGAAATATTTTTACATGCTCAGTTCCTAACTAGTCTTCATAATCTGCATTTATTCTGTTCAATATGAAAAAAACAATCTATATATGAGTAAAACCAAAATATTTCCAGAACATCATTGAATTTGTTGCTGCTGCTGTCTATAAACTCATTTAACCTATATACTAATTCTATCTTGATTCCTTTTCCTGACTTTATCCGACTCCAAATACACATAAATAGACTTAATGGCATAATACAGAATAATCAGCTAAATAAATGCAACACTGATAGCTAGCAACTAAAAAACTTACTATTTTAATTTATATATTTGATACCTACTCTTTTAATTTTCTAGGTAAATTTTCACAGCTTATTGGTACAATCTCAAAATCACACCTTCTGAGATTTAATCTGAAAAATGCCATAATGCAACACAATTGCCTTTCTGCTCATCGGTTACTAAACTTCTAAACTACAGCATAAGGATGCTTCAAAATACCACCTTCCAGGATATATTGTGTGTCTGTACTTTGGCACTTAGTGACTAAGAATAAAAGTCAAATGAATAGATGGATTATATAAAACTATATTAAGGATAAATTAAGTATTGATAAACTTGATAAATCATGATATTACTCTGGAATGCCACAACACACAATGACATATGGCAGAACCAAATGTCATTTAGAATTCTGTAATCTGCTAGAGACTTGAATCAGCCTAGTGATAACACCAGAATCCTAATTAAAGGAAAAATCTGAAAAAGTGGTGTCTACTAGTGAAAACTTCCAGCTTTTAGTTCTAGCTTAGCTACAGAGAAAAAATAAATAAATCTGTAAATGCTTTTACTACCTTTCTTCTTTATCTTTATATCAATAAGAAAATACCTCTCAATTTTAATAATTGAACACTTGGTAAGAATGGAGCTCAGAACAAGTTTCAAAGGAAGGCTAGTAACGGACATTCATATTGTTGATTTTGGCAATTACGATTAATGCCACTGATTCAGGCAGGAAGCCCAGTCATCATATAATCTCATGTATGAACACACATACAAATAGTAAAAGCAGTTTTCTGCACTGAATACTGTAGAATATTAAGAATGTATTACTGAGACCTTAAAATCCTATACCCATAAGTATGGCTTTGGTCAATTTACAAATCCAATTTTCTAAAACATTATTTTTTTTGTATATAGTACAATTACACAAATTCTTCAGTCTTTTCAAAAGATTTTATCTATAAACGATACACTTTTCTTATGTATTTTTCATCTCAAAATAGTCATTTAGTCAAAACTAACTTTGTACTTTTGAGTTATGAATACAAGTTTCTTGATTCCAGCTAAAAAAAAAGTATCATCAGAAACAGGGTAGAAGCAGATATGATATAATGGTCAATTCAACAGAGTAGCACAACCATTCAATACATCATACGCTGTAGTTGTCATACATGTTTTCCCTTTCATGGGATCAGGGCTATACTTTCTGCCCCCAAATCTACAGTCTTCACAAATTGTCAGGATTTGACAAGGAGATTACCTAGGAAAGCCTCAGAAAACAAAAATGAATTATTTGCTCCATGTAAACCCTTGATATCTGGATCTCAATTGAAAGATGACCCTGAGAAATGAAGGAATGTCCATTATCAAAGATAGTATCAGTTTCCATTTCACACAGAGCAAAGAGCGAGTAAGTGAAAATACAAGTTTTAAAAGAAATAAAAATAAATGATTTCATACGCTTGACTTCTAAAGAAAAATAGTAGTGGTTAGTGTATTTAATGCTAGTGAAACTGACAGCCCAAGAAAGTGATAGCCATTAGCCAGAATGCATGCAGAGTGTCTCACACACTTTCCGATGAACTAAAGCATGTAAGAACCATTTTCAGAGATGAGAGGATATTAATTAATTCAAAAGGCCTTCAAAAGACTGTTAGGAGGAATTCTACATTGACATTAATTTTTATTGTATATCTTTTATATCAGTTCACCTTTTTACAGAGTTCTCCCAACAATCGCTTGTAAAAATTTCACAATGCTCCTTCCATACATTTGATTCCAGATAGAGCCATTTTTTGAACTTTCAAAGAAAGTCCATGTCTTTGCATTATATATCTGAAACTTAACATAGGATTGGCCTAGAATCCTAAAGGACCACTCGTAGTGACCCACATTTACTTCACAGAAGAAAATAAAATTTCACAGCCTATTTAGATAATAAAGTAATATGCAGTCCTGCTTCATAGCCTTGATGTCAATTTACACTATTGGTTTTAGGGTGAATTAAATATGACTCCAGGCAGAAGGACTTCTTCCTCATCTTTTCCGTGGGAGTCAACTGAAGCCTGAGATCCAAATACCATATGTTAATGTGCATACTGAATTAACATTGCTATAGTCACAAAATATCTATTCCAATTACAAAAATATTTCCACAATCTTTGATGTTATACTAAAAATAATTAACCTAGACAAGAAGTAGCACCAGAGACACTATCATTTCTAGCTGAATAATGGACAAAGCTGATTGCAAGCAAACATAGAAAATCTACCAGCTATATCTTCTTTTATTTTAAATAGCAGTACAAAAGAATGGATCAGTTCAGAATAGTTACCAGGCAACTAGAAAACGTGAAGACCTGCTATGAGCCAGCTGGAATCAGTTTCTTTATTTGCTTGAGTAACGTGTTTTTAAGGATTCAAGTTGCAAACATGTTGGAGTAACCTGAAGGTCATTTAACAATTTGACAAATACATAGAGCAAGAGCTGAGGCAAGAGCGATGCATGTGGCTCCCCGGAGGATAATCCACCTGAGTTATAAGATTTTCAAATGTGCTGCATAATGTAAGTATTAATAGGACACAGGTGCCTTTGCTGTTGCATAGAAACAGATGCACTGAGGCAAACCAAGGTATTTTTAATAAAGTAATATCCATATTAAACAACACAAGGTGGCGAATCTAGAAACAGTTTCTAAATGCTGAGGTGCCTGATGCTGCCCACTAACATACACAAGTGTCCAAGCTTTGTAAAACTACACTACCATGTCAGATTAAACATGAGAACTGGAGATAGGATCAAATCCTCAGTGCCAAAAAGTTAATCCAAAAAACACTGCTATTCAAGCACATCCATTAGGCTAAACATCTAGGAAACAAGAATTATTCCACTGAAAATATAACTGTTGTGCAGATTAAACAAATTAAATCAATGTTATAAACAGGAAGAGGAAAAAAAAAACCACACACAAATAATTAGATAACCTGTAATAATATCTTCAGTTTGCTCTATGACTTAAGAGGTAGGGAATTTTTCAAAAACAATAAGCTATCTTTACTGCAGACTTTTGTCATCACATTGTGATACAGTTTCAGAGTCTGATTGTAAAATAATGCTAGAATAGGTTTAACTGTACTTGGACAGAAACTTCGCAAAAAAAAAAAACGGTGTTTCTGAATATATTGTCAACAATATACTAGCCATTCCTTTCTTTTTTTTTTTTTTTTTTAGAAACACTAAGTCAGTGTCTAAGATTGGCACTTAAAACCTTTGATCTACATAAGTCTTTTATTTTAGTTTTATCACTAGCAATATGTACTTATTGAAACAGTACACCTTCTGAGAAAGTATGGCTATTACTAGCTTTAGAGTCTTCAGAACATAGAACTTAGGGGATGATGAATTTTGGAGTCATTTCTCAACATGACTGAAAAAAAATATGTATTTGTAAATGAAGAAATATGTAAAAAAGTATATCTTAGCTAATAGATTAATTATTAAATGAATTTGAAGAGTTAGCTTGAGGTATCTTCAAGACAATTGCAATAACCAAATCCTCAAGCACAGAACCATGATAATTATATGAGACCTTTCTTCATTTTTTCATGTGTCAATGGGTTGTCATGATTTCTAATGAGGTTATACAGAAGATCCTTACTTCAGATACTACAGTTTTCTTATAATGACTAGACAATTTAGATTAAACAACCTGGGAGACTCATTTAAGTTTCTAAGTCTGCTGTAGACTTCCTGTGTAATTTTGAATTTAATTTCACTGTACTTTAACTCCCCATCTGTTTTGAGAATGCTAAGATACTACAATAATGAAGGCCACATAAGAAATTAGACGTATGTATTGCAACCTTCCTTAGCAACAAAGAACTTTGTGGTTTTTTTTTCTTTTTTTTTTTTTTCTCCTTAGGAAGACTGATAATGATGGATATGCAATCTCAACATACTGAGAAGAAATGTTTTCATCTGGAACTGCTTGTGTATCTTGATTAACTGTATGTTTCTACAGTGGAAAAAATAAATTTCAGGGCCGTTAAGTGAGAACTTGTAGCTTTTTGGTTCAAAACTAGAACTTCAAAATTGTTACAGTATTAAATGTAAAATATTAATCAATTGTGCATACATTTAGAGAGTCTACATGCACAATGCTCACACGTGGAAAAGACTTTTTTAAAAAGTGTACTCACAAGTGACATTCATCATACCTTTCTGTACCATCTGTAATTAGCAACCTGTTTTGAGGATGCGTGTTCTGATGGGATGAATTTATTGAGACCACAGATATTAATTTGTTGATATTCTTTAAAAAAATGTTTTATGCTAAGACATTTTTAACTGAGATCAATTTATGGAACTTCTCTTCAATTCAGTCAGTTTTTATATGCTTTGTCCACCACTAGCCTTTTTCTTAATTTTATTCTACACTCATCAGTAAGACAAGACATTAAAAGCCCTATCAAGTGGCCATAAAAGAGGATGGAACAAGGATGGAGAAGAATGAAGTGAAGGGACCGAACCATAAAAAGAAATATGATTGCTTCTATCTCTAGTGTAAGTGATATAAGCTCTGATGCAATGTGTTCATCATTATGTATTTTTTCAGATACTGTGCAGATGAATGTAATTTATTCCAAGAATAATTTATAAGGTATTTCAACATTTTATTCTACACAGTAATAAATATGTGGAATGTGGTCCAGAATTCTGGCTGCTTCTGTTGCAGAGGAGCATTGCCCCCCTTTTGAGAACCTTTGATAACTGGCAACATTTAGAGAAGCAGTCAACATTTTACATTAGAAATTCCAGTGGGTGCATTATGTGTTGATTGCTTTCTGGGTCAATTCATTTTGTTTGCACAGTAATGGGATAGAAATGTAACTATGACAAATATTGAGCTCACAAAATCAGAAGGAAGATAGACCGCTCACTCCAACCATTGACTCAACAGTATTCAACCACGATTGATCCAGTTTAAGCCTCCCAGTGTGACAAAACAATGAGTGGCTCTTTCTTAGCCATTCTGCTTTTTGGAAATATAATTACTGCCACCACCACAAATCCCATGATGTGTTAATTGTTGACTAGTATAGTTGCATTTTTGCAAAATTATCAATAGATGGACAGCTGTTCATCCTTCCCATGCAGAACAAGTTCTAAGTAATACTGAGTTTCTATAACAAATCTGTCCTCTTATGAAGACCGCTGAAGTTTTAAGGTTATGGTTAAGGGATGGAAAGAAAGAATATGCTACCTTGGACTAAAATTCATCTGGAAAAAACAGAGAACCCAAAATAATGAACTGATCACACTAGAATACTTTTGGACAGAAGGTGAAATGAATCAGTTTACCGAAACGGCAAAGCAAATGTAAACGGACAGGATATAATTATCAGAGTTAGAATTTGGATAGCACACTGACATTCAGATTTACACTTGATGTAAACAATGGTACATGAAGCATGTCGACTTCTCTAGTACAGAGGCCCTGGTTTGATAACGACTCAGAGAGAGGAATGTTTTCTGCTGAAATACAAATGCCAATTGTTACACCTTTCTTTCTTTCTTTTTTTAAATTATTATTATTTTATTTCTGGGAGAAGATCATGGCCCTTCTTCTTGATTTTAGCTATTGATGGCTATAGTGTCAATCATAGATTTTGCCATTTCCTTTGTAAACCACTATACAACCACAGATCTTGCAGTAATCAATACATGAGTGATACAAGCCAAAGATATACATACCTGGAAGAAAAAATAATTAAAAAATTACTTTCAACCCTGAAAACTCCAGTTGGATCTGCATACCTCTAAAACTATTTCCCCTAAATTCTTCCTAAGAATTGTTTTATTTCCTGTAAACACATCCTGTATGATCCTTCCATTTCAAGAACACACAATGGAAAGCCGCTTTACTTCTCTCAGTCATAAATTGGAAAATGGTGTCTCTAAAAGCAGATCAATTGATATAGTTATTTATATGAAATATCATCCCTCAAACAAAAAGTAAAAGGCAAACATGGCTTTTATGTTTTTTTCATATTTTTTCATTTTGCTTAATTCAGTCTGAACTGAATGAAGTCTTTTAGTATACTGCTTCAGTAGATGTACTCCTTTAAGCAGATCCTGGGAGATCATGGTTTTGGAAAAAGCAGTTTTAAAGCAGGGCAAAGGCCATTCATCTTGGTCATTACCATTGTCAGATGCAAGCCTGTTGCTCAGTGGGATAGCATTCATGGAAACTACACTCAGCAAAGCTAGCTCTTTGATAGACGGCTCCCTCCCCTCATGAAGGGCAGACTTTCTGAGAAACACTTTTCTCCTTATTTCTTCTGCATAAGAAAGGAACAGATAAAGGTATCTATCCAGGATCTAACCACAAGGGAGGAAGTGAACCTTGCTTGGTCTTTGAAAGAGTTTTACTGGCTGTATGGGAGACTGAACATTTTTTTTTAGCACAGTAAGATAAACTGTCTGTGTAGACTTACACGGTACTGTAGTACAGACCAAGGTGTTTCATGGGAAAAAGTGACGTGTATTCACTTGGCAACCAATACACCACACCACCACTGCTAACAAGATTTATTATAACTAGGCAAATATTAGTGCCTTAAGAATTATCAGCATCTACCCATGTATATATTGTTTTACCTCTAGGCTCATTTCTGTTCTTCTCTGTGTGTATAGTCTAGTGAATTGGTTTACTAGGAGAAATGTTTCCTCAAAATAACCAGTAGATCATAAATATTTGCACCAGGACATTTTCAAATAATCCTATGTATTTATTTAGAGTAGAAGCTCAAGTCAAAGACTTGAAACGACATTATGAAACAAGCTGAGACGGTCTTCAAGCTGATGTCTTAAAGCAGCTTCCTATAACAGCTAAAATACAGAAAAATAGCTTAAATGCATATGAGACTCCAATAGGACAAAAACATGGAGGCTTATGTGGTTTATCAGATATTAGAGAAGTCCTCTGTATAGGTTTTTTAAAACCCAAAAGATTTCACAAAACAGATGGAAAACAAAATCTTAAAATTCTTTCTTTGTCCAGAAAGTAGTTTAAAGGGCTTAATAAATTCCATATTTTCCCTCCTCAGTTTCAATGGGAATGATCAGTTACCTAGAAGACAACTATGTTGTATTTAGTTAATCCAAATGTTGTGTAGTTGCTGACAACATTGAGACATGAAATATTGCAACTGACAAATTTTAGACTCCTGTCTCTAGATAAATGAAAGGATCAATATTAGTTGTTTCTTCCCTACTCCTGCCAAAGTCCGCATGTGGTATAGGAGACACACTGACGATGATGAATTTTGGATAGATTTATCCTTTTGCTGCTTCTTTGCAATGAGTTATTTATCCCACCTGCTATCTGAGTTAGTATATGGTTTAATGATTTGTGTATGTCTTTGATACAGCTACTTACAAAACAAAATTATCTACACTAGACACAAAGATTGTCACAGATTTATCTATGCTGTGAAGATGCTGAGATTGACCACATACTTCAGTCAAGACTAAAAAACAACAGAAGCAAACCACAATCACCCCATAATCTGCACTATTAGATAATAAGGTGATTGCTAATGACACTGCAACCCAAGATAAAGTTGAGGATTTTAGTGGAGGCAAGCCCCAAGTCTATATCGATTTTCCTGTTTGTCAGCATTTGGAAAACAGCCCATCTATTTTCATTTCAACTTTTCCTTGAGGTATTTAAGTTCCTTTAACTGATATAGGTATAAAGCATTCATTTTTGGATTTCTTACAGTTAAATTCATTCTTCAGGAATGAACTATTTCAATGTGCTGGGTTAAAGGAAGCCTCTGCAACTCACCAATATAATGAAAACTGGTCATTCATTTTCATTTGGTTTCTTCTCTTTCTACCAAAATGAATATCAGTACTAGAGATTCATTGGAAAAGGTATTTCTGGTACACTTGATCTAGTCTGGAGGGAGAAAGGAGAAGAAAACGAGTGGAGGGCTAGAGGAGTCAGAGAAATTAATTCAATCCATTCTTATCATCCAGAAATATTTGCATCATTTACTTAAAGAACAAAATTAAAACAGAACTGTTAGTGAGCATTACTTTTATCATTTTACTTTGATGTAGGAAAACAATTCCAATGTGCAAACTCAATTAATACAGAGAATTCGGTTATAAAACAGTCCAGTTTATTAGCCAGACAAAAGAATGATGGCTGTGCTATGATTCAACAAGGTAATTAGAGAGAAGACCATTCAATTAATGTTTAAAGTGTATATGCGTGAGTTTAACCAGCCCTTAGAATTAAAAAGAGAATAAAATAAACAAACGAACAAACAAACAAAACAGCAGGGAGGGAAGAAGGCAGGAGGGAGGGAGAAGATTTTTTAGGGAAGTGTTACAAAGAATTTTTTGCAAACAGTGTTTTTCAGGGGAAAAATAGATGCTGCAAAACATGACACAAGTTTCTAATCATGATTCAGTTAGTGGAGCCACATTTCAAAGAATCATAGAATAACTGATCCAACTATACTATGCTATACCATACCATACTATACTATTTCTCTTTCCCCTGAGCTTTGAAATAATTTTCTGCACTGTCCACATTGACTCTGTGACTAACTAGCACATTTCAGGTATTGCAATTATACCCTTCACTGATATTATAATGGTTCTCTCTTGGATTCTTTCTTCCCAGTTTAATTCATACTACTAAGCTATATACTATATATTTAGGTTATTTAATCTTTGCTCAGAAATCCTCTGGACTCCAATCATTCATGTTGCTCTTATCCACATCTTACATGTTTTTATTATGTCCTCCTTACCAACTCTGAGACTTTAAGGGCATGGATACTGATCAAGTTCAACATATGGGGAAGTATGACATCGATGTGAAGAAGGACACTATAAACATTTGCAGAAATGTAGGGTGAGGTTCTCCCTCACCACTACTACCATCTTCTTTAAAATGACTCCTAATCATAAAGATACAGAAATACTAACAGAACAATCAGAGGGTAGTATAAAAAGTTAACAAATAAGCCATTATCCCTTTATGAAGTCTTTGGTCTGCTCTAGAAAATACAGATTCTCATTTGCTTTTTATGGTTGCTATGAAAAAACCACCTGACACATATCAATAAAATCTGCATGAGATTCCTTTCTTCTGTGATCTACCTTATAATTTTATTCCATCTGTGATCTAACTTGTCTTTGTATCCTCTACAGTGTATAAGTTGCAGAATATGATGAACAGGGACTGACTGAATCACGATGTGTGACCTTTTGAAGTGCTTTAAAAACCTTAGCAAATTAACATGTATTAATCGTGAACTTCTAGCAAGAGGTGATACATTTAATCACTTACCTAGTACAATTATTGTTAGCAATAGAAATAATGTTCACAGTAGGAGCAAAAAAAAAAAAAAAAAAGGAAAAATTAGCATACCTTACGATCTACTTTTAAAAAAATAAATAAGCTGAGTCACAAAGTGTCAAGTGTATCTTTACATGACCAAAATGAAGCTGATTTGTTCCAAGGTACCATGCTGGTGACGTATACCCAAATCAAATAAGACAGCACACAGATGCAGATGCATGAGTTATAGGCTGTGAATTCTTGTAAATTAAAGCAACATCGTAAGGACAAAATATACATTTTTTTAAATGTGAGCTATTAAGAAATAATGCAAGATTGCCTAATAACACCCTTGAAGTAGGCCAAATTCCAGTAAACAGGCAATACAGTGTAGTTGTTAAAGACAAACATGGTTAGTTTGGCATAGTGTAGACAAAATTAATGTTTCAAGGATCATTCTTCAAGATCTTCCCTTAAAAATATGCTGAAAGTCATTTTATTTACCTTACTAGCTATTTTAAGACAGGTTAATCTTTATAAAAAAACTTTGCAGGAATTTGAAATAATATCTGCTCTAGAAACTGAGATCCTCTAGCCACAAGCAAGAGTAAAGAATACATAAATTTGTTCACTTTGACCTGACATCCCCTGGAAAAGTTTTGAATAAAGAAAATTCATATCAGAGAAGAGAGACTGAAAAAACTGGTCAGCTGTCAGTCTTTACACTAGCTGATAATCTTTTCACTGCCCATGACAATATTCAATAGGAAGATTTTGCGTTACAAAGAACAGTCATATAAAGGAACAATTATAAAGACACACTAAGTGTTAGGGGCACAAAGAAACTCCTAAGAAATCAAGGATGAGAATAACACATAGTGAATTATCTCTCTCTCTGATCTGCACAATACATAATATAAATGAGCATACTTTTATTTGATGGTAATTATTTTCTGTAGTAAATGTGATGAGCATGGTAATTTCAGTGTGGCTTCCAGACAGTGAGAACTATGAATTCTTATATTTGAACAAATTCAAAGGAAGCGGATGTTTCACAATACAGCATTTTGATAAGATATTTTAATTATGTGTAATTTTACTTTTGAATCTTTTCCAACTTCCTTCCTGACATCTTAAGTTAATTTTTAAGGTGCTGACATATACAAACCAAACAAATAAATAAATAAATAAAGCATTCCAGAAAATCTTAAGTAAGAAGCTACAGAATATTTGAATATTTCAGGGTCAATGTCAAAGAGGAAAACAAAACACACACACACAAAATCCAACAACAAAACTCATCAGCTTTTATAATTAAAAAAAAAAATCCTGTTCAAATAACTGTTTATCCATTTGCTGCTCTAATTCCCAGATAATGTAAATTTAAACACAGAAAATACTCATTTGTATTTTCTCTCTCAAATGTGGTTCTTACTCAAAAAAGGACACAAGTTTAGAAAATGTCTGTATTCCAATTAGTTCTTTTGTTTGTTCGTTTAATCTTATACATATCTACTCCTAGTAATAAAAGGGCTGAAATCTAGCAGAGGCAGTGAATCCATTTTCATAGTGTACAGAGATAATAATAAATCATCTTAAAGTCCAGGTTTATTAGAAATGACTGAAATACATTACAGGGCAGCAATAACTTCAATGGTTGGTTTACCAACCAGTGGGGTGGAATTAAAAATGCATTAAAATTTATAGAAAAGAAACTAAATAGCAGAGAGTTTAGATTGGTTTTGACATAGTTAAATGAAGCATTATTTTTCTTTGTGTGGTTAATAAAATAAAACCCTATAAAATTGGAGAAACATTCCATTTTGGAAGCTGAAAAGTGAAAAAAAATCCAATATTAATTAAATTTACTGCTTATTCCCTCCACTGCATGTCAGTGATGCATTTCAGGAAAAAAGCGCTATCAAAGGTTCTTCTCTCTGCTCCCCGAGAACATTAGCTACTCCCTTAGATTTTAACAAATAGTTTCTGTTCAAGCTTTGCAGATACACATGTAAACAAAGAAATACATTTGCATGGGAAGGTGAGTTGACCTACTCTAATAGTGAAGATGACATCTCATCAGTAATACAATTCCCTGACTCTCACAAGTTTCCCAGAGCTTGTCAAACCATTGGCCAAAAATTCTTCTTCACAACTAGAGGTGCATGAAATGGTAAGAATGGAAACAGAAGAAGGACAGGTTTGAGACATGCTTCCTGTATGAGAAGAATTTTTAAGAAACTTAATTTTTTTTTTTTAAGATTTTTTTTTTTTTAAGAAATGGTACTTAATTTTCTAAGAGCTGTGTGTCCCACTGGGACAGAGTCTGACAGTGAAACTACACAGCCATGCAGCCGTGGAGCTGAGCACAGGATTACTGGAGCTCATAGAACCACAAAGTTTTAGGAAGATACAAGGCTCTTCTTCTATGCAATGAGATGTGGTCTACATGGTAGAGGTGGCATAAGGCAACACGTTGCATGCCTTAAGTGTGGTAATAGGCACTGAAGATAACAAGTTATCAAAAAATACACTTTTTCCAACTCACATTGGAAACTCCCTTTAATTTTCAAGACTACTCCAGCTATTTCTAGCTACTGCAGTTCCTCATTAGCCTCTAAACTACATAGACATTTCTACCACAGCAAAATGACTGAAAAACTCTACCGGGAGTCTTTTACATTCATTTTATGTTGACCAAGAAATAACAAACAAACAAACAAAAACCACCAACAACAAAAACAGCCATTCATTGTAAACAATGGAAAGAGCAGAATAAAATTGCAATAAAATGCAAAATATTAACCAGCATAGTTAGACTCTGACAGAAAGGTTGTACTCCTGACAGCTACAATTTTAGAGTCTTATTTTACAGCTTTAACACTGAACACAGTCAAGACCTTTTCTCTCTGTATTTCTAGAAGCACAATATAAGACTTCCTGAAAATATTTCAGAAAAATCTTTAGAAATATTCCTAAGAATATCCTTACCACTCCTGGAAATCTGGGTTTTCATCTCTACAGTGTAGGTTTTACCTGCTCAGCTTCACATTCTCATTAGGCCCTTCTTGCTGGTAGAGAAATTATTGTAGCTCTACTAGTAGAATTCAGATCAACTAACAAGATCAGTCTTCACTATTTTGTAGACTGGCCTCTACCCCAAGCTATGTAGACCCATGTCATCTTTTGTTTGTCCACCACACAACTGAGATTCTAGACAATTTCTGTGAGTTCACGCAGCAGAACTCCCAAGCCCTCCAACAGAAGATCATGACAAATGGTAACTCATTAACTTCCTTTCCCAGTCCTGTCCTTTGGCAAGTCGTTCAGAAAACTCCCACATGGAACAAATTCCTAATTCTACTCTCACTGAAATAAAGGAGATAGTATTTAATATTCTCAGGTACAATCAGTATTTGAATGCTGCATTGAAAGATGAGTGCTTTCACCCAAAGAAAAGAAAATGAAATCTTGTCCTGACTTAAATGTTCATGAATCTATGAACTGCTGTACAGACATGAGCATTAATATATAATGAGAACTGGCTCTATCACTAGAATAAATTCAAGCATTTAGTCTATAAAACGATAAATAAGGTATGAAACTATCATCATATCATCACCAGAACCTTAAAGGATTGCTTAAGATTTTAAATTGCAAGTTCAGTATTATTAAGTATACTGCATACACCGTATTATTGAAAGAAGAAAATATTTCAATAGGTAATGTGTAGTCAATCTGTAGAATGTAAATGCTGAAGTTGATATCCAAAGGAGGAATGCTGTAGCCATGCAAGTTACAGTAGTACTATCTCATGTCTCAGCAATACAAACTGCTCATCCTGATGCTCATAAAGAAACCTCCTCTTTAGAGTAGTAGTAGGGGTTAGAAGTACTCATCTCACAGTGATGCTGGAATGTCTGAGCTTTAACTTCATCTGGGGGAGAAAAAACCAACAAACAAACACAAGAAGAAAATGCCAAAATGCTCTCTGAATCTGAAAAATTCATTTTTAAGATGTTGGTCATTTGATTGCTCAGAAACCTAGTGATGGACTGCTGAAAGTTTAATGGTTACACCATTGATTTCTATTTATGATAAGGAAAACTTGTCTTATTTTGTCTCAATCTTTATTATAGTATTTTAGGGAGTTAAAAGAGACATCCATAACACAACATTATGGGATGTAACCACCCTTAGTTTATAAAAAAGAAAATTTCAGGTGAAATCTTAGACAAGCATATTTCTTGTGCATCTAAGAAAAATCACATTTCTACCTGCATTGCATTCTCTCAACTTTGTCAAGGTTTCCAATAAAAAAGAACATTTACCCTTTAATATTAAATACAAGGTCAGACAGAATAAGTGATTGCAAATGGCCATTACTTTCCTGTCATCAGCCCAATTAAGGATTCCAGCTGTCAGGATCTAATGTTGCTGCAACATTAAAAATAAAGGGACATTCAGATGCATTGATCTGTATCAAAAGTGCTTTATTGGAAAAAAAAAAAAAGGCAGGAATTATAATTGTCTTGAAGTGTCAAGCTATCAAATGAAAATGTAAGAAGGAAGAAAGCAAGAGAGAACTCCCTCCATCGGTTACCCAGATGTCATTTGATACAAATAAGCTAATTCTTGCTGCACCCTCCATTACTGTCACCTCTGACCAAGCACCCTCTATTTGATCAAAAAGGCATCAAAAAGGTGAAGCTCTGCAGAATATCCAAGGACCTCATATGCTCTATCAAACCTAAAGTCATTAGATTTAGAATGTATCTCGTGAGGATTTATCTATGTCTCTGGATAGCTAGGCTTCCCACCGCCCTCACCCCCCTTTCTTTTTTCCTCCTCCACTAAAAAAAAAAAACACAAACGGACAGGTGTAAATGAGGAATAAAAAGTTGCAGCTGTACTGGTAATGTGGAGCACATCACAGAATCAAGCAAAACGATGATAAAATATCTGCATATAACAAGATTTGATTAATTTTTATTTCCTTTTATTTTGAAAATTTTCCAATCAACCTTGATGCAAACATATTTTAAAAATCCTATCTGGAAAAATCTGTTATTTAGCAAGCACTATCAGTCTAAAATAGAAATATAATTACCATTTTACTAACAACACATTCTTGTCCTTTCTATACACTTCGCCCTTTATCAGTTTTGCTGTATATGTTTCTTTTATTTTTTTATATATCTTCATAGTTTCTTTTTGTAATTTAACAGAGAGAAATTAACCTTCTGAAATAGAGAATGTTCAACAAAAAATTCTGACTTAAAAAAAGTTTGAAATGTAGTAATCACCATAAACATTTAAATGATAAAAAAATAAGAAAAATAATAAGAAAAATAATAAGAGAACAGAATAGTGAGAATAATCAATAATTCTCCAAGAACATAGACACTACTGTAACAGCTAAAACAATATATACTCTAGGTTCCGTATATATGTTGTGTTCAATATATTCTTACAGTCAGATTAGAAAAAGTTGTTTATTTCTTTAAAATTAATTGTATTCTTAAGCACATTTTAGTTCAAATTCATGTCAGGGTATCAGTAAACATTTTAGATCTTCAGTACATAAAGATCATAGTATCAAATGTATTTAGTCAGCTAAAAACAGACAGAAATCCAGTAACGTTTATTAAAGATCCCAAACAACAAACACCTTTAAGACCATTAGAAAATCAATGGTATTAGTTGCTTACTAATATTGTTTCTCTTGATGTCTAAATATCTTAGACATCAGCAGCTGTAAAGCTGCTCTGTTCCTTTTGATAATTGAAATACCTTTGAAAATTTAATTATTAGTTAATTTGTCACCTCCAAAGTAGCAGCTACATAAGAGGGAGAGTCTGCTTTTGTTAGGCAGTGCAGGTGTGTACACTCTATTTCAAGTTCACAGTACAGGGATAATTCCTGCACTGTCATGCAAACTGAGAGTAGCTTTTTGACCTTTGCTTGATTTCTCAACTGCCAGATTAGATAGTCAGCCTGTTGGCAAATGTTTGAGTTGAGCTGAGATCACACTTAGATAACAGCTTTTGAGATCGTGTTGATGGTGTATATATATATAAAATATTATTTCATTGAAATACTGCAAACAATATCAAATTCACTGCAATAAACCCCATCTCGTCTGTTGGCAGACCTTCTTTCATCATGGCTGTTTCTGAGAGTTAATATAGTGCTTTCAAAAATACAAGTCAGAGGATTTAAGTACAGAGTCCTTGCAAGTGGGATTTACTTTTATATATCTTATTTAGGCATCTTGTCTACTGCTAAACACTTCACATCTTCTCGTAGAATCATTAAAACCTTGGAAACCCTTCTGATGCCACTGTAACATGTTGTTAGCAATACTTCAGTAAAATGTATAAAAATAGTAAAATACCACCAGTCAAATTAAGAGTTTTAAAATGTTAAAAGAACCTGTAGAGTTAACATAAATCAATTTTCTATAGCATTACTTTTCTTTAGATGCATGCCATCTAAAGAATAAAAGATTTCCTAGATACCTGAACTTCACTTGCTGGTTTGGTTGTGTGGTGAGTTTATTTTTGTAACACAATCTAATAATATTCCTTTGGTACGTGAAGTAGCCATGCTAGAAGGAACATGAAAATAAGACTGATATTTGTTGACATCCTGCACTGGATATTTTAATCTAATTATTATCTATCATACAGAATGACAGCTTGAATCCATATTTACAAAACACAGACACAAAAAAGAGTTGATATTTTACTTTGCAGGTTTCTGAAATATAAATATCAAATGCAAGTAGCAAACATTCACACTTATATTACTTCTATAAATCTTGAGGCATTTTGCACCTTAAACTTCTATGCCTTTACATGGCAGGCTATTTTATAATTTGGTAAAATTAGGTCCTGCCAACCATTCATTTTTGAGAATTTCATGATGACATTCAAGAGCAAACAGGCCTTGTTCACAATACTTTGACAAACTTCTGAGATCCCTAGTTAGGTTCAGATAATCTAGCTTTTTCTTCCATTTTCAAGTGGAGAATGTGTTCCCTTTTCTACATCCCAGTCCTCATTGTACAGTGAAGTATGACAGCTGTTTAACTGCACAGTAAGGATGAACATAGACCTTTTTCTGAACACAGCCTGGAAAAAACAGATCATGCTTAAACCGAATTATCTGGCTGTCAGCAGATATCTGTTGAGGGCTCTCCTGTAGCTGGAAAGTCCTCAACTCTACAGACATCAGGCATTTTTGAGGATTGAGGAATGCCCTGCCTATCATCAGCACAGTTCAGAAAACTCACCAATTTACCTTGCATGCTCCCAATCTATCATGACAATTATTTTGATTATCTACTTGGAGTAGATAATACCACTTTTTTTTTTTTTTTCCTTAGGCAGAAAAGAGTCAAACAAGCCAAAATTGTCTCAGACCACAGCAAAAACTTGTTGCAGACGCAGAGACAGCAACTGAACTCAAGCTATCCAAGTCTCAGAAAACTGCTGGTTATTCTTTCTACACCATCCTATGGTTCCTGACCTCTGCCAGCATCGTTGGCTACAGGATGGACATTCACACTGACCACCTTAGATCAACAGTCCTGTGTGAATGCAGATTACCGTATACACAGAAATAGGAAGCACTCTGCTGAATAATGGGTAAACCCGGTATTATTGCTATTCTGATTCTGTACTATGTATACGCAGAAACACATTTGGCTCATGGTTCTCTAGGCTTGCCTGTTGCCAGACATACTCAATGTACCACTTCAATTCTCTTGTTTCCCAAGGTGCTATGAAAATAACAGTCAACTATACTATTGTACCGCAATATAACATATTCATTCTTTCCCTTCTGTTAAAGACCAATTGGTATTAAAAACAGCTGAAAAGGCACTGGCTGTCTCAGTAGTAGTCTCTCCCCACAATTTCACTCTGAAACAAATGCAGTGGAGCAATTGAATTAGGCAGACATTTTCCTTCTATCCAACATACCAACTATAACAAAAGCTTTTTTATTAGAAAATAAAGGTGTATTGTCCTGTAGGTAGAAGGAGTGGTATACATATTCTTTAGAGAGGGGGAAAAAAAAAAAACAAAAAACAAAGCATTTTAACAGTGAACACGTTTTTCCTCATTTAAATACTGCTTTAAAGAAGGCAAGAGAGGTGCATTTCTAAGATTATCTTTGTAGATATTTTCAAAATAGTAATTTGGTGGCATAATAATATTTCAGTTTGATCTATCTTGCACCAAACACAAAACGCAAGCTGTTTCTACTAACTGCAGAGAAATCTGTAGATACTCAGTAACTGAAAATAAAGCCAGAATTTGCTCAGTACAGACACATACAGCCAGCAAATATTTTAAACTTTGGTCTCTCTGGGGCGAAATTCACCCTATGCTGAGAGCGGGACAGCACTACTACCCAATTAAATATTGGCTTATTTTTTAGTTGGTGCACAGACTTTGTACTAATGCTCTGTTAAAGAATGACTCTCAGCTTCTGTAGCTCATTTTATCCAATAAATAAATAAATAAAATTAAATAGGTTCTCTAATTGCTCTCAGGACTACTATGAGATGTACTTTGTTAAGTCTGAATGACCTTGAGGTTCAAATACAGTAGCATCTGTCCAACTTCCAAGTATAATCCTTTAAAATGAAAGCTTAACTGTGGGTGTTCCACAAGCCTTGAGTGTGGGCACTCTTGTCCCATCAGGAAAGATTGTGATCTGCAGTCACAACAATCCTGGACTGTGGGTAACCTTCACGCAGCCCAAGCAGCAGAACCTACATTTCCAAAACTCCACCCTAAAACATAGAGCTGTGTGGTGAGGTAGCAAGGGGAGTTAACAATGACTGGTGAAGATTATGCTCTCTTTTCTACAGTTCCTGATGGTATAAGCGGGCAGAGCAGAGAAACAGAATAAGCATTAGTGTATATGTCCGGGCAGGGAATGAAGCAAGCAGAGCTGAGCCAAAAATTATCTCTGATTTCTTCATCATTTTATTATTTTCACTGAACATCAATCCTTCTATCATTTTGCAGCAATTGCATGTTTTCTGTTTTGCAAAAATAAAAACAGAAAACAAGCAAAAAACCTCTACATGCTGAAAATAACCACTTTGATCCCCTCAGGCTTTGAAGCTTGCAGGAGAGTCCATTCTTTTTATGACAGGATGTACTGGGTTATTGGTTCACATTGTCACTGTTTGAATAAGGGTCAGTGAATTTTAACATTTCTACGGCCTTCTATGGCCTTTTAAAAGTTTATTGTGAGATGAGCCTAAGAGCTCAGTGTAGCATTATCAGAGTCTGACTCTTTCTGTTTCGGTTATAAAAGGCAAAGATGATAGATACTTGGAGCTGGAAATCCTGTTTGTTCTCACGATGAGAGAAGTCAACAAATGTAGGTGCTTATTTATCATGGGCTTTCTACCAGCCTTTTTTCCTGTCTTGGTTTTGTTTGTTTGTTTCCCTAGAGCATGGACATGAGCACTAAACCATAGAGCTATGCAGGATTTTGGAACAAACTCAGATTTCAGAAGTGGAATAATGGCCTGCTCTGACATAGTCCCCACAACCAGTAACAGAAAATGCAGACGGATCACACAGGCAATTAAAAGAGCTAAAGAAATGGAATCTGGCTTCTAGCTATGCCTTGTGCATACCAGTTTGAAACTGTGGCATCCATAAAAATAATCCATATTCTTAAAAGGGCTAAGCATTGCTGGGCAGGGTAGTTTCATTCCCATCAGAAACTGAACCATTGGTTTTCCAGCTGATTATTAATTTAAAGACGCTACCATTAAGAGTGTTTAATCAGCATAAACTCCAGGCAGCAGGACCAACTTTTGTTATAGCCAAGACATGAATTTTCACCCATTGTGATGGCATTTTACAATTTAACTAAAAGTTTTGTCACAGTTGACTGCATACTTAGCTCTTATCCTTCTGTCCCATGCTTTTGCTGCTTATTCTGTATTGGCCCCCTATGATTTATACAGTCCTGTAGGCTGGTGAAGGAGCTGAAAACCCCTTTGTCCTGTCAGAGCCAGAGCCCATCGGGGTGCATACATTGCCCTCCCTCCTCTGGAACCCCCCCAGTTTAACTTTGCACTCAACATCAACTAGAAAACTGAAAACTTTAGAAGGAGCCAGCATTGTTATTCAGTGCTTCCTCTCCAACAACTAATCATGACAAAATTAAATTTAAATGAATCAAAGTAGATATACTTTCAAATTATATCACATTGCTGTAGATGACTTTGGTTTTTTTAAATAATGTTTATGTTTCAGTTTTCTGCAAAGGACTCTTATTTCAAAAAATATAGAGAAATGTACTTCAGAAATAAAAATATAATTATTAGACAAACTGGAATTTGGACATAAAACATAAGAATTTACAACAACCAAAGCATTACAAAAACTACCTGAAAGCATTAATGAACGCAAGTGATTTTTATGCTTACAGAACCTTAATCCTCATTCAGAATGCATATACTTCCTATTATTTTGAAAGAGCAATTCTAGAAAAGCAGAGGCTACATATTTTCTCAGTCACATGGTATGATTATTATAACCCATGTATCAATATGATTTAACCCTATAAATCTTTCACAGCTTCTCCTATGGTAACAAGATCAGAACAAGATTAATCTCCTGAACTGTCCAAAAAGACAATCATTAAAATACCTGGAAATCCATAGCCATATGGTGTTAGAAAATGTCCAGCCCCATCAATCACCACAAAGCTTTATTTATTCATGGCTTTAATGGGCAAATTTACTTTAACCATGCAGCAGACTAGCAACATATGCTACACAACTGCTACCACCTTCATGCCATTATAGAAAGCAGCACGAATACACACATGCAAGCTGTGTCTGATCTAATGATCAATGTGGGCATCAAGTGATCCTCTGATTAAAGCCGCAGGATATCCTAAGGCACGTGTTCATCAGTTCTCCACATACTGAACGTAAACATTTGTTGCTACCTTTCTCCAATTTTTATGAGGAATAAGAATAGAAAGGGATGAATTTATGAATAAAAACTCTAAATTTACTTTTTAATTCTCAGTATATAAAGGAGGGTGCAAGATTCATTGCCTTTAAGAAAAGAGAGTTATTTTCCTTAAAAACATTCAGCCTTGTGATGAGACAAAACGTAGTACTTAGGGGCCTGGTTTTGCAGTCGGCTTACATCATTACAATTAGCCTCAAATTTTCTGACCTTTGTTATTTCTACAGCACTGTATTTTCCTAGTCAAAAAATTCAGTGAGTACTTTCCACTTCTTTGGCTCTGTGAAAAAAACAAATCTGGTTCAAGGACAACATAGAATCAGTAACATGGTCAGGAGGAGTTTTGTCTTACGTGTCACCAGATTAAAATCACAATATATTATAGGAAGTCTGCATTTTTAGATTTTGAAGTATAGATTTCCAGTGGACATATAAGTGAGCAGAAAATGCCTGGCTAATCACCCATGCACAAACAAAACAGAACAAGTGCCATACTTATTGCTGAAAAACTCCTCTATCTCTTCCCACCCCACATCCATTTCAGTGGATTAATCCAAATTTAATTGACAAGAAGTCTCCAGGCATGGAATAATGGTATCCATCTGGGAGATTGATGCCAAATAGGCAGCTCAATTTTGCACTTACATGTTATCTGTATCAGATGCATTTTCACATACTTCTCCGGGGGGAAGAAAAAAAAAAAAAAAAAAGCCTTCAAAGATCACCAGTGTTCTCTTGAAAATGGCAGTTTTGGCAGCAAGAGATGTTGATAGACTGTGTCTCTCAAGCAGGGACAGCTAAGTTAAAGCTGAAACATTTGAAATATTGCCTACAAAAACAGTGTCTCAGATTGAAGTCCAATCCTAGAAACAATCAATGTAATTTTATTCTGAATATATTCCTTTCTCATGTGCAAAAATGGAAGGGGAAGGGGAAGAAAAAAGGGTGGAATATCTTAAAGCTGTAAGATCTGGAGGGTCTCTGTTTGGGCTCACTAGACTTCAGGTAAGCCAAATTAGATAAGTGTATGCTGGTGAGGACCTCACCTCTCAGATGGTGTTCAGGGTCCAAAGACTTACTGAATAGCTGAGGAAGCTTTGA
Source organism: Anser anser (assembly GCF_964211835.1). NCBI lineage: Eukaryota > Metazoa > Chordata > Aves > Anseriformes > Anatidae > Anser > Anser anser. The sequence continues at coordinate 15,701,009 of NC_139725.1, read as the reverse complement.
GAGTGGTCAATAAGCTGGATATAACAATGGTCCTTGTGCTCTGTTGCAAGACTTTTTTGGGGCAGAAAATGCATTTGGATAACAAGACGGCAAGGTAATGTTACTTATCAGCATCCTGTAGCATTTTTTTTCCACCTCTTCTTTCTTCTGAAATTACTCAAAAGCTGCTTCTGCCTCATGAACCTAAAAGTTGATTACTCCCATGTAATAAGTGTCTTTGGTCTTCAAAAGTGTTACAAGAAATCTTTTGGTACCAGCTGGATGTCATCAGTAAATGGGAGAGTAAACTGTCTATCACTATTTCCTCACCATTCATTCCTCAGGCAGTAACTGTAAGAAATGCACAACTTTGCTGACCATTTTATCTGCAAATTTAAAGCAATGCGGCAATGAATATTAACAGCATTGTTGCTATGTAAAGGTAGCATGATACTGATACATGGCTAAAAGCACAAAAATAAAGGGATATTCCATCTCCGGTTAATGTCATTTTCCCACTCCTCGATCCCCTTTCCCCACGCTGCTTTTCATAATGTGTGGCTATTTTACATGTATTTCTCAAGAGGAAGGTTTTTATTACTAAATCTTTATACAATTTTCCAGCAGTAGATCAGATGTTTATGCCCATACTCTGACTTCTTTCACACTGCATTAGGGACATAAGAAGGAAGATCAGCAATTTGGATTGTGTGCTGTTGTCTACAGCAGATTCCACGTATTACCTAGAATCGCAGAATATCCTGAATTGTGAGGACCCACAAAGATCATCAAGTCCAACTCCTGGGACCTCAAAGGACAACCCAAAAATCAGACCATGTGTCTGAGAGCATTGTCCAAGTGCTTCTTTAACTCCAGCAGGCTCGGTGCCATAACCACTGCCCTGGGCAGACTGTCCCAGGGCCCGACCACTCTCACCGAAGAACCTTTCCCTAACCCCCAGCCTGACCCTCCCCTGTCCCAGCTCCATGCCGTTCCCTCGGGTCCTGTCGCTGTCCCCAGAGAGCAGAGCTCAGCGCCTGCCCCTCCGCTCCCCTCATGACAGAGCTGCAGGCCGCCATGAGGCCTCCCCTCAGCCTGCTCCGCTCTGGGCTGAACAAACCAAAGGACCTCAGCTGCTCCTCATGTGTCTTGCCCTCCAGACCCTTCACCATCTTTGTAGCCCCCCTTTGGAGGCTCTTTAACGGTTTTGTATCTTTCTTATTCTGTGGTGCCCAAAACTGCACACAGTACTCAAGGTGAGGCTGCAACAGCGCAGAGTAGAGCGGGAAGACTGTGGAAGGCCTAGGAGTCTGTTATGAGGTGATGATTACAGATGTATCGCCGTGTATTATTTAATGAGCTTCCTACCAAGGCAGGTTAGACACACGTCAGTAAGACGCACTTTTACTTTAAAAGAAAACATGATTTATATCTATCCTAATGATCACAATTTTATGCAATCATCAAAAGTGATATGAGCAATAAATTTAAATAAAAAGCATGGTCACCTGCTATCTCTCATCTATCTGTAAAACTATACTATGTTTTGCGATGTAGTATTCTGAATCACAAGTTTTTTTGTTCAGAAGCAGAAAAAAAGATAAACATGTTGAGTTCTTATGGTTCCAGACATTCCAGAGTCATCTGGACTCTGTGTTAGCTGTCCATGTGTACTTTAACAGTTAACGACCACCTTCTTCTGTGGCCATGTTCTGAAATGAAAGTAGCTGTGTCTGATGGACTGTGCATCCCCATCCTATAGATTTGTATTTTCATTAAGTTTTATTAACTCATCTTTATTTGAGCATACTAGTTACAAAGCTTTTTACTGAGGCACAATCAAAACAAGTTGTGATTTGCAGTATATGAAATCAACATGAAAGGACCCAAAGACAACAGAGAACTGGTATGGGCATCAGTGTCTACACATTACAGCTGGAGATCAAATCCATACCAATCTTGAAAGATAATTTCTAATAACTGAGTCTTCCAATGCATACATAACAGATAATGCAAAATTTCAGCTATGATTTTTTCACATCAGAAACATTTAGCATGTGGAGCTGGGAACGGCTACTATATATTTATCTCAAAAAGAAAAGAAAAGAAAAAAACAGTTTAATGAAATTCTTTAGCCTGTAATTAAACATATATTTTATTGCAAGATAAACTTGCATTCCATTTTTTTTCTTTTTTTTTTTTTTTTTGGATTAAGGAACTAATTATGTCCCTTAGAAATCGATTTTCAATATACCTTATTTTCACTGACACAAGATTGCTGTATAATTCTAATCATCCTCATTTACATAAATACCCATTGTCAGTTCTCAGGGACCTGCCAGTCTCATTGAGCTTCTCATATTGTCACTATGTGTCAAAAAGAAAGCATCATGCCTCACTAAATGACATTTCAAATAGAAACTTCATCCCAAACTGAAATGGAAAATAATTTTAAAATAATACTAGCTAACAGCCTTCTGTGGCTTTTCAAAATCCTTTCTGTTTTACGGAATCCGAAGTTAATTGTTTTTTTTACAGCCACTCAGGGAGAGAGTAACTACACTTTTTAATTCTCAGGCACACGAGTATGGTCTAAAAGGTTGTTAAAAGTGACTACGCAAAGGATGACTTCTCTTTTTGCATCTTAATTAATCAGATTCCTGACAGATACGATGGTGGACTTGAGTGTTTTTTGTGTAGTTGGGCCTTCACTGAGCAAATATTTCAAGTAGTAGATAACATATGAAGACACATTTAAAAAATAGAGCAGAAACCTATAAGGAAATCTCAGAAAACATACAGAGATTCCCATTACAAAACATGCTATCATAATTGCCTCCACTGACAGCAATGACCTTGCTTGAAAATTCTGACACATCAATATGACAAGTAAAGGAAAATATCCAAGTTTTGATACCCAATTTTGTTGCCAGTTCCATAGGACAATTGGCTGTGGATATGGTTAATCACTCCACTCATGCATTCATTCTTCACAAATCTGCCTTTCCCCACATGCACAGTGTTTATGAAAAGGATTATATAATTTGACTGCTTACAATTGCAATGGCTGCATTTTATGACCCATTCACTCCAACAGGGAGTTGTGCTTTTAGGTACATAATCTAAGTGCAAAAACTTTTAAGCAAACATTAAGCTGCTGGTAAAATAGAATTTACTAGTAAATCCAAAAGACTCTACCTGAGGTTTCAAAAGCATATAGACAATAGTTTTGTGCCAATCAAGTAAAATCTCAGCTAGGAAGGTGAGCTTAGACACAGAACCATGATCATGCAGCTACACATTTTTAGGTTCTTAAACTAAGTCTGCATTAATTCTGGTTTCTCTGGGGCACTTTCATGCTCAGTGAAGCCATGTCCTAAGGTAATAATTTTTAGCAAAAGGAATTTCCTTTCCATCTTGTTCTTGTATATTGCCCTATGCACTAGAAAGCAAATAATTCACATTACTCTTCTCCCAGAAGTACTGGGACATCACAAGCTTAAAGCAATAAATACAGCATTCCTTTTCTCTACCAGATAGCATTTTGACACTTGTCTTTGTAAGCTTAAGTTGAGAATCTTACCTTTCAGAGTTGTTGCTTTTTTGTTTTCTTCTTATGCAGTGTAAAATTTTAAACTGATTTCAGGAAGGAAACTTCACAGAAAATATAAGACTAGCAGTATGGAGCAGATGGAAAAAACTTTAATATAAATATATACAATTATTCTACAGGAGGGGGAAAAGTTGGTTTGCCCCCTCTTCAGGCTTATTATTTTTTCCTCTTACTCAAGGGTTGTTTCATTTTTCTTTTGCTACATCCCAAAGAGAAATCCCTCCAGAGTTTGTGAAATTGCTGTTGTATTTACATTATTGCTACAAGAGCTTTGGCCAACACTTTTGTGGTAACAGGCACTTTTGGTGGAACTTTTCAGTAAACCAGCTGAAACTGTACTGAAAGTTTTTCTAAACATAAGTATGGAGCAGTCTTTATGTTTACTCTCCAGTTATGTGGAAAATGATTTAAAAACTATTTTTATGTCTGAAGAGGCAGATTGACTTCCGATGGAATTTTAGAAGTCACCTACCTTCTATACCATATGACAGGGTTACTTTATTTCTACATAGAGCATTTGTTGCTCTTCTCCCACTTTCTTTGTATCTATCTCATTTACATTATAGCACTTTCAAGTCACAGCCCTGAAAGTGTCATGTTTCATTTACTTAATGAGTATATGATAATTTATGTCTGTCCTGTTGCTTGATGGTGCATAAATGTTTGGCTAGATTCATCAGCTTCAATTTGCTTTCAAAGAAAAGATACTCAAGACTTGCAAATGTTGAGGAAAATGATAGCACTTTGAAAAACAAAGCATGACCAAATAATGAAGATACATTTCTGATTTCTGCTTTGTGAGGATTCTCTAGTTTAACTGAATAATCAGGTTCGCAATAACAAGATATTCTCTCATTATTACTAACTCATTTGTAACATTTCAGAATTTTTGAAGGGGATTTTTTTTTTTTTTTGTAGTATTTTAGAGGATGCTGGAATCTAAAATACGTGTTACATTTGACATGAGAATGATTTTTCTTAACTTTTGTGCACCCTATTTTTCAATTTCCAAGACATTCTGCAAATGGTACTCAGTTTAAATTTCTGTGACGCAGTGCAATCTGTATTACGGACATTTTATTTTATTCCTCTGTGTATGTTACATTCATTTTGACTGACCATAGGCAGTTATTCCAAATATGGAATGCCAAATATCCTATTCTGAAGCATTACTGGTTTTACTGTCCTGCTCTAGTAACAAAACAAAAAAAAAAAAAAAAAATCCACACCAAAACAGAAAACAAAGAAGAGAAGAATATAAACAAAAATACTGAAGGCAAACATGTAAGTGAGGCCTTTCAGAGTATATTTTTAAGGTGCTATCATAGAAACAGGCAACATTTTTATTAAAGGCCTCACTTTTCACATTAAGTGTGTCATTTTCTCCTGTTTTCTGCTTATTCCTTAAGCTGTTTCCATTCACTGTTTTCTCTGCATTCCTTTGCTAGGCTCTCAATTCTGCATGCACCATCATAATTTGTGTCAGAATAAGGTTCACATTGCCTCTGCACAATTCTCTGAGGGAGCAAATCAACTAGAGCTCCAGAGCAAATTGCTGTGGAACTCATACTGTAAAAATCAATGATTTCTGATTCTAAAGGTGTGGTGGTGGTGTTGGTGGTGGTGTTTTGTTTTGTTTGTTTTTCCTTTTTTATCTCTCCCCAAGTCGCCCTCCAATGGAAGTCATATCTCCAGTTAAAACTAGTAAGAACCTTACCGTTTGTAAGGAGCCTTTTTGTTTCCTTGATGCCAAATATCCTAATATGCCTCACTCTCTATACCTTCAGCTAAAAACCAAAAGCAAGACTTTCAGAATCTCCCATAAAGGAGGTATTACAGTGACAGTCAAAGTTGTTAGATTTTTTCTGAAGTACCCTTCCTAAAGCAGGCGGCCACTGGAAGATGAGGCATCATACAGAGGACCACAAGTCATCTCAATGGCAACAATGATTTTCACAGAGGTGGTAGGCCGTATCTTATTCTATTTCCTTATATTTCACCATGTGGTGGTCCCTTCTTTGCTTCTCTCCTGTTGAGTTCATCTTGATCACTCAAACAGAGTTAGTGGAATAGTAGCAAAAACTAATACACGACTAATATGAATACTGTGGCTTAGCTTGGGAAGAAGTCAGGATTGAGCGTGCACAGCTGAAGGGTTTTCTGGCATGTCATCTGCAGAAAGCTCCAGCTCTCTGAGCAGCTGGAAGAAACACTGCAGCTGTTACAGCCCTGACAATCAGCATGCTCTGCTGAGGATGGCTGCTCTGCAAATGGTCCGTTGTGGCATACACAAAATATTCATTGGCCATAAGTGAAAAACAAACTGCAGTTTGGGAGCTTCTGATGAAAAGAATTGTCCTCCTAATACTGGAGAAAGCTGGTTCTAATCCCAGTTTATAACCACATTTTGTAATTAAAAATCAATGTAAGTGCAGCAGGAAAGATTTTTTTTTTCTGGGCTTATATTGACTTGTCTAAAAATGTGTTTTAAAGACAAAGAACTGCATAAGGTGTAATTTTCTTTGCAAAGTTCTTTAATATCACTACTCAGGGGAAGGTAAAATAGTAGCACTACTCCAGCAACAGTGTTGCCCTGAGACTGAAAAGCTGGTAGCTTCTCAAACACCTACCCCCAAAAAAGACAAGTGTGTTCGCAATCATGGTGGCAGGTCCCACAACAAACAAGCGTGCTAGACACAATGATCAGGAACGTCACACACCACTGATCCTTGTGGGTTAGGACATTTTATCTTTCCAAAGTGATGACAGATGGATCTTAATGAACAGACTCCTCAAGTGGGAAAAACAGAAACCAAAGGTCAGCAAATGAAGTACAGAATAAAAGATTTGGATGTCTCTCAAAGGTTAAGACTGTGAAAGCCTTAAACCATCAACTATATTTATACAGTTGTTTTCACCTTGAAGTGAGAGTGTTCCTCATGTGTGTGGAAAAGTCTCTTTATGGAAAACCAAAATATAGCTATCTCAAAGATGGAAAACTGAGCCCTGCACGTTTTGATGGTTTGTTTCTTTGAGGTTTTGGGGCAGAAGGGGACAGCTATGTGTGGACTACTTTTTTTTTTTTTTTTTTTTGAACCAGTTTGGTGCAACAACAGAAAGATGCCAGAGGAATTTAAGGATGCAGTATACAATCATCAGGATTAAGAAGTAGACTGAAATCTGAGCTTGATACAAGATTTCTTGAAAAATCTCCTGGTCAAATTCAATCTAGAATGACCACAGTCATTAATTTGCCAGTTAGTAAATCCATAAAGACAAGCAACAACTATTTACAGCTATTGCAAGAAGCTGAGACTCATCAAAGTTCCTTTTTGAAATATCTTAAACGACAGAAAAGAACGGGCCTTCTCACATGACAGGACACATTACAGCACTGCTCCTACAACAGTTTTTTTAAACTAAGACATGAACATCAGAATTATTTCATTCAAGTGAGCTCTTCTGTGTTTCCAGTTGATACTATCACATTTCTAACATGAAAAGTAAAATGTTATGGTACTTAAATGTTAGATCGTAATGAAAGCAATTTATCTTCGACTGCCACTTATTACTTACGATTAAAACAGCATCTAAGTTCAATACTAGGTACAATATATATTGTTGGAGCACAGTGGGCATTGTTCATATCTCCTATTTAGAAAGTGCACTGATGTAATAAGCTTTTGTAGAATGTCAGTAATCTAAGAACACCCACACAAATTCTCCAAGATTGCATGTTATTATATACACTGTAGGCAGAATTATCACACCTAATTAAACATTACAGAGTGAGCTTTCTTTGTACCTTATATGATAGCCTCTAAGTCGTGATGCTCATCCCCAAACTAGTTATCTATATCAAGGAACAAATAAGATCTGATTCTTCACCATCAAAGCAATTTTATATCTTTTTTCTATCTGGTTACAATCAACAGAGTCAGAATCAATAAAATGTATGTGCAAGCCCAGTTACAAACACAAGGTAGTAAAGAATTTGATTTGGGGAGCATTATATATTTCATTTGCATTCATTTTGCTTTGTAATAGATTGCAATAAGGTTCAGCAGAAAGCAAAAGTGGATTAAATGTGACCTAAAACTTTAGAGTGAGAAACCCACAGCCAATGTTCCAAGTGTACCAGAAGTTCTGGGTGGCAAGATCAGCAAGTTTTCATGTAGGTAAGAATGAAACGAGTATTAATACTTAATTTATTAAAAAAATACAGTGTGTATAAATTATTGTTGTTCTGTTCTCATTGTATCATATAACTGGCATCCTATATTTTTCTGTTTCTCTATATGACATGGAATTTATGGCTTTCTAGTTTCACCCTTGCCTTAAACACTGCATTTTTTTAATTTTAATTTAAAACCATTAGCACAGTCTTGAATACACAATGAGAAAAATTTGGGTGTATTAGATACCTATGTGTAAGTGTTACAAGTGTTACAGGAAACTGTCATTCACAGGAGAGGCAGTGTCATTCAACGGCTACTTTGGTTTACTTCTGTAACTAGTTTATGATCAGGTACCCAAAAGTCACTTGTAGATACCCTGCTGCTTAGATATTTTCTTGTTACCTATTTTCAAGAGCTAAGTGTGCTCTGGAAACAACTTCTGCAAGACCCTTCCTACTAGATCTTCATTTCCTGAGACACTTCTACTAATAAGTACCAGAGGCATTTTGTAAACACATATTTCTAGGACAGCTATACACTGATATTTATATAATCTTCCTAGATACACCAGATGGTTTAATTATAATAACTAAATTTGCCAGATAAACACTACTGCTTGTTTTATACATGCATTTTTCTGTCAATACCTTGTCTTTTTAGGCTAAATGCTTCTGTGTAATAGCTAATTATATTCTGTGAAAAAACAAATAATCCTTTAACCCTGCAGCATTTGGGCCATCATTCTCTCTCAACTACATATGCTATAGCTGACACTACTAAATATCCTTTTCAACAGCCAAAAGAGAAAAACCTTTTTTTTTTTTTTGCTACACAGTAATGCACATAGCATGCACATTATTTATTATTTATGAAGACCCTTCATTTGTAAGTCATGCACTAGAGCGACCTAAACCAGCAAATGGTACGTGCTACACGGTGCAGGCTATCAACTAACCATACCGCTGTGCAATTCAGACAAAAGAAGCAGCCAGTTTTTTATTAATCTAGCTACTTGCCACGCTGTGGCTACAGAATTTATCAGTTTTGGTTTTGAATAGCCTTTTACTTCGATATCTTTTTCGAAGTGTAACTTCAAAAGTAACCCACAGTGGATATGTGGGTCAAGATAAAACGAGTATCTTTTTTAACATTCTCCATGAGCTCTGATATACAGGGTTTAACCAAAGTTCAAATGCAGCACTACAGAAAATACAGGTGCTTTGCAGACCACAAAGAAAGTTTGGATATTGAGGAGGAGGTTTCTGAAACTTGCCTTGGTACCCTCACTGCCTAGAACCTCTAAATCATCGCCCCACAGCATTGCAGGTTTTCACCTGTCATTTTAAGTACACGCACTGCTATGCCTTCTCTTCTTATTTTTTTTTTAAAGTATAAATAAAATAAAAGTAAAAATAAAAAAGTGAAATAATAGATGCCACAAGTTAATAATTGAAATCTTTAAACTTTAAGTAACTTTAAAAAACTCAGATGCTGACCTATGATGCTCCTGGCTTCCAACATCACATTACCACCAGACTTTGAATAGGCAACAAACAAATACATGGAGAAGCAGACAACCCAGAAGAGAAGTGCACTCTCAAAGTATTTTGGGGACCATTGTTTGCTCAGTCTCCCCATCTCATACTTCTCATTGCATTCCCTTGCACATGGATGCTACTCAGCAGGCATGGTCATCTAGTACAACTGTTTTTGCATCATCCTCGTATTCCTTCCAATTTTCATGTGGTTACTGCATGAACACAAGACGTTTTGCATTACCTGCCACAAAGAGTTATTTCATCCCAAGCACAAAGCAATCTTTACAACTCCCCTGCTGAGGCTAAATTTGTGCCAAGCAGATACCACAACCAAAGGCACATAGCATCATCATGTCTGTGTCTCAAGGCAACAAATGCTAATCAGAGTTAGCTGAATTACCTGGATGCCAAATACATGGTGATTACCTAACAGTTTTGATCTGTTTGTGGGGGGAAAAAAATCAAACCATAATGAAAAAAAAAAAAGTTTTTTACTTATTTTCATATCAAGTAGTTCTAAAAGTCTGTTCCTTTCCCTGCGTCATATACACGGTTTAAGTGGAATCAGGAATATGAATGAGGAAGGAAGGGAAGAGAACCATGTAAGGCACAAACCAAAACCAAGATGCAAATGAAAGAAAAGGTATTAAAATTCCTGAACTAGAAAAAGGTTTTTTTTTTTTTTTTCTCCCAATGTTACATGTCTGAATAGGATCTAATCATGAATTGGACAGTGGGTTAGAGTTTTGTTCTTGCTTGCATCCTTGCAGGTCACACAGGTATATCACTGAATCACAGGATGGCTGAGGTTGGCAGGTAGCTCTAGAGACCATCTGGTCCAACCCCTGCTCAACCCAGAGCAGGCTGCCCAGGACTGTAACCAGGAAGCTTCTGAATGTCTCCAAGGAGAGAGACTCCACAGCCTCTCTGGACAACCTGTGCCACTGCTCACTCACCTGCACAGTAAAGCAATTCCTGATGTTTAGGCAGAACCTCCCATTTTTCAGTTTGTGCTCATTGCCTCTTGTCCTGGCACTGGGCACCACTGAAAAGAGCCTGGCTCCTTCTACATCGCAGCCTCCCATCAGGTATTCATACACATCGATAGCATCCCCTTGAGCCTCCTCTAAGTCCTTTGGCAGAAGTGAGGTTCTAGCTGATAAACAAAATCATGAAGTAGCACCTTACTCCTTGTAAGGTTACTGTGCTCACCATGCCTGACTTCCTTCCAGCACGTTGTGCAGCAGGGCACTTCACAGAGCTGTGCTTCACAGGGTGCAGGAACCGCTCTGCAGCTCTGAGCCAACATCATGCTCAAACATGTACCTCACTTTAAATATCAGACATCACATAGCGCATGAGTGCATTGTGTGGGGAGGCCCTGAGTGCAGCCTGAAGGCACGGCAGCCACCTGCCAGCATTGCTTGCTGAAGGAGAATCCACAAGGCTGACTTGGCATATACACACTCATTTATACAAAAGAAGGGGTATTCCCAGCACAGTTTTGTTTTAATAAAATATCTTCATTTAAAGACTTCCAGTGATGGAGAAGACTCATCAAGTCTGTAGATACCTCCCTGTGTTGTTTACCACAACAGATAAAAATAAAAATTGTCCCAATCCTAGCCAGAATTTAGACTTTTAACTAAATATTGTGGTACCTACATGTACATAGTCTGATTTTCAGAGCTGTTAACCCTTGCTATTTATTGAAATGATGACGGTTTTGTGTGGAGAACATTCTAAACCAAGACATCTGGGATTCTTGGACTCACTTTAAAATGCGATCAAAATGTAAATGACTGGAAGCTTGCAAAGTAGTCATGGAACCTTAGATCATCCTGTTAGATCAGTGACTCAGCTGGAGGCCAACATGGTAGTAGCTAGGCATCTCAGACTATACAAAATATGCTAGAAGAGTCAGAAGGATTCTCATTTTCCAGGGTGTTACAGTCAAAACACATTTCTATGTCTTTCGATGACCATTTTAGGAAGAACTGCAACTCAAGACAAGGGTTGCACCATCACATATGAATGATTCACAGATATAGCTGTGGGCTAAAGAGGTTTTTTCTCTATTTGTCCAGAACATGAATTGGATAAGTGGGCAGCACTAGATCACAACTCCTCCATTTTAAAAAAGGAAACAAAAATTGCTGTTCTGGGTGTGATCTTGGGAACTCACTAAATGGCAAGACATTCCTTCTACATTTCTGAGGGAACTCAGGAGCACGTAAGATCAGGTGCTTCTGTCTGACCTGGAGTATCTTGCCTGCATACAGATGCACTATCATGTGTCAGGCATCAGGCCCAAGAGCATAACATTGTGTTCACACTTCTGTCTTTCACTTCAACCCCCCACCTCCCACTTACAGCCCTGAATCTGGGCATTGTTTTTCGCACATGAATGTCAGCAGCGTTAGAAAAACTCTTTCTAGAAAACACCAACGATTACAAAAGTGTGTCTCATTCTTCCCACACAGGAGCCATGCAAATGCAATTAATGTGATGCTGATTCTAAGACAGAAAGCCTTCCTGAAAGTCAAGGTACCTTGCATCAGATTTGGCAGCACTAGTTTGGGCTCAGCATCACACTAAATTAACGTGGTTTCCAATTAATACAAAAGCAGTTGGCTTACTTCTGCCTGCCCACAATATGCCACATACACATACATATTTGATTTTAAGTGTAGCAAGGGATTCAGAAATCGGAAGCTTGTTCCCGCTGCTCTCTGCCAACATTTCAAAAGCTTTTTAGATTATTTTAGCTTAGGTTCAAAGAAGCAATAATAGTAATATTTTCATTCTCAGTACTCAGATACTCAGTTTCAATACTTCAGGTAAGAGAACTGATGTCGTTAACACTGACCTTCCTGCTATTGATCCATCAAATATAATTGCCAAGTAGAGATGAGATGAAACAAAGAAACATAACTGCCTAAATAAAACACTACTTAACAGAAAAAAAACCCAAAACACAAATTTAATTAATCTATTTATTATTCAAATTATTATGGATTTATTCCTGTTACATTAGCTTACTGCAAATTATTTTCACAATTCTTGATTAGTATACCATTGATTATGCAATTTTGAAATGTTTTCTTGGAGGGAAGTGGTTTCCCTTGTTTGTTTACTTCTATTCTCGAGATACTCAGTTACTTTAAAGAGATAATAAGAGGATTTTGTCTTCTGTAACATACTGGGGAATAGGAAGTGAAAAACTACCATTGGCTATATATATATATATATTTTTAATGCAGAATCTAAAAAAATGCATTTTTTATAACTTCTGTCATGCTTTAACTTATCCTCTTTTCTAATACGGATTTTGAAGACATTACTATAGAATACAAAATAATGTTACAAATCAAATAATATTGTAAACAGAACTTTTTTCTTCTTCTGTCTCCAGTTTACACAGAGTCAGATGTGAAAAAAGATTTTCATGTGGAAAATACTTTTAAAATTCCTTCAGGCATTTACATTTCAATAAAATATTAATGGTCATTAAATGTTCTGCAAAATATATTGGAGAGCTACCTAAATTCTTTTTTCCTCTCAATAATATAACTTGCAACTCAAGGCAAAAAGGTTATTTATTTATTTTTATGTAATTATTCGATTCTTTAAATAGAATTCTTAATAACATTTTGGTTAGTGCTGTGTTTTTGCTTTTTTTTTTTTAAATTGCTAATGGATCATACATTACAAAACTTGTACCACAGATGCATAATAGGAACAGTAAAACCAAGACCATGTGCTGCTTCAAAATATGAAAAGATAATTAAATTTAGACTATTTATATTGCTAGGGAAACTATTAGTTTAGTGGCTCCTCAGACTCAAGGAACAGAATCACTTATTCATAATACAATGTGTTTGGTTATTTTAATTTAGAGACTGGCTTAAAAAATTAAGTAAAAAAAAAAAAATCGATCTTTTTAAAGTGTATGTTTACATAAAGTTGCAAAGCCTTCTATGAGTATAAATAAATCTTAATGAAAATCCCAGAGAGTTCATCTGCTACGAGTGGATTACACCAGGATGTGGTTAGTGTAAATAAGATGAGAAATAGGTGTTGAGTAGACCGAATTAAATGCTGACCAATCTGCCAAGTTTATTACAAGAAAGCATAAGAATTACACACGAAAAAGCATGGTAGCATAATATGGAGAAAGTCTGCACTAGACTAGATAGTCTTAATCCTCAAACAAAGGGTTTTGTCAATTTTCTCTGAGATTATTTTGCTATATCCCCAGATAATACATGGAGAAAATTGCACACATAGTCCCCTGGCTACTCACGTGCTTCTCTCTGGCTAAATTATCTGGGGGAAGTGAGAGGAGAAGGAAACATGATTTTGAATACTACCCTTTTCAGTTACTCCAACTGCTCCTGTGAATTTTACTTTTTTTTTTTTTTTTTTTTTTTTGAGAAAGAAAGAACAAAAGTGCTGAGAGATTTTGTTAGACAGATGGAAAGGCATCACAAATGGATTGAGGGAAAAGTAACTGAAGATCTTGATTCTTCAGCTGCTCCACAGCCATCTATTCAAGAGTTGGGATCGACATGATGATCTTTAAGGTCCCATCTTCTATTAGATCCCTTCCAAACCAGTCTATGATTCTATGAGCACTGAAAATATGGCCCAGGCAGTCGGGTCCCTAAGAAGCACCGACAAAATCTCACTCAGAGTAAAAGCAAAAAAGCTTCCAATCAAGAAGCTGTTAGACCACAAGCAATGTAATGCTGAATGTAACTGACCTGGAAACTCCACAAAAAATTCTGCAATTTTCTTTTCTTTAATTATGAATCTTTAAAATACATGACAAGTCATATTAGATAATAGATTTTTGATTTGCTTACTGTACTTATTCCAGATCTTTCTTCTATGCCAAGAATTTAATAAAATGCAGTTGGTTGTCACTAAGAAAATATCTTAATCACAAGGAATTTACAAAAGCCCATAGCAACATTGGGCCTCAGCAGGTTAAAATTAAGCATTAAATTTAATTTATATTAAGATAAATACATGTTGTTCTTGGAAGTTTCATCAAGTAGAGATGGAATTTGACAACTAAGGATGTGACGAGGAAATACATTTTTGAATAATTTTTAATATGCATAATATTTTCTTTTTGGTGTTACTGACTTTTTACATCGAAAACAGTTGCATTTATTTTGGTCCTTAAATCTTCTTTACATTTACAAGTTAATACTTTAAAAGGTATCAGACAGAAACAGAAATGTATAACATTTACAAATAATAATCAAAACTTGCTGGTGTAGAACTGTAGCCTGTAGGACAATAGCCTGTTCCACTGTAGAGTTCAGCTACAATGAAAGATTTTACTTTGATACAAATTCTAATGAACACAAATGTGCTGACCTGCCAAAGCACTCCATCATGAGTCAGTCTTTATCCTTTACAGTTTACTGAAGATGTGGTTGTTTGTACCTGTATAGAGTGGCAAAGCTCTTATCCAGCTTTTTTCGTCTTGTCACTTGACCACTCAATTCTTCCGTCCTGATCTGGACTCTGCTAACCTTGATCTTACATCTATTAAATATGGATGTTCTTCGAATCTCACTTTCACAGCTTTTACTTGTGCTCACCTTTCCATATTACCTCTACTCATTTACACAACATCAAATTTCCTTTTCTCACATTAGAACACCTACGAACACCTAAAGATCTTTCAACATCCACTTTTTTTTTTTTTTTTTTTTTGGTGTACTTCCCTGATTTCTCTCCCCCCAGTGATGTTAACTTTGCACATTCAAGTTTCCCATAAATAATTTCCAGAGCATGAGAGAGATCTTTTCCATTTAAAATCCATTTATAACCTGCCTCATCCATAGTCCTGACAGACTACTATCAAGTTATTAGCACCTGTTACCATCAAGGCCACTGCTACCGGTAATTTACAGATTCCTGTATGTCACTACTGTAACTTCAACCCTTTGCTTCTGTCCTTGTTTTCCTGTTAAGTCGCTTCTTATGTTTTACCTAAATCTCGGACTTACATTTCTTTTGGGTACCATCACTGTCTATCCGGTACCTAGTACAATGAAGCTTTTTTTCCACCTGAATCTTCAATACTTCAATCATCAATACTTCAGCAAAATGAGTAATAATGATGCTCCTAAATCCAAGCTGGTGACGGATGGCTGCCTAATTCCAGATCATACTCAGGCCCTCATGAAGGTGCCTGAACTCCAGTTATGACCGTTATCACAGAAGCCAAGAACATGCAGCACTCTCAGGTCAGAGGACATAACATGCAACGATTCTGTCTGACCACCAGCACTACAATACTGCAAACTTCAGAATAACAGCTCAAGGCTGGTCAATGAAGAAATTTTAGAATTAATACACACCTGACGCTACCACTTAGTCATTATTCCAGAGAGAAATGTTATTATGCCTTAGTTTGTCATTAAAGTAGCTGAATCCTGGCAGAGTGATCAGTGGCATCAAACCCGGGACCATATTGTAGATCTTCCTTCAGGGCTAGCCTACATCTCTTGTTTACAAAGATGGATTTTTTTGTTTGTTGGCTGGTTTTTTTTTGTAGTTTTTCCTACTGCAAAATTTATCCAAGTATAATTGAAGGACTTTGGTGTGTGTTTGAGCATGATTTCCACACGTCCAACAATTTCGTAGCCAAAACCCCTAATAGGCTTCTGGACATTCTGGAGACATCTGCTGTATATGTCGATATCTACCTCACAATTGATTCATAATGAATGCAATGTGAATTTGAAACATACAATATTATACTTATTTCTGTAAGGAAACTCCCAAACAATATTAAGAATACGCTTTTTAACAACCTGTACTGGCTAAAAGCCATCCAGCAGTGAACAAAGATATTAGGTGCCAAAGTACACAATAGTGAAGTTGTTTTTCTGCATCCACTGACACAGGCCACGTATCATAAATTCTGCTGAAACAGATACGGAAAGACTCTTTTGACTGGAAACAACACATCAGAAGTTCCTTCCATAGAATACAAATATCAGAGACAGAAATAAAGGATTATGCCATTCAATCCATCTCCCCAAGAACACACACTGTTCTTATGGGTTATTTTTAAAAGTGTTTTGTTCAGATGCAAGTTTACATATTTCTGTTATAGCAAGATATTGGCAGAGAGAAACTAAATCAAAGATTCAGGTTGAAAAGGACAGCTTAATAACACAAAGTTGTAGACACATTTTTCTCTACTCCTTTCAGCAGTGTTTGGCCAAACTCCCATTGATCTCCCAGTTATTATTAGATAAAACATTCATCTGCCTTTTCACCACTCCTATAGCTACAGGCATCATGTTAAATAAGCTGCAATTGAACATGACATTTCATGTCAAGCTCAGCACTGCTAATGCAATTGCGATTGTCTCCAGAACAACCTGTAGCATGACCTCCCCTCTGATGTATGAGCTATATCTCTCTCTTTCTACACTATTCAATATTCCTAGCCCAAACAGGCTACTTGGCTAATATGGAATATCTTTGTTTACTCCATCCCATCTCCAAAGCAGGCTGTTAGTGCTCTTTCCTCAACACTGCTTTCTCTTCCTCTATTTGACAGAAATAGACCCACATCTGAAAAGCCCCACGTAAGAATAAAACTGATAATTTTTCCTGGGTTCAATGAGTTGGTTTTGGTTTTGTTTAATTTCTGAGGAAGAATAAAGAAAATTTATGCCCTTCCCCATGAAAGCTTCAAAAATCAAGAGCACAGTGTTGTCTGGCAATAGCACTGAGGTTTCAGACAGGAGGTGCAGTGCAGGGGAAAACAAGTGGAAGACTTCACTGAATTGCAAGAGCCCTGTGATTTCTGTTTCACAAGAACACACAAATAAAACTCTCTGAAAATGCATTCTGTGACAAAGAAAGATATATTTGTATCGAATTATGATCTTTCTAACCTACAGCACTGCAGATGGTAACAAGGGGAAAGTGCTAAGCACACTGTTGGAGTACAGTCACAGAAGAGCTGCTTTTAGGTTACTAAGTTTACTCAGAGTTCAGCAGCCTTGAATATCAGTGTTCTGGAACATTTTTTTCCCCCTATTTATAGACCTGCAGTAATGATGGAGAAACCCACTAGAGATCATGAAAAATGAGACTGTGACTTTGAAGAGAGAGAGTAGAATCCTATTACTCCTATTTCCAAGAAAGAATTGCAGGAGAGAAAAAAAGGAAGGACAACTTGAAATTTTTACAAACCGTCCACAGAAGGATGAGGTGGACGTCCAGGCAGGTAACATAATAAGTCAGTAATGCTGTTTTTTCATAGTTCTATAAAAGGTGAAAACATCTCTAGGCCCATCAACTTGGCTTGCTGTTACAAGGATAAATCACCTTAATTGTATCTGTAATGGGGACATGGTAATATTCGGGGTGTCTGATTGCCATTTCTTCATATAAGAAACTCTTAGATGGTTCTATTGAAATGAATATAAAAATGTCAATGAATCTCAGTAATTACCATTGTAAATAGTCCTTTGTATGATTTTATGTTATTCTGGGGATAGAAAACCTAGTAAACATACTACACAGACATGAAATACTGCAAATGAATTGCTAGAAATATCTCGTCAATAGAACATACTCTCAGAAACCTACTGAAACTTAATTCTCACTTACAGATAGCAGAAAACAAGTAGCCAGCACCTTCATAGAATCACAGAATATCCCAAGTTGGAAGGGACCCACAACGATTATCAAGTCCAGCTCCTGGGTCCCTTCTATGATACTGCACCTTCAATGATGACTCAGACCTTTATACGTCTACAGACCTTTACACAGTAAATCCACAGAATATTTCCAGGATTTCCACCCTATTTAAATACCATTTGGGGACTAACCTCTGATTTATCCCTACGCTGTCCCTTGGAATAAAAAAGATTTCACCCTGTGCTCTAAGAGTTTCTGAAATTCCATGGAACACCATACAGAAATTAGGTGAATGCATTAATTCCACCAAGGACAAAACCTTACTCTTTTGTAACTGTTTCGGTGTTTTATATTGTCACTATTCACCACTGAGGGCTTTACACAGACAATTGATAGCTACAACAAAATCACAGAATGAATAGGATGTTGTTTATCCCATTGAAGGCTAAAACTCAGCTTGAAGGGATAATGCAAGGAGATTGAAACTTCTTTTTTTTCACCCCTTCTTATCATTTTCAGCAATGTTGGATGAATGAACTTGAAGAAACAGGAAAAGAAATAACTTTTCCTAATTATGACGGCATACTGGAAGCCAAATCTCTGACAGAATGCCTCTCACCAAATGCACCATAAAGAAACCTACAAGGACAAATTTGGCCTTTGATGCAACGGAAAGTAATCATGGATATGACTGATATGGCTTAATGGAGTCTAGTTCTTATCCTGGGGAAAAGGTAAAAATTCTTAGAAGTTTGAATCTGAAATAACACATGAAAGTCATGGTAATCAATGACACACCAAAGCTTACATCACTGCTTACCAAGGAATCAAATGGGAAGCTTGACATTCAGTAACTTTGATTAAGAGGAACTCTGAGCTTTGTGAAAGCAAGGGACACCTTGTCCTCTTATTTGTGTTTTCTGTTTTTACCAGCATCTTTCTTGTTTCTTCAATTTAAGCCAACGTTTATTCCCTAAGAAGCTCACTTCTTTTAAACATTCTGTTTTGCCCTTAGTCACGACAAGCTATTGAATATACTCATTGGATAATTTGGTCCAGCTCAGTAAACCAGAGAATATTCCTGAAGGCCACTGGTTTGAAGTTATTATTTTCCCACTTTCCCCAATTCTTTGTTTATTCTGTGGCTCACAATCTTTTTCTTAAGTTTTTCTGTTTTTAAAAGAACTTATACTTTTATAAAACCCTTTGCCCACGGTCTTTCTATCTTCATTGCTAAATTTACAGACTGTAATCACATGAATTCTAAATTTGGAGCTTTTAATAATGGCCTCAAAGTGCTTTATAGCATTATTTTCTTTACAAGTTAAACAACAAATTGAATTATTTTGAATAGAAGCTTTCTGTATTAAAATGTTTCAGAACTGTTTAAGTAGATGATTACTACATAATTTTAGTAATGCACATAGAAAAAAATAAGTAAAACGTTATGTACAACTTAAGTCATAGCATTTTTATTATTATTATTATTATTACTTTGTATACTAAATAAATAGAAACTATGCTGAGCAGCCTGATGAAGAAAAACAATGTTAAAATCCAGGTATCTATTTAACTGTAGCAAGGAGAGATTATGTTGTACAGGCAGATCTGTTACCCAGTAAAATACAAGTGTTGTTCTTGTTTTTGTTTTTAAGTAAAGCTAAGATGACTAAAAAAGATTTAAAAAAATGTCCTTGAGTTAAGATTGTCCTTGTATATCAGCTTCTTGAAAGAAAAACTTTGAAAATGGCAGGGTGGAAGAGCTTGTTAATAGTCTGTCTGCATTTACTTTACAATGGTAATTCTATCAAGAGACTCTACACAGGTAGGTTTAGACTAGATTTTTTCTCCCCCCTCAACCATATTCTTATACTTAACACTGTATTCAGTCAAAAAGTCAATGCAAATGTAAAGGTGATGCCACCAGAGCACTGATTCCTGCATATTTCCTGGTAAAGGCCAGCAACTGACAAATTCTTTCTAGTACCAAGACAATTGTGGGAAAGGAGAAAATATTAAAGCCTTCTTCTAGCCACCACCTATTATTATTTTCCCTATATGGCAGCTTTTAGCCACTGCCCCAGGACTCTGCCCTCTCTAGCTGAGGGGACACCTACCTCCGAAGGCATAGATTTCTAAGGCGTACACAAAAATACAGAGTCAGATTCTCATCTGACCTAAACTACTATAGTTTCATATAAGTTAATAAGTTTGATACACTTCCACTAAGGGTCATGAATTTATGTTTCTTCAAACTATTTCATGAAATGTTTTCCAAAGAAATATGAAAAAAAAAATCCTAGATAAATCTTAGAAGCAGAATAAGGGTAAAATAGGTGTCAAGACACTACAAACCTGTTTGTTCTTAACTTTCCACAAAAAAAAAAAGGGGGGGGGGATGGGGGGCAAAAAAACAGGAAGAAGAAAAAAGAAGGCAATAAAAATATTCAAAAATATATTTAAAACCAATGTCACCACTGAAAAACATCGTTAGTGTGGGAAATAATGGATTAGATACTTTTTAGTATTATGAAATTAGTTACAGTTCCTGATATACTTTCAGGTATCAGAAGTGAGGAATGTGCATTAACCATGCATAGGGCTTTTTTATATATTGAAAGAGAAATATTACTAAGTCATGTTAGGCAGTAAATAAATAATACAGCAGTGCATAACTGTGCTACATGTAATTTCTATATGTTAGCATGTGAAGAATCTGTTTTTTCAGCCAATGCACTGGAACTTAGCAACAGGAAACCATGATACCTGCCAAAATTGTTAGGCTGCAAAAAGATCTCTTCAGAAATTATTTTTCAGTAGGCTCAACATTACAGCCATCCCCACCCCCAAGAGAGATGGAGAAAATGAGATGTCAGAAATCAACAGAGCCAATATAGATTTGATGCAGCACCTGACAGCAGTTATGTTAATAGCACTTCCTTGTTCTACTGTCCAAAAAAAAAAAACTAAGAAAAAAAACCTCTGTCAAAGTTCCTGATGCAACTGGGACACCATCTCACTACAGTCATCTCATCTTCAGATGAAAACCTGACAAAAAATCGGTGTTAAAGAAAATGGGGAGTTAAGCTTTCCAATTTACCAGGGAGTTCAATTCTCCAGGAATCTATGAACCAAACTTAAGTCAGAGCAAAGATTAGTTTGTTGCAACTTCTTTGAGCCAATTGGACATATGATGTTCTATTAAAATTTCAGAACAGCTGATCACAAGGCATTTAAGGAGGCTTGATCCCAGTTCCCATTCTGTTTCACTGAGCATTAAACATTGTATTTCTATTCTCCTAAAAACATTCTACCCAGATAAGTTTTGTATTTCATCAAAGATATTTTAAGCCAACATCAAAAGATGAACAGACAAAGAAAATAATTCTACTTACTTCAAAGCCTTTCTGCTTAAATGCCATAATTGAACGTCAAATTTGTTGGGGAATTATTTCTGCTTACCTCAAACACTTATATGAGCAATTTTAGCCAGGAAGCAGAAATATATTGCTATGGGGTCAATCAACACACTAATGTCTCCATTATATTAAATATACGAAGTGAACACAGACTCTTTCAGAGAAAATTAACATTCTCCTACTAGATAGCAAGAAAGCTAATACGCATGTTGCCAGCTAAATTAATATACTTTTTTTTTTTTTTCAATTGTGAGTTTTGTTATGTAATTCCTCTGATGGTTAAAAAGGCTGATGTCAATTCATGTTAAGAGAAGGAAAGAGGATGGTCATGAGAAGAGCTGGGTAATTTATATTTATTTTATTTTTCAAGTCAGTATTCATTTGGGAGGAGAGAAGGGGTGAATTCATAAAGAAGTCAGCTGTTAATTGTTATTTGAAACGAAATACATTTGAAAACTATAGGTATTATTTACACTCAGATTTTAAATACTTTTTATTTTGAAATTTTCTATAGAAATTTCTCTATATTTAAGTTCCAAAAAAGATAAGAAACTACCAGAAAACAAAGCACATAAAGCTTAGTCAAGCTGACCATGTGGTTCTTATTTTGCTTTTCACTTTGCCAGGTAGACCAAATCAGAAGTACTGGGTTGCTCTGATCTGCACATTTTTTATTATTATTTTATAAACACTATAGGCACACCAATTTTTCTATTTTAATGAGGAAAGTTGCTTTATCTTTCTGCACTGGGCAGAAATACTGTAGCACCTGGGCAGAGGAATTCTGTTCTTATTTTAGCCTTTTTTGACATTGTGAATATTGAGAATATTTGCTTGCATTTTGTTTATTTAAAATTTATTAGAAAATTAAGTCTGATAATATAGTATGCTTGCACATTTCCTAAGGTTATGGCTAGAAATTGCAGACCCTTTTACTGTCCGAATCTCCCACAAAAACACCGTTGGGTGCACTTGGAATACACAAGAACCCACAGAATGGAAAAGCTATCTTTCACAAGAGCAGATCAAAGGTCAGAAATACTTCAAAGGTGACTTCATTCCCACTAAGTAAGATTTGCCAGGGTCTGGTATCTGTGAGGAAGACAAAGATGAACAATGAAGGAAGCCTGGAAGAGCGTCTATGGAAAGTTGGTCTTTGTTTAAGAAGCATTATTATTCTCCAGGAAAGCAGAAGAATAAACCATAACCACCACACGTAATGTCTAAAATCAGCTTTTCTAGATCTAGATTTAACAAAGGTGACTGTGATAATATCCTGACATTAATACAATATCTCACATTAAAGAGATCCAGCATGCTTTTCACAGTTGATCTATACGGGACTAACTTCCACCACTGAATGAAAATACTATGACAATATCACAACATCATACCACAGAAAGTTGACAAATATCTCACCAACCCTGTAAAGCTTGTTGTGGGGAGGCACTATGTCCTGGTTTCAGCTGGAACAGAGTTAGCACCGCAACAGCTACTAGGAAGAAAGCTGTATTTTGGACTGAGCAGAACGCTGCTGCTAACACACCGCTGTTTCTGAGCAGAGCAGTGCTCACACAGGGCCAAGGACTTCTCAGCTTCTTGCACTGCCCTGCCAGCGAGGAGGCTGGGGGTGCACAAGGAGCTGTGAAAGGACAGAACCAGGACAGCTGGCCCACACTAGCTGAAGGGATGTCCCACACCACGTGGCGTTGTGGTGAACAATGAAACTGAGGGGAGTTGAACAGGAGGGTTTCAGCACATAGAGGTACATAGGGTCCTGACTTCACCTTCACACACTTAAGAGACCCACTGCTGTGCGTTCTTACCATGTTCTTCAACTTCTATTTTTCCAAATACATGCAGGTATTTAGGAGTAATTTTATTAACTTAATGTGAAAACATCACTGAGATAGACATGGCTAGACTGAATGAGTGACATTGAAGAACACTGACAAGAGGAAAGTATACCTTCTGAATAAAGGAACGTGAGGCTTACATGACAAATGTATCTTAGTTTTGAAGTCAGGAATTTTAAAAAAATCTAAACAGATGATCTAAAGAAATTAATTTAAGCCAATTAATATCTAAACTATTTAACCTAACTACCCAGTGTACAGTATCTATCCAAAGGCTGCATGCAGTTTATTACTTGGAGACCCCAAGAACAACTAAGTGAAATAATTCTGCATGATGAACCAATTCCCTACATGGCTGCTGAACCCACGAATGAAACGAAAGGGAAAAATAAAGGCCTCACAATTCTAAGTCACCCCTTTGCACACTTTTCTCAGTTTTGCCTCATCAACTGTCCTATTGTAGTGATTTTTTTTAAAATGTTATTTTGTTGGCTTTGACCAGCCAATAGGATAGTTCATTTAATGCAATTAGAAAAGAAACCAAACACTTCTGTATTTATTCGCTTGAATTAGATTGAAGTGGTTTAATTTTTGTTGTTTTTTTGTTTGTTTGTTTTTCCCTCAACTCAGTATATTTATAAACCAATACTAATCCTGCCCAGAAATGGTCTCTGACAGTTCCCGATGCTTTATTTGGTGAAGGATCAGATGCAAAAGGCCATTGTCTCAGTAGACAATTCAGATTTCATTAGTGAAAAGGACAGGCATGCACGAATATCTGTCCTTACATAAACTCAGTAAACTGCACGAAATTATGCTTTATGTTGGGAGCACTAACTTTCCAAATCCACAGGGACTCGATTACAAAAATACCAGAGATCTTCTGGGTCCCCTTGGAGAGTGTTTTCTGTTTACATTTCATTTTCTCTGTGCCAGAGGCACAAGACAGTTGCAGGGAAAAACAGCAGCTCTGCCATCCCACACGTCTTTGCAATCAGCCTTATCATTGATTTAGCCATAATTTCCTTGTAAACTTCTTCAGAAATCATTTATCCATTTTGGCAAGCATGCCTTAAGTGTAACATATAAAACCTGAATACACAAGAGCATTTTAATTCTAAAACCAATGCAAAAGTTTTCTCCTTACACTACTAATTACGTATGTCAGAAATGCACACAGTTAAGCTACTGCTGAACCGAGCTGACTTGCAAGAAGCTTTGATGACAACACAAACCACAGAAGTGTTTCAGTAAGTTCAATGACACCATCAGAACTGCATGGTGGCAGGGGCTTTATGCTTTCCCTAGGTGTTACACACTTTATTTGCAAACTAGGATAATCTGAGTGCCACGCAGATCTTTGCATTGGACTCACGTGAATATTTAGGTGAAACTGGTCAATAAAGATCTCTTTGCTACCAAAGAGAATAAATATTCACATGAAGCTGGTCAATAAAGATCTCTTTGGTAGCAATTCTGAAAAATTTCATCTGCATCAGACCACAATATTCTCCCTGAGTACTAATGAAATCAGTAACAGGTGCACAAGCTAAATCATTTTGATATAAGAGAAGATTCTGGGTGTATGAATCTTATACTGAAAGGCAGGGCCACATAGAGCTATTTATATTAATTTTAACTAAGTCAGTCACATGAGAAAAAGGAAAACATAAGAAATGCTTCAGAAAAACACTGAGCAAGAAATACAAATATTAGTTTCCCTTTGGATGAAAAAATTAAAAAACAAACAAACAAAAAACAACAGTTAAAAGAGTAAAACCTGTTATTTCTCCTCAGTGTAAACAAATTATACTGAAGCTAAAACAAAATCACTGACCATGCATGCAAATAAGTCTCCCAGGCTGGCCAGTGCTTCAAATGAATCCATTGATAACTTTTATGGAGTCCATCACACTTTTGCATGCACTTCTAAGTTTATATATTGTTATTTTATATTCTTAAAAAAGCTACCATTATTTTCCATATGGTATTTTATTTTGTGTTCTGCATTGCACAAGCTCGTCTTATAAGACTGAATTAATCTGTCACAATATAGTTCTTTTTTCAGTCTGTTTTCCTTTCACTTTAATAAAAAAATTAAAAATCCTCTTTTACGTCATTTATTCTTATCAATATAAGGTGACTTTTTAAAAAATATGCACCTAAAGAAGTAATTAGGTACTCCTTTCCTGTGATTTTGCTATGATAAAATTATCAAATCCTACTGGAAAATTAGAGAACCCAAAAAAACTAAATAGAGGATACTATAAAAGCACATATATACAGACCTTTTAGGAATGTATTTGCAGATAAAAGCTGTATTGACATGACTTTTGGTGATGCTTAACCATTGTAAACTGAGTATTCAGCACCCCAAATTCAGTTTTCTAGAAGCAGCTCGTCTCAGTGCACAACAGAGGAACTCAAAGCCTTTTAGTGGAGTTACTCAACATCTTTCACATGAGAGCAAAATGAGGTCCCAATGCTTAAGACAAAGGACAGTTAAACTTCTCATGGGAGATACAGCCTTTTTTCTGCAGAGACTATTGGATTCCAAATAGTGAGCTGAGCATATAAAAGAGCCAGCAACTCCAGAATTACATAAATATTGTGCCATCTTTTGAAGCACTGAAATCCAGTGTGTAATCTACCTTCAGCAGATGTTGTCTCATCTTCAAATTGTTTCCATCAGAGAATTGTTGTGGGTGGATGGGCTCTATAGATATGCAAATACCCCTTTGAGTGTGTGAGTATATAAAAGTGAGTGTATACACACATTTTATTATAAAAATTTATACACACACAGACAAATAAAGGTTTCCTCAGTTCCTAGTTCCAAAGTTTTAGTTTCTGTACCTCTAAACTGGTAACACCTGCTTTGAAAGAAGTTCTTCAGCTTGGTTATTTGTGGAATATTTGAAATATGTCATGTGAGGTGACAAATAACCTTCATTGTTAACCTTCATCAATAGCTCAATTAATTGTAATTGCTTATTTAACTTCATGACTTCTTAATAGGACACATTCTGGTTTTGGTTTTGCTTTTTTGTTTTGTGTAAGAAAGCACTGGAATAAGCAGGCATGGTTACCCATGGGTGTTTATTCTTGTGATCTTTTCTTTTACCTCTTAGTTTAGGTTTCTCAGTAATTATGACAGACATTTTTAGTTAAACATACAGGCTGACTTAGAAACCCAGTTTACTTAGAAAATATTAAGCAAGAGAACCTGTAGGCATCAGAATGTCCTGAAATCAACGTCTTAACATATATGTATGTGTCACCGTATCGTAACTAAAATAAAGATCCATGCTTTTTCACCTCTACTTCAAGGACGCATTAAATTGCTCTCCAAGTAACATGAATCGTAGTGCATGTGCACACAAATACATGCACATTCTTTTGCAGTCCTGGAGATGTCTGAATGTCTCACACCTACAGTTCTGTCAGTATCCTGTATCACATCACCCAGGATAGATATATAAAGCTAGTAAGAAGACTAAAGAAAAAAAAAAGACATTAGGAGCATTGCCTGAGGCAGTGCATTTACTAACTCAAGCTTTTTGATTATTCATTGAACTGGTTCACCTTTCATGATTGATTTGGTCAGATAACTACCTATGGCAAATATTATTTGAAAAAGTAGGAAAAATATTTGTGCTTTTCTGGAGATGAATAGTCAAAACACCTACTGTGCTGCCTATCAACAGACACGTAAACACAGCTATATTTGCAAGCAGTCAGCTTCTATCCACCCCCAGGTCACAGTCTACACATACAGTTTGCACACTTGCTGCAAACAAGATCTGAGCTATGTCCCTGGAGGACAGTAACTGTCTGTTCTCCACCTGAGTGAAGGAGCCTGTCCCCACCAACCACATGAAATTGAAAGCCTAAAATTGTGTGGGTTTTTTTGTTTGTTTTTGCAGAGATGCTATTTTTTTGGTAGCTGTTCTGTAGGTATTTCTAAAGCTGTCCAGAGAAAGTAAATTCTGTCCTTACTTCCAGTATTTTTCCTTCTCTTCTTTCATACTGATAATTGCTTTTTTCATCTCTCAGCCACTCAAGACCATAGTATCTCCATTTCATCTTTGTTCTCCTGCCCTAATCTCACATATTTTACAGGCTCCAGCTACTTGTTCCACTGCAACAGCTTTAAACTTTATCCTATTTTCTCTTCCTTGCACTTCAATCTACAGTATTCCATTTGAATAATATATCATTATACATTAAACTAACGCCCCTGTTACTCAGGCACATTTACATTACTTATCCTTTCTGAAAATCTGTACAGGTGGTATTTTTCATTAGTTCCAGAACTGAATCTGATCTATGGCTATATCTTCTATTTTTGCAGTACTTGCTTGATACAGTATCTAAATAATAGATTATTGCTTCTGCTAGGTAAGGTGTTGGTTCAACAATTTTCCTTAATTGTAATGATTCTGATGGAGTGCCATGTTCTTGGTTGAAGAGCCAGACAGGTGGGGGGGGAGGGGGGACTCATAAAAAACAAAGTGATACATTAAAAGGGGCTCCACTAGTGTCAGATGCTCTTAATTGGCTTAGATTATACACTTAATGTATACGTTTAGATCCCCCCAAAATTACAATGTGTTAAACTATGCATACGTTTGAAGTGCAACACAAGTCCCGATGTGGAAACACTTTTTACTTTCACAGATGACAAATTAAACAGTTGTTTTTTTAATGCGGAGAATAGGCAAATGGGAAGCACATAAATTAGGTGACTATTTTTCATGATGAAAACCATGTCTCTGTGGCAGTGAGATACACCATTACCTGGGTACTTCACAAGGGCACTAATCACTCTGTACACATCTGCTGTCAGTAAAGGATGTAAGACATTCTTCCTATTTATTTCACTTCATGTATTCATCAAAAATCCACAGACTGTAACATCCACTCTTTTGCTAATAAGATTCAGACCCTGCTGATAGGAGTTGACATTTCCTTTTCCACAACTAATTTCTATACTGGTAAGTAAGCGAAAGAAAGATAGTTCTGAAATTTCTAACCCTCAACCCCACGTTCCTTCTGGAAAAGGTGCCATCTGAACAACATGGATTACTCTTGTATTCAGTTCAAGTGCTGATGATCTTAACTTTTTTTATATAACTGCAAAAATATAATATAGGATATGCTACGGAAACAACATGTGATGTGATCAGTAATACACTTTTAATGCTGGATATTTAAAGTGATTTCACATTTATAGTTGTCAATGCTAATGTCATTCTCTGAGGAGAAAACAAACACTGGCACTAAGCCATGGGTTGTTTCTTCATTTGCTTTTTTTTCCTCTCTTACTTTTCATTTTAGATGCACAACAGGTGCTTGTGGGAAAACCACTATACTAACCTAATCGTACTCACCATGATAAAATGCTAAGAGGCAACGCAGGGAGGAGAATGACAAAATTCATTCGCATAGTTTGCACTGCAGTTTTTATTTAGTTCATGAAGAAAGGCCTGTGAGGCTTACAAAACTGTCAAAAACTGTAAGCATAAAGGACTGTTTGGTATTTCTTAGAGTACTAAGTAAAGGTCCTTTGGATTCTGAGCTAAAGCCAAACTAACAAAGTCAGTCTTCACAGCCTTGAGAGTTATCTTTGGAGGGGAAGAGTGGTGTGAGTAAACCACACTAACTTAAAAAGAGTTTCAGTCACTTCATTAAAAGAAATAACTCATTTGGCTAATGCTGAATGGACTGCCCAAATCCTATTTCCAGACTGCATTCAACTGCAGCCACACAAGACTCCTGTTGTAAATTCTAAGATAAATATACACACAAAAACATAATATATTTTGCCATTTGGCAGAAATTCCCAAGCACTTACAAAAAGCTCTTGGTTACCACTAACTCCTTCGAGATTTATACACCTGACATGTAAAAGTACTATGTCCATATAATATACGCATGAAATAGTTCAGTGTTCTCTGCTACCTTGGTTGATGCTAGTATCTTGTTTCAATATATACTCAGAAGAGTTTTCTAGAATGTTTGTGGTTTGCTCATTAAATTACATAAATACTTTCTAAATCAGATTAATGTGCGTACTACCCAGATCAGATAGCTTCCTTGATTCACTAAAAATAACTATTCATTAAAGCAGAAAGAGTAAAACAACTCCAGAAGGAACGACTGAGGAAAAACCTTTGCCAAAAACAAACAAAAACTGTTAAGGGTGTTTACCTTGGACGCAGAAGGCTGTATTACAGCACCCAGGGTGCTGTGAAGCCCAGGCGGCAGCAGCTCCCTGTCAGCCCAGCCCCAGGCAGCAGCAGCACCCTGGTCAGCCAGCACCCATCCTGTGTCCCCAGTGGGAGCAGGGTGGGCCAGGATCAGGGCTGCAGGTTCAGCTGGGAGCCCAGACTGGGAGACAAGCCCATGTTGATAAGGCAGGGCCAGCGAGAGTAGCCGGGTCAAACACAGCCCATAGCCAGGCAGAGAGGCCCAGCTGCGCGGCAGCAGTTGCTACAGCCCAGGTGGGGCCTAGCACAAGGGCCTGGGCCCAAAGCAGCTGCCATGGGATGGGGCAGGCCCTGCCCAGGCCTCACCACAGTGCTGCTGGGGAACCTCACCCCAAGGCCACTGCGTAAGGGAGCAGCTCTCGGCTGCACTGGCACTGGGCCCCCCAGAATAAAACACCCAGTGGGGTAAGCACCTGGGGCCAAGCACTAGATACCTTCCAGCCTGTGCACGTATTGTGCTATTTAGCCTACTCTGGGATAGAGTTTTCCTTTCTCTACATGCTCCACTCGCTCCTCACACAAATATTTTTAAAAACCCTGAAGAGAAAACTCAAACTTTCAAAAAGTGCTTTGGGATATTATGCTATTCAAGGTAAAGTAAATACATCAAGAGAGAACACTGCCTTCCACCCTGATCCCTGGGTGGAAGGGATAACTAGTAACTAGTCATCAGGGATAACGGCCAATCTACCACTGAAGACCAGAATACCTTTATCCATCAATAAAAGATCTTCAGACACACACATTATCTTTGCACCTGGTAATAACAAAATATATGAATCAATATACAGGTGGGGATGCAGAAGGCAATCCTAGGAGTTGATCTGCAGCCCTTGAGTCCAACTTACAAATAACATTTTATTATTTTCTCTTCAGAATATTTAAAGCCATGAAGATGGAAAATTTATTCCTAATGGGGAAAATCAGATCCTGAAAATGAGTTTTAACTTCAGTTCACGTAAGGAATTAATAGAGAGAGGAGAGAAAAAAAAAAGGTACAAATCCCTCATCAGTTCCACTTGATCAGAGAAAAAGCCCTTCTATGCATTCACACACATAACTTTTTCTTCTTTCCTGCCCCAAACTCCCCAAGATAAGTTTTCCAGACTTGTTGTTAGAAACATGGTGGCTTTAATTTGTCACACAGTCTTTTTTTATATATGAAGTTATCTTAGGAACATGCTGTTTACCCTAGCAAAATGTTATAACTGAAAGGAAGTCTTTCCTCTGCAGTAGGTGTTAAATAACCATGTAACTGCATTTCCTCACATGCTGAAATTTTCACATTGAAAACTACTAACTTATGAAAATAACCAAATATATGCACAATTAAAAAGAAAATAATACTTTTTTTTTTTAATTATTTCTCCCAGCATTAGACTTATGGATTTCAACATACTGCTGTAGTCCTGACAGTTCTCACTTTCAAAAGAGTAATTGAAGAACCCTTTTAGGAAATTAAATAAGGTCTCATGGTCCTGAATTTTTACCCTCACACAGACTGTTAGATTCACCTTCCTCCTTTTCAGTTTGATGCTGTCAACATAGATACCAGCTAGACAGTCATGGATTTTGTCACAATTATAAAATGATGGTCTGTCTATACATAATTCTCTTCTCTTGCATGTGCAAAATCATGAGCTGCCTTACTGTGTGTACTGTTAAGTAGCTTACCCGAGTCTGTCATAGTGGCAAAAAGAATACTAAGCAAAAAGATAACACAAAATTAAATTGAATAAGTGGACATAGCCGGGAAAAGCTTTTCATGTACAATTAAATGAGTCACCCCAACTACAACACCAATGAGATGAGGCAGCCATGAGCTGGAAAATATGAACACCCTTCCAGCCAGTGTTACTGTTGGTCTCCTGGGTGGCTCCCAAGAACATCAGGTGCTCTGCTCCTAAACAGTGGCCAACATCTATTCCCAAATCTTTGGGGTTAGCTATAGCCAGGGTTGGGTGAGGCTGGCAGTCTGATCTGCCCACAGTGATGCTGTGCTACACCTTTCCAACAGTTTCAGTTATTGTTCTCTCAGTTGTTGTCCATAGCTATGGTCACGGTTCATTACCCTCAGGTCTTGTTTGCATTGCCTTACCATACTTAGCCTGTTTGTCTTAGCTCCTGACCAAGGCACAGATGCATTGCATGTCACTTGGCATATTAGATTTACAGTAATAAAATTTGTAGTAATAAAGAATGAAGTTTTCAAACAGTAATCATTTGATATTTTAGTACAAGCTGCTTTCTTTCACTTTGCCATATAGGCTATTGGTATTTGTTTCCATTTTTACTCCAACACAAGAAAAGTTATTTTTCATCAATTTTGTGCAAGCTAGATTTCATGTTTGTTGTAGTAAAAGAGCCCAGTAGCACTTTTGGACATGATCCATAAGTCCTTGAAGGCTGCTTCCAAGGCAGAAACCAGAGTAATCTAGTAACTATGACTCAGAGCAACCTGCACACTCAATACAACTTCCAGACCACCAGAGGACAGTTCTTTATAGATATAACACTTTAAATAATTTCAAGTTATTATGGTCAAGTGAGTTTAAATACTGACTGGGCTTACTACTGTCAGAAACATGGAACAAATTCTTCCACATCCCCAGTGAGAGGTAAACCAAAATGCTAAGCTATACAGAATGTAACCTGGACACAAAGGAAAGAATGACAATTTTCTGGTAAGAGGTTAATCTGGAAATTCACTAGGCAGCAGGTCACAACACAGCACGAAACCTACAAAACTATTTTTTATTCAGATTTGGCATCAGATGCTGAGCTATAGGCTCAACTTGAAAGTTACTCTGCATATTCTATTGCTTCTTCATACTATATAGCACACCAGCTTTCTTAAATGATGCCCAAACTTCTAACATATGCATTAACATTTTGCACTTAGTGAGGACATTAACACTTACCACATTTTAACATTCATTTTGTTTGGAAAATGTTTGATTGCATTATTATTCCAGCTGTCTCCTTTCCTTGTACATATCCCCAGAGTATTATTACACAAAGGCAGATGAAGTAAAATGAAGTGACACAGAACTGGCTGTTAGCTCTCTACTAGCAACATATTTCATTGCTCCACTGATACAGAAGTTAAGTGCCCTTTGGTGCAGCTGTCAGGTAGATCTAAAGCCCGTGTTAAAATATCTAATGTGTCTTTGGAGATAAGCACTTAGGGAGGCAGAAAGCTTGTTACCAAGTGGAAACATCTTTTAGAGACATTTCTGTATACAATATGCTTTTCAACTAAGCAATCAAACTCTACTTCACAAAACTTTCTTCTGTTTCAAATACATTTCAAAAGCCTAGTCTAGATCCGTCCTTCATTCTGGCAACTCATTTTGAAAGAATTTTTATTGTTACCAAAATATTTTGTTGAGGGCTCTTTTTCCACTTTGTTCATCTGAAGCAACTTTTTGCACTAACTGAAAACCTATTTTTTTTTCCACCTGAGATTTGTAGAATTTTCTTTTTGGATGTAAGAGACAATGAAAAGTTGATGATTAAAAACAAAATCTGCAAAAAGCAAGCATACACGCATTATCTAATCTCCTTATTTATCAAAAAAAAAAAAAATTCACAACATGGACTATAAACCAAGAAGGTAAGTAGTTCTGTAGATTAGAATCTAGAGCTGTAAGTCCCAAAATGTCCCACATCATTTTACAACTCATGTTCTAATCTTAACATTATCATTTGTCTTCTGCCAATATTGCCTAAAGGAACATTCCAGTTACTAAAAATAAATATAATAAACAAAAGTGTAATAAACTGAGAAAATTGCACCCTTGAACTTTGGAATTTTATACCCTACAACCATGTAGTCAACAATGTCAGCTAATACATGGTGTAATATGCTTTGATCAGCTTACAGTACCTGCACTCTAAAACAGTGCAAGCATGATACCATTCTGATGAGCAAAACAATATTTGGGTGATGAAATAGCAAATAAATGATTTTGCTTTGTTTGTCTGAACCGCTTTCAGATGCGTAGTTTCTCTTAGTTATTGAATTTATTCATTCGAGTGAAGGTCAATATCTTCACTGCATAGCCTTTAGCTTCCAACAAAACCTCTTCCTGATTGTGTCATTGAGCACTTTTAGATTGTGTCACTTAGGTATTGGCTGTATTGGAAGTGCTTCAGAAGAATTTTAAGACAAAATATTTGACAGAGAAAAAGGAGGAACAAGATTCCTTGTCCTGCTCCTCCCTCTAAAAACATTTTAAAAGTCAAAACATACTGAACTAACATATCATGTAGTCTGAAGAACATCACTATTTCCACCCTTTCAACTATACATCGTGACCTAGAATTTAGTGGTATCACAATCTTTAAGCTATCCTTCTAAACCTTCTGTTATGTTCAATGCTATCTCCAGTACACCAAATTAGAAAGCATCTTCAACAATAACCTCACTCACAAGAGTCTTATTCTTTTGTAAAGATAACTCTTCAAAAAACTCATATACATGAGTTCTAGACAGGTTTGAAAGGTACTGGTCCGAACAAGTCGAGACAGCAGCAGCATGCCAGCCAGAATAATTATCGCACAACTGAGGAATTTTATGCTTTTCTGTCATTTTAGGAAGATATACATCTTTAACACATATGTTAACACAGATACCATAAATACTATATCATAAATATACCTAACAGATATATTTTAAGTTAAAGACTGCTTTTCTACTACCAGAAAATTTGTAGCTGACAATCACTGTGATAGTCAAGGACTACAACAGCCATTACCAAGAACAATGCCCTGTATTCTTCAACAATATGCTGTATTGTTTATTAGAAACCCTGTACCAGGAACAAAGAGGTTTTGACTAAGCTGACAGTAATATACCACTCTTCCAATATAAAGTCCTGCCTACAAAAGTCCCAAACCGATCCTGCGTGGGCTTCCAACTGGCACCAGCTCTTCAAGTACTGTTCCAGTATGGGTTCCCACAGAATGGACCACAGGGTCCATCCATCATGAGCTGCAGCTCCTGTGGGGACTCTCCCTGGGCTACAGCCTCCTCCAGGCCACATCCGCCTGCTCCACTATGGTCTCCTCCACGGGCTGCAGCATGGAGATCTGCTCTGCTGTGGTACTCATGGGCCACACGGAAACTTCTGCTCTGCTGCCTGGAGCACCTCCTGCCCTCCTTCTGCACTGATCTTGGAGTCTGCAGGTCTGTTGCTCACTCCTTGCTCACCCAGCTGTGGTGGTACAGCATTTCTTTCCCTTTCTTAAATCTGCTCTCACAGAGGCACAAACAACATCACTTACTGGCTTGGCTCTGGCCAGCGGCAGGTCCCTTTTGGAGCTGGCCAAAACTGGCTCTTATGGGACAGCTTCTGGATTCTCTCACAGAGGCTACCCTTGCAGCTCCCCACTACCAAAACTTTGCCGTGTAAACCCAATACACAGACTCTACACGTAGAACAGGATCAACACAAAAGATAGACCAAAAGCATGACACAGCAAGCAATGATCTGTCTTTACTCCATATTTAACCCTTTCTCCAGTACCTGCAGTTTGTCTCCCACTGGTGATCCAGTGGTCACAAAAACTACATGAAAGTTCTCCACAAAACATGTCACTATTTTTAGTGGAAAGGATATATTGAAAGACAAGTCAGCTATGAACTTTGATTTGCAGTCCACTTTCCAAAGGTAGAATCTGAGTTCTGCTTTGTTTTCAACCAAATTCTAAGCTTGCTAACAGAGCCCCACTTAATTTTTCTGCTACTTAAAAAATAAATAAATAAATAAATAAAATAAAATAAAATAAAATAATAATTAAAAAAAAACACTTGATAGGCCTCTCCCACTCCTTTTTTTGGTGACATACAATGCAAGAGAAGATTGCATTTAAATGTAACGAATAGATTCATAATATTCTAAGGAGGCCCCAGAAAGATGCTTGTGTTTTAAACTCTGTGCTTTGCTGGTCTACATACAACCTTTGGGTCACAGAGCATAATGAGCTAGACTGAACTAGCAACCAACATTCCTATGATGTAGGTCAGACAAGGACTAAAAGCCCAGGGCTGAACTTAAATGGAGATCCAGGTCCAATGGGCAGGGATTTAGGGGGTGGATGCCCCAGGTGAGGACCATTAGGGCTATTAGTGTACTGAAGACCCCGATATGGATATTCTTAGCTACCTGCACATTTGGGAAGACTACTTGTGTTTATTTAAACTGTAATCATTTACCTGCTTCCCAGTGTACCTCATTGGAGTTAGTCACGATAGACCTTCTGATTTGGAGGTAACCTAATAATCAGCAGTAATTCCACAGATGTTTTGCCATTGAAAGATAGATACTCCAGACTAGGCTACCTGACTGGGAGATCTCCCTGGAGTTTCTTGAAACAGCAGTGAAGATATAAATACTCTTGTACTTATCTATACCACTCACAGAAGAACACAATCAAGGCAACATTCAATTAAATCCAAAAGTTGTTTTTTTTTTAAGCAATTTTGTATTTTTTTATTAAAAAGCACCTTTAATCTATAGCCACAGCTGTGCAAAGATAGCACAGAAAACAGGAGCTTAGTAGAATTCAGATAAGCATTAAACTTAATAGGCTTAATGCGAACATGTGAAATAGGATAATTTTTGAGAGATATAAATCCTTAAGCTATAAAGCATACACCAACCAGGAAATGACAAAAGCTAAAAAGTCCATTCCATTGTGATCTGCTTTTTGGAATAGACATCAGAGATCAGCATGGTATCTTGATCAAAGGTTTGATCCAGTGTGAATTCTTGTATTTTTTTACTTTTGTTTTGCCTTTACTTACATATAAGCCATCAAGACAACTTCTGACCTAAAAATATATGTATAGATCTTTGATTTTCATCGTTAGCCAGAAATTAGTTCATCTTATTTATCTACCTACTTCCCTGCATCTCTGTATATTAAAATATTTTATAGAAAACAGAGAGTGCGTAAAAGTTTTTGATTTCTAAGCTCATGCAGGAAGTGTAACAGGACACAGACAGTTCTGTGCATACACAAAACATGATGGCAATTAAAGATGAAGTCTGAGCCTTGGAAATAAGAATTCTTGGTTTCTAGTTGAAGCAGAGCCATTACATAAGCGGGATAAATCTCCTTTACTAGTTCTAATTGCTTATCCCAGGATTTCTCTAAACATTTTGTGAACCTAATCAAGCTTCACAGCACTCTCTCTGAAATAAATTTAAAAAATATATAATTTTAAAAAAAAAGACATTTTTAGCCTCACTTGGTAGATGGATAAACTGAAGCACTGTAAAGTGAAGATGCTTGTGAAAGACAACTAGTCGGATATGTTTCACAGTCATGATTTATCTTGGACTTAGGATACCCTGGATCCAAGTTTCTGCTCAGCATAGGTACCTAAGCCAAATACTAAAAAATCAGTAATAGTTCCCATCATGCGTGCCAGGTACTAGTGAGCACAGTGAGCACTTCTATTGTTTCTGCAACATAATAAGTATTGTTTGCATTATGTCAGAACAGAAACAATTTATGCTTAAACCTGAAATGCACAAGTGAGGTATTTTCTCCTGTGTACCATCTGTGAAGTCCCACATAGTAAGCAAATACTCAGAGTATGTCTAAGAAATACCCACAGAATTAAGGTCAAAAGAAAATGCAATTATATTCACTTGTTTCATGCTAAAGTTTGTCCAGAAGAGGAGCTTTGTCTCTTTACTAATCTTTACTTAGCATGCAGGAGTTTTGCGTCGGTGCCTCTTCTTCCTCCTGTCTTCAGAGAAACCAAAGAGCCCTCTTTATTGTAAAATGAACAACTTATTCCCAGTATATTCTGTTTTCATACTGGTGGGCTCTTATAGTTCCTCTCTCTCACTGTCATCATAACTATGGTTACTCTCCAGGTAGTGCTTATACAGAAACCCTTAAGTTTAGATGCATAACTTGGTTGCTGTTCCAAGGCTCAGTGCTTTCTTTTTGGGGTTCTAGAGTTCAGCCTATGTCTTATTTCCTCATTCATGCAACAGTGTTAATAATACTTTTCTAGTTCACAGTATAATGGATACTTTAAGGATTGTGAGGGATACAGATAGCAGAAAAAATAGGGCAGACAACTAAGTCAGGATTTGATTAGGATTCAACAAAGCACATGTAGACTCATAGTGATCAACTTTCAACTATTATCTTACTCTCCCCCTTTCTGCCAATGAAAATGAAAGGCTTATCCTTTTTCAACAAGAGGGTCAAGATCAGGGAATTATGAAGTGCTCAAGCTTAAGAAGCTACCACATGCCTGGATGTGGCTACAAAGTGCCATAAAAAAGTCTTGATCCTTGGTTGACCTCAACATCAGCTTGCATGGTTAGCCTTTTAATCAGCTCCTTGACTCATTTCATAATCCAGACCCTTGCAAAAATACCACTCATCCTTTCCTGGCATGACTCCTATAAACTGTTGAAATAGATAGTTCTGAAGAACTTGCACTGGATTTTATTTATCTTTCCATACTTGGAGTTAAGCTTTCTCAAAGCTGGCCTCATAACTATAAGAAAAAAAATCTATGTTTTTGCAGCACCTTTGCACAAAGGGCCCCTTAATGGCCTGCCAGCCTCCACACTGACAGTCTTATTTGCATAAGTAAAGAAGCAGGAGGTGAAAGCACACAAATGGGTGAATATTAATTAATGTTTGAAGGGCTGGGGAAAAAAAGCAATTTGAAAATTTTCAACCCCATTTTTCAAACAACCTTGCCTTATTTACATTACCATTTAATGTTAGCAGACAGAATGTACTAAATGCATAAGGAGCTACAAGCTTTACATTAACTATTTCTTGAAAGGTATGCACAGAGGGACATACAGCTAAGACTACTTCAGTTCAGCTCCTCCAGACACTGGCAGAGGGGAAAAGTCATTACTTACATGGTAGAAAACTGTTATAACTGCAAAACTATGTTATTTGATATTACTGGTAGCTGGAGATTCCAACACAAACTCACCAAGAAATAGAACTGTAATTCTATTACTGAAAATCTGATTTGATTCTTGATTAGATAGCACAAATGTAGCTAAAAATAGTAAAGGCTAAGATGTCAGTGTAAAGTCTTAGACTCCATGGTTTCTGAAGTGCAAACATGTACAGTATCCTATCTTTACGACAAACAATTACCATTACCATGAAGGCTCTTTCTCACTCCCAGATTAAGCACAGCAGCTGTAATGTTGAATGTACTCCATACATTATCTCAGAATACAGCTACTTCAGGATCAGGTGCATCCAAACATTACCTCTACTTTAGTTCTGAAACCTGGAATATGTACTCTTGAACACAGATACCATGTTATTGTATTTATTATGCTAAGAAGGTGGTGGCATTTTCTCCACCAAGTCAGTACATGTGCTGAATGACTACATTAATTATGTCCATATACAGCATCTACTGTGCACTAGCATCTACTGTGTATGCACTAGATGTTGGCACACAAATATTCTGCTGATATTACTACATTCTGGTACAGATTTATTATAAGCCTTCATCAAATACCCGCTTATACTTCAGTATGAAAAGGGCAGCTAGCTTTTGCATGATTTGAAGATGTTGGCAATATAATAAGTACGATGAAAGAACAGCCTTGAAATGAGAAGATACTTTTCATTATTTTCACTATTTTCATTTCTTTTGGGGTAGGGAGAATGTTGCCTAAAATGTATTACTGGATTAAAAAATAAAAATAAAAAAAATATGCCACTGATAAGCAATTGGATGCTATTTTATTCAGTCACATTAACAACTCACTGGATCCTTTCACACATAGATAAGTCTTAAATTCTATTAATTTTGCTGTGAATTCATTCACAGTATGCCTGGTAATGACTCTGAAAAGTTGGGGAAAATACATTAACACCTGTAGAAACAGTTGCAGATCAGTTTTTAATTGTACTTTTTTGAATATGAACAAAAATGAATCATAGAATCATAGAATAGAATCATAGAATATCCCACGTTGGAAGGGACCCATAAGGATCACACCAAGTCCAACTCCTGGCACCGCACAGGTCTACCCAAAAGTTTAGACCATGTGACTAAGCGCACAGTCCAATCGCTTCTTAAATTCAGACAGGCTTGGTGCAGTGACTACTTCCCTGGGGAGCCTGTTCCAGTGTGCGACCACCCTCTCAGTGAAGAACCTCTTCCTGATGTCCAGCCTAAACTTCCCCTGCCTCAGCTTAACACTGTTCCCGCAGGTCCTATCGCTGGTGATTAAGGAGAATAGGTCACCTGCCTCTCCACTCCCCCTCGTGAGGAAGTTGTAGACTGCGATGAGGTCCCCCCTCAGCCTCCTCTTCTCCAGGCCGAACAGGCCCAGTGACCTCAGCCGCTCCTCATCTGTCTTCCCCTCTAGGCCCTTCACCATCTTCGTCGCCCTCCTCTGGACACTCTCCAACATTTTAATGTCCTTTTTGCACTGTGGTGCCCAGAACTGCACACAGTACTCGAGGTGAGGCCGCACCAGCGCAGAGTAGAGCGGGACAATCACTTCCCTCGACCGACTAGCAATGCCGTGCTTGATGCACCCCAGGATACGGTTGGCCCTCCTGGCTGCCAGGGCACACTGCTGGCTCACATTCAACTTGCTGTCAACCACAACCCCCAGATCCCTCTCTGCGGGGCTGCTCTCCAGCATCTCGTCGCCCAGTCTGTACGTATAGCCAGGGTTGCCCCGTCCCAGGTGCAGGACCCGGCACTTGCTTTTGTTGAACTTCATGTGGTTGGTGATCGCCCAGCTCTCCAATCTGTCCAGATCTCTCTGCAAGGCCTTTCCACCATCATCCGAGTCCACAACTCCTCCAAGTTTGGTGTCGTCGGCAAATTTGCTCAAAACACCTTCTAGTCCTACATCCAAATCATTTATAAAAACATTGAGGAGGACTGGCCCTAAAATGGAGTCTTGAGGGACCCCACTAGTGACCATCCGCCAGCCAGATGTGTCCCCATTTACCACAACCCTTTGAGCCCTGCCCGTCAGCCAATTGCTCACCCATTGTATGATGGTTTTGTTTAGCTGTATGCTGGACATATTGTCCAGTAGGATCCTATGGGAAACCGTGTCAAAAGCTTTGCTGAAGTCCAAAAAGATCACATCAGCTGGTTTCCCTTGATTGACTAGATGGGTGATCTTATAAAAGGAAATCAAATTTGTTAGGCAGGACCTACCCCTCATGAACCCATGTTGGCTGGGACCAATGACTGCATTGTCCCCCAGGTGTGCTTCAATAACTTCAAGGATCATCCTCTCCATAATTTTACCAGGCACTGACATGAGACTGACAGGCCTGTAATTGCTAGGGTCTTCTTTCTTACCCTTCTTGAAAATTGGCACAACATTTGCCAGCTTCCAGTCCACTGGTACCTCTCCAGATTCCCAAGATCGTTGAAAATTAATTGAGAGAGGTCCAGCAATGTTGTCAGCCAGATCTTTAAGCACCCTGGGATTAATCCCATCCAGACCCATGGACTTGTATGGATCCAGGTGGAGCAGCAAATCCTGCACACGTTCAGGGTCGGTTGGGAGTTTGTCATTCCCACCGTCATGGTCCTCCAGCTCAGGGCACCCTGGGTCCCGAAGCCCATCATCAGTGTTGAAGACAGAGGTGAAGAATGCATTAAACGTCTCTGCTTTGCCTATATCATTGTCTGTGAGGAGACCCTCCCCATCTAGTAGCGGACCTATGTTTTCTTTGGTTCTCCTTTTTCTGTTCACATATCTAAAAAAATCTTTTTTATTGTCTCCCACAGACATGGCCAGCTTCAACTCTAGCTGGGCTTTGGCCACAC
Organism: Anser anser; assembly: GCF_964211835.1. Classification (NCBI taxonomy): domain Eukaryota; kingdom Metazoa; phylum Chordata; class Aves; order Anseriformes; family Anatidae; genus Anser; species Anser anser. Next base: position 15,659,639 of record NC_139725.1, on the reverse strand, counting down.
GAATTTTCTCCCTACAAACACGAACAGCATCCCTGTATTCCTTCCTCGTCACCTGACCCTCCTTCAGCAGCTGTACACTTTCTTTTTTCACCTAAGCTCCAGTAGAAGATCCCTGGTCAGCCAGGCCGGCCTTCTGCCCCGCCTGCCTGACTTCTGATATTTTGGAATTGCCTGATCTTGTGCTTTTAGGAGGCAGTGCTTAAAGATTGACCAGCACTGATGGACACCAATGCCTTCAAAAGCAGTTTCCCAGGGGACCTTGCTGACTAGTTCCCTGAGCAGCCTGAAGTCTGCTTTCCCCATATCCAGGGCTGAAGTTTTGGTGACAGTTTTCCTTCTGTCACCATAAATTCTAAACTCAACCACTTCATGGTCACTATGACCGAGACAGCTGCCAATTGCCATGTCTCCCACAAGACCCTCTGTTCTCCAGCAACAGATCTAGGAGGGCACCTTTCCTAGTTGGCTCCCTTAGCACCTGCACCAAGAAGTTATCATCTAGGTGCTTTATGAACCTCCTGGACTTGCTCGTGTCAGCCATGTGGTGATCCCAGTTGACATCTGGCAAATTGAAATCTCCCATAAGGACACGGGGAGTTGATCTCTGATGCTTTCTGTTAATTAGCATACACTTAGCATCTTTCCTGTAGACAGATCTCAAAGTGTTATATAGGAATCAGTTCATAAACAGAAGAAAGGCAGCCACAGCTAGGACAGAACACAAAAGATCTTCAAGTAATCACAGAAATTTCACTGCACAGAGCTGCCATTGCCTTTAATAGAGAAAGGATAATGTCTTAAAAAAAAAAAAAAAAAAGGAAAGAAGAAGGAAAAGAGAGGCTACAAAATATTTTCATGCAGAAGCTAGGCAGACCTTTAACCTCAGGGAAATTAATAGAAATTTTAGTAGGCACAGTAACCATTTAAGAAATTAATATTCTATCCATATGTCATGATTCCTTCTCTTGACAAAAAATTGCTGGACAAAAGATTTTAGAAAAGCCTTCCTATTTAACTTTCTTCCTTTCCATTTCATTATAAACATCAACTTTCCCACTAGACTAAAAGATGTGACCTCCCTTAAAATGAATAGGGAAATGTTTCACTTTGCAAGAATGTATAGAGAAATAAAAATTGTATGTATATATGTGTGTGTGTGCATTCATACCTGGTGTACACGCAGGGACACTAACACTTTAAAAATAGAGTTGCAAACAGGAATTTTGACAGTTCTAGCAAAAATGCTGTTGTTCCATAACCTTTTGTCAGTTATACTTAGATCCAACTAGTAAAAATAAATAAATAATTAGAATAAAAAAAAAAAAAAAAAAAAAGAGAAAAATAGAAAATAATTCTGTTCCTGAGGCACAATAATTTTCCTGAGATCTCAAGGAGGTCTTTACTGAAGTGGAAAATTTTATCCAGCTTCATCGACAATTTTAGCCAAGGAAGAGATGAGGCAGAGCTCCTAGACAACTGCGTGACTTCCCATTCCAGTCACAGTCCTTCTCCCAGATGCCTGCGAGAGCACAGAGAATTGGCTGCCCAGCACTGTGCACCCAGGAAACACAGTCCTTAAGAAAACTCACAAAAAGAAATAACCCACTAGGATTTCTTGAAAGTTCACTGACTTACTTGAAGGTGATTTCAAGAAACAGTTTCAATTTCAGTCTACAGAGTTTCCCAACTACAAATGATGACAGAAGTCTAAACAATGAACCAACATATACTATTAAACACCCAGCTTTTTCTGACTTCTAGATCTGTGGACACTGGTTTACAGTATAAACTTTAAGCAGAAGTGATAGTCAAGGAAAGAGGAATAGGTTTTGTAAACATTTTCTAAAACTAAGCACCTTTAAAATACATAGGACTTTAACTCATCAATATAAAATACTTTTTATGTACTATTTCTTGCATCAGTTTCCCTATTACGCTTTAGCTATCTACAGTATTGCAGTAGCTATCCTTACTTCATGAACAGATTCTCACATCAAGTAGTCTTCTCTGAGCTTTATAGTCTTCCTTTTTAGCTGTAGTTAATCCTGCTCTCAAAACACCTCCTTACCTCCCTTTTTGTTTCTTCAATCTTTCTCTTGGCCAGTTAAACAAACCTTCACTATTAGACTTTCAGATTCCTACAGCAACAACTCCATCTCTCCCTTTTTTGGAAGACTCTTACCCCTTAAAACAGTAATTCTTTGCACCTAGGCTGGGTAAGAATAGTTGGCATACAGCCATGCAATTGATGCACTTAGGCAGCAGCTCTTAAGGTGTTGACAGTTTTCAATGGTTCTCCTATCTCCAGACTATGTAGCCTGATCTCCAAATTCAAGATGTAAGGGGCAAGAATATGGCAAAATAATAATAGTGGATTCAACATATCATCTCAGACAGAATTCAGACTGTTCACAGATTCCCAAGTCATGGCACAAATCTGTATCTCAATATAAAAATAGGATGATACAGACACAATATTACTATAATTTTTTGTACTCCTATTTTATATACAGAAAAAAAAAGGCCAAGATAATTAATTTCAGACTTTTGAAAGCTATTGTGCTTACTATTAATATAAAGGTTACATGGCAGGTCTCATTTCTACTTTATTAAATTTCAAGTCTCTGAGAAGATAACAGCTGAGTTATATACCCTCCCCAGATGAGCTAGCTGGTGTTATAATGGAATCAAATATCATTCACTCCAGGAGCACTAGCAGCGTCAGGATTTCATGTGAACTATTTCTTCTAACAATACTGAGAAGATCAAGATTTTCTATAGTGAGCAGCAAAACTAAAGAGAAGAGCAGAGGTGGTAGAGTAAAAGGGTTAGAAACAGGAATAAATTACAAATTGCCATTCATTTGCTGGAGTACAAAACTCAGCTGACCTAGTATCAAGAAGATTATCAGGAGTTTATTTGTCTCAAATGGTATAAATGTAACATAAAAGCACATTTTACATATGCTTCTAAAGACGCTGCAGCCGAATTGATCCCCTAGCAGCTGTAGTGCTTGTGAGGATAAATCACAGGATGCCCAGTGAAGCCGGGATTTGAAATTGAGCTGGAACAGTTCAGAAAAGAACACTGTAGTTTCCTCTGAGGTGTATTAATCTGCATGAGTAGCATAGGAAGAGAGGAGGAAGGGGGAATAAAAAAAAAAAAAAAAAGAAGAATAGACATAAAATCAAGGAAGAATGTTACAGAGTTTAACTCCCAGGTGATGGATTTGGGGGCTAACCCAAACCACACAGACAGGAGCTGTTTTTCCCTCTCATGCTACTGATAGTAAACATGAAAGAGGACTTTGATTAACAGTAGTGTTATACCATTGCAACTACAATTGAATATGAGGGTTTCATACAGATTTCTCACTGTATGATTAACATGGAAGCTGGAGAAAGTAAACTCATCATCTGACAAGACAGCTGGTAATAAACACTCAAGGATCATGCCCGACTAACTTGTCACATGTGCTGGACAATCATATGTGCATTTATAAAACACAACACATAATTTTGAGAGTGTCTAGAATTATCCTATAGTCATATATACTTTAAATATGATGTCTGATATCTCTCAGGTACATGTCAGACAAACACACGTAAAGCTGAAAAATAAGACAATAGTCATTGCTAACAGGCCTATTGAAGTCAAATTTATTAAGAACTAGAAAATACTGGAAGGTCCTGAGCTGAAAGATGCCATGAGAAAGCAAATAGTCATTTTGTATCAAATTCCCCCCAAAACGCTGAGCCTGCAGATTTTCAGTATTGGCATAACATGGGGGTTGCTTTTATAAAAGATTGCACCATTTGCTTTCTCATTATGCAGACAATCCTCTCTCAAGAACCACTGCCGTCTAGAAAGAGCAGGAAATTTTGAGCCTTCAAGCATGTCACTTTGTTCCAGCCCAGTGCTGAAAGTATATCTGAAGGTAAGACCGTAAACGTTGTACATACAGCCTTCTTTAAGTACTCTCAAAGAATAAAAGATTCTGTGTGAAAGTAAGGGATTATTTTGCTTGTTTGAAATGAACTAAGAAAGCTAATGTCTGGTCCCATTTAGAAAATGAGATGCTAACAACTGAAAGAGGCTTTGGATCATGTGAGTTCTAATGCTTGTGCTATATCATCCTTTTATGATTGAAGCACTACTGTTTGATGAAGCATTTTCTTCTAAATGACTCCACTGAAAACATTAATGAAGCAGAAGACCTAGCGAGTTAAATTAACATTTTAAACTTGAAGAAGTTATCCTGATTAATCAAAGCACAGAAAGCAGAATAGGTAACACTAAATAATCTAGAATAACCCAATATTTAATGGTTATTTGATTGACTGTGAGGCAAAGAAATATTGGTAAAGTATTTCTTTGTTTATACCCAGTTATAATTAGCATTATGGCAAATTTTAGTAACTCCTCCATTCCAAATATTGGCTGGCCCAGCCTGCTGCATATCTAAAGGTGAAGCATTAACATTAAAATGCATTGTACCTGCCCTCTAGCAAAACAAAACCAAACCAAACCACAGTAAATAAATGAATATGAATTAGTCTGACAGAATTATTTGCATTGCAGGGATCTAAATGTGATTTTCACATAGGTATGCACAGCTGGTGATCATCTGAAAAGTAAGCTAAATTGGGAGAATTGTTATGAAATACAGTTCTTGTGAAACAAAAGGCTGTAAAATGTTATTAATAGTCTTTATGTCACTGGATTTTTCCTTTGCCAATGCCATCTCTACAACACCTCCCTTTTCAAGCCTTAATGTAGTAGGAAATTTTATATACAAATTTCCACAGCTACTACTACAGACTAAGGTTTCCTCCCCTGAACATCATAGTTTGCTCCTCTTGTTTTTCTATAGACCCTGAAAGCCCAAATGATCACAGCCCAGTGTGTGCTAAATACCACAAGGGGACCACCTATCTGTAGGATTCTGTCCGAGTTTCCTTCCCTTCTTTTCTTTTTGCATCTGCTACTGCTCACTAAAAAGTGAAATTTGATCTTCTCTGAAGGGACACTTTGATGTATTACATACTTAAATTGCTCCCCTTCAATGAATTCACTGTCAATCACATCAGCATCACTCTACTGCTCTCCAAATGTATTTTGGACAAGAACAACAAAGAATTATATATGGTTTCTGTTCATTATTGTGCAACTACTCTTCTGAAAAACAGGAGATGATTATTTTGAAATTTTGCTCAGGGAAGAATAGAATTGTATGTATGGAAGGAGAGAGACAAAATTCAAAAAAAAATTATACTGATTGAGCTGAAGATATAAGAGCTGTTGTATACTTCTGTAAATTTCTCAATCTCAACTATACTAGGAAGCAAACAGCTGCTGTTGAGGAAACATCTTTCTGTACTTATCTGAAAAATTGTTGAGAAGTTTTCTTAATGATTGCCAAGTGTTGACTCACTGAAACTACTGATTTGGGAGGGGTGGTCTTGAGTAAGCTCTTATTTATCCAAAATTATTATAATGAGAGGTTTTTAAAGCTTCTGTTAAAATCTTTTGCTATGAAGTTTAAATGTAAAAGTAAACACAGCACAATTTTAATGGTAAAAGTTGAGGTAAAGAGTTAAAAAAAATTCAGAAAACCCATTCTGAATTTCATTTGGATTTAATGGCTAGCAAAAAAAAATAATGAAATTTTATGTTTTGTCCCAATTTAAATAAGGAACTATATTAACATCTTGGAATTCTCATAAAATGGAATAAAAACATTCTTTAAATGCATCTTGTTTGCCTGACATTGTAATGAGCACCTGATTAAATTCATACACAGATTCTTGATAATAATTTTATTTACTTATTTATTTATTTACTTATTTATTTACACTCTCTTAACGGCTGCTTGTTTATTCAATGCATCAAGTAGAATTTTAAATCCTTTTTTTAACCAATCCTTATTTTACAAGTATCTTGTGTTGTACCTCACCCAAAATACCTAATTTAAAGGCTGAAAACGCAAACATATACTTCAAGAGTAAACAGAGAATAATGTTTGCACATTGTAAACCCAATCAATTGTCACTTCAAAACCATGAATGAAAATATTCACCGATAAATAAATGAAATTAGTTTTTATCTGCATATTTTTGCTCTACATTCCTAATTGCAAGTGTTGCGTGTTTTTTTTTCTTTTTTTTTTTTTTTCCAGGTGGGAGACTTACACTTACCTCCATGACTGTCACACTGAAACCAATAAATGCCCTAATATTTTAATGTCTGAGAGGCTTCACAAAATACAGCATGACTGCTGCAAAGCAAATCAGTGTCCTAAATAAAGTAGATATTGTGCAGCTTTATGTCCCTGAAGAAGGGAAAAGCAAGCAAAAGTGCATACAATAAATACGTAAGTAAATAAATAAATAAATGCAATGCGGTTGCTAAAGTATTTTCTTTCCTCACCTGGCAACACACGCACACCGGTAAATGTCACCCAGCACTGCCACCTACTGGTCCATCGTATCCCTCACATTTCAGTATTTATAAACCTGGTGCTCTACAATCTTGACAAAACTGCAGTAAGATCATTTTTCACATTAAATGGGACGGAAATAAACGCTCTCCACATTTTAAGTAAAAAAATGAAATTAATAAATTGATGGTAAAATCCAAAAGCACTGCAGCCAAAACGATCACCATCCATCCAGACTGAAGCCCTCCACTCCACTACATCTACCCGGCCTGACAAATTGTTTTTTCCGCTTAAGTAACCTATTGACTTAATAGTTTGGAACATTCAGTTAACACTCGAGTCCTTCATTCAACTGCGCATTCCTCCCTGGTTATAAAATTGCCATTGTTAGTTTCAAGATTACTCATTTGTCTGAGCATACTACTTAAAAGTTATGTCCATTGTACACTTAGGATCACTCCAACTCTATTGAAGGCTAGATCTTCAGCTGGGGTACAGCATGAGGACTGGCTATACAGCTTTTGCCCCAGACTATTCTCACACCTTAACCATACTAGAGCCTCTTGGAGATGCTTCTAAGTCAAGCCAACTGCTGCCTCTCAGATTTTAGAGCCCTGTGAAATCACAGGTAAAGGTGGATCCAGAGAGTGTACATTGCATTTCAGTTTTAAAATAGCAGTAATCTATTGCTAGCGCTTTTAGGTTGCCAGGCACGACCTTTGTCAAGAGCTTCACAGTTTCATGCCTCCAAATTATATGGGTCTTTTCCTTTTGAGCAGAAAGAATTCTCAGGGGAAACTCAGGTCTGATACATGAATCAGACTGGAAACTTTGAGCACCTAAACCTAAACCTAAATCCAATTGTACAAGCACAAGACTTTGCATTTACAAGCAGCTGTTACTGTTTGTATATGCAAATTCCAGATAAGAGGCCCACAAGCACAATTATTAACTCCTTTGTCTACTGGGATGAGTGGGTCCTAGGAGAAGACATGAAGAGAGACAGATGTTCTGAGAGTGGGATAGCTTCTCTGACACCTCACAGTTTTTCACGTGTCTTTATGGCACCTGAAAGTAAATTTCTTCTATATCAAAGTGCTTTCTTTCAAGTAGGCCCTTAGTATTGGGCTCACACAGTTACTATTTTAGTTTGTACTAATAAAACAGAGACTATTTTGGGTCTTCATCCAGATGCCTTTCTCCTAGTGAAGAATTAACATCGTGGAAACTTCCTTCAGCAGCTTATGAGTTCACATATACCAATAAACGAATCCTACACTGTAAATCAGAAGGTTCTTCATAAAATTGACTATCCTTCAGTGATTTCTACTTACTAATACTCTGCTCAGAGAGTATTTTTGCTGTGTATTTTTTTGTTGTTGTTGTCTCCTGTGAACTGATCTTTTATAAATGTAGGAGGCATCTGGCTTCTTAAAATCTCTTAAATGCTCTTTTTGTCTATTTTACCAGGAATCTATTTAGCTTTTGAATACAAGATTATCAATACATACAGTAGTGAAATAACCCGTAAAGAAGAAAACACTAGGAGGACTTAATCCTTTCTTCAAAATTCATATATGTTTGCTTTTTATTGGTTTTGTTATTGTTGCTTATTTTGTTTTTGATTTTTGTTAAAGGAAGTTAAAGGAAATTTACAGAAACACCACCAATAAAATCATGTTTATGGTTGTTTCAACTGTGTCTTTGACAACTGATATGTCTTCATATTTTGGAATCTATTCCCCCAACTTCTTTACTTAAAAATTCTTTCAGCTATCTCTGTACTTAATCTGGAAGAACAGATTTTGCACTATCTGTAGACAAAGGATTTTTTAAAATTAGATTTCTTAACAGCTTTATTGCCCAAAATATCAACTTTATCATGGACTAAAATGAACCTTCATCAGATCTACCCTCTCCTTCAATACATACATATATGTACACAACTTTCCCTTATGGCAGTACAGTACACATGCATATATGTTATATGCAGGATCCAGATGGCCTACCTGTGACTATGAAGGAAAAACACATAATTTCTTTCCACTGAGGCAGAAACTAAATTTGCCCACTGTATGCCCAACATATTTGTCCAATATATGTCAAGTTAAGCAATAAATACTTATAAACATGTGCAGCATTTCTGCATGTAAGATGACACAAGAGATACATTTGCTATGAAAGCTAACACGTGACAGAAGCAAAGACAAAATCCATAACTTATTTCTTGTGCAATCACCTTATTTTTCAGAAGAGGAGCAGTAAAATGAGATAGATTTTTCTTCTTTCTTTTCTCTTACATAACAGCTTTATTCTATGGAAAAGGCATGACTGTCCTCTTTTTGAGCCCTTGTATAATAGGACACTGATAAAGAGGCAAATAATAATAATCTTGTCTACAAGGCATTTTTTTGTAGCTCAACATAGCCTATAAGTTGCTGTATCTATTGCAGTTTCATCACCAAACAAATTAAATATTTAAATGTTTAAGGAACGTAGCTGTAAGGAAAAAATGTTTAAGGAACGTAGCTGTAAACTGACTGAGGTCCAAATTCATTAAAAAAGAAAAAAAAAAATGTTCTCACCAAAATGAAACCTTTATTTCCACATGTTTAAAAGCAGATCTTTGTAAAATTATTTTGATCTTTCCAAAATAAAATTTGATTTAAATTCAGTTTGATTTTTGTCTTGAAGCAGCATTCATGTTCTAAACATGACTTGTAAGTGTTTTTAAATGGTCAAATCATCCTGGCACAAAACCATGCTTTTTGGCTTGAATGAAATGTTTATTTTAATTTTTTATTTTGTTTATATATTTTTGGTAGTATTTTATTTGGCCAGGTCCTCCTTGAAAAACACACACACACATATATATATATATATTTTTTTTTTCAGTGAAAGCTTCAGGACAGGACAATTTGTTACTTGTCTGCATCTATCTGGCATGACTCTGTGTTATTTATTTATCTACCTGTTAAGTTTTATGATGGGTTTATGTCAATATAGCAATAACAGAAGGATCCTAGCCTCAGGCTTAGGAACTGAAACTCCTTTGTTCTCCTTGTCTCATTTACTGTGTTCACCATTCCATCCTGTGTTTTTCACCTCAGCCTATTCATATGTCTATGTAAAGAGGATCAAAATCATTTTCCATGTTTTAAGCAAAGATAAGACTCCTATTTATCAATGCCCATTATTAAAGTACAATGGCAGCATATATTCAGAGAACTTCTCCCTGTCTATCAACACTTTGCACACAGGTTTGTGGCTATGGATTTTGGCACAGCCTACCCTTTTGAAACAAACAAAAATTGTCTCTATAGTGCTTACTCTGACTAGCGATCTGATTTAATAGCTGCATCCATCACAGCCTTTACATTTCTGTGATTTTTATATGATTGTTTATTTTGGAGGAAAAGGGTCTTTGCAGTAGGAAGGTATGACTGGAAGGACTACCTAGATCGTGGCATAAAATCTCATCAAGAACAGAATACCCTGATACCAATGTCCAGTTTAGAAGGTACCATACCTTCTACCACTATCAATACTGCTATTAATTAACATTATGAACATCATTATGACCTAGAGCAAGAAACAAAATTCCACAACTATACTATGCCACAGAACCAGAACAGAAGAGATCGAAGACAATTGTAATACCATAATATCCTATATAGCAAGGAATTCCTTAAATACAATTCCCAGATCACCCTAGGAAATAAATAAATAAAGACAAAATAAAAAGATATAAAGTGACTGGCACTGACTTCAGCTGAAGAGAATAAATTTTCTTCTGATCTTAAACAGATGAGTTAGCTATATCAACAAAATAGTTCAGAGAATTTAATTCCAGTGCAATTTGCTGCCATGCTTTCTCCCCTTGGTTTTCATTCTAGTAATTTAAAAACTGAATTCTGCAATGGGAGAAGAGAAAGCAGAAGAGAAAAGTACTCTGGTCTCAGAAAATGGCCAGGAAAGCTTTGAAGTTTATGACCAACACAAACAAGTGCAAGTTTAAGGCTGCCAAGACTTCTTTCAACAAAAATTAGATTTACTGAAACATAAGATATCAATATATTAATGCTCATACTTTTTATACCAGGAAATCTTGGACTTATTGAGATAACCCATACCTTATGTCAAGCTCCACCTTAAAACTTGTTAATCAACTCTACCATACTGAGAATCATTTTTAGAATCTCACATCACATCTTATTGCAGATCTCCTTCAAATCTACTCCAAATTTATTTATGACTATTTAATAATAATTAGTATAGTTTGTATCTTATCCTTTAACTGAAGTAGTTTTTCTCCTCCTTCCAAGTGCTTATATAAATCACTTAATCTCCTCTGAATTTCAGCTGGACTACACTACACAGGCCATGTCCTCTCATGTCTGTCTGAAATGCACTATTTCTTTCCCTTCTCTGAGCATGCTCCAGATTATCTTTCTTATAACAGTATCTCATATGCACACTACATATCACTTATTAAACAATGGTACTAATATTCCTCTCACGCTGCTAATAACGCTTCACTTAACACCTTCAAGAATCTCCTTTGTGATTTCCCTGCTGTCAGCAGGCAAACAGTCATTTCTCTGACTCCTATGCCCAGATTCCTTCCTCCCCCCACCTCTTCCTGGCATGCTCCTAGGTAAGTCCCTCTACTAAGCTCCTAGTACAGGTCCCTTCATGCCTGACTTTACTACTGGGTTTCAATTTAGAGCAATTTTTCAGAAGCAGATCACCCCCTGGCTTTCCCTGTTGAATGATATAATCCTTCTGTGCCTATCGATAGCTCTCACTCTTTTGAATACAGTCTTGTCTATGAAAACATTTATCTTATTTTAAAAGATATTGTCATATTTTTGCCTCCAGCTCTGAATCAGAAAAATGTGCAAGTTTTATGTTTTTACTGTTATTTATCTGTACTGAAATAACAAATCATTACCTCAATCTTATCAGGACTACTTGTGCACCTCTATATATGCATTTACATACTTTAAAATATATTGGAGAAAAAAAAAAAAGCCTCACCACAGCAACAAATATGATCCTTCTAACTTAAAGGTGAAAGTATCTCTTTAACAACTTCCCAGGGAACAATTCCACAGTGCCTCTAAATGCTATTTTTAAATGAAATTAATGGTGAGGAAAGCATGTTTAAAATGTGTTTGAAATTTAAACAAATAAAAATAAAATGCATAATTGTTTTCATGTTACTCTGTTTGAAAGCAATGCCTTTTTTATCATTTTAATATTAGGGGGATATTTGCCAATCATAAAAATATTCTATATCATTTACAGAACATTAAATCACTCAAAAATTAGAAATGCCAGTAATCTTTTTCATAAAAATTCCAATTAAAAAATAAATAAAACCAACATGTCTATGGAAAATACTGAAACAAAAATAAAATGTCAAAAGCAACAGTTCCTTTCAAAAGCATTATTGGGATTAGTGACCCTTTTCAATGAAAAAAAATCCTTTCAAAAGCAATCAGCTCCACAAACTATTTAACGGAAATACATTTAGAGGCACTGTGAACTAATCAATCAGCCTGAGTGCACAGAAAAATGACATGCTACATGATTTTGACACAGATGACGTCGCTTCATGAACAAAGTAACTCTATATGCGTAACCCAGCAGATGACAATGGATGGACTGGCTGCTCTTTAGTGTGGCAAATGTCCAAACAAAGAACACGTTCCTTTGACATTTGTTGAAGAGTCATTGTTAGCAGGTTCTTCAGTCAGAAATACTCACGCACAAGAACCAAATTACCACAACTGTTTTATGCACAATCTGAAAAACCTATGGTTATTTTGTACCAGACTCCCAGTGCACATCACATCCTTCTCTGACAAATCAGGTTCATAATAAATAATTTTTTATTACTCTCAGGAGTCTTACCAAATGGGGTATGATGTTTGAATCAAAGTGGGGTGCTGAACAAGTGCCAGGGAAGGCAGCAAAAGAGCTACTTTATCATTTCAGCATTTCAGCCTTCTATTATGATTGCATTGGCACCCTTCCTAATGTATAAGTGAATTTAATTTGCAGCAATGCTTTAAGGAAGGTGTGCTGTATGAACCTTGAATTTTAATGGAAAACATTCTGGATAATTTTCAACACAGTATATGGAATTTAGTGAAGTTCATGCACTTGGCTGCCTCTAAATCTGAAAATGCAACAGATCTGCATGAAGAGTTGAGCAATTCAGAAAATGAATGACCCTCCTGTGGACATGAGAAAGTCCTAGCGAGTTAGTGACTTCAGGTATAAAAGCTGTTTGAATCTGCAACAGATCTGCACGTTTTCTTTTCAAAATCACCTAATGACCATGCTTCAGAGAAGAAATACAGAATAAATACAAGATTCTTCCACATTCTCTTACTTTATTCACTGTATTCCAATATACTAATCATTGGAATACCAAGTCATGTGGCCAATGGCTTAACTCTCATTTGTCTCTATGAGTCTGTCTGTAGGACCTGTTTTACTTTTGGCCTTTCTCAGGTTGATTAGAAGGGTCTGGAGGGTTAAGAGAAAATCAGCACTTCCAAAATTGCAATACACTTGCATGGTTGTAATCACTCTCATTTCACAATCTCCATACTTTTCTTTCTCTCCCTCTGCTCCCATCACATTTTTGTTCACCTTGCCTACCAGACTCTCTTGCTCCTCCCTTAAATGCTGTCACTGATGTTACAAGATACACGATAGGCCTGTGAGGCAGAAAATACCATCACTTAAAATGTATAGTGGACCAGTCTTTCTATTCTGACATCCTAGTTCACCTCACCCTAAAGACACTAAAAGCTATTAACAAGGCAATAACAATAATAACAGACAATTTGCAGCATACTATAGTTACGTAAACCTAAATCTAGTAGGCTTATGTAATTAAATGATTTCACCGTGTCCCAAAGCAGATGAACTTTCCTATTGTTTCAGTATCACATTGCCCTGTCCAGCCTACAGCAGATCTTTTGCAATGCACATGCCTTTCAAGCTCCCACACCTGCCGTTTTGCAAAATGTAATCGTCTCCACATTTTTCATTGGGCTGTAACATTTAGGAAATCCATCTTAACAGCAGGCCATGTGAAAGTATCACTGGGATCTCAGACTACAGTCATAACTCCAGGGATGGATCATCACTGGAGTAACTTGTTGCTTCACTCTTAGCTCCCAAGGCAAAGCTTTTCACTAGCAGCCCATCCAAACCGAACTACTTGCATAGCAGGGGTACATCCCTTCTGTAATTAATTTTATCCTAAACAAAACTCACTCCTGAAAGACAAATCAGCTTGCATAGCAGATAATGGCTATGATGCTTAAGCTGCCTTATGGCCTGTTAAGATCCAGCCTGATGGATCATCCTTATGATTTCACAGACGCATCTTTAAATATTTCAGCAGCAAAGAAAAAAAAAGAAAAAAAGTGATTTTTTTTTCTTCTTCATGGAAGAACCAGCGTTTTAAGAAAAAGAGCCACCAAGTAAAGGATGGTGCTGAAATATGTTTATATGTCTGTTTTTAAAGGAAAGGAAATGATAGGTTATCAGCTTGGATATGCCACGCTTCATCTGATCATTGCTAGATGTGAGCGATGAAAGCAGAGTTAATGTTCCATAGTGAAAGCAGAAGTGACAGTAATGCCCAGGAATGGACTTCAGCACAAAGAACTCACTGGAAAAGCTCAAATGTCAAGTGCAACAGAAGTTTACATTACTTCAGGTTTTTTAGTTTTGCCCCATGTTTCCTCTTTTTTCAGCCATACATACATACACAGTAATACAATTTACAATCTGGTTTTAGCCTAGCACTTCATTTTCAGTGATAATCTCTGCAGTGAATCAGTAGGATTCACAATGTGTGTGAAAAATCCTTGAAGTTGGAGAAAATAATTGCTATTCTGTCACCTTCATAGGCAATGTGTGCCTCAAGGATGGATAGATAATAGCACAGGCAAAATTCAATTGGACCTGACATTTGTTAATGTTACTTTCCTGAACTAGAGAGGGGATAAGTTCCAAAATAGTTTTTTATCCTTTGTCTACTCCCTACTGGAAGGGAACTGGTATTTAAAGCTTCACTGGATCCCTGCAAGAGAGATCTTACTCAGTTTCCCCCAAATGTTTCACAAGCATTACTCAGCCCCTTCCACCAACCCTCATGCATTGTGTTTCTTTACCAGATGCATCAACATATTTTCAAAAACTGGAAATTCTAAAGAACTTGGTGGATCATAACACAGAAAATGTAACAGGAAGCGAACATGTTTGCAGAATAAAACTGCAACAACAACAAAACACACACACACACAACAATAACAACAACAAACAAACAAAAACAAAAATCCACCACAGGATTCTCTATAAGCTGAATTATATCTGTGTACCACGCACAACAGTGTTACTTTAGCTACCTTGGGGGGCTTGCAGACTATACGGTAGTGATAATTTAATCCTCTGTTTATAAATGCCTCTGACCTATTAGAAACCATGGGCCTGTTTTTCAGAGATCCTGAGCCTGTCTCTTCCACTTTACCTGGAGATGTGTGTGCTTTGTCAGCTCTCCTGGAAATCAAAACCCAGTAACTTTACATGATTTTAATGGCCAAATTCTCAACCTTCAATGGAGCTACATTGATTTATATCAGTTGAGACTCTGCCTCTCATGCTGTGTTTCTTAGCACCACAATTTCTCTGCTTAAAATAAATAAATAAAATAAAAATTAGACAATAAGAAAAAAATATATTATTCCCAAGCTATTTCTTTGCCCAAAACTTTATAAATGTGGTGAGAAACAAAGCAAAAAGAGTATTACTATTTTGTACAGTATCTTCTGGCAAGGAGTTCTTTGCAAAACTCAAACTGTATATGTGCAGCGTATGTAAATCATTCTTTCCTTTTATAGACAAGAACTGAAGTAAAAGGACTGCTTTCTGACAGATTTCAGGACCAATGACTATGAAGTGACTGTTAAATCATGTATTTATATTGGAATACAACGCATAAAATCACTTGTCCGGAAAGTTGGCTATACTTATCACTGGGAAATAAATAAAAATAATATACTGTGGAAAAAAGTCAAAATGTTTGATAAATAATTTATTGGAGGAACAAGTTGCTAAATCTTCTACCTATCAGAGGCTCTCTGTGATACGTGGCACAAGTGGCATCTTACTGACCTCAGTTGGGTATGCGCACTTATATAAAGGCCATCTAAGCAGTTGAACTATTGTTCCTAGGGTAAAAAATCAGAGGTAGTTCCTTCACTTGCTCCCAAATGTAAGGGGTGGATGGGACCAGAAGCACCTCCCTTTCCAAGGAAAGGAAATGGAAAGAGCATTACTTTTGCCTAAAGCTTGGCCATTAACTTGGGTATAATTAACTGACTGATGCACCGCACAGCCTCATACTCTGGAAGAAACTGTTTGGTGGGCACACAGAGGGGCTTCTAGGCAATATTAATTCCCTAGATGTATGTTTGTGAAGACAGAGTAGGTGCTGTTGACGCTGACACTTGGGTCACATGGGACCCAGTCTGCCGTAGTCTGCAGGGGAACGGGAGTGGGAGCCTCTGCCTTGTTCCACTCCAATCCTTGCCACTCAGTACTCTGATGTGTACAGCACATGTCCTGTCAAGATCAGGAGGTCTGACCACTGTTGTAAAATAAACTGCTGGAAAAATCAATGCTGGTATTTGCTGCTTTCAGTCACAGGACTGAAACTCTTTTTCATCCTCTCCTGAAACTAGTGCTGCTGCCTTCTGCATACTCCTTTGGCAGGCTGCCACTGCTAACTCCTTCTTACCTCCTGGCTTCCAAGTGCAGCCAACCTGACTGGACACAAGCTGACTGTATGACATTCAAAGTCTTTATGCTGAACTCCTCAGTTCCTTCATTGAGGCATGTAGACTGACAGTGAATAGAATCAACTAAACCAATCGTACAGTGTCAAATAATTCCTTACTCAAGTCCATGATACTTAAATACCAGATTTTTCAATGCCATTGTTCATGTAAATCTTTGTAGTAAGGCTTGACTATACTTAGCTTTTTTTTTTTTTTTTTTTTTTTTTTTGAGTTTCTAAGATTATTGGTACTTCCTAGCTTTATGTTTTTGGCCTATGAATATTTGAGAATAATATAGCATGATGTGGAAACAATGCAGATTGTCCTTTGAATATCTACAGAGGTTCTTCAGTACCCAAAAATAAGGTGACATGATTGAATGATTGCAAGAGACTATTAGGGCATGCAATTTTTGGTGGAATGTACTTTGATCTCAAACTGATAATTTGGGAAATTCCCCACAGTTTCACAAGACACACTATTTTGTACAGATGTGATCACATACAAAAGCCATTCCTCCACTTTTAAGAATTTTCTAACTCTTCAAAAGCAAGGCTTTGTATTCCAGAAATACAGAGTTTCAGTTGTGGAGGTTGGAATTCTTAGTCTCTCTTAGTTCAGATTTATTGTACTGACTTCTGGAAATAAGACAGATGTAGACACAGACTCCTGTCAAAGCTGTGCCAGAAAAAGCTGTTTCTCCTGCACTACAGAATACGAGTGTGCTTGTGTAGTGGCTTAAGGTTAGTTTTCACTGGCTGGACATTCACTTACTCCACTAGGTCAATTCTCCAGTGGCACACAGGAGATGCGTGTGGCAAAGAAACATGGAGCTGCCTTGTACACAGAATGTTTTTAGACTGCGTGCCTATGTTTCACTGAAGAAAAAGAGAAAACAGAGAGTTTTGTTCTTTCCCTCGCTTTATACTCCTGATCAGCAGAGTATCACTATTTCAAGTCTCTAGAACTCTTTCCCCTTAACTGTAAAGGAAGGTAATGCAAAATTAGAAGAATTCCATGCCTGACTAACCAACTCTTTGAATTCCTCATCTTTTCTTTGCTAGACCTATTTCTTTCATTCATCCAGGTTTTCGTGGATGAGAGCCCTCAACTTTCAGAGATACCTGACTCACCTTTCTGACAGACACACTCTGTATATCCAGCTGCTCTAGAAATGGCTGCTGGTTGTTACAGATTTCAGTTTACAGTGACCACTCTTCCCACTAGCTTCTAAAATTATCTTCTAACAGCACAACTAACCAGTAGCTAGACATCAAAATCCTTTTACTTTTTCACTGTGCAGGTCCTATACCTGTTATCATCCACCACCAATATCCCAACATCACTTATTCAGCACTGAGCTTTTAGCCATGTCCAGACTCTCTTCATTTTCCCATTTATTCTGAGTTCACTCCCCTACAGTGCATGTTTATATTCAGAAGCATTTAAATTGGCTGAATCCACAATCCACTCAGCTAATTTCTGTTGGGTACCACCGATCTAATTTACCTTGCACAGCCATAAAATGAAATGACTATGTTTTAACAACTTAAATAAAAAACAAAGAAGAAAAATCCACAAGCAATGAAGTATATTTTTAGTTCAGTTACTTCACTCTTCTATAAACAGAAAGTGTTTTTTTTTTTTCTTAAGCTATAAGGAGTTATAAAACTACTTGTCAAAGGGTTTAACAATTGTGTTTCCATGTTAAAGGCTTTAGAACTAAATTCATCTCAGAAATGACTTAACCCTTTTTGCTCTGCAAAGATATCAGTTTTAATAACTTGAGTCTACAGTCTTGGGAAGATATCTATTCTAAGCACAGATATACATATAGCCATGTGAGTCTTACCAGTTGGTCTTTAGTGCTGTTTCTGTTGATGATTCATTTATTCTGTAGGTAGAAATAAGTATAGCTAATGAGATCACAGAAACCTTCTGACAGCTTTGATGTGAATACAATCCCTATATTAAGAGCAGTGTGTGGAGGAGTAAGGAGGGGGGATGTTCTCACTTGTTATTTGAAAAAAAGTTTGGTGGATCTCAGCACAGTGCATAGCACACTGATGTTCAAAAAAATCACTGTCAACAGTCAATTTAAAACTGGCACCATTCTTGGCAATACTAGTAAAAAATAATGATTAAATGGGCACAGTAAGATTAGAACAGGCCTGCAATGCATTTGCTGAAGGAAAAGTGTCCTGGGAAACTTACTGTCAATCCCATCTGTGTAATGAAAACATGGTCAATCCAACATTTTCAATTACAAGTAATTTTAGTTTTAAAAATGTATGGTGTAAATTTTCATGTCTTAAATCTGTAATGCCCTATTGACTTCAAGAAAACTATGCTAGTTCTTATAAGCTGAAACCTCACCTCTAATTTTTCAATACTTCTCATGACATTTCTTAAAAAATAATTGTACTTAACTACCACCTTAACTTTTTATTTGTTCCTCTATAGCTATGCTAATTATTTAGTGTCCTTAATTCCGAGCAGTCAATAGTAAGGATTCAAATGAGCAAACCAGAATGGAAATGGGTACTGCATTTTGCTTTGGTGACCTGCAGTGGTATATATTTCACCTAAACTTAGCAATGTATAAGTCAGACAGCTAGTCTAAACTACAAACCTAGGAAGCTTTAATGTTTATTTGACAAGAACAGGTACCTTTCCAGAAAGTTATTCAGTCCATCAAAGCCACTTTCTCTCTCCTAACCACAAAGAGAGCTCAGGCGGTAGAGCTATCATGGGGTGGGGGTACTGCTGAGCAATACCCACTTCTGTGGAAGGAGCTGTGAAGCTAACATCAGAGGGTTGCTCAGGAGCCCAGTTGTACTTTGAGGCTGACCATATCACCTAACGGAACTGAGAACCCCCATAAAGCTGTTATCATCCTCCACCTATGAACTACTTTGTTAATATCAGTTTTCTGAGGCAGTATACATCTTGTAGCTCTCAGTTCCATGAGGATTTTGGCACCAAAAACTTGTGATCCCTGCTATAGAGTGAGTTTTTCAAAGCATTCCATTCTATGCAACCACTATCTACCACCAGAAAATTATAAAGCAGCATTACTGCGATGTGAGGCATGTGATGGAAGTCCCTCCTTATATCCGAAGGCAAAGGGAAGATAAAAGTATATATATATATAAAATAATAATAATAATAATAATAATAAAGTATTATTCAGTTCTATTCCCAACAATCTTCAAAATATTACAGAAAAAAAAAGTAGTAGCAATAAAGCAAAAAATTTCATGCAATGCAAACCTTTATAGGGAAAGGGGAGAAATTACTTTTTCTTGTGTTCAGAACCTAGGAGCTTTTGAAATCATCTTTTGTTTTTTTCTATATGTACACAGAAACAACAAGTCAAAAATACTTTACATCAGCAGACTGAAGCTCAGAGGAAGAAAACTTCTAAGCTCTCTCTGAAATGATGAAAATGGGAATAGGACTGAAGACACCTTGAGCAAATAAAACAGACAGACTGAGCAGCTCCAGACAAGATGCTACTAACACTCGTCTCCCTCTTCCTTACATTTGGATCCACTTTGACAGCATGATATCTAAAAGCCATTACCACAGTCTACACCATGACAAAACTTGTACAGTTTTTTGTTTTTTTTCTTTTTCCTCTATGCTTTGGCTTTTCCTTTAGAGCAATCCAAATCTGCATTATTGTAATAATTTCACTGTCAGTGAATTGCATAAAAATTCAGTGAAAATTGACTAAGTTTGGCCTTGGTTGAAGATCTGACCTGCATTTATGAAACAAAAGGAAAAAAAAAAAAAAGTTGTATGGAAATGTAATGGTCTTAAATCTTGCATTCATGTGACCTGTAAAGATGTTAACAGCATTTAGGAAGTACGGGTTGTTCATTAAGCAAAATCTATGGGTTACATAAAGTGAATCCTTAATTTACACACACACATATTTTTTACTTTTTTTTTCCCCCACAATTTTCACATTTACATTTCTAATGTATGGGAGTATGCAAATGCAAAAGCTGGCAGAAACTGTTCCTTTCTTCTTCCTGATCATAGCTCCTTGTTTCCTTGTTACTATGACAGGTGCATGCACCCCCCAAATGCACTCAATTTCACTCTGAGTGCGTGTTTCCTTGTATCAATGGGGGCTAGAGAATTGAAGGCATTCTAATTCAGTAAGAAGGCAGTCCCTCAAAGCACTGAAATGATTATAAAGAAAGAATACTGACTTCCCTCCTCCTGAAGAACT
The DNA here is from genome assembly GCF_964211835.1 of Anser anser. NCBI lineage: Eukaryota > Metazoa > Chordata > Aves > Anseriformes > Anatidae > Anser > Anser anser. The sequence continues at coordinate 15,639,088 of NC_139725.1, read as the reverse complement.
ACAGGAAGATGCTTGTTTGTCTAATCTGCTGGATTAAATCCTGCAGTGAATCTCTACTGCAGGGAAGTACGTTGCTAATTCACCAAACTCTTTTTCAACAATGAACTAAGGCGCCTGTGTTAAGCTCTTATTCTGCATTTTTCCTGCTTTGCCCAGTTTAGCTCAAGGTGACCATGCTTTAGCCACTCTCAAAACTTCAAAGAACCCAGTGAAACAAGATGTGGGTAGTCAGAGAATCACCTTCCTGCCCTGTCCCAGTTTCAACCATTTCATGGATCAACCAGGCTAACCAACAGGATAGGATGAGCGACAGCATGCTGTCAAGGTAGTCCTTGGCATCAGCAGGCCTGGTTTCAAGTTAGACACAACTTGAAGTTAGCATCTTATGAAACTCAACAATTCCAAAACCATTCTTCCTCTCCTCCTCTTCCCTCAAGACTATAGATCCAACAAAATATACTATTATATTCATTCTCTTCCCAGAACACTTCTTTAGCTTCTCTCTAGTTACTGGTTATCTACCCAGAAAGTCTTATTACAATTTTATAACAACAGGTTACACAAAATAAAAACCTTTTTGTTCCTGATTCTTGACAGGGTGAGATGCAATAGCCAGGCTTGGGAAACTGCACTGGTGGAGTGCACAGGGATTATACTGGGCGTTTTTGGCAAGGTGGTAGATGGACTTAGTGCATCTCTCTAATGCAGGCCTCATTTCATGTAACATAAATGCGCACTCAGATCTTTATACATAAACATTGCAAGGTTTGTAGCAGAAGCTGTGAAACTGAAGTGCTCCATTCACATGAGGAAGGGCGGTTGTCTTGGAAACGTTTCTCCTAGCTGCCCTCCAGCTCTGCTAATAAGTGTCTTCCCCTAAAAACAACAACATACGAACCTACCAATTCTTTGAGCTCTCTGTGAATCTAACAAATACACATTTTAATGATACATATCCTTTAGCATAACATCATATTTTCAATAGCATCATAGTATTTACTCCAAGCCTAACAGCTGCTCTTCTCCTGACTAACTGAAAGACGGACTTAACTGTTAGAAAGTAGCAAGCTGTAGGTAGGGCTTCCACAAATTAATGTTTCCTAGTATAATATACTATATTCTAAAGAAAAGAAGAACTCACAAAAACAAAACAAACAAACAAAACACATTTCATTCACACATAAACAGGGAAATATTAACAAGCCAGAGACATTTCTTTAAAATAAGCATTTATACTCAAGTAACCAGCCGATACCAAAAGGAAGTTTTCCTTCATGGACAATAGGAGTTTCACAACCATCAGTCTCTGCTTGACCTGGGGAAATGCATGCCCATCAGGAGCTGGACTGTGTCCTCATACTTTCTTCACAAATCATATACATCTGGTGTGAAGGACAGGTGACAACAAGAACAAGGAGATGGATTCTATATTATTAAAAGTGAGTGAATACAGTGCTGCATTTCACAAAAAAACACAGTTAAATGACTTTCCCCCATTCTTCTCTCCTCATTATTTTGCTTTTTGATTGTTCAGTTGTATCAAGTTTGTATTTTACTAGAACTATAAGCTTGTGTAATCAGTGGACTAATCTTACGAGTGATTTTCCTTGTCATATTGGCAGTATTCCAGAAAAAGCATTACAATAAACATTATGGGTTTAGTTTATCTATTTTTTTTTTCTTGCAAACTTATACACAAAGCTAGACTTCTTATAACCCAAAGCTATAAGGTTCCAAACATCTGAGAATTTCCTGCTAATACAATTGCTGTAGAATCATAGACTCATCTAACACTATCAACTATTGTTGATATAAAACAATTGCTAATACTCCTAACTATACTGAGTAGAAGTAACTTTCATTTACCAAGGAATGGGAGAAATCAGATTAACAGTAATACTAAAGTATAATAGAGCACGGTATTTTGATACTAGAAGAAGATAAAGATGATACTCTTATGGTTTCACAAATAATCTGATGACATTGCTAAGACATAAAAAGCATAGTGGATTAAAATCTTACCTCTGGAAAAAGAACAAATAGATTAGTGAATAATAAAAATATTTCCATAAAGTTAGAAATCAATAATTTTACAGACATACAGAACTCACTGAATTTAAACCAGTAATTTCACAGAATCATAGAACGGTTAGAGAGAGAAAGAGAGAGATATGAGATTAAAAACAATAATAATGATGAGCTTAAAAAGAATAGAATCATAGATGTCCCTGCCATGGGCAGGGATATCTCCCACAAGACCAGGTTGTCCAAAGTGCCGTCCAGCCTAGCCTTGAACGCCTTCTGGGATGGGGTATCCACAGCTTCTCTGGGCAACATTTTGCAGTGCCTCAGCACACTGAGTACAGAATTTCTTCCTTATATCTAATCTTAATCTCTTTCAGTTTAAAACCATTACCCCTTTTCATGTCACTACATACCCACAAAAAAGTCCCTCCCCAGCATTCCTGTAGGCTCCCTTTATGTGTTGGAAGGCTCTATAAAGTCTCCCTGGAGCCTTCTCTTCTCCAGGCTGAACAACCCCAACTCCCCTGGCCTGTCTTAATAGGAGAGGTGATCCAGCCCTCTGATCATCCTCCTGACCCTCCTCCGGACTTGTTCCAACAGGTAATTTGTTATTTTGTTATCAATATTCCATTTATTGATGTTATCTGTCTACTAAAAAACTGTAATTTTCATGTGCATTGATTATGCCAATGGCAGATTAAAAGCAGTTTTATAAAAAATGTTGAAAATTAATTCACTGTCCATCTTTTTTCTTATCTTAAGATGTTCTTTATGTGTACCAAGACTCAGCAAATGGTAAGCAAGTCTAAATATGCACTCAGAATCAACTGGGTAGATTTGTTCCAAGTGTCCATACAATGTTTTCTACATTGTCACATTGCATCTTGTGTTATTACTGCAATATCTTGGAGCGAAATTGTAATGCACAGCCATAGCTCTCAGCTTTGAAGATTCCATAGAGGTCATAGCTAACCCAAAACTGTGTGAGGCAGCGAGGTAATTCCTGCTCAGCACATTTCAGTAATATCACTTGATGGATCTCACTAAAATTAATCATAAAGCCTGGTTTGAATGGATTGGTGAGTTACACTGGAATATCAACAAACTGTATAGATAGATTCAGTTTTGAAAGGGAAGTATCAATAAGATTATCTATCATGGCACCATCAAATTCCCCAAACTAACGCAGTCTGCACAGTTTCTACTAAAAGCATAAAAATCTTCATCAGAAACAATGAAAAGTAATACTGACGCCAATTCTGATGACGACCAAGGTAATAAGTTGTTCCCATGGTGCAGAACGTCCACGAGAGATGCAGGTAAAAGGTGCTAGCCTTTTACAAATACAGGCGAACTGGATGGTAAATGCTGAGAAACAAGAACAGAGCAATATGGCAGACAAAGAGAAAGAGGCTATTGAGCCAGAGTATTGATCTCAGTACGCCAGTGGTTTTCACACAGGAAGAAAAATATTACAGGCACTATGGAAGGAATAGGTATAAAGAGATCATTTAAAGAATTCAGCTCTGCACACATTTGTGAAGAACTCATTTCCATCATAAAGGTTGGTCTGGGAGAAAAAATTCTCAAGAAGCAACTTCATGCTAACAGAAAGGGTATATTTTCAAAAGTAGTGAATTATAATTGGTAAGGTAGGGGTAAATATTTTCAAGCAGAAGAAAAGCTGATGCTTAACAGACAGATAGAATGGAGTAGCAATATTCCAAATAAAGGCGAGTATGAAAATTCAAATTTGCCAGCATTATCATCACACGCATTCTTCAATTTTATTTATTTATTTATTTATTACTATTTTCTGGAACTCTCTGCATACCACAAACACGAACCAGAATATTCTCATATTTCTCTATATAAATGCATGGGCTAAATATCAATTAATACATAAATTTCTAAAATCAATTACAATAGACATGTAAACAAAGTAATAGGTCACTAAGTATTAGATTGGCAAAAATAGTCACTGAAAATCTGTATTTCTCCATGTGCAGAATAGTTGATGGTTGTGCTAACTTCTGCTGTACTTCTTCTGCCTACATGTCTTAACACTTATCTGGTTGCATCAACAACATGACTTTATTTCCATTCCTACCTTCTGAACATATTCCTAAAAGCTAAGCGTATGCCAGTTCTACTTAGAGATAACATGTGCATAAAAATAACTTCTGCCATATGAATATCCATCATTCAGAACCTAGAGTGATCAACACTACCTTTAAAAAATATAGAGAGAAATAAAGGGAAAAAAATGAATGACATTTCAAAATTCTTTATATGAAATTAAAAGGATAATTTAAAAGGAAAAAAGCAAGCTTCTGGCTATTGGACAGTTCAAGTAACCATTTAACACAGAACATTCTTAAACATACAATCATTTAAGATACATATTTCCAAAAACATATTTTATCTATAGCGCTATCCATATATGAAAATATAGGAACTGAACTCCTGAAATTCTTCGTGCCCTAGTGTCTACTGACTTTGAATTTGCAAGAAATTAAGTGTTGGGGATCAGGTCAATAGCTCAAAGTCATAACCAATACAGATTCAGCATCATAACCTCCTTAAACCAAAATATCGTCCCAGAAGAAGCAATCACTGGCTGAAGCTAAGAAAAAGTTTTTTCTACTTCACTCGCAAGTCCTCATATTCCTTGATCCAAACTGAATCCTGTTTTACAGTTAAAAAAATACACAAGCCTACTGAGGTTTTACTGACCCAAAAGGCTCTAAAAATACCCCTGATGATTTCTCGGCATTTGGTCTCACTTGTGACCTTTATTTTCTAGAAACGATTATTGTTACCTCCTTGCACTGTACATTTCCCTACAGGATATCACCAACCTTATGTCAGTCTTGCTCAGCGGGTTCTCATATACAGCTTGAACAATTCTTCACATACTTCTAGTTTTCACTGAAAATCATGCATCATTTATTTTTATATTTATTCCTAGTTTATTTCAATTACATGTAGAGTTTTAGCATGCAGTTAAGCACACTAACATATAAAATACAGAGACTTGCTGGTATCAATAATTTAAGAGTGCTTAATTTTTATTAAATCACACATATTCAGGCAAATATGTGAATCGAGGCAGTAAAAGATAATATTTTTTAAAGACCTTTCCAGCCTTGCAACTAAATATTTTGCTATATAGCATTTTGTGTGATGTTCCTATGATAATACACTTGATAGTGAACCTTTGATTCTCAATCCTCCCCTGCACTTAGCTCATTAATTCATCCTCAGAGTCTATATTTCTGTCTCATAAGCCACTGCAGAGCCTCATTTTGTTTACTTTATTTCAGTAACCCTCACCCTCTGTTCCATCATGTGGGAAATACTCGTTTATGAACGTCTAAGTTTTGATATCATATAATTTTGGAGAGTTGGAAAAATGAAGCTGGGGGGAAGGCAGGTAAGAACTTAAAAAGATAAAAAGAAAAAAAAAACAGAGAAAAAAGTTATTAATTTCAAGTGATATATCAAGGATCTAAAATGCTAAAGCATCTATATGTAGACAAATATGAGAAACAATGTTCATAAGCTGACTTTACTTGCACACATCAAAGTGTGCAAGTAAAAACAGTAGGCTGGCCCCCAAGTAGAAAGTAGCTCAAAAGATAATAGTATGGATACTTAGATCATGTCATATATGCCATTTGTGCTTCCTCAAGCAACGTAAAAACTATACATTTCATGCAGAATTTTAAAGAATGCTTAATTCCTACAATTCTTACCATTAATTCCTACAGAACAATTAACTTCTGCAGTACAAGAAAATAATTCTAAAATGTGTTTAAAAATATTTTTGTAAGCTTCAGACAATGATACTGTCTGTACCCAGACACACAATTTGAGAGGTTTTATGTACTAGCCAAAAATAAAAATAAAAAAATCCTGATATGACCTCTCAGTAATAATACCATGCAATATATTCCCAAATCACACCTTAAGCCAAAAGACATATAAGTAAATGAGCAGAATTTCTCCCAGCAGGTTGTACACAGATTGGGAACAGGGATTCCTGACACAAGTGATGCTAATAGAATAAATATCTACACTAGAGAGTCACTCATGACTCTTTTATTCTATATCATATTTTTATTCTAATAATTAATTTTAACTATTCTAATTCTCGTTTTCAGAGAAAGAAGGACCAAATATCAAACCAGAAAATTCTTTATCCATCACATTTTCATACTTATCAGATTTAGAAATTCATTTAGAATTTATATAATTCTTTCAATTTCATGTATTCAACAAGTTAACACCAACCAACATGAATTTATTCAATTTTAGCTCATCACCATCTCTGAAAGTTTCTGATAGTATTGCATCAACACACCAAAAACTTTGTTAAATTGTTTCTAGCAGTCTCCAAAATACAACATGCACCATCGTCCATTAATTTCTAGTACTGTTAGTAGAGAACATATTAATATTTTACTATAAGGCTTATTAAAAAAACCTGTTCTTCGGTAAAATGATTTCCTATATATTTTAAAAGTAACAAAAAGAAAAAAAAAATCTTTAGAAGAAAGCAATGATCTTCTTTGAAAACTGTTTTCCTTTGGTAGGGGGTGGGGGTAACTGAAAAAAAAAAAAAAGGTTTTTATAGTATCAATATTTCTATTTTTGCCTGTTTTTTACCTGGAAAGCTCTTGTGGAAACCTCTGTGGTCATGGAACTCACAACCCATTTTCTTTTCCTCACATTATAGCAAACTAACAATGTAGGTAAAAGCTCAGAGACTTACTCTAATACAAGGAAAAACATCATTAGGACTGATTCTTCACTACCACAAGGTTTCAAAATCCATTTAATTATTTGAAAGCAATGTAAAATGCCTATTCCAATACTGGTATCAATCACAATACAATTTTCACAATTAGGACTTGTACAGAGATGCAAAGAAGTGAAACATCAGACCCACAGTACTAAAAGATCTTCTATATCCTAAATTTCTCCCGTGACTCAGTATCCCCCTGTACAAATACAAAATACAAGATTGTACTCTCATCAATATACTTGCCCGCCCATCTCCTGAACTGCATACAGATTTTTCTGAGTATTATTCAATAATACTTATGTTTTCTAGATTTTTTATTAAATAATTCTTTACTAAATAGATTATAAAATCTATTACAGATAGATTACAATCTATTACAAAATTTGACTATGTATAATGTTGTTTGCTATGATTCTGGTAGTTCACATAATTAACAGAATACATTCAGAAACTTTGCTACTGTGCCCTGTCTGCTACAGAGAAACCTGAGCTACTACAATCCTCATATACTATATTTAGGAATATATTTCTGATATCAACATGATAACAAGAAAGGAAGCTGTAACATTTTAAAATTCATTCTCTGTTGCTAAATCTTTTCTCTTTCTAGCTAAGAGTTAAACAGCATCCATCCCTGGTTTCATTTAATTGCTTTATGAAGATGCAAAAGTCAGAAAGAAGATTTCATGAAAGTTTTCCAAATAATTTCTTCAATATTGTTGCAACTGACAACCAGATCCAGCATGCGCTTTAACCACAAACAAAGGTGACTGCAAGATTGACATAGATACCAAAAAAATCTCTTCCCTCTAATTTACTTTTGCTACCAATGGAGAACCTACAGTTATCAACTTAAAAGTCAGTTTGAGATCTGTCAAAGAAACTGATCACCAATCACCCTTTTAAATGTTTGTTTAATACAGTCATATGTGTTTCTATAAAGAGATACAGATGAAGCAGCCAAGAATGAAGTTTGGAAAAAAGGTAACAGCAGACCTAAGCAGACACGCAACATTAATGAATGTAAAAAGGAAGGAAAGTGATTTTCAGTTTACCTGTCCTCAGTAATTCATGGTACAATTAATTATCTTCCATACCAAAGTATATTTCATTTATTTTCTCAAATGGCATGCCGTATCTTAGGATATTTCCATATTAACAATCTCCATTGCACATTCCTTTTTTCTGTCAACCTGTGTGTGTTAGGGGGAAAAAATAACATTTTATGGTGCATTGTGTCTCATGCTGATAGAGGACCAGATTTAATCACGATTTATAGTATACATACATAAAAATATCATGACTCAATAATGAAACAGAAACACCACTGGAGTACAGGTTCTTAATATTTCTTAGGCAGACCATCTAAAATATATGATTTATAACCATAGAAAAAGAGAATTAATATTGTTTTAACTAGAGGTTAAATTTGTTCAACTAGAATTATTCTTTTCTTCCTAATTTCATCAAAAATAATAGTAATAATAATGAAGTACTTGTTCACCACAGTATGGGCAGGCTAGAGTACATCCATTTACCAGACCAAAATATTTACCTACTGTAGCACCAGTTCACACCATACCTCAGAAAAAATATTAATCTATTTCTGATCTGTATACATTGATATGTTGGATATTTTTTCCTACCACCCTCCCTTTTATCTGCCTGTAGGACAAATCTTTTCATCAGTCTGCTTCCATTGTGGTTTTATAGATATGTGAGAGCTGTTTGTGGCTACTTAAATATTTTATTAATCTGAAACTACTTCCTGTCATTGCACTGCAGAACAACAAAATTCTAAGGAAGGCATATACAATGTAAAGCTATGTTAATTTTGTACATTTGTCCAAATATTTCTACCTGACAATGTAATTTTCCTTTTGAAGTAAAAAAAAAAAAAACACCAAACATTTGGTACTAAATGAAAAGGTAATTAGTTAACCAACAGACCACAGATGTATGGTATCTGACAAGTTAATGTGAAAACCCAAATCTTTACATAAAAAAGATGATTGGATTTGAATTCCAGGAGGCTCATTTCTTCTCTATTTGAATGCAACGTCTGAAGGAAAACTCAAGAGAGAACAATATGGTAGCTTTACAATTACCTTATAAGTAATAATAATTTGAGATATTATAATATTGCAGTTTCCCTTTGAAATTTCAAGAATTACAACAGCACACATCACTAACCTCTGTACATCATATTTCATCGGTTATATATAATCCTTCTGAAAATGATGTGTGTAGATAATATACAGTACATTTTGACACAAGTCATGTTTTCTCAGTGGTGATTTAGTATCCCAAGCATAGATTATCACCTGCTTTCATTAACTTAGTGTGATCCACTGGATTTATTAATCGGCTCTAATAAAATTATTAGGTTCTTGCCTATTAAAAATAAATACATTCTTCATCAAATGTATAGAATACAAACATAGAAATATATTCAATATTAAAGAAAAAATATATTGGGAATGGAACATAAATGTAAAAAGATAAAAAGATCTGTTCTTTAAAGTGAGGGAAAAAAACCTTTATACATATGCCTACACCACTGATACATTATTCACCTTCCATAAGAAATTAGAATAATCAGGGGACAAAATAGAAAAATGATACAAAAAGGCATCAGACATATCCACAGTCACAGTTTAACTTACTATTATATACAGAAAAGCTACAAAGATTATGGTTTCTCTAAAAATTTATCAACAAGATCATTCCAAAACCTTGGAAGTTTGTTGACAAAGTTTTAGAAAATAAGTTTTTGGAATGATCTTGTTGATAAAGTTCTAGAAAAGCCATAGAAGAACCCTAGAGAGAAAATTTACTCCTGGGCTGTAAAGATCAGAATTCGGCCAAATGTTAGCACTAAAATTATGAGAGCCAGTCTGCCAAAGGAAAACAGGAGGTATGTTTCATCTTGCAATAATGCTTTAATAAATTTTAAATGAACTTCAAACATTTTATCTGACATCAGTATTTTATCTTTCACAAGGATGTTATGAACTACCTTTGGCAGCTGTACAGAAATGGGATGAGATTACTGTCTACAGACCAGATTCTTCTTTACATAAAAAATAGTGTATAATTCTATAATTAGTGTATAATTCTATAATTCCATAGTTACAGAAATATTTGCCACTTGGTATTAAAAGTATTAAGGTATTGCTTCAATGAAAAACTTTCTTAATCTATCCTGTCTTCTTTAATATAAATAAAATTTATTACAAAATAATTTAGCACGTAATAATTTAAGCCTTATCAGTTAATCCAGCTTTATCAGTACAATAATTTTTGAAGGTTAGCTGAAGTTTTTCAATGACAGCACAAAATTCACATTCACCCATGTATTGTATATAGTGGTAAATATCATCATTGTTCAATTCCTACTCTGCTTTCAAGCAAAATTCGGGCAAAAAATGGTGCAATGGTTACTGATGAGACTGGGACTACTCTGAGATTCTTTTCCTAATTCAGACATATGTTTAAACTGGATCACCAAAGGTGGTAAATGGCCATTATACATAGAAAAGCATTGTGCATATGGATTTTATTGTTCAGACTCAGTTTTCTATTTGTAAAATGGCAGTAGTAATTCAATGTATAATTTACTTCATCTTTTTACTTGTATACAATAGTCAACTGTTTGCACAGTGATAACTTGACACTGATACTTTCATAATAAAAGTAATATCAACAGTAATCTTCTGATGGTTAAACAAGTATTACTATATAATTGCAACTGAGGAACCACCTGCCGTATAAATACAGTTAGATATATGGTTAATTACTAAACAGTTTTCATTCCATATTTGGGAATTATAGACTCACAAGAATCTCTAAAGGTCCTCTGAAGATCTTCTAGTCCAACCTCCACTGCTTAAAGCAATTTCAATTAGAGCAGGCTGCCAAGGACCATGTTCAGTCATGTTTTAAGTATTTCAAAGGATGGAGACTCCACAGCCTCTCTCAGCAACCTGTGCTAGCATTTGACCACCATAGCAATACAAAAGTTTTCTTCTTATTTTTAAATGGAATTTTCTGTATTTCTATTTATGTCTATTGCCTTTTGTCTTTCCAGAGAACATCATAGAGAATAGTCTGGTTCTTTCTTCTTCCCCCCCTTCAGGTATTTATATATATTGATAAGATTGCCTTTGGACCTTGCCTTCACCAGGCTAAGTATTCCTAGCTTTCCTTGATGCAGACCAAGATGTTGTTGGCCCTGTCATAGGGCTCATGTTGATGTTCACAACATGCTGGCTCATATTGAATTTGGCATCCACTGGGACCCTCAGGTCCTCTTCAGCAAAACTGCATTCCAACCTGGTCCCCAGCCTGTACTGCTGCCTAGGTTTATTCAACCCAAGGTGTGTGATTTTGCATTTCCAGCTGTTAAATTTCACAAAATTCCTGTCAGACAACTTCTCCAGCCAGTTCAGATATCCCTGAATGGCAGTACAAGCATCTAATCTATCAATCATTCCTCCAATTCCTCACCTGCACACCTGCTGAGGGTGCATTCTGTCCGATCATCCAGATTATTGATGAATATGTTAGATGGTATTGGACCCAGAACTGGCTTGTGGGGTACATCACTAATGACTGGCCTCTTGCTGGACTTGTGTATATCTAACTTGTTCACGTGTTTCCCCAAGCTGATATTCCTGTACCGAAGGTAAGTCTTTCCTGCAGACTTTCCCACTTGCCAGGGGACCAGGGCCCTATATCTAAATAATCTATTATTTTAAGCAAAATTACTTATATTCTATGCCCATAAATCTACTAAGCATCTACTAACAAGCATCTATATCATTATATATCCAGCCCCCTGGCCACATCTATGCATGCTATAAACAAATAAACAAAAAAGAATGAAATACAGCATAAGATATACACTCAAAGATTCACATTTAATAGATACTAACATCTTACTTCAAAGATTAAAATACAAATTACATGCAATATTAGAAAATACTCTAAGATACAGAACAGTAGTAGATAATCACTTAAGCTCAATTTCTGTGAGCCTGACAGGAATCATGCACCACTTCATAGAGAATAAGAAATAAATTGTCTTACCTTGAAAAGAAAGGACATTGTCACCTTTCTTTCCATTTTCAATTATCAGAAAAGAAACATTTTTGGTAAGGAACATATGGTCATTCTGAGTTTGTCTCTTCCTTCTGTTGCTTCACAATTCCTTCACAAATGCCTTCAGCCTCAAGATCAAACACTAAAACTACCACTACTCAAGATCAAACATTAACCTGCCACTACTAAGGTGCCATATTAATGTTCAAAAGAAACACATTTTTTGGTTTACACAGAGAAAAGATAATTGAATGTTGAGCTCTTTAGAGCAAATTCTCTGAAGCCAGGTTTCAAAGGTATCTATAATATTTTGAGGAAGTGCTATTAAAGTGAGAATTTTGTTTGTTTGTTTCTCCTACTCTCTCTAACATCACAGAATCCTATTTCCCAATCATGTTCCTATAATACAACAGTCACTGAAAATAAAGATTGGTCTTTCATCCATCATCAGCATAATATTTTCTTGTTACAACACCTACTGGACTTCTACTGTATTTCAACAGCCTGTTGGTGTCTCAAAACTTTAAGTTAATTTCTTGACCCTTTAATTTCTAATTCTGATTTAGCTCTGCTCTCTGGTAGTTTGACAAGATGTGTCACTACCTTCTATTTTCTGCTTTATAAATGCTATGTCTCAGTCTGATGAGATCATCTTTCCACCATTTCTACAGCAAAGACTGCATGATTGAGTAAGGAAAAATGGTCTCATCCATCTCCATTTTTTATTTAAATGAAACTAGATACCTTATTTTCACAGTCCTGCTCATCCCTCACAGAAGTAACAAGGTCCAATTATTTCATGTTATACATTTTCACAGACAAGTTAGAAAAAATAATCCTTTATATTATTGGACCCTGATGGGTGTTGGCTGAGAATTAATCACTTGGGTTTTCCTTCCCCATGCATATCATTACAAATTTGTGTACTTGTGAAATAGATTGTGTTCTGCAAATTCATGTAGTTATCCAGAATTCTCTAAATAACATGATTTTCCAGCAGTTAGTGCAGGGCAGCTTCCTTGTTTCATAATGATTCTATCCCGAAAAGAGTTGGACTACTATACAGAGTAGGTCAGAGTACCACACTTAGGAGACTTGGTTGGGCTTATACTTCAAATAGTCACAGTTACAGAACATGGCATAAAAAGTGCACAGATATTTCTCTTATACCTGGGGGGATAGAGATTAAAATTTGTTTTCTATACTGTAATTCTGAGAAGGACTTCTAGTACATTCATTGAAGTGAGTTCACTCATCACTGAACTAAGAATTTTGGAAATGTTTTAGGTTATTTTTTCTTTCTTAATCATGACATTCATGCACTCCCATGAAGAAGTGCCTTGCACATATGAACCGCTACATAGCTTTTAGAGATGGAGTTTCCAGCAATGTAAAACTGACAAAGACAAGTCGATAAAACATTTGTTAATCATGGCATAGGATACAGCCCAAACTTCAGGCAGTTTTTCAGTGATGTTCCTTTTATTCTGCCATTGCCTTAAACTACCTGATTTTTATTTTTATGTTTTTGGAGGTGGTGGGGACTAGTTCTCCCTAGTTCTCACTTCTCAGTGATATTTGCTATATAAAGTCTCAGCTACTACTCCATCCCTAAAAGAAAAAAAAAAAAAAGTAATGACACCACAGTGGTAGTTAACTTTCGCTGCTATGAACAACACTTTTTCAATTCATTCTCTAGTGTCTTGCATTCGGTGGAATCATCAACACCTGTGCAGAAATGAACGTAAGTGTACACTGAACCCAAATCAGAGTAAGAACATTTTAAACCTGCCCTACACAGGTGTAAAAGATGTTACACGGCAGAGTAGAAATGACTGTATTTAATTATGGGGCTATCCAATCACAGCCAGGAATGCATTTGCTTCCAAAAGATGACCACAGCAGGAGAGCCTCCCCCTCATCCTTGCTGTGGAAGCCACATGGTCCAAACAAACGGGAAGGAGCACCACCAGCTGATTCAGAGTGCCCTCTTCTAGGCACAAAAGGTTTCCTCAGAGGAAATCTCACATCATGTTCAAATCTGTCCCTTCAGCTTCCAAATGTAACAGGAACAGCTTGAGATGCACTGGCTTTGCGATAGACTGGGAAACAGGACACTGCAGCAGAGCTTACTGGTTGTAAAAGCTTTTAAGGATGTTTTACATATACTGTTTGCATGAAATTGCAGTGTATAGACTAATGCTATTTTAAGTCATTTTTTGCTCACTAAAACTAAATCAAAATATGACACATTCTGAAATATGAATGTACACACTTGTGCTTACATCAAAATAACTAAAGATATGAGTCATTACTGGGTTTCATACAGATTTATATCTGGCCCTAAGTTGTCCTCACGTACCCTGTGACAGCTGCTATTCAATTTTAAGAGGCAATAGAGATGAAACTTCTGGACACAGTAAAAAGACATATCATAGTTACTATTTACATATGCAGAAACAGAAACTATTTTCCACACTGAGATTTATAAATTCAAATGATTTCATTTATCTGGACAGGACAATATTTAGTTTTATTCAGAATGCGTTAAAAAAAAAAAAAAAAAGTGGCTAAGCCAGAAAGATTTTATACTTAAGTGGCTTTAAAAACAAGCTTTGTTTCATTATATACTCATTATCATATCGTTATTAAATGTTTACATATTATTATATATTTATATATCATTATTATATATTAATTATCAATGCAACAATCTAAGTCATCTGATATACTCGTATACACTCAGAATTCACAAACATCTAAAATTTTAGTCCACAGCTAATTGATGCAAGAAAGATAATTCTTCATGTCATAAATATACGGATATAGATAAATGATATTCAGGCATGTAATACCCTACAATCAGATTATCCTGAGGTTACAGTAATTGCTATTATATTTTACCACTGTCTTGAAAACAGAATTTGAGTATCATAGTAGGATGATGGAATAAAAAGGATTGTATTACCCCTCTGTTAAAGCAGTGTATACTTAGGATTAAAGATGTGTGGAAACATGCTTTGCAATTTCTGAATATAAGACAGGTTCCTATTTCTGAGGAAGGAATCACGTTATCATTGCTGCTAAGATATGACTAGAATTAAAAACAAAACAAGCAAGCAAATCAACAAGCATACAACAACAACAAACAACTGAAAGCCTGTAACTTAAACTTTTACTGAAATATCTCGTTCTTATTTTCATTTACAGGTTTAAAGATTTATTTCTTTGTATTTCCTACAAATCAATCCACGTGTACTAGAAATAGCATAAATCAAGCAAACAACAGTCTAAAAATCAGTTTTCTCAAAAACATTTAATCCAAAAATGATTCCTAACTGGATCGAGTCAGTATATCTTATCTTCTATATAAGCCATTCCCAGGCTACATTACACAGCAAGGTGCCATGTGGCTCTCCATATTTTGTAATACGCATTTCAGAGTGGCATATCAAGGCATATTTTTCAAACATCTCAATTTCCCACCCTCCAGAGACTCATTTCAATTAAAAGATACTTCTCACTGACATAGATCAACCAAGATAAGGTAGAGAAAGCACAGAAGGCATCATAAAGTAACATTGAACACTTCTGGTTGAAAAGCCAATTATTTGTTTTTAATCAGTATTTATTAATTTCAGTATCCTTGTAGAGTATAGATTAGGTTAAACAAAAGAGAAAAGCTTTTTTTTTGTTTGTTTTTTTCTCCCTTAGAACCTACTGGATTACTTTCCCTTCCATGTTCTTCTCCTCTTCCCAGATTCACCTATGAACAGAATCCTTCCTAAGAGGGTCAAAACACAAATCTGAGCTCCTTTTAAAAATTAAAAATAACCTGACAAATGAAGTTACCAGACACATAAAGGTAAAGGAAAAAATAGCACACAAACTATAACAACCATAATAAGGACTACAGCGGCTTCGTATACAAAAGATAAAAGATTTTATCAAGCCTTTGTCCTTGAGTTTTCACAGAGGTGAATTACTATTTCAACAGTTTGTCACCTCCTAATCATGATGTTTTCATGATGCAGACGAACTGAGGATTAGACTTAACTGCCCCTGGAAAAAATGAACCTGAGAAAAAGATCAGCATGCATTGCATTGATCCCCGAAGCACTCAGCAGAAAATGAACATATATTGACCAATGAGTGGAATAATGGCTTTGTTGACAAGCTCTGTGAAGTTCTGTCTTTGCAACTAAGTGGATGGAGAGATAAAAAGACCAACATATGATGAAAATCATCTCCCTATCACCTCTTTTCACTGCCTGTCTTACACAATCATCCACCTTCAGCCACACACATGGACAGCTGGCCTCTGAGGAAGGATGGCACATCACTTGTGAACACAATGATTTCTTTGCTTTTCTGGTCACAGATGATAGGAAAGCACTTCTCGCTTCAGAAAATGGCCCTATCACTTTCTGTAATAATTAATAACACCCCTCTTGGCATCTTAATTAAATTCAGATCAAGTCAGAAAATCCACAGTGGACTCATGGTCTCAATTTATCCTTGCAATATTGTAAAGTCCCCTGAGTATTATATAACTGCCAACATGTGAGTTGTATGCAACTCTTCTAAATACACACATTGCATAAGAAAAGCAAAAGAATAAATCACTGTTGAAGACAGATACAAAGCAAAAAGGGAAGAAAGTATGACAAGTGGTTCCAAAGAGTACATGGAATAAAAGAGAAAGATGACTCTACATTTAAATAAATTTAAGGTAGTCTTAAATTAAATTTTGGAAGGATTAGAAATTGTATCAAATGCATTAAAATATAACAACTCAGAAAGAAAATAACAACAGATTTAACTTTTGTTTCAATCAGTCATAGTACTCAACAGTACAATGATACAGTCTATATAATACTGCACCAATGGAAAATACATGCTGTGGAGAGAGCTTGCAGCAGTGAAAGCGAGACAATCTTGTAGTGGATAAAACTTTTAAACTCTACATTGTTAGTTTGCATACAGTCCATTAATCAGGAGTGTAGGTGTTAGGGATATTCAATGCTGAAGTGGCTGGGCTGTGCACACTGGAAACCCATACAGGGAACATTACATGCTGATGCTAAGAAAGGAGATCATTCTGTCTTCTTATTTCAGTCTGTCCTATGGTTCTTTATATGAACCTAAGCAGATTCAGCTGGAAAACAAGAACATTATATTCTGATAACAATAATAATAATTATTATTATTCCTGACTTTGATTTGTTTTTGAAAATGGCAAAAGCCAAACTCTCGGAAAATATTTGAAATAGAGGGGGAAAAAAAAGTTCAGTACCTTTATATAATCTATTGGCTCAGGCATATATTTGTTTGATTACAGTACATGAAAGATCAAAATATAATGGTATGCTTGCTTTTCTTCATAAAGAAAAAAAAATACTGCTGGGGTGTAAAAAGACAAAAAGAAATAATAAGTGTTTTTTTTTAATGTATTTTAAAAATGTATTTAAAAACAAAAAAAAAAGGATTAACTTCACCATTAATTTGTTCCATTTCCCTCGTACTGCCTGAAACACTCATTCCTACTACATCCTGTCTCACTGTCTAAATTACACTGTCTAAATTACATACTTATGACATAATATTAGAACCAGACACCTTCCCCTGATAGGTAACTTTCAGATACAAATAACGATTCTTCTTCTATAGCAGTAATATGTTCATTCTTCTGATATGCTTTTACAGTGTTAACTCTAAATCAGCAGTAAGGTGTCTCCTCTTGCTCTCAGAACAATGTAAGAAATGACCATACGTCTACACACAATTCTGCCATTATCAAGACTTCTTTACAAGGTAAATTGGAAATCAAACCAATTCCATGTTCAAAAAATTACCTTCCCTACTGAGTCTTTTTTTTTTTTTTTTTGATACAGATGCCTGTTCACATACAGTAACACAAGGCATGCATGTCTATATGGATTCAACTTTCAATTAATAACTAGTTGTCCTAGGTCCATTATTAAAACTTTGACAAAAGGTAAGGAACAATGAAAAAAGTCACTAGGAAAAGAATATTGTTTTTTTTTTATTATTAATAATATGGTAGAGAAATACTAAAAATGGTAAATAAATGTTAAGATTCTTCTAAAAATGCTTGATCTCCTCATCACACTTCAAAGAAAAAAAAAATCACAATAGAGTGATGCAGTCATGTTCCTACATTCAGCTTAATTTTCTAACTTTGCAGAGGAAATCAGATATAAAATATAAATACCTGTAACTTCACAGAACGCTAATTTGTAGAGTTCATATCTATTCATGAATACTTGTTTGTGCATGTGATATTATATATGAAAGTACCTATAGAAATACATATCAACACTTGTCCTTCAATGATACTGAGTAAAATTAATGAAGCTGTTCTTTCCGTATGCTCAGATGTTTTATTCACATGTAGGTATTATATATCCATGTATATGAAGTGGAGAAAAATATTGGTAACTTCTACAAAGGATAAGGAAGTCTCCTAAAGTTGTAACAAGATTTGCACCTGAAGAAGTTTGGAAGGTACAATTTTCTAAAGTAAAGACATACACGCAAGAAAATAAATATTTTTTAAAATTATGAAAGGCAATTTAAATCATCTGAATAATCTAAATAAGGAAAAGGAAAAAAAAAAAAAAAAAGAAAAAAAGAAAAAAAGGCCGGGAAATACTTTTCCATATACTACTGAGTACATTCATCTGTGTTTAGCATTTTCAATTCTAAGCATCAATGCTGACTATATCACTGAGTCAAATATTGTGGCTAGATATCTAATTGCTGAATAACTGCATGGCTCGATACATCTGTGTTCATTAAGACGAAATCAAGAATAATCAACATTCCTGTCTGTGCAGCAAACAAACTGCTACTGGAATTATGGAGGTTTTTAAGTCTTAATAATCTCTCAAGCTTCCATACAGCATTGTAGGTTACCAGTTCTTTTGCAGGGCTTCTTCTGAGGTATCAGATCAGACACGGCTAGTGAAACTGAATCAAGAGACTGAGAAATGTCTCTTGATTTTGTGTGTATGAAATGAAAAGAACACATTCCTACCATATCTTTGTCCTTGTTGTTGTTTTAATATGAAAATAATGAGCAGAATTGAAAGTATTACCACTGAAGCTTGAATCACTGATTTTGCATACCTAGAAATATCACTACAAAATGACACAGAGACAAAAAAGCATAACAAGTGCATCTCCAGTACCACACTTAAGCACTTTGGCTAGATCTAACCCATTATCTATTTATTGCATGTATCCTTATGTATCACTGAATGACTCACAGAGCTAAAATAATAATTGTAAAAATATCTGAATTTTATGCAGGATTGACAGCCCTGGAGACTTGTCTTCTCTTTATTCACAGAGCAGAAATGGTATAAGTAGCTGTACTACAAGCTTTTGCTCACCATCACACACTTTGAGAGATTATTAAAGGTAAATGACTTCTCATTTTATAGTATGATGCCTACAGCCTAGAGTCATCTCTGGCCTCTTTTGCAGGCTTGATAAGCACTTCCATTTCAAACTGAATTTCAAAGAAATTAAGGAAAACTTGAACCTGTGTGAAGGAGGAGAAACAATTCCTTGTTGCGCTGAACTGAGATACACTAGGTTCTAGGCACCTAAATTAGCAGTCATCTTGTACAAAAAGAAATCCTTTAATTCTCAGCTGAGATCATAAAAGGAAGTCAGTCAACTAATACTGCAAGAAATACTGCAAGAAAATAAACTGATTATATCCATTTTGTAAACAAGTGGAAGACCTAAGAACCAGCATAGGCATTTTATCAGTGTTAGTTCAACTAACCAATCATGTATATTGAAGACATAATATCTGGTCAATTCCTAACTCTGTTAGGTAAATATGTGAATTTGGTTCAAAACTTTATTAAGGATTTTAATCAGATCAAAGGGAGTGTAATAAAACAGCAGTGAAAGCCCAACTTCATTTCAATCAGCTAATACAGTAAAGTCTTACAAGTGTGCAGTAATCTTTAACAATACAAATTTAAGTTTCTTCTCTTTTGCAACTGTGCTAAAGTCAAAATATCATTCAGAGTTAGACAGGGAAATTGCCTGGTATCACTCTGCTAAAATTGTGGACATAATGGTGTTCTGAAGAAAATACCTTTTCACCATTCCTAAAACTGAAAATGAATCACTACAAAAACATTTCTAGAGAAAATGCTGCCATGTTTATCTATTTCAAGATAAAACTTTGACTAATATAAGTATTTCAGAAGCATACATCCATAATAGATGCAAAGATACACAACATCACCTTTCTGTAAAAAGCTCTTATTAAGATTAAACTTGCCCCTGTGGCAAATGTGAAATTATTTAATTATAATACAAATTATCTAAATTGAATAACTTCTATTTCACTCACTTGCATGGTGCTAAGAAGCTCATTAAATTCAATTAGTAGTAATGTACGGCTGTCATGTTTCCTTTCTG
The DNA here is from genome assembly GCF_964211835.1 of Anser anser. Lineage (NCBI taxonomy): Eukaryota > Metazoa > Chordata > Aves > Anseriformes > Anatidae > Anser > Anser anser. The sequence continues at coordinate 15,618,681 of NC_139725.1, read as the reverse complement.
AACCACAGAATTATATTAAAGTTCTTCAATTATTTCCCTGTAGAGCATCATTAATACAGCATACCATACAAAAGAAAAGCTTCAAAGATTCTTAAAGATCTACTTACTTTTCCTTCGGTTTTTAGACATTCAGTCTCAAAGAAAAGAAACATTAATGGAAACGTGATAATGCATTAAGTAGATCCAAAACAAAAGTACCTCGTGATGAAGAACAACAACAGGCAAAAATCAAAAACTGTCAACAGATATATTAATGCCAACAATACAGCAGAATGTTGCTCCTTGACAAAAATTGAATCTGTGATGATTTGTTGGCAAGAACTCACTTTTTTTTGATCTTCATTGTACATGAATAGGTATCAAAATGCTAAAGAATTTTAGTAACCTATATTTCACTGTGCATTAATTAAATCAAACTTTAAACTGACCTGATACCAAAACCCTTTCATAGCAATAAGCTTATATGGATAAGGTTATTGTTATAGTGTTTATATGCCTACAGACAAGATGACTTTAAATGTAAAAGTTTCCATTACACACGCACAACAGGTCTGCAATGTCTTGTTCACCGTTAGCTACTGAAGAACAGAAGCTCTTTCACTCTTTGCAGCAGAGACACTTCAGCAGAAGTGAAGAAGACATAAGAACAGAAATATTAACTTATTCTATTTTTTTTTAATATATTTAAAGTTGCATTTCAGTTTGAAAAAACTTGAGCAAGTATTATATACACTGATGCACAGCTTTGCAAGATCAAAAGAATCTGATGACACTCAGGAGTGTTGCAAATAGTTCAATGGCACCTGTTTGGCACCTCCAAATTGTAAGCTGGCAATGTAACATCATTTTTCCTGGCATTCTAGATGCCAAGTAAAAATGACTGTCTGGTCTGCCATTGAGCTCAAAAGAGCAGCAAGAGACATGCGCAGATTCCCCACGGGTAGTTCTGCATTGACATGGTTGCCCTCTCTTTCCCAATTATATGAAACAACCCAGAGCATCCTATGTCGTAGAGAAGGAAAAAGTATAGGTGTTTGAGAGAGGAATGATTGAATAAATAAAATAGAATAGTAGAATAGACCAGTATCTGGAACTAAAAAGGGCCTTAAGATATACGAGGCAGTCTTGTATTTGATCTTGTTTGATTAATAAATTATAAGCCGAGGGAAGAGGAGCTCTTGGTGAATTACATATGCCAATAAGAGGAAAATATTATGTCTCTTTAAAGTTTCATCATCCAGACACTAAAGATTGTTTAGCTTGTATAAACTACTAATGTTGGAAAACAAGACAATATGCCATTTATTTCTTTCCACTGTACATATGAAGTTGATCTTGTTCAGGTCAGTCGATTGTCTCCTTTTTTTTATTTTTTTATTTTTTTTTATGGTCATTTTGTTTCTGGTTTGTGCCCCAATTCTTCATGCATTTAGTTCACCATTTTGTCATGGATGAAAATTTACATTACATGGATACCGGTATAATTTTTCTTGTGTGTTTTGAAGCAAACTTGAGGATTTTAAACTTCTCAGAAATATGCATCCCAGATGTAGAACAGGTTTGTCCAACCATGTGTTTATAATGGAGGGGAAAGGTAATGTCATAAAAGAGCTCAGAACAAGCAGAGTTCTCACTATATTAAAAGAAAAGACAAGTGAAACCAAACATACGTAAGGCATACTCCACTTCCACAAATGCTCAGTTGAATCATCAGTCAAAATCGAACACGAAACAAAGACCTTTTCGATCTTGCTTCTTCTCTGCACATCTCTGAATCACTGAAACTGTTGACCAAGCACATTATCAGTGCAGTGTTTTTGAGGAACTCTCATGTTAAGGGACTCATAGAGTCCCCCCCAGCTGTTTCTTACAAGCTTAGGGGAAAATATCTCTGGACAGTTTCCAAGAGAAGAACTTAAAGCATTTCTTTTTTTCTCTCTCTCTCTTTTTTTCCCCCCATATATATACGTAAGTGCCATCACATTAGAAAAAAGGGCATTACACTGAGACAATCAGGTCATGGCTGGATGAGAGGTTGAACAAGTTTTGTATGCTCTCACAAACTCTTCTGTTAATCTCACAGTCCCCTACCCTGTCTTTTTCAGCCTCTTCTTTCAGTTCCTGGTACCATTTCAAAGTTAAGAAGGAAGGGTAAGAAATTTTGAAGAGATGCTTAATGGATCTAGAGTAGAAAATGAAAGACAGGGAAAATGTGTTTCATTTGGAAACCCTACCACTGCACCTGAAGGGAAAAATGCAAAATACAGTCCTTCTGTTTCATCCTAGCCACAAGCTACTGCAAACCTCTGTTTATGGATGTATCAATCCATTTTTACTATAACCTAACTTTGTGACTATGTTGCTCTCCTCTGACTCTTCGAGAAGCTAAAATGCTTGTGGAATTTTCACAGAATCACAGAATCGTCTAGGTTGGAAGAGACCTCCAAGATCACCCAGTCCAACCTCTGACCTACCACTAACAAGTCCTCCACTAAACCATATCACTAAGCTCAACATCTAAATGTCTCTTAAAGGCCTCCAGGGATGGTGACTCAACCACTTCCCTGGGCAGCCCATTCCAATGCCTAACAACCCTTTCAGTAAAGAAGTTCCTCCTAATATCCAACCTAAACCTCCCCTGGCACAACTTTAGCCCATTCCCCCTTGTCCTGTCACCAGGCACGTGGGAGAATAGACCAACCCCTACCTCGCTACAGCATCCCTTAAGGTACCTGTAGAGAGCGATAAGGTCGTCCCTGAGCCTCCTCTTCTCCAGGCTGAACAAGCCCAGCTCCCTCAGCCGCTCCTCGTAAGACTTGTTCTCCAGACCCCTCACCAGCCTCGTCGCCCTTCTCTGGACTCTCTCCAGCACCTCGAAGTCCTTCTTGTAGCAAGGGGCCCAAAACTGAACACAGTACTCGAGGTGCAGCCTCACCAGAGCCGAGTACAGGGGGACAATCACTTCCCTAGACCTGCTGGCCACACTGCTTCTTATACAAGCTGAGATGCTGTTGGCCTTCTTGGCTACCTGAGCACACTGCTGGCTCATATTCAGCCGACTATCAACCGGTACTCCCAGGTCCTTCTCTGCCAGGCAGCTTTCCAACCACTCATCTCCCAGCCTGTAGCGCTGCTTGAGGTTGTTACGCCCCAGGTGCAGGACCCGGCACTTGGCCTTGTTGAATTTCGTGCAGTTGACCTCAGCCCATCGGTCCAGCCTATCCAGATTCTCCTGCAGAGCCTTCCTACCCTCAAGCAGATCGACACACGCACCTAACTTGGTGTCATCTGCAAACTTACTGAGGGTGCACTCGATCCCCTCATCCAGATCATCGATAAAGATATTGAAGAGGACTGGCCCCAGCACTGAGCCCTGGGGGACTCCGCTAGTGACCGGCCTCCAACTGGATTTGACTCCATTCACCACAACTCTTTGGGCCCCAGCTATCCAGCCAGTTTTTAACCCAACGAAGTGTACGCCAGTCCAAGCCACGAGCAGCCAGTTTCTTGAGGAGAATGTTGTGGGAAATGGTGTCAAAAGCCTTACTGAAGTCAAGGTAGACCACATCCACAGTCTTCCCCTCATCCACCAAGCGCGTCACTTTGTCATAGAAGGAGATCAGGTTCGTCAAGCAGGACCTGCCCTTCATAAACCCATGCTGACTGGGCCTGATCGCCTGGTTGCCCTGTAAATGCTGCGTGATGACACTCAAGATAATCTGCTCCATGAGCTTCCCTGGCACTGAGGTCAAACTAACAGGCCTATAGTTCCCCGGGTCTACCCTCTGGCCCTTCTTCTAGACGGGCGTCACGTTTGCTAGCCGCCAGTCGACTGGGACCTCCCCTGATAGCCAGGACTGCCGATAAATGATGGAAAGCGGCTTGGCCAGCTCCTCCGCCAGTTCTCTCAGTACCCTCGGGTGGATCCCATCCGGCCCCATCGACTTGCGTACATCCAAGTGCTGTAGCAGGTCGTCAACCATTTCCTCATGGATAGTGAGGGCCACATCCTGCTTCCCATCCCCTTCCACCAGCTCAGGGTACTGGGTATCCAGAGGACAACTGGTTTTGCCGCTAAAGACTGAGGCAAAGAAGGCATTAAGCACCTCAGCTTTTTCCTCATCCCTTGTAACTAAGTTTCCCCCCACGTCCAGTAAAGGATGGAGATTCTCCTTAGTCCTCCTTTTGGTGTTGATGTATTTGTAAAAACATTTTTTGTTATCTTTAACGGCAGTAGCCAGATTTAGCTCCAGATGAGCTTTGGCCCTTCTAATTTTGTCCCTGCACAGCCTCGCAACATCCTTATAGTCCTCCTGAGTGCCCTGCCCCCTTTTCCAAAGATTATAAACCCTCTTTTTTCTCCTAAGCTCAAGCCACAACTCTCTGTTCAGCCAGGCCGGTCTTCTTCCGCGCCAGCTCGTCTTTGGGCACGTGGGAACAGACCGCTCCTGAGCCATTAAGATTTCCTTCTTGAAGAGTGCCCAGCCTTCCTGGACCCCTCTGCCCTTCAGAACCACCTCCCAAGGGACTCTGCCAACCAGTGTCCTGAACCAGTGTCTCTCTTCAATATTATCACTGCCAGCCTGGACTATCAAAAGTGGATAGTAGTCAGAGGGGCAAACCAGGTTGGGAAGCTTTCTAGCAACATCCCTGACCCTGGCCCCAGGGAGGCAGCAGACTTCCCTATGGGTAGGGTCAGGCCGACAAATATGGCCCTCTGTCCCCCTGAGAAGGGAGTCGTCTACAACAATTACCCTTCTGTCTTTCTTGGTGGAGGCAGTCTTGAGGCGTGGAGTCGACCTCCTCGCCCTAGGTATCCTCCTGGGTAGACTTTCTACCTCATCTTCACCCACCAGTCTCTCAAGCTCTAGGGCCTCAGACCTGTTGTGTACGCGCACCTGGGAAGGTGGGGGCAGTAGGGGGGGGCGTCGCCTGCGAGGTCGAGCAGGGACCTGTCTCCATTCCTTCTTAACTCCTATTTTACACTTACAAATTAGGTTAGTATTTCGGATAAAAAGCTCACCATTTCTTCTTGCTCTAATGAGTAATTTAAAATCCAATGAAGAAGAATCATTGCTGAAAGCTCCCAGGAATGATCTTAAGATGACTTAAAAGAAAATTTTAGACCTCGTAGCTCAACAGTAAATGAATTGACTGAATGGAATGAAGACTACTTCAGGTTGAAGTATTGGATCAGCCCATACATGCTTTGTCAAAATAAATAAATAAATAAATAAATCCTCCTCTGTCATTTCCTTCCAAGTCTTTCCATACGAGTTCAGTTTTCTGTGACCTCGTTCTAGCTTTAACACAACAGACGTGTATAATGTTAGTTTGGAATTTTCTGAAACCTTCCATGCTACAGGAAAGAACTGTGACAAATCACGTAGCCTCAAACCATGCAAGACATGAAAGGTAAAACTGCAGAAAAAGGTAAAATAGAAGAGAGTAGAATTGTCAGCAGCTCATGGAATCAAGAGAAAAAAAAAAACAAGGGTATAAAAACAGTACAGGAATCTTGCTTGCACGCTCTTCATGTAGAGCAGAAGTCATCCAGACTGATCCAGAAAATCTAACACTGTTTCTACCGGACCTTTTCTTATTTCATCTACACAGATTATACCAGTCTCTCCATAGCTTTACTTCCTACAGAGCCTCCAGTGACAAACATTTTCATCAGACAACACATCATAATTTAATACATTTTTTATAATAATTGGATCATATTTGATGAATCTTGTACTGTATTTTTACACATTAATTTAAGTTGGTATAGTATAAATACTTAAATGCACTTCATGATTTGAGCCAACACCAACACAATGGTGCAACACTAAATGTACAAGAATAACAATGTAAAAACTACAGCACTGGTGTACTCTTTCTTTATTCCTTATTTTTTTGGTCCTGAAGTACTAGATTAAAAACGTACTAGAGGAAGAAGAACAAAGATGAATGTTTGTTCTTACTCTAAAACATAATTTCATAGTTATTTTAATAGGTGTGAGTTTCCATATTTTGCATTCTGCTCTTCACTTTCAGTGAAACTAACAAAAGACATTATGAAAACTCAGATTGCTTATTTGGACAAAACATATAGGCTATTTAGATGGTCAGTAACTCCCTTCTGTTGTCAGAAGACAAAGGATTATGATTTCCTTCTGTATAATAGCTTTTAAATTGTGAGAATGTTATCATGCTCTTTAAAAGGCAGAAGCAAAAGGGCTGGAAAAAAGCACATAATTCCAGTGCTACATCCTAGCACTGAAATGGATTGTTGCCAACTGTAAATGTACTTAATTCATGTCTTACTATAAGAGAAGATGAAGGCCATTTGTTAGATACATTATATGATACCATACAAATGTCAGCAGTATTTTATAGTTCTGTGAAATTTGGAGAAGTGACAACAGAAATTATGACATTTAATATAATTGCTCCCTTTCTACCTTCAGAGAACTATCTCAACCATTTTTAACAATAATTTTCTGCTCCCTTGAACCCTGTATAGAAAATATCACTAGTGGAGAATGAAGTTTGTTATACCAAGCATCTTCTCCTGAAATTATCCACATTATCAGTTAAGCTGTGAAAGCAGAATCTTGGGACAGGGGGAGACAGAGAGCAGTGAACATTATGAAAAGAGATTCTGACAAATCCTACCACATGCAACTGGTGTCACAGTAGTACTCCCACAATATCTAAAACAGAAAATAAGAAATATCCAAAAATTTATAAATTTTGAACATGAATTTAAAATTTCAATCAGACTATATATGAAAACTATATATGAATCAGACTATATATGAAAACTTCTAAATATTTCACAAAGACTCCAGCTAAGTATTAAATAGCTTCATTTCTTTCCAAACTTAGAATTATGATCTACATTAACAATATAAAGAAGTCTTCACAAGAGTTAGACCAATTTTACAATTGACAGAAATAGACCAAACACATTTGTGTGACTGTTGCTCACCACTGAAAAAAAAAATAAAATAGAAGCATGCAGAAAAAAAAAGGGGGGAGGGGAGGGGGGCGGGGCATGTCAACAAGACAATACAAACACAGACAAAAATTAGTGAATCACAAAAACTAGTGAATTGACACAATCTGCTGCTATTGACCAGAACTACAAGAATTCTTATGCACTTCTGAATGAGTCTTCTTCAGGTTTCATTAACTATAAAAAGTGAAAAATCAGCTACATCCCTTATTATATAATAGAATGTGGCAGAAATCAAGGGTAAAATAAATATTCTAAAATACTTAGTACTTCCCCACACTGAAGAATGATCTGGGAATTACCAAAAACAATTTTTACTGAAATCAGATATTCCTTTTTTTTGTTTGTTTTTTTAATCTGTATGAGTCACTTGGCACTCAAAATTTGGAAACTACAATCTACTTCGTCTACATCACAATCCAACTATTTCCTGTAATTTGTGATCTAGGAACAATAATTATATTACTGTATCTATATTTTGTGGGTGGCCCATACTGTTTTCTGAAGCATGTCATGTCTTTAGTACGGAAACCAAAGTACTCTGCCACTCAAAGGAAGAAGTAGTCTCTTACTCCCACTTACTTACCTTTTCCTCACAAGTCACACTGGACAAAAATGCTTCATAAGGAAATTTCTGTACTCCATAGGAAGTTAGTTACCTATTTTTATCGTGAGTGATTTAGATGTGCATACAATATAGAAAAGCCATTTCACCACCAAATAAACTTATTCTTGACATGAAGTTAAATGATCAAAACCCTATAAAATCAATGGATTTTGTGGCAGGTCAAAATTTTTCAGGATCAGGGTAAAACACCCTGCTAAAGAAGATTAGAAACTTATTCATGTTTGTGGACAGAAGCATTCTTTAAAGTACAGCATAACCATGTTTCTGTGAGCTAAAGCAACCTGATGCTTTCTCAATAAACGCAATAATTTGATTAAATCAGTATTAACTTTACTGTTTTTAACTTGAAAGTTACAATGCTTTCTGCTGTTCAAATAAACAATTTAAGAAAATGAGAGCTTACACAGCTTTGACTAAGTTTGTCTTTTCCATTTCTTGTTGTGGGCCTCCAAAATGGCCTGTCATAGTAATCAGGAATTCAGAGAAGAGGCATACATATAAAATATATTTAATGAGAACATAGTATAAGATTTCTCTCTCTTTCTCACTCACACACACACACACAAGTAGCAAAAGGAATCCACAGGTAGATAGAAGAATTTAAGTTCTATCTGGCATAGTCAGCGGCATTAAGAGGAGAAAAACACAGATGGCATATTACATAGGTGGAGAGGAAAATGTTTTCTACATGGAAGGAAGAACTCTCTGCAAGACTTTACTTCTTTGCTGCTTTTCTATAATTCTAAAGCAGGGACTTCCTTCTGAGGTAGCAAAGAATTTAATGTCAAGGCCAAGCCTGGATACAATTTTACTGATAACAAGTCACATTAAAATCACGCAAGACCTTACCACGTGCTCAGAATTGTGCCATGTCTCTCATTAACTAATATTCTAAAGCAAATGTGGTGATTGCTGGTTACTCCTTTCACTCTTTGCAATGTCAAGATTCGTTTCAATGCAAACTTGTATCTCAAACGAAAATTCTCATTACACATATGTGATTCACGATTTTGATTACCATATTAATAACCACCAGCTCTTTGTATAAATTCCCGTGCCAACAGCAGGATAAAGCTCACAGTTTGCTATACTGACAATTTTACTCGTTATTTTGAAATCTGTTTCATCATATGAAGATCTGTCCTGCATATGAGTTGTCCATCTATACCACCAGATGGTAATTCACTAACATTAACAGATGTAGAGATCTGACAGGCTTTAGTTTCTCATTTGGTCTTTTCTCTGTCCTTTCTATGAAATAACTTTGAATACACTGCATTCTCTCGTCCATTTATATTCTCCTCTCTTTCCTCCCTTCATATTTCCCATAATTCTTTCTTTTCAATTTGAATGGAATGACTTTTCAAGCCTTCTTTAGCAAAATACAAATCCAGTAACATTTGAGCTTGAGTTCAGTATATTTTGCAACTTGGGGAAGTTGGCAACTTTACTCCAAACAAAGGCTACTGCCTCTAAATTTCATCCTTAATAATGTCTCAAAAAAACACATCCCTGTGAAGAAATAATAAAATCAGTGTGCATCAAGAGATACTACAGTAGCAGCAAACTGGCTTTTCCTTAATGGACAATGTTTAACTAAAAGTCATCATTTCATTTTTATTGAATGAAAGGGACTTTGTTATTTTCTCAGTAGTGCCATTTTATCACATGAACCACACCGCAAAATTCTTTTAGAAGCCTGCTAAGCTTGATAAGTGGTCTTTTATATCGTTTGCTTTAAAATCAATCAAATTCCTTGCTAGCAAATCTTTTGTTGTTGTTGAATATAGGTGGGGGGGAGAGGAAAAAAAAAAAGCAAGCCATGTACATGGTATGTACAAGCCAGCAGTGAGTAGGATTCTTACTGTTGTCAGCCAACTAAAAATACTCACTCAGAAGCAAATGCTGATAAAAGACCACATGAAGCCAACTATGCCAAACTACTCATATACAACATTTGTAATGAAACTCACCAGTTCCACATATGAAATTATAGAAATAATTTTTCTATATTCACATTCACTTACATCAGTAAAGTAAGCCTGTGAAACAATAGTAAAAGATCAAAATGAGACTCCCCACCTTTCTCAAGATATATCAAGCAACTCTGCAAACTATAGGAGGACATTAGAAAAAAAAAAAAAAGTGGTCAATAAAACATTCAGAACAGACGTGAGCAGAACAAAGTGAAAATAATTTGCAGGTACTGCAGGTATCATTAAAACTTAGTGATATACACATGACTTAGAGATCTATGTTACCAGCCCTTAAGGATGATCTCCAATATGTATCCCAAGAACAACAATTGACACCACATCTCTTAGTGTTAATACTACTTTACACAGCTTTTCTTCCTTCCAAACCCTCTTGGTGTTATGCAATGTTTGGCTACTAGCAGAGAGACATAGCCATGCAAGCAAATGCTGTGCGGCAAATCCTCTACTTTAGATAAAATAATAATAATATATTAGACACCATGAGTACTAAATAAGCTTCACTTTACAAGGTGAGTATCGTGGAATGTACTTTTTTGTACTAATGTTTGTTATCTAATAATGCATTTGCCAAAGCAGGTCCACATTGTGAATTTCCTACTGATACGCTTCTTCAGTAAGTGCAATAATACAATACATGACACAACACTTTATCTGAGACCCACTTTAAAACAAGAAAATAAGTTTAGTAGTTAATTGCAATACTTTTTTAAAACCAGGTAAAAAATATAACATCGGTCAAGAGTAGAATTACTACTTGCAGTCAATGAACATGATTTATTTTCAGCAACTTAAAAAAAATACCTACTCTCACATGTATCATTGAAATACATAATGCATATAGAAATAAAATTCATGGGTTTATACCAACATGACATATATCTTCAGCACAGAATGAAAATTCTAATGCACAAGAGAGGTGGCCAGGAGTGCGTTATAAGTCTCTTGATAAATGAAGATTAATGTCACAGAGCTAAGCTAACATGTATTATAATGATATAACAATAATAATAGTTCCTGCTGCTATAAGCGTCTTTTATCTATGGAGCTCAGAGCACTTGACAAGCACTAATTGAAACTCAAAACATCCCTGCAAGGTAGTGCATTTTATTATCTGGGTTCCACAAACTGGAGAATGAAGGCACAGATAATTAAAACAGCTTGCCCTAGGTCACAGAGCAAGCCACTGTTCAAAACAGAAACACAACTTTTAACTTTGTCTTTGAGTTCCCAGTTTTAATTTTCCTCCTGTAATCCTATATGCATAACAGTGATATTAATTAAAACTCCTAACATTACTTCTCCCATTTAAAACAATAGCAATACTGCTCATTCCATTGGTGAAAGTGCATCTGTATCACTAAATAACACCAAAGCTACATTAACATGCAAGATGGCCAGCACATGCCCATATGTATACTTGCACGATCATATGTTTGTGATGATTCCAAGATCATTTTATATCATGAGAACAGTACAGAATCACAGAATTGTTGAGGTTGGGAGGGACCTCTGAAGGTTGTTTTGACCAACTGGGCTGTTTGCCCAGGTCCAAGTCCAGACAGCTTCTGAATATCTCCAAGGAGGTCCAAAACCTCTCTGGGCAAGCTGTGCCACTGCTCTGTCACACTCACTGTAAAAAAAAAAAAAAGTGTTTCTGGATGTTCAGACAGAACCTCCTGTGCTTTAGTTTGTTCCCACTGCCTCTTGTCCTGTCACTGGGCACCACTGAAAAGAGCCTATCTCTGTGTTTTTTTCATCCTCCCTTCAGGTATTTATACACATGGATAAGATCCCCCCTGAGCCCTCTCTTCTCCAGACTGAACAGGCCCAACTCTCTCAGCCTTTCCCCATAAGAGAGACATTCCAAAATGTCTCTTCTATGACATGTGAATGTTACAAAAACAGTATAAAAACACTTTTTTTTTTTTTTTTTGATTAGAGGCACATTCAGAAACATGAATGCAGTTCACATGAAGTCAAATATTAAAAGGGGAGTGATATATCTAAAAGACTTCAACGCATAGCATTTAGGGGATCCTTCTGAAAAGTAATACTGAAAAAAAAGAAAAAAAAGAAAGAAAGAAATAGAACATAGATCTTGTAAAATATGAGAGAATGCCTCAGTCATTACAGATACAAGTGGTGTCACTGCCTCTAATGTTTTGTTTAGTGGCTTGAGTCATCTATGTGTCTATTTTTACATGAAATAGTTGTCTTGGTCACATAATGTGATTCCTATTTATTTATTTATTGTAAATAGGAACTCTCACATAATTTTTAATCATCCTTTTTTTTTTTTTTTTTTTATCCTGAGAGACAAAACTATTTTCTCCTGCAACCAAGTTGCTGCTTCAAATCATATGCAAGAATATAACAGTATGCATAGGGTACTTCTGATTGTTTTCCTAAATAAGACATTTTAAAAGTAATCAAAGGAAAAAATATCAGAACAGCCTTATGGGAAATGATAATTGTAGCATTTAATGAAATCTGATGGAATAATTAGAAGAAAAAAAAAAAGGGGGGGACCTAAATCGTCTCTGTCTACAAGATTTTCTCTTATTGTATAATTTTGTGCTATTTTATCTTGAATATTCTGAACTGTTCTGACTATTTCAACTCCTACATGTCAAACATCAGTGGCCCACAGTGCTATGGAAATTACACATAGATAAAAGCAAGAGACAGGACTAGGAAAACCACCAAGGTACTTCTTCGCTACAAGGAAAAACATTTACTCTGCTGAAACACACAGACGTGCCTGTAAACAGATATGCCCATTAAATCAGTTAGTCAGCAAGGTCCCTTTTGAAACAGCAACATGAAAAGCATCTTCTCAGGTTTTACTTAAGTTTCTATTCGAAGGGTGGATGCTGAGCCTCAGGGATCAGCTAGTGACATGAAAATCTATCTTCCAAATCACTCAGGTGTTTTTCAGTAATGAGTTCCCACTCCCCTACCCCTGAAAGTCACAGCAAATAGAGTCATAGATCAAAGCAGCACGGAGCCAAGTGAGTACGGCTGTAGAAGGAAAATGGCAGGGTTTCCGCATGGTAATGAAAAGGGCCATCACTAAAGGTTTACTCAGGAATTCAAAACTGTCACTTACGATTTGAAACAAGGGATCCATTAACTTAGTGCACTTTTCATTGTTATTGATTTACAATCCTTTACTTTCTTTTAATTCCAAACTGTCATTGAATGCTCAGCTATTCTTTACCCCACAGAATAAACCTTGATGATTTTGCTTTCAAATAATTATTCTCAAATCACATTTTCTTCCTACATCAGCCTCTCAACCTCTCAATGAGTTTCATTAATATAGGCTTCCATTTATCCTAATTATGTTTTTGGCAGATTTGCTTTTAGCCACATCTCACCTTACCACAATAACATTTCGTCACATCACCTGATCAAGTCAGTGTGGCCCTGAACAATCACTTCTTTTCCTGAAATAGCGTCGGGGAGCAGGGGTCCCTAAAGTGCATTAACACATTTAATTAGACATAGTAAAAAGAAAAACAAGTCTTACTTGACTGAATTGTAAGCAAAGCTTACCCTTTGTCTGATAACTGAGAAAATACAAATTTCAGTATATAACTAATTTAAGGACGTTATTCATATAAATTAAATATATCCTTACACACTTCATTGGACCAGTACCATAGTTCCCTGCAAGACCAAAGCCAATGTCACTAAACCTCAATCTGAAAAATCAGTTTCTGTCTCACTTGTGTAGTCAATGCAAATGTGTAGTCTTCAGTTCTCAAAGTTCACTGCTGCAAACACTTCCTATTGCACATAATAACTACTTGTGAATCAATCTGACTGGTATTAAGCATTGTAGAAGTTTATACAGGACTACTAGGGTGATGATGCATCATTTTAAACACAAATCGTGATTCTGTCTTAAGGTTCTTGCATTTTGGCAATATATTAAATTATTCAATTATTTAAAGTACTACCAGGAGATGCTGCCATCTTAGATGAAAATGACCATTAGCTAGTGTTAATAATATTAATATATTATTAGCAAATAATAAATTGTTTACTAGATTTGTATTTTTTTAATCTCTCTATATATATTCATCTAGTTACTTTAAAGTTAAACTAACAGATGAAAACTCAAAAGCATTTTGCAGTATTGTAACTCTTTCTGTGAAATATGACCAGAATATGCCTATAGCTCTACCTTTTAATTCACCATGGCCAAACATCCAGTTAGCCAGAACAGTCTGGTTTTGCTTCCTAAGTTCTTCTGTACTGGGTTGCCATTGCTGAAACTATTTCACCATAGCAATAAAAGATGCAAATTACTTCAACTGCACTGCAATCAACTCAGTTATCTACAAAGTCTGAGATATGTGTACTTCGAAGACAAAAGTCTTCATACTGATAATGTAGAAGCAATCCAAAACCTAAAAATAAACTTAAAGATGGTGCTAGCCACAAATCATCACTATTTACACAGAATTTCTGGCATCCTGGCCCTGAACAATACCTCAATAAACTCATTGCAATATCTTCAGACCAGAAATACTTCAGTGTAGTTTTGTCTTGTGCCTCACTAAGACACTTAACCGAGACATTAAAGTTAGGGTTCACTTTATAATCAGTAGAAGAGAGATACTTCAGCAGATCTCAAAATATGACTTATAAAATTTATTATTGCAATGAAATACATAATTAAATATGTATTATTTCTCAGGGGAAAGGGGGATAAGTAATAGTTGCTCTTTTAAAGACTTACGCTTTTTAGATTTTATTTTACAGACTTGTCAAGCATCAGAGAAGCAGCCTATACTTCCCTTGCATTCCCTTTCTAATGATAATTTAGCACAAGACAGAAAATTTCTCTAAATGTCACTGTATCAATTGATACAGTATGATCTGACAGATACAGAGAAAGCAGCAATCACTTGCTTGAAGTCAAATTTACAGCTTGCATGCTTACTTTACCAAAAAAAAAAAAAATCAACTTATAACATTTCAAACTGAATTTATGACTCTGCCGCAAAGACAGTGCACGTTAGGTTTAGGAGGGGTACTGGTTTAGTATGCTCAGCTTATTTTGTTACATGCATTTTCAGTTAGCTCAGTACTATACAAATTTGTTCCTTAGGCACTGATCTGATAACGAAATGAGTCCTTTCAAAAAGCAGAAGTGAGTGAGCAGCCGATAGGGTCTACTCTTAAGAGGTTTGCACATAAAAGGAGTTAGAATGTATGTTAGATTTAGAAACCTCTGGTGTGTATCTGAATACTATTCCATACTTCGCCCAGATTGTTTTTAAAATGTGCTTTCTATAATTGCATCCAATGCATTTTTAACTAAACCATGGGACTAGGCTCTGTCTACTTTAACACATATATTGTGCAAATTAATTTGTTTCAAATTCTGAAAGCTGTTTAGAAATCTACTTATCTTTTTTCTGGTTCAAAAGGTATAAAGAATGTGTATATAGTTTCTCATTTCATAGTGTACAGTTAAAAACAAACATATGAATTTCATGTCTAAGCAGGAGTCATGTTTTCACTTCATCCTCTGCACTAGTTTTGTCAGCCTCCCAGTTACATTTGTCTCCATTTTAAAACAAGAATACTTACCTCAAACATTTCGAGAAATGTGTTGGATATATGAACATAAATAAGTAACAATTGTTTCTAGGTAAATATATTCATATAAGTTTCTGTTTGGTAATAGCAAAAAGTTGTATTTAAAAAAAATTATTGGGGGTAGATTTTCATGTTTGAAATATTGTTAAAAATAATACAAAAGTGGTCAGTCATATAACTGTTAAAGCCAAAATGATTTCTTATCTTTAACCTGAAACTATTTTAAGTATTTTTATCCTTCATTTTCCTTTAATATTGTTTTCAATTTCAAAATTGATCAGATTTGTAATTAAAAAAAAAAAGAGATGAAATGGCAAAAAATGCATTTTTTAAAAAATGCGTTAATTTTTCAAAAAAAATATTATTTTTTAAAAAAAGTATTTTTATATTAATGTGCAATACTTTCTGGCTAAAATTTTGAAACTGTCCACTGAATACCTTTAGTCAATATCCCTTTACCAATCAGTACTGATTTCACATTTTGGGTGGCAGATGTTATAAAAGTTGAAAATTTATGAAACAAAGTTTATATTCAAAGCCCTCTACTCAATATGATTTTCAAATTAAGCTATAGATTTTTTTAAATTATGTTCATTATGACATTAATAAAATATAAACGGTATGGATTGTTTTGGGGAGTCTCGTGAATAAAGTTTAATGCCCAGATCATGTCCACAAGACCTATACTGACTTAGGTAATTATACTTAATTTTGATTAAAATACATGTTATAGTGCGACAAAAAGGAATAGGGAAAAAGAAGCATACTATAACTCTAGAAATGCTATCTTAGTTTTTACTGAAGAATTTTTGAAAGGACTAATAAAGATGACTCTAGGAAGGGGTTATCCCACAAGCAACCTAACTGATATTCTTCTGTGCCTTTGCCTGTTTCCAAGGGAGTCAGAACAATATCTAAGTGTAATATCAATATTTTTTCTTTGATAAACACAATAGCATTTTCATGGAATTTCCTGTAGTCTTACATGTGTAAAAAAATGAAGGAGAGGGAAAGAGGTTCACAGCATACTTGCAGTTAGGACAGTGGTTTGAAATTTATTAAAACCTTCCAGGTTGTTCTGTTTAAGAGGAATTAGTAATATTATAAAAACACAAGAAAACATACACTTCACTCTGAATTAACTTAGCCTACTGCAGATGATTCCTCCACACACTGAAATTAGAGAAAATAAACCTCTTCGTCTCATGTATTTACTTATTTCATAAAAGAAAATTAAAAGTAAAGGAAAAAGATAAGAACTACGATTTTAATCACTAAACTATGTTTCAGATAAATTTATATATTCAAAATTTAGTTACTGCTACTAAATTATTAATTATTCAAAATTGATAACATTGTGTAAAGTATTAGATTTAGAGTAATTCAGTTTTAGAGTAACTCAAGCTATCTATAAATTTGGATCATGCAAGGGAAAGCACACTATTTTCAAAAGTGGCATACCCAGGAAAAAAAACTCATTAAGAGGTAGAAGAATAAATCATATCATTTCACCTATGAGCCTAGCTCTCTAAACACTGTTTTATGGGAGAGAAAGATAACATCATCAGCACAATCATTACTTCTTTCTCTGTTTCAAGTTTTCATGCGATCTAGCCATTTGTTTCAAAACTGCCATTGCTTTTGTAGAAAAAAAAAAAAAAAAGGTCTGAAATTAAGCATTTCAGATGGGTTCACTCGATCAATAAAAAATTTTATGTGGAAAAAAAACCAAACCTTTCATTATATTATTTTTTAGCTTGGCTGATGAACAAAGAATTAAATTGTGTGAATAAACCATACTTTAGCTTGACATGTTAGCAACTCAAAATGTGGCCAAATGTAAAGCATTTTTCAGTTGGCTGCTGAGAATCCATGCCAGTATTTGAATATCGTACCATAAAATACTATTTGATATAAAAGAGAATTAAATGGAGGTCCAGCCAACTTATCATGTTTCACTATGAATGAAACTATGCTTAAAGTGAAAGAGATAGCTACCTGATAGCAAACAATCAAAATGTGATTGTTATCAAAATGGACAGACTCTTTACTGCTGGGCAGGTTTATATTCAATTATGATTTTTCTCTTTAGGATCTCAAAAGCTTACAAGCATTGTAAGTCTCGGTTAAAAAAAAAAAAAGAGCACTCCCCTTCTCCCCTTCAAATTCTATTTAACTACTAAACTAATAGACAAAAGTGTTAAATGTTTATTGCACTTGTTGCTTTTTGAAAGCAATTCTAAGAGAACAAGAAATGAAAAAATATATATATATTTTGTGGATTAATCTATTTTATCAGTCTTTGAAATACTGGATCTGTAATTTAAGCTAAGTAAGATAAACTATTGCTAGACCCCACAAATGTGAAAGTTTCTTTCTGTACACAACTGGATATAAAGCCAGTGCTACAAGCAGCCTGCAGAAGACATCAAAGATATCTTAGAGAAAAGATATTTACTCCATTTATGTCGATGCAGTTGTTCACATTAAAGATCATCTCTAGAACGTAACAGTTTTAATAACTTGAGAAATACGATGCAAAAGCCACAAGCCTATGTTCACAGTTCACTGATACTAAGAATAAGAACCTTGCAGAATTTCACAGTAGCTCGTTTGCAGTCCAGGTATTGCATTATCTGCAATGTCAAATGGGGAGGGCTGCAAAGACGGCTTGAGTTGAATAAATCTTGTATGGGAAAATACTGAGGGAAACTGACTGACTTCAGCTCTATTTCAGTAACTGCTTTAGAGTACTTCTGAGAGCAACGTTACTTAAGATTAAACATCTTAGGAGACCTGCCTTGCCTAGCTTACAGAAAGACACTACATCCACACAGAATCTGGCAAGACTGTCAAACTTTCTGTATTTTTCTGATAGGATAAGGGTATTGCTTCGCATTGAAATTTCAGTCTTCCCATTGTCATTTTCTGTTAACTGTTTTTACCCACTCATGGGTTGTAAAACATTCAGTCTAATGTCATCAAAAATGAAATACAAACATCATTACAGACTATGAACAAGTTGTCAGTTCAGGCCAATGAATATATTTTAGACATTTGCAATTGAGCGTGTAGGTCTTCTTTATTAGCAGATGTTCGCTATGTCAAATGGGAAAGTTTTATTTTTCTGTTTGGAATGATTATTGATCTATATCTTTAATAATCAAGTTAGAAATAACTTGAAATTATTATAGGAAATAGTTCAAAAGTATAAAAGTCTTTTAGGTGATTAAGTTAAGCAGGGTTTGTGCAGTATTTTTTGAGGAGGACTGTGAAGCAGCAGTTGAAGAATGTTCAGAATACATTCCTCCACTGAACCAAGCAGAATAAATAAGGAGAAAGGAAATCAGAAATATTCAAAGATCTATCTGAAGTCCAAACCTTTTAATATAATTGACACATGCCAGATTTTAGAATCTTGGGTTTCCTGGGGAGGCAAACACCACCACTCCAAATGTCCCCTCCTTCCTCCTTCCTTACCTCAACTTTTATTGTTCAGCATGATGCCACATGGTGTGGGATATCCCTTTAGCCAATGTGGGCCAGCTGTCCTAGCTGTGTCTCCTCCCAGCTCCTTGTGCACCCCCAGCCTTCTCGCCTGGGTCCTGTGTAAGCACTGCTCTGCAGCAAGTGAAACATCAGTGTGTTTTCAGCAAAACCCCAAAACACAGCCTCTGTGAAGAAAATTAACTCTATCCCAGCCAAAACCATGACAGTGTTCCAGTACCCCGTTAAAAGGAAAAGATATAATAAAAAATCAACTAATTTAAGGGCTCTGATATGGAAAGGCAAATTTCTGATGCTGTTTCAGAGAGAAAAATATAACACTGTGGCTATAATGAGCCATGTTGCACAAGACCCACAGTTCTGTTAAATGTACTGAAAAGCTACTTTGACACCTCTAAAATACATGCCATTTTGAAATATAAACTCCACTTTATTCATTCTCTCTTTTAACCAAGGTACACATGAAAAACTCATCTGAGTGAACAGACATTCTGTGTTCCTGACAAAACAGATATCTCAAGTGAAAACTATATTCAGAAGTAATTTAGTTTTTCACGGGCTTTCCTACATCCACAATGAATTGTGCTGCACAGATGATCAAGTTGTCATTTACTGTCCAAGTGCCATATCCCAGAATCAGAGAAGTGAAATGCAGTCAAGCACCAAAACTAACTAGCCCCATAACTAATTAACTAACATTGCTTTTTTGTATGAAGCAATTACTCTATTGGCACTTGTGTGGGGATGGCAATCCTCAGCCTGAAATATGAGATATTTGACAGCCTAACAGCCAAACCAAATAGAAACTTCCAAAGCTAATCTAAAAGCTACATGAAGACAGCCTTATTTCTTTACAATTATGTAAATCTTTGTCTTCATCAAACCATTGAAATTATATTCCCTGTTTCATACTTGTTATAAACAAAGTAAAACTCAACTTTCTGGTAATTTTCACTTTAACTTGGCTTGATTTACTGCTGTTTTTGTGTTTTGTTTTTTTTTTTTTAAGTTAACTTTTTAAGTGTTTTTGTTTTTCTTGTTTTTGAAGTTAACTAACAGCTGATCTTAAGAAGCAATGAATTAGGATAATCAAGCAGGAGCCCAACTCATGCATACTCTTTTCCTGAGCATTTAGAAGATGAAGTGGGTATGTTTTCACTTAAGCTATTCAGACCAGTTTGAAAGTCTAAGAAAGAAGAAACATCTCCTGAAGAAACAGCTAAACCAGAAAAGCTTTCTGACAGCGTAACTGGGGAACATACCTGAACTTTAAGATTTCTAAAGGAGTGTGTGACTGTTCTTTACGGAAGTGAAATACTCAATTACACAAAGAAAAAAGGGCAGGAAAAAAACTCCAAATGTCATCTAGTCTATCTTAACAAGGCCCATTTATTCTTGAAACATTCCTGGTTGGTACTGTTTAATATGCCCTTAATAATGTCCAGGAAGTGAGGAACCTTAGTTCAACAACCTTCTCAGATCGATATGGGTTTTAGGCCTCTGCCTTTTATTGTATTTAAAATGTACCAATGTGTTTGAGATTTTGAAATCAGGAAGAGAACATGAAAATTAAAATACTCCCCTAATAAATGTAGGCATTCCTGTAGGAGAATTAATCTTTCCTCACCATCTTTCTCCAAACGTTTGCTGACTACTAAAAGATAGGATAGAAGTAACACTGTTTAGTCCCATCAATAAATGAGAAGTTTGACCAAGCAGAACTTCAATTGTCCAGGGAAATCTCATGATCAAAACCTAAGCCGCCAATGGCAGGGGTTTCAAGAACCATCCTCTTTGATTTAGGACTCTAAATTTATCTACAGGGATGCCAGAGTCTGCCTTAATTCTGGTCCCCCCAGTACATCTCTAAGCAAGAGTCCCAGTGATATCTGCCAAACCAGCATGGTAGGCAACTGTCCTAGTTGACACAATGCAAGCATTTGTAGATGACATAGAATATGCTATAATGAACCATTAACTGTGACTTACCTCTATGGCTATGCAATACAGATATTTTACACTTCTGGTTCCTATGCTCTTCTCTTTTGAAATTGAGATTCCAATGTTAAATTTATATATTTACAACATAGTTTAAATTAATCAAGCATTCAAAGAAAACATTGGGAAAAGATCTGCAAAGTTTACAGAAGCTTTCTTCCAATAAACATCTTGGTTTCCTGCCAAAGAATTAAAAATTCAACTTTTCAGGAGAGTGAAAAAAAAAAAAAATTCATCCTCCAGGCTTTTTTGTTTGTCAAAGGAAAGCTTAGAAATATACAGCTTCATAGCTCACTGATGCCAACATTGCAGTTATCATCTCTGAAATACTATCAACAGAAAGAGTAGAAGACCAGAGTGAACAAATAAATACATTAATATATCCTGAGTTTTCTTGATAGGTGTATATTTCTCTTAAAAATAGTTTCTGGTTTCTTTGTTTTATCTCTTTGGATTTCTGTGTTGGTAGCCAGACAAAAAGTCAAAACACTCTGATACACTCCAAAGGTGTAAAGTGAAGCAGAGCAGGAGGATGGAAAGGAAGCATTCAGTTGTCTTTGGGTCATCTGCATCCTCTGAGCCCTATCACCTTAGGAAACTAGTTTATGTCATTACTAATGTGTCAGTCTATACAAGTTTTATTAGTAATGTGCATTGAGATTGCTTTCTTAAAATTCACATTGGCAAAGAAACACTCACACAAGCTAATATATCATTTGTCTTTCATTCAAATGACTATTAATTACATTTCATGACCATTAATTACATTTAATGACCAAATTTACTAGTCATTTTGTAGAAAGCAGGCTATTTGTAAAAATCTTGAGTCTTATATGCTCGCTAGCACTGACAAGCTCCTATTGTTGCAGCACATATTTTGTTATACTGACTTTATCTTTAAAGCACTAGGTGCAAGAATGAATTTATTTTACAGAATCTTCATTTTCACACTCTTCTCAGGAACCAGATTCTAGTGCTATATTTACAGAAAGAAAAATAAAAAAGGAAAAAAAAATGCAAAACACACAAAAACAAAACTTGAAAATTATAGCCACGTATCAATATTATACATTATATTTTTTAGGATCTTATTTGGGGTTTTTGAATCCTTGAAATAGTGGCATGTTCAAATTGTGCTAATCAAGTTGAGCACAGATGGTTTCCAGTTTCACTGTACTCAAAATCTAAAAACTGTATAAAGATGCTGTTAACTCTTACGGCAGGAATGACTTCACTGAAATACTTTAATACATCTTTTTCTGACATAATTACTGAAATATTTTGCCACTATATCCTTAGAACAAACAGTGTTTTTATCTGCATAAACTCTCCCAATGAACATAGTTTATCGTAGTTTAGTTTTTAGCAGTGACTTGTTATTTCCCTGAGTAAGCTTCATTAAATTAATTGACCTAACTGGAACCACTCACAGAAGTCAATGTTTGCAGCACTGCAAGAGTTGAGGACAACACAATTATTTCTATCTACAGTGAGCAAACTTAGAGAACTAAAAGATATAATTACTATAGCTTTTATAATGACAGTCCATATGCAAAAAGAATATAAAAATTTTCTGAGCTTTGCTGAAGAAAATACTAAGGTAACACTGCCATTTTCAGCTTATTCAAAATATACACATATCAGCTAAACAGATACATTTCTACCCAGAGCCACTACTTACAAGGAAGATGGACAGTCTTTTGTTCGGGGTTCTGTCATATCTTCCTTCACATTTGTATTCTCCTATTTCAGACTTCTCGTGCCACCTTAGGCATGAGAAGTGACTTCATTACACCAGGTCTCAGTTTCCTTCCACTAAAATGTCACCGAAATCTTGGCCATGTGAAAAATATAATAGGCTTCTGCAAGAATTTTGCTGGGTTTAGTTGGCTTGAATTCTGAAGCAAATGTAACGAGTTCTAAATGCAACACGGGAGCTCGATATATGTATTCTAAATATGCAACAGGGTGTATAAAAGGTCTAAGAAGCTGGTAATTAAAACAGAGAAATAAATAATTATAAATATTATAATAAATTTACAGGCATTAAGCCCTGTCTACCCAAGTTCAGTCATAGCTATTTTTTGGCAAAAGAGACTTAACTTTTTCCTAAATTTTCTCTTTACTGTAAGAATAAATTTACCAACATCTGGGGCACATATTGTGCTCCAAGATGAAGTAGGAAAGAAAACCACAGAACTGTCATCTCCTTCACATATAAGAAGCCAATTTCTCTGAGTAGATTGTCTTTCAGTGTATAATTACTATAAACCCAAGCTTCAGATTTTCCAGCAAAATTCACAACTTTAACACATCAGTCATAGATGTGTTTTTAAACATAATATGCAGGTCACTGCCAATAGGGGAGTCAAACATTTACACAGTCCAAAATGGTCTGGTATCCATGAGATTGAATGGGAGACAGTCAATCAAAATTCAGAAAATCCCATCTCTGACTCTTCATCAGAGAAATATTCTTGGCAACAATCATTTTCTAAAGAACTGTCACATCAGTTTGGTGACAATACCTCTGCCATCTGCTCCTTTCATTTTGAAGGACCTTTGAGTGTCCCCAGTAGGAAATCACCTTTCTTTGTCTGCCAGAACTGTTTTATCTCCTCTGTATATCCCTTTATGTCTCCTTTTTCTTGTATGACTAATTTATGATCTATGTCCTTCTTGGGCAGCACCAGCCTCATTAAAACTGACTCCTGTTGCCTTGGCTGAGTGTGGCTTCAATAGAAGAGCGACATGTGAGTGCACTGGTTGACCTGAACCTTACAGCTTTACTCCAGCCCAATCAGATGTCAGATTTATATCAAAGAGTAGGCATGTTCTAAGAAGGGGAAGCTTTAACTACACTATTTAATTAGATATGTTTTAATAAAGACATGACCTACTGTCTCTCTTCCCACCTGCAAGCACCATAATTAAAGTTTACCTAATAGAATAGTAAGCTATTTTTGTTCTCCTGCCATTTGTAAAAGTTGAATACAATTCTGCAGGAACTTGAGAAGTTAAGAAATGAAAAGATGTCAACCCTAACATTTACTATAAAAAATCCATGTTTTTCTTGTGAACAAGAGTGGCCAGAGTTAAGCATTTAAATCGGTAAAAAACAACTAAACAAAGGTAGGAACTATTCTAGAAGTTCTGGGTAGCCGCTTTGTCTTTTTATTCTAGTCAGTATGAACATTTCTTGGGTAGCAGCACTGAAAATCAACATATTTTTTTTATTTATCCACATATGGGTATTCAAGGTCCTCAATATCATACCTATCTGAACTTTAACAAGTTCTAAATACCCAGAGCTTCCTACTTATGGCAATACATACTTAAACAAACCAAAAAAAACAACAAAAACATCACTTGTAAGACACATCAGTGATGGTTTTAGGACTGAATTTATGTATATTGATTGTTTGGTTTGATGTAGAGCTGACAAAACATGAACCATGAGAGAGAAAAAAAACCTACATGAATATAAATTTCATTGAAATGGAAAAATACACTTTTTTCCTTTTTTTTTTTTTGTTTCTACTCTTGAAAATAAATATCAATGAATAAAAAAGAAAAAAGTTGAAAAATGAAGAGTTTCCTTTATTGAAAACAACAAAAGAAATTAACTTCTCAATTTGATTTAGTTTGCCAAATTTAATGAAGGTTTGATAAGTCCCTAAAATGCTTTGTTAGAAGACTAATCTATTCACAAATGCATACAAAACACACACAAAAGTGAATGAGCAATCTCATCCGCAAATTAAGAATCTATGCTGTTATTTATTGTTGACAGAAAGGTGACCTAAATCATGTATATGAATTACTAACCAGAGGAAGAACAGCTCATTCCCCAAAGAACAGGAATAAAAATAAATACATTAAGGTGGTCACAAGCATAAGTTAATGAAAAACAATGTTATATATACAGAGAGAGAGAGATCCTATGACAGCTGAAATAAAACCTAATGTCTCTAGTATATCTTGGCCAATAACCTGCAGCTTTCATTCAAGACAGGTTTAGTTTTATTCTTATGGTAGTGTTATTCAAAGAGACTAAAAGTCAGCGGGTTTCAAAGAAAAGGCGCTTGAACTTCTTCATATCCATTTAACGACATACTGTATGAATAATAATGATGAGATTAAGTCAACTGAAAAAAGAGACGGACGAGTTACAAAAAGCCTGCAGGCAGGTACACTACCAGTTACTCTGAGCATGTTCTGGGAAATGCGGAGTTTCATGCAGTGGAGTTATTTCAAATAAAGTGACGGGAGAGAGTATGCCTTAGCAGACTGCCTCTAAAGGACTCAGCACAAAAACAGCATTCATACTGACAGTCAATGTGCCACTTTAACTAAAATATTTTCCAGTAAGTGACATAATTTTAGGGATGGTATGCTTCAGCTCTCACATGCAAAAGAACTCTTAGTCTCTCATGACATTTGTGGGCATAAAAACTAATCCTATCAAGATGTACCAACTGACATCACAGAATATTCACTATGGTTAAATAGTTCTGAATGGATGGCAGTCTTCTTAGAAAAGACTGATCTGTAAAGATCAGCAACAGAGGGAACATAGATCAGAAGCTGAACCCAAGACAAAATCAGGAGCCTTAATGAAAAAAGTAATTATCAAACCCCAAGGTATAGGCTAGAGATTGTCTGTGAGACAAACAAAATTGCATTTTTACTCTACACTGCCCTGGTAAGGCTTCAGCTGAGAATTATCTCTGTTATGGGAAACCACACTGCTAGAAAGCTGTCTATCAGTTTGAAAGAGCCCAGAGAAGAACAGCAATCACTGATCTACAGTCTGTAATATGTGACAGTAAATGAAAGGAATAGCCATTGCTCAGTTTAAAGAAGACAAGAGTGAGGCATGTAAAAGACCATTACAATATAGTTGTTGCAAAGACTTAAGGAGAACCTCTGCAAGTAAGCACTGGAATACATAGCTTAGTCTGCATCATTGGTTTTTAAAAATCTAATTAGATGAACGCGTTTCAGGAATTACGTAGTACAGGCGTTTTCTTCTGGAAGGATAGAGAGATGTCCAGAGGTAGGCTGGAGGATCTTCTGGTACCCTTTCCTACTTTTCCATGAGTCAGAGAGCAACTGTTTCTGATGCTTAAGGTGTTATTTAAATGGCAACTAGTCTCAGACAAAATGAAATTTAAAGAAGTTGAACAGTGCAGATTTTTTCTCTCATTCTCTGTTCCCCTATACCATTAAAACAAGACCCCTCATTTTGACACATCATACTACTCATTTTGAAATGTATACACCATGTGGTAGGTCAACTGCAGATTTGATCCTTCTCTTCAATGCCAAACACATTTTGTGAAGTGTAATTGCAGTGCCCTAATCTGACACATTTATCTGCACAAGGAAAATTATTACTGCCTTTCAGTCCACTTCCATCCAAGGCTGCTGTCTTTTCATAGTTTTCTTCCTCCCAAAGCACTTTCCTATCTTTTAACAACCTATTCCCTCCAAAGCCTATTCCTATGGCTTTTAAGTAATGTCTTCACTTCTTTGCTCTCTGAACAGTGTAAGAAATTCAGAGTTGCTTATTGCATTTTCAGTTGGGCTTCATTTCATCTTTGGGTTTCCTTAGTACAATGTACTAATCCACATTATGACAAAAGGACAGAAGCATTAAATGCAGCACTTGCATAAAACATCAAATAAGATTTGCACGAGATGTGACTGCTTGAACACCTCCCTGCCAACTTTGCTATTTCTCAGGGAAAAAAATGCACTAGCGTTATTGCATTAGTGCTACTGTGTTCAGTAACATCCCTGTTAAGTATTTGATTGTGTTACAATAAAAAGAAAGAAACATAACGTCTGCTACAGGTCACAAATACACTAATACTTGCATAGTAGTGAAAAACAGTAAAGCTACCTTTCCAATGTAGGCAGGATGAAACCGATATCTGACTGAATTGAGACAATTAAGGTCCTATGTAACAGCTCAAGGGATAGCAGAATTACTATATTAAATAAAGGTGCTAGTTCAGACTGTGAATGATTCAATTAGTTTTAAGAAAGGAAAAGAGAAGAAGAGTTTTGTGATATTCATATTTGCATTTTGGGTTATTCTGTGGAAGTTTAGACCTCCAAACGCTTCCAGAAGACAACAAAGAACGGCATTGGATTTAAAAATCAAAAGCAAACCAGAATCCAAACCAACCTTCAGCTGAGCTAATGAATATTGTGATATAGAGCTAGTAAAACCACTTTTTTTTTCTTTTTACTGAGTTGCCTCTTTGCAAAGAAAAAAATCTCTGACCTTTCCAAATAACTGCAGTTAGGATTCTAAGTAAATAAAAACATCAAATGTCTTACTTTCAATTATCTATCTTTTCATTTTTCATCTTTTTGAACATTAGGTTGTCAGGTACAGGCTGCTGAAGAATTTCCATTGCTCCTTAGAGGGAGTACTGACTTGTGGAAATTCACATTCAGTCTAGCTTTCTAGCTATGATTTGTTGTGAGGGGCCATCCTTCATCAACAACACGGTTTTCTGCAACTTGATGAGTTAGGATGCACTAGTGGAATAACTATAAAACAGTCATTATTTAAAGCAACCTTGAGAACTTAACACTTGAGTACTGGGAAGATATGGGTGGAAAGTTCATTATCTTTACCCGTTTGTAAACACTGAAACACACGCTCATCTTTAATCTTGATCAGATTAGCCACTGAGAACATGAAGGAGGCAGCATTTATTTCCTTAGTGCATGTTGTATCGCTTAGTATGTTCACTAAAAGAAAGAAGAGTAGCAAACAGTTTAACCAGCAAAACCTTCAGGCAAACCACAAGCTTTCTTTGTACTATTATTAGTACTAAAAAATAGACCCTAGGCCTAGTACTTTATTATTACTAACATTGTTCAGTGTTGAGCAGTCTTCAAGTCTTTCTATGAAGCAAACAGTTGCAGCTATTTTTAAAAACAGAGCACAAAAAGTACTGTATTGTTATGATTCTTTTATGACAACTTGTATTTTCTATAATGATACATATCCCATGTAAAGTAATGGTTTATTTTCATTTATGGGATACATTCAATAGGAAACTATCGACTTATGTCATAGAATCCAAGACAATGCCTAAGCACAGAATATTTCCATCATTCTTAAGAAACCACTCTTTCTTTAACACTCATATTACCATCGAGAACATTAGAAGAAAGGTGATAAATGTAGCAGGTCATACCGTGCTTTTCTGTACCCATGCTAACACACTTTAATTTAACAGCACTGCAAAAAGGGCCTCTTTAGCTGCCATGAAAACTGTGCGACTGTGTCCATTACAGGCATGTCCATTTTGACACTCTGTTTCTACAAGGGTATTCTCAAAAAAATTGCTTTTCTTTCACTGTAGTTAAACAAAGATCCAGTAAACACAGTTTCAGCACTTAACAGCAACAAAAAATATGTTGATTTTTTATATTATTATTAGTCACAATTTTGTCTTTGAAACTAAGTACAATTGAAAATAGACAACTTTCATAATAGAAGAAAAGCACACTTTTCTAACTTTTCAGTGTATTGGTTTTTATTATGGCTTTTCTTTTGCTCCTCATTTTTTGTCCATGTCTTTCATTTTTAACTGTGAACAGTATTATTCCCTCATTTTTGATGGATAATAATAAAGGTGGATAATAATATACTGAGTGGATGCCCATTACAGACATCGCAATACATTATAAAGTATCAGTTGCATAACTGTTGTGCTTCCAGGAAGATAACTTTCCAAGAATAGCAACAAAACCCTTGTGCATTTCTTTTCCATCTCTGAGCTAGTCATTGGAGCACATAAAACCTCTAAAAGAGAGAGTGAAAACTACTTGTGTTTCTTAATAATTTCCAACTTTGATCTATACAAGGAAGATGAGATGTTACACTGGGCAGAGGTGTCCAAATTCCACTGCTAAGTATAACACGTTGATGAAAGAGAGATAAGAAACTATTGCAAAGATACAAAAAGATTAGAGATGTGTAAAAGGATATTACCAGCAATGTGCAAAAAGTTTTGAGATTAGAAATTATTATAAAGAAAGAAGTTTAATGTAGCTAAAACAGGTTTCTTTGTATTTTATTGTCACATTAAAAATAAAAATCTGGGTATTGCCTTCCTTTGAACATTTCCATTTTTCAGAAGTTTAATTAGGAAATAAAGCAATCATTATTAGAATTCAATGTATGATTCAGTATTTTCAAAGGGGCTTAATATAAAAACCCATAACTAAAGGGTTCTCCATACTCCAACAAAAGCTTCATGGCACCTAAGTTGTATATTCTATATATCTCAGAAGGGACTTTTAACCTTAAATTGCTTTTTTTTTTTTTCAATTGTTCATATAGATTAATTTTTTTTTTTGCAAATGTTCATGTAGATTAGAAAAAAAATACTCTAATGATGTAATCGTTAAGAGTGCTGTACTCTTGCTTGAAATTCATAGCTTAAAACCCTTATCTTTAAAATCCCCTCCTCCAAGAACTTGAACCATATCAGATTCTCTGCAAACCTCTTCTGCATTTAAATTCTAAAGCATGATGTTTCAGCTATTTCGGCTCCTTAACATGTTTTGGTAATCAATAATAAAAATTTCATGAAGATATATTTTCATAAATATATTACAGCTGTACTGACAAGTCAGCTTTTCATTTTCTGTTGAACGGTGGTACACACGTAATAATAGGTATCCTCAGATATCATTGCTGTCAGAGTCTACGTTAGTATATGAAAACTGCTTTGAGATCCTTAATCAGTGAGATGAACGGAAAAATGGAGAAAGCAGTAGGCTAAGCAATTTGCCCAAGGCCAGACATGAGGAAGCAGTGAAGTGAGCTTGACTTATGGCAGAGTCAAAAATGGAACCTTTGACTCTTCAGCTGCCATTTCTGCATCTTGCCAACTAGCCACAATTTACAATTCATAAAGTTCTGGTGGAAGTTTAGTATCTTCTTTTATCTTTTTCCTGATTTTTCATTTGTTGGACAAACTAGAGATATTAAGAACAGAAAAAAAATATGTTGTATTACTATATTTTATATTATACTATCCTACCATAAATCATCTAAAATGTATTAATTAGTCCAAGTAAAGCCTTTCCTGAATTTTCTCATTAACATCACTCTGTCACATCATAATCTTTGCATTATTTTTCATCTACATTTGCTTCAAATGAAAGTCCTCAAGTCAAGATGCACTTGAGCTCCTGTCTCCCCTTCCAGTTTTGCAGATTCATTAAAGCTGAAAAGACCACTATGCATTTTGATTCTATAGATTTATGCAACTAAAGCCCAACACTTCAGAGCTGTTTCTATCACTCAGTGTGAAATGTTTATGACTTGGCTCAGCACTAGGCAGAACAATCACACGATTGTCTTCCAGTGAGAGTGAGGAGAGGTAGATTATTGAAGCCACTTAGGGACATCATCAGCTTCTTCACAAATAAGGTGATTCAACAGAATGACAGCCATGTACTCCATTCACATCCCTGGTGTGTCCTTTGAAGAAGAAGCTGAGATTGCATTTTCTGTCAAAGATGTTTTATTGGAAGAGATAAGCAAGGGAGGTGTTAGGCCATTGGAGGGGTCTGAAAGCAATATAGCATATTCAGTCAAAGAAGGAAAACATGACCCTCCAATGACCCTAATGCTTACTCCTTTCGATGCAATAATGTGTGCCACAATTCACCTGCTAAACTTTTTCAGACAGAGCCACAAAAAGAATGTATTTTCTCAATGTCACTCAGGTGATTGGTCTATCTTGTAATTCTTTGTGACTCTAAAACCAACAGATTAAACAGTAGGAAATGACACAGCAGCTAAATTTCAAACACCTGCTACCCATTTCAGCTGGGTTGTTGAACCCCTCTAGAATCACACATCTGCAATATATGTAACGTCCAAAGAATTGCTGCTAAAATTTCAATTTTGCCTAACATGCTGCAGTGCTTTTCTCCTACAAAACTAAAAAAAATAAATAAATCTTTAGCAAAATAAAGCCTGTGCTTAAGCAGGACTTTTAGGGTGAATATGGAACTAGATTTTGGATCTCCACTCTCAAAAAAAAAAAAACAAAAACATCTCCCAGCCCCCCCTCCCCCCCCCCCCCAAGTTACTAGCAATAAAAAGCTCATGGAAATGCAACTAAGCAGTGCCAACTTAGCTTGATAAACACAGATATTATTGCTATTTTGAACAGTAGTTAACCTATACCTAAAGCAATAATTTAACCCTCTGTAATGCTATACGTGTAGGTTTGTTAGAAAAATAACTTTCAGATAATCTAAATCAGAAGAGCTCCAGGGGGAACTATAATCACTGAGTATCATGAAGGGAGAAAAATAATCAATACCAAGTTATGGTAAGTCTGTAAATCCAGGGCAAAACATTTAATAGAAGGACTGTCTTTAAAACGTTCTTTCATACACGTTGCAAGGCGTATGACAGAAATCAAATGATTCTTAAACAATTATAATAGAATCTTACAAGAGAGAAAAGACAGCTAAAAAGCCATGTAAGCCTATTTCTAGATTTTCCTTCTACTATCTGCTAAGTTTAAAATGCAACTTGCATCTCCGTCATATTCAGTGATGCATTCACACCCAGCATCCCACTTGGCAGGTTGTCCAGACATCTCATCATACAGAATTTCCATACAGAGATTTCATCTTGAAATTTCATGACCTGTATTTCATGTCTTTTCCAATATATATTGCATGATTTTTCTTTATCCCCAACCCAGTTTTCTCTAGTGGCTTACAACTCCAGTCTGAACAATGGAAGAAACCATACTGATTGGAGGAGACAGTAAAGAACAGTGGATATAATGTGTAGAGAGGAAAAAAGAAAAAATAATTCAAAAATATAAATGTTTTCTGTTAGACTCATTGGCATCACATAGATAATTTTTACTAAGTTGTTAAAGTGGTTTAAAAGAATGTATTGACATAGTAGGAGGCAGTAAGATTTTTCATTGTTTTAATCTCAAATATTGCCCTATACTATAAGCAAAAAAAAAAAAAAAGTTTATACGCAATTACATAGAGGGAAAAAAATTAAAGGCAACACAAGAATGTAAAACTATGCATTTTTCATAGAAAAAAACAGGTTTTAAGTGTGAAATATCGGATATTTTGGCTAAAAGTGAGAGCAAATAGGCTAAGGGAGAAGAAATAATATTTTAGTATTTTATACTAAATGATATTTTAGTATTTTATACTTTTTAGCATTTAGTATTTTATATTAGTTGAGCTACCCATTAAGAAAATCACCACTTCCATATAGTACACAAAGGAAAGTCATAATAATATTTTAACTTGGTGACTCTAAGCTGCTTCATTCTATGTATGTGCATCTATTTACATCCTTAACCTGTTATTTTCTTTTTATGAAATGGATACAATGATGTTTGGAGTCTCTAACTCCACTCACAGGGCAACTCAGCAGAATATGCTCACTTGGAAAATGTCATCAACAATTTTTACCATTCCTGGTGGCTCACAGGAGCAATCTCTCAATCTCACAGATTGAACGTGAATCTTCAAACTTGTTTGAATGGGTGGGGAGGGTGTCTTTCCTTTGAAATACGGAGAAATAGCAACAGATTATTCTCCTCAAAACCTCGCATAAATGGATTTACATAACTGATCTATGATCAATCAACTCAACAAAGAAAAAACCCTCATAAGCCTCATATACATACGCACATAACACATTTGAGTCATACTATTAAAACCGATGGTTCTACTTCTAAAGAAAAAAGTAAGAATGAAGAGATGTTTGCAGAACAGACGGTACAAATCCATAAGGGTGTTCCTATAGTTTCTGTATGTGGTTGAATGTAGGGGAAAGGGGAAATGTTTTATTTAAATGTATAATGACAATGAAAATGTAACAACAATATTTCTATACGCTTCTGGAAAAGTTTTTCATCATTTCTAATTATTTTCAAATGAGGCAAATGCTAAGGACTAAATTAAATCACAACACTGTAGTGTAAACTACCTCCTGGGAATCCTTCACAATAAAAGCTTATTACATAAAATATTATTTATCTCTCTACAATGCAGGTAGTGGAAATGATCCAATACTTTGGTATAAATGTGGCTGTCTGCAAATATTTGCTTTCCCAGGCTGACAGGGAAGTCTAAAAGATACATGTTCTAAGAAGACAATTGGTGCCTAATATTAGGTTTAGTTTTAGAAATGCAATCTACTTTCTCACCATTATGCAGGAGCTTGACAAACAACAGTCTCAACTTGGGGAATCTCAACTTCTGATCACCAATTCAGGCATGGGAAAAAAAATAATTAAACACTTAAGTAAACATCCTTCTTCCCTTTTTCCCAGGTTCACCTTAATGCAAACACCTCTGCTCTCCTCTTTCTAGTCTCTGCTTGCCTTATTTTCGCTGCAGGTTACTGAATTCATCCCAAATCCACAGGGAGGTACGATGTCAGGGTCATGTGCACAATGGTTTCTCTCAAATGCTCTTTGCTTCTTCCTGGTTTTCTCTGCCATACTCTGCTTTTCATCTCTCTTTTTTTTTTTTTTTCTCAGACTTTTCCTCAGATTTTCCTGCTGCTCTGTTTCTGAGCATCCCTGCCCTGTCATGTGTCATTCATGGGCTGTAGTCTATTGGAGATGTCTTTGCCCAAGCTAGGAGTGCCTCCTTCCAATATCATGTCTCCAGCCTGATGCTTCAAACCCCTCAAGCTATCTATTTCTTTGTTAAATATATTTCTGCAGTGATGCCAGCACAATAGATAACATTGTGGTTATTTTTGTGTCACCAAATAAATTAAACTCATCTTTAGGAGTGCAGGAGAAAAGTTTTTCTCTCCTTTATGGTTCCTAAGATTGCAATTGTAATTTGCATCTCTACTTCTGCAACATTTAAATATAGCAGTAGAAGAAATCCTGTGCACTGTTGTTTCTGACACATTCTACTTGTTGCTATCGCCATGAGTAATAGGAGAGGAGGGGAATGACTGTGTCCAAATTCCTTACGATGCTTTTCACTGAAGAACTACACACACACACACAAAAAAATTTCAACATACTCAACGTATTGTTGTAGAATTTACTGAAATAAGTACAAAAGAGGTTTCTAGCAGCAAAACCAGAGTAGTGACAGAAAGACACTTTTCAGAATTATAGAGAACCCGAAGTCCATATGGCATTGCAAGAAGATTGAGTAGAATATGATCCCACAGTAGTTTCCACTCCATAGGGTTTTTGCCAATTTAGAGCAAAATTTATGTCCAAATTTACAGAAAAAATATTTTTCAGACCTTCAAACCTATCAACTTGTTGCAGGTGGAAAAGGCACTGTTTATCTAGACATTTTCAGGAGATCTTGGGGGAAAAATCAATAAAAATGCATATTGAGTGCTGATGTGTGCATTTTGTAATCAAAAATGTGCATATGTAATCACAAATCAGTGAAGACACTTGTGGGCTTTATAGCTAGCTATGTCTTTGTTTTCTTGTACTAATCTCAGTATTCCAATTGAACTGTGACCCACACTTTATGTGCTATTCAAATCCCTTCATAATCAGCAGTTCGCGGGATTTAAAAATGGAAGAGGGGAAGAAGGGACCTGTTTGAAATTCATACGCACATTTTTCTTCGTGTTTGTCAAGAGATTTTGAAATGGCTTTTGCTAACAAAAATAATAGCAAAAAATGAACTTGGCATTTTACTTATTTTTCAGTATTTGTAAGCTTGCTGCAAATGTTTAATTTCTTTGATTATCTTGTACTGGGATGTAGTTCATGAAAAAAATTATCTTCCATGTTGCATCTAATATTTGGAGATTATACCACCTGGAATCTATTTATTCAAACACACCTGGAACTGTCTCTCTTGTAGCATGTAATACAACTCAGCCTTGCCACTACTGTGAATCATAATTTCTGGACTGTAGAGAAGATTGTTAACTTCTTTCCCAGTATGTTAGACACAAAATGTTGTAGAAAATGACTGAAAATTCATGGAGTTTCTCAACCAACTTGAACAGGTCTTTTTTTTTTCTCCTCTCCCCTCTGAACGTCTAAGGGCAGTTTCCATAAAACATTTTGCGAAAGCATTTCAAGGTCAGTTATTCCAGGCTTGCCTTCTTAAAATATCTATATTTTTTTTTCATTTATTGTGTATTTTTGTCTTTATTAGTAAGCAAAAGCTTGTGGTAATCAATATTTTGGCACATACACTACCCACACAGATCTACGCCAATCTACAATACCTTCAAACTCCCAATACAAAGTCTTAGTAGTAACCTATAACATTTAACATCAATTTTCTCACTATATTACCATGTCTGATTGTCATACAATTCAAGCATTTTGAAAGTTATTTAACTTTATATCCACAATTTCTTGATCCCTGCTGCCATTAGACTTTACAAGTCTGACCAGGTCTTCCTCATTTGGCAGACACTGGAGTGTCTCCACTGGTCAGCTTCCTTATCTCCTGTGCCAAGAATCGTCCCTGATGCTTACCAGAGACCTGCACTCTGATAGTGTCTTTCCAGCAGACATTCAAGCCCACAGCAAATCCACAGTTCAAATCTACAGCAAGGATCTGTGCTTGCGATCATGCAACTTTCTCCAAAATAAGGCTTCATCTACTTTTTCTTCTTGATCAGAGTGTCTACTGAAGATACCTAACAAAATGTCACATGTTGATCTGTCCTCTGTTTCTCAAATATATCTTCTCTGCTGGCTCATCATCAATTCTAAAACAAAACTCCAGGCTCTGTACTGGTCAAAGTACATCTCCTTTTCCTAACCATCCTAGTCCTTTCTAAAGAGTCTGTATTCATCCATAGCATCCCTCTAATTATGCAATCAGTCCTATCACCACTTTGTGATTCCAGTGTGGTCATAGCTCTGCAATTGTGCATCATCCTGAGTGATTCCCATGCTGCAGGCATTCATGCAACAAACGAATAAAGCTCAATAAAAGGAAATACAAAGTCCTTCCATTTAGGATGAAATAAGCCATCCTTGGAGAGGTTCAGAACTTAATTGAACAAGATCAGATCAGCTGCATGTAGGTTAGTCCCTGGGGGGCAGCTGGACAAGACTACCTCCAAAAGCCCCTTCCATCCTGAATTATTCTAGAATGCTATTGTATATCACTGCTGAGTTCATTGAAACTTGTTAGCCAGAAAGACTTTACTGCTTCTGCTTTGTAGCTTCATCAAAAATGCACTACTTTAAATGAATTTCCTTCCCAAAAAGCAGTGAAAGAGACTCCTGAAATTCCAAATTTCCTGTGCAAAGTCATATAACCCACATTGATTCCTTATCTGCCTAAACCTTAGAAAAGAAACAAAAGTGGGAGGGGAAAAAAAATAAATCCAAATGAATGTAACTCCTTGTTATTCAAACACCTACTGTGTATTTCTTTAAAAAAAAAAAAAAAATCATTGTACCCTTTTCTTCCTCAGGATTTCTGTTTCCTGTAAAGAGCTAAAAGTAATAATGAAAATGCCAACATATATTTTAAGGTTTTGCTTTTCCTTTTTTAGAGAGTAAAATGGTTGAGATATTTACCTATCTGGCAAGCAGTCACAAAATATTTTACATCCTCAAAGCACTTCACAACTCTATAATAATAGAATCATTCCATTTACTACTGAACTGCAGCCAACTCAGAGACAACACAGCAGTGGTTTAACAGCACAGATGAACACTGTCAGCCCTTTAAAAGAGTAGGTAGATGTAAATATCTTACCCATTTAAAACCATAGGGTGCTTTGAGACAGAGTATAATTAGCCAAATGACTAAATAGCAAAGAAACCAGAAATAACATCCCTGTTTCTTTGGAGGTGTATTCTGCAATCTTTACTGATAACTACTATTTTAAAATCTCAAAATCTTCTATTTTCTTCTTTTTCTTTCATAGAATCACTAGGGAAACTTTACTATGGATACATAACATCAGATGTATTCCTATTCCCTATACCCTAATATACAGAGTATTAGGATCCCTGTGAATCCTATTGTTCGATTTGAACAAGCTTAGGCAAAGTGAATTCCATCTACTGAACACATACCGAGTTTCCCTTTGAAGGCCTGCACTTAAATCCTGATCCATGTTGGAAAAACCTGTCGAGTTTGTTCTGATCCTACCTCAGAAATATTTTGCTTTTCCATAGAGCTTCTTAATGTCCCCCAGTGAAGCCTAAGTGTCGTATACTCCTGGTATTCAAATATCTAGGATCAATCTGTTCCTTAAATTTAAATGTCTAATGCTATTTTATACATTCCAGATTATGTGAAAAATTGTCAGGAGCCTGGCAGATGTAAAAGGATCTATGGGAGACTCATGCCCATCTGGAAAGGCAGCTGGATGCTAGATTTAGACAACTATATCAAGCTTCCATTGCACACTCCTAAAAAATAACAATCTAGTCCTACATACATATACCACTCCTTCCCTACAACTTTTGCCCATTTTATCTAGTGATACAAAGAAATAGGAATGATCATGAAAGTGTCAATATTAAAATTTCTCTTGTTTTAGAGACTGGAAGGACTTCCTACAAGTGTATCCATTAAAAGTTACAGATTTCACTGGCAAAGTTGTGGCTAAAAAAATGTCCCCTCAACTAATTAAGTCATCAGAACCCTAGTTTATAATTTGCCAGACAGAGTTTTTTAATTAGTAGGCATAAATTAATATTGTGCTGATATTTGACATTGCGTGACAGATGTTACCAGCATTAGCTGGTAAACTTGGCTGATAAGCATCACTGTTCAAAATTGAGTGCAATCAGACTGTAGATGTATTTGACTATAGCCACAAGGACCAACATTTGAATTTAATTGTTCTACAGAAACATCTGAAGATGGATTATAACTAATTCAAGAAGCAATATTATTAATCTCCTATTTCGTGACAGTTTACAAATAAAATGTTTCTAATCTGACGATGATAAACACTGGAGAAATACTAGCAAGTCTATCGTTCAGACATGCAACCTAAGTCGTTCGGTTAAATGTGGTAGGAAGAATGAAAGAGAAAGCAGTTTAGTCCTTCATTGCCTAAGAAGGCCTAAGAATCTCCCTCTCTTTTTTTTTTTTTTTTTTAGTATCCTAGACAAGCTAGTTTGTCTGAGTCATTCAACAACACTTTTTTTCTCCTA
This sequence comes from Anser anser, assembly GCF_964211835.1. Classification (NCBI taxonomy): domain Eukaryota; kingdom Metazoa; phylum Chordata; class Aves; order Anseriformes; family Anatidae; genus Anser; species Anser anser. The sequence continues at coordinate 15,580,746 of NC_139725.1, read as the reverse complement.
TTTCTCGACCTAAATTTCTACTTAATTTCAGGAGGTATGTCATGAATTACATGAATTACCACATTGATAAGGTCAAGAGATTTGCTACCAGCTCATAGGCAAATACATAAAAGAAAACAGTGTTACAGAAAGAACAGAGGATACAATAAAGAAGTAATTCCCACAGACTTCCTCTGTGTCAAATACACGTGCATTATCTGTAAAAACCTTTTTTCATTATGTTACATGAAGGATGGAACATCTTCTTAAATAGAGTGGATCCTACATACTTTCATACTCCTTCACTTTTACTAGAAATTCCTCAAATTCAAAATTGGAGAGATGAAAAACATAGATTTAGTAACAACATTCTGTCCTGCCTTTGAAAAGTCTCCATAAAACAAGGGGACAGTTTTATAGAGATGCATTTAAAAACTGACAAGGAATACAAAGTGCAATAGCACACAATTCTTAACAAGCATTTTTAAGTCTACATAAATAACATAAAAACAAAATATTTAGGACTCAGAAAGTGACAGGAAAATTGAAAGGTGTACATATTTTGCTTCCCAAATGTAGTAGAAAGTATCAGGAAAGCATTATGATGAATCATAGGTAAGACATTAAAATTTCAATGGTGCAAAATTTACTGAAGTTATAAATTCAGCAAGTAGAAAGTAATTATTTTATACAGTGGTGAAGGATAACTAAATAAGAGAGCAAGAAGGCAGCAGTTAAGATCCTTGGTTGGAAGGGTCACTGAGAAACTAGATCAGGACTTCCAAACTAAGCCCCGAAAATTTTTGCACATGGCTAAAAGGCCATCAAGTTTGCAGTAAACCATTTTGTGTCAAAGGCACAAGAAAGGTTCTACGGAAAGTCAAAACACTGTTTAGTAGATAAAATAAGTTTGTGAAATTAACGAGGCAGAAAAAAAAATTGATTTGGAAAAACTTCTTGGGTACTGATTGTCTAGTTGAAGTATTCAGCACTAGCAAAATGACTACACCTTACACTTACATTGTCCTGTCTCCTCCTCATCTGAAAGATATACATACTCTAAAGAATCTTCAGATCAGTATTTCCAGAGTATTTCAGCAATGCAAATATTTTATCTCTAGGCATTTCTTGATTTCCTATTCATATATATGTATTTAATAAAAAATATTGCCCATGATTATTCCAGTCAGGAATGGAGAGATCAGTGATGGAGAGATGGAGAGTTCAACCTGAGCAAACTACCTAGGATTTTGTACTTGATTTTCAAGTTGCTCTTTGATTTGAAAAAAAATATATTATGCATATTTTTAATGGGCATAAAAAACTTTGGTGATTTAACTCTAGGGTATTAACAGCTAAACACGACAGTCACTTTCTGTGTAAACTCTGTCAAGTACCTCAGTGTCACAGAACCCTAATTATTGTCCTATTTGAAAATGAAAAGAATAATGTTTAGCTACTTTAATATCTTTAAATAATATTTTAAATGCACAATGTTGCTAAATTGATCACAGATAACACAGTGACTGCTGAGTGCACTAGATATTATGTGCAGGAATGCTGTTCAATATATCCTATTCTCACTTCTAGCAAAAACATGTGTAACCAAGTAAACTGAGTTTCTGGACTGCTTTTTTTTCTATATATTTTTTTTTTTTTTCCCTCAGAAGGCTGTCTTTAGGGAGCACCACAAACTCAAATACTTGAAGAATTGCTTTTCCCTTTGAGAAATGAATACATATCCTTTAATTCCTAACACAGGAATTGGAACTAACTTTGATGTGGTGCAGAGAATAAAACAGCAGTAAAACAAAGAAGCCAAAACAGCAACCACCTACTATCAAAGGCAATTTTTATGTTTTGGGGAAATTTTTAATTAGGAGAGATCTCAGTGCTGGAGCAGTACCCCAGCAGACTGAACAATGTAAAGCAGCATAAGAAGTCCCGAGTGTCCTGTTTTCAGTAAAGACTTGCTGCTGAAAAACAGCAGGAAAGAGGATTCCTCCATCCTTTGGAACTCTTGATGCAGCATGCACTGTTCACTGGGGCCACAGAGCTCCTCTCTTCCCCTAGGAACAGCATCTGTGTTTGTACTTTTATCTTCTGTGCAAACACAGAGAGACACAGACTCACACAGTAACTGTTCCAATATTCTGACCCAATTCTAGAAAGACTTTCCATGAGGATTAAATGGTTTCTAATTAAAATCTAGTCTTCCTTCTTTAATTGCTTATCTCAATTTGGTTTTGGGTTAAGGCAAATTCCACTGAAAATATTTTTCCTTTGGAAACATTCTGTTTCCCTAGAAACACTATATGGCTTATTAGATTATTTGGTCTACAGACTATGTATATGCTGTATTGTGCTTCTTTTTTTTTTTTTTTTGGTTCTCTAAAGGAGTTTTTTATTTTTATTTTTTTCCTCACCATTATTATTAATCTTCAAGGCCTCTCTCCACAGGATTAAGGCAGGAAATAAATCGCTGTTCCATCCATACACTGTTTTCTGGGTCTAAAAGTGCATTCCAGAATTAGAACAATCAACTTGATTTGCTAATCCTTATCCACCTGAGCAATGTTTACTCAGCTATCTAATTTTTGCACTGTTACTATATATACACAAAACAAAGGTATAAAAGGTAAAGAAACTGTAGATCTTTATTCTTGAAATAATTGCTAACTCAAAGAGGAAAAAATTGAAAAATTCAGAAACAAGGGAAAAGATCTACTGTTTATGTATATCTTAACTTCTTCATGTATTTTTGTTTCCAGTTTGAACATCTTATAGGTAAAGCTAATTTGTAAATCATGCCAGAATTTGTAGAAAGAGTTTAAGCCCAAACTTATCTCTTTTAACAAACGATAAAATAAATACATAAATAAAATCTAGCGTAATCATTCTTTCTACACTGGATCTTGACTGACTTTGTAATCATTAAATCATTAATCTTGTTAACTTCATCAGCTATCAAATTAACACAAAAAAAAAAATGAAATGCAGCAGATAGCCAATATGAGTTACATTATAATGGTGCTTTACCAGTGATCTTTTGGTACCTGTAAATATCTGACAACACCTACAATGCCAGACACTTATGATTCTCCTGTTTAGGTTTAGATAATGTAAACTACAAATTCAAATACCATATGCAAAACAGTGCAACAGATATACAAATACTGTATACCGACAAGAGATGGGTGTGCTTTTAATTTGAATCAGTTTCAAAATTTTTAATGGTTATGCATAGATTCACTAGAGGCATTCACTAGAGGCAAAGATGCATGTGCTGCTGAAACCAACAGAGTCCACAAAAAAGTCAGATACGGTGAAAGGCCCAAAGTGAAATTTTGTTCAAATTAAACTCTCAAAAGAACAGTGAAAATTGTATAAAACAGTACAGAAGTATTAGAAGAATATAAGCAACACACTGAATAGTGCTAGGCTATCCATCAACTATTTACCTCACTTTCCTCATTTATACAGAACAAGCATCTGTAATCATCTGGTGACTGTAGTGTTGCTTAAATAGCAAATCAAACTGGAGGGATAAAGAATACTTCGTATTAAATGCCCATAAATTATGTGGTAAACTGGTTGTGGAAACAAAACAACTTTAGCTTATAAACAAGGTTTCCATGGAACAGACTTGAGGTTTGCTGACAATTTCAAAATGCCCGCATTGCATTTGTGTACACTGTACCTAATCTATAGATAGAGAATGGATTATAGCCTTTGGTGTTGTCAAACAATACTTTAACCAGCACTAAAATCATTACAGAAGAAAAGAAAGACAATTTCAGAAGTCCTGAACCTAACAAAAGAGAGAAAATTATAAAGCATGCACATCTCTGCCTGTGTATAAAGCATCACTCATTCATGTTGTGGACAAAAAGCATTGGCTATCTCCTTTCTAGGTAACAAGCAGCTTGTTGTGCATACTTCAGTATTTAAAGAACTTAAACAATGGGGTTTCATTTCAAATAAAACACTTATTCTTCTTTTGTAATCTGAAAGAATCTTTTACAGAAATATTTGTTTGAAATATGACATCTGGTAGATCTGTCTTTTCTTCTGTCCTTTCAAATTAGCTAAAACCAGTAAAAGTTTTAATTCTCAGGTACTGTTGAATTCAAGTATTTTTTCATCAGATTTCAGGTTAGCTAAAGTATGCTAAGCATAAGCAAGGCAGACCATGAAATCTTAACCACATTGTATTCTGTTCTCCATTATTCCACAGAAAATACCAAGGCAGACAGCCATAGTGTTGGAACTTAAAAACTCATTTTTTCTTTTTGAATTTTCAGCAATTCAATAGCCCTCAAAGAACTATCAATGAAGAACAAAATTAGCTCATAGGATGAAATTTTAGAAGTGCATTCTGAAGTGAATTATTAATAGATGAAATTAAAATTTCAGCACCTGTATATAATTCAGCCTGGTGTAAAAACCAGTGCTCAGATTTGCTTATAAACCTCTGCAAGTAGAAGTAAGGAAACAAAAATTCCTAGCACTGACCTGAAACTGCTTTTCCCTTTTATGAATATACTTCAGTGGTTACCATATGAGTATACTCCTGTTCTATTAATCATTATTTTACTCTCCAGTGTTTGTGTGTTGTTGAAGATCTTCCCCTGAGGAACAGCTAACTTTCAGTTTTGGATAATGGACTTGCTGTAGCATAATAATTTTTTATTTTTATTTTTTTATTTTTACAATTATTTACCAGAAAAGTCTTTAAAGTGTGACACTTTCTGAAATACAATTTACAGGCTATCAACTTGCTATACACATTTCTACCATTAAACTCCATAATAATTTTATTTAACGTAAGTTACATGGACATCTAGAATAAATTAAAGTTATAGACATACGTACCAGAATGCTCCCTATATGGAATAGAGATCCACTGCTCCACAGGCTTCACCACATTCTCTTTTCAAACCATGCCTTGATGACTGAATCTCAGAGGACTGAAGACCATTTACTTTTCTCAACAGTCTGTCTATGAAGAACTTCTCCTGGAGTTTTACAATCATCAGCAGATACACTTTTAATTTGGTCCCACCTGTACTGATATTTTCAGTAAAAGCATTCTGCAAAACAGCTGTTTTTACTCCTGTTTCTAGCCTTTCTTTTGCAGTTATTCTACACAACACCAGGTGACTGAATGCATACATGAAGAAAAATAATCTTTCTTTCAAAAAAGCAGACAGACAGAGGACAAGATTTTCCATATCAAGATGCCAGGAGTTTGAGGAGGAGAGGCAAATAGACAACAGAAATATATCACAGAATGCAGAGGTCAACAGATCCAGCTTCTTATTGCCAAGCAACCACAGTCATATTAACAGAAGCTGTTAAGCATCATGTTAAGATTAGGTTTCTCCTTTTTTTCCCCAGAAAGTTAGTTCTCTGCTAGCCAGAATATAGAATTTCTTTTTAAAATATTCAATGTAAATTCATGTTTATTTTCTCCATTGAATCATCTGCCAGAACTGTGCTTTAATACTTTTTTTCCTGCTCTGGCACTTGTGTCTTCATGCTTTTAGAGAAAATAAGGATGGCTGGACTTTACTATATCAAGCAATGTAGCCATATTTCAGTTTGTAATGTTACCTTTGTCTACCTCATCAATAAGTGAATAGCAATCTTATAAATGATAAAGTAATATTTTATAACAATTACCTGATATAGCTAATCTTCAAGAGACAAGTGGATAAAAATGGTGGAGAATAATCCACAAACCTGTATTCTTTTAAATCGCTTTAAAGAAAATTGTATGGTACTACAAAGTAGAAGTTTTTTTCAGCAACGATGAGACAGTCGGTCAGCTACTACAACTTACAGCAAATTTAGGTTGCTACATAACAAAAAAAGTGTGTGATTCAAGAGTTAGGAAGAACAATTTGAATCCCAAGGTTGCTCTTTGGGTCCACTTTAGCTACAAGAAAGTATTTTTATGGGTTTTTAGTTATTTCTGTGAAGTGCATTTTAGGGTAGCAAGCACTTTGTTAACACACAGATATATTTGAGTGAGAAGATGACCAAAGAACAATATCACAAATAGCACAAAGTTCATTTTGTGGACTGTGTAGACCCAGAAGCAAAGACATAGAAGGCATTAATATAACATTTCCGCTAATTAAAAAACATCAACCACAGTTAAATGTCTCTGACACAAACTGATTTGGAAAGCATGAACTCATCTCTCCAGGGCTTCTAATACTACCCCTTGGGGGCTGGGGGGGGAGAAGGGGCAAGTAGCCTCTTTGAAGGAAAAAGCAGATCTATTCATCTATTCTCAGGCAAATAATGTAAACATGATAAAAGCAAAGGATACCCATCAGTTGTCACAGACATTTTTTTCTCAAATTTATTAATAATGAGGTATTTTTGCTCCCTCCACTTCACAATTTCATTGTTTTGTTAACAGCTTTAAGTCAAGTTTCTACACTACTTTGTGAGTAACATCAAGAGATGAAACCGGAACCAGACTTAAATCCAACCTGACAAACATTTAGAATCTGAATCCAGCCTGCCAACACAGAAGTGCCTGACATGTAGCTAGCTAGTTTTGCATACCCCATATATTGCCACGACAGAGCTGTTACTCCCCTCTACTCTGCATGGGAGATGGCATGGGAAACAAGGTGTAGGAAGCCTCTGGGAAGCTGTCAGATCTCTGCTATTGTATCAGCAATGTTCCTCTGAATATACTCAACATAAGGCTTTTAATATTTCTCTTTTGCTTGGATTATTTCTCTGATTATTTCTCTGATCAGGTCTTTCAAGTGAAAGACACAGTGATTAGAGAAAGGTGCTGATGGTCTGAAATTGAAAATAGGGGGGAATACATTTCTCTCACCTATAAAATGTCACAAAAATAACTGCCTTTTACTGTGCACCCATTAAAATCAATGGAGTTGAACTGTTAGTGGCTCCATGTTGCCATCTTATCCACCCACAAGGTCTTCCAAATGGAGTAGTTGTTTTCAGAGCCACAAAAAAATATGTGGAACCTAACACTTCAGACACTACAAACCTAAGATGCTAAAAACAGGAGCTGCTAGAAAATATTTTGGGGGATTGGGCACACTGTTTTATTCCATACAAGAAACATCATTAATAAATAGGTTCAATTCTAAAAAGGGAAAAAGTACGCTGTTACATACACCTGTATTATTTAGCAAGTTCCATGTCTCTGCAAGTTTTATTGTTTAAAGTTTTACAAAATATAATTTAAAAAGCACATAATTAAGAATAACTTAGCACTGTATTGTTTGATAGTATCCCATGATGATTTCTCAGTTGGTTAGATCAAGTCTCATCTTCTCCTTCGGTTCACTATAATTAAGGTGATATTTAATCCTTCTTTCTGATATCCCAAATAAAAATAACCTGAAGCATCTGGTGAAATGCAATATCTGCTGCTTCTGTGTAAAAAACACTAGGCAGCCTAGGCCACATATAAGGCTGGATGGGCCAGTAACCTATCTGCTATTCTGAAAATCAGATTCAATAATGAATTACCTGAGAAACTGGATGATTCAAAGGAGGTACTCCTCCATTATCTGAAGCTGTTGACAGGTAATTTTTTTAGTATAAGTTCTTATGAAAGTAACAGTTTCTGAAATATATATTCTCTTCCCTCTGTTCTGTCTGAGGATGATGAAGTGATAGCAAATCACTGCCCCTTTTTATAAAGCAGATGCACTCGGTACCCCTGGTCTCCTGATCTTGATTGCATTGAAAATTTCTCTATTCAAGCAATGTAAACATAAGATCTTTTCTTGTTAGAGATTTGTTTTTTCCAGCTGTCACATTGAGATAGTACTTGAAGAAACAGACACTTCCTCAGGCCACCTGGGGCTACCAACTCTACAAATTCAAATTAATTTGCCAGCCAACCAGGTTTCTCTTTTTTTTTTTTTTTTCTCCTTACACCAAACTATCATTTTCTGGAAGTGTTATTTCTGCCTGGACATTAGACTAAAAAAAAGACTATAAAACTATAAAAGACTATAAAAGCACTAGTCCATTTTAAAAACAAAAATTCACCGTTGTATATTCTGAAAGGTTTTGTTCAGTTATATTTTAAAAGAGCCTAGGGCAACACTACCAATGTATTCCATCTTCTCTGGGGATATTGGTTAATGTTTTTAAAACAGTTTTCAGCAGGATATAAGCCTTATTTTCTTCATTCTTATATCGTAGAATTGCTATGATTTATTAATCATAGTAATATGATAATAGTACTATGAATAGCAACTAAAAGGACCACCTCCCCAAAGCTAAGTAGGTTTACACTATCAGACTTTTAGAAATCTGACTTTGTTTTCTAATCCATTTTTCTTTTTTTCTTCACCCTTTTTAGTATTTATTTACAGTTTGTCACAAATAGATGAGACATTTGCTGACAGCTCAAAAGTACTTTGTATTAACCTGTCTTCAGCTGCAAAAGAAGATGCATATAAATAAAATTCACATGCTTGTTCAGCCAAAAACTCTCCAGCTTTTGTTTTTGAAGGTGGCTGTGGAGCTAACCCTCCAATGACACCAATGGATACTGCTATAACTGTATTCAAAGATGATAAAATCAAGTAACAGTAATATAAGCTAAATAGTTATTATGGGAATTTCTGCTTTAAAAACGCAGTACTAGTATGTTTCAACCTTGTGTATTACTTTTCATTGATACTACAGAAAACTGCGGGTTTGTTTTTTTTTTTTTTTTAAACTGTTTCCTGAAAATAGTGTTTGTCTTCCTCCAGAGTCTTTAATCAGTATTCACAGTTTTGGACCCTGTTTCTTTTAAGCTTCATTCTCAATAGCGTCATACCTTTACAACAAATCACATCAGCTGTAAGATGTAGACTGGAACTTTGAAGTTTTCTAAGGTTAACTAAAGATCTAAAGCTGTACTGTGGATGAGCTACTATAAATAGCAGGAAAAAAAAAAAAGATATTTTTGACAGCTTTGAGTTTTCTTAAGATTTTCAAGACCTTTCTGACAGTGTGTCCAGACTGAAGACTTATTTTCAGTAAGACTTCATGTGTATTGCTTCATAACCTTATTTTTCCAATTCTTTACACTTATGGGGAGAAAAAAAAAAAAAGAAAAAAATGTAAAAGAAAAGAAAAAGGTTTTCAAACGCAGAGAAAAGGAAATTTAAACCACAAAAAGTGTTCTTTACCGATATGAAATTATTTAGGAAAGAACAAACAAGGTAATGCAATAAAAGAATACAAGGCTGGAAGGGATCTCCTATGTCATAGAGTCCTGTTCTATCCTACCACAGTAAACCATACTGTGTACCCCCTTACAAAAACTGCACATCAAGAATTAAAACAATTACATGTCTTTTTTTGAAAAGCTGTTCCAAACCCTGACCAAAACCTTTGGTCTGACAGTCAGAAATGCTCCTCACTTTTACAACCTAAACTTATTTAAAACCAATATATATTAACTTGTAATTGTGTCAGCATTGTTTCTTAGCTCTTACCTAACAATTTACCTCCCACTATAGCTTAATTCCCCTTTCTGTTTCCCAGAAAAAAAAAAAAAAAAGTTCTTCTAGATTCCTACCACATATCCTACCACATATAACATGTATTTTCCTCTATATGCTTAAGTGACTTAACTCTGTGAATGTGACAACTAAAATTAGGTTTTATTGATTGTGACAGGTACAACTGTACAATATACTATATATGATGTCACCAATGTCCTGTAAAAATCTTCCTCATACACTACCTGACACTGAGGTGTGACACTTTCTCTCTCACAACCGACTAAAAACTTCAGCAAAAAATGTTACCTGCTATGACCCTAGTACAGGACTTGCATTTTGCGTTAATGAATCCCAACCCATTTCTGTCTCTCCAATCTGTAAAATCACAGGATTATTTCTATATATTAATTCAGTCTCTCTGAATAGATGGACAATTTCTCTAATTTTGTGCCATCATCACATTACTAGAACTCTGACTAGCATACTTTTATGACAAAATTATTAACAGTATTACAAACAATTATTCTCAAAGACCAGTTCTGAGGAGCTCAAATCATAACTTCCTTCCGGACTTATGCTTTCATTTAAAAAAGTCAATTCCTTGTCCTCCTTAAATTTCTTCTGTTCAATATAAGGTAAAGCAACTATTGCTATTCAGTCTAGGGGATTATACTCTATGGCCACCTTTTTAAAATAGATAAATCGGGAAGACACCAAAATGAACCACAGAACTAAATAATTTCTGATTTAGTGACTTCTGGAGAATATATCTGTTGATTCTCAGACCTTGTCCATTATTAGCAGTATTTTTTCACCAGTGTCCATATGTGAAGTTAAATTCTTCTGTTAGGACACAATTCCCACTCATACTTAGCCTTCTAATAACTTTAATAACTAGCTTCTAATAACAACATAAGTTAACCAACAATTAATTAACTTTGTCCGTCTACCCTGTAATGTTTTGTAAGCCAAATGCCTATATAATTATACAATTATACATATATATAATGATCATATATACACATATATAATTATTATACATTATATATATATGTATAATTATACAAACATATAATATACAAGATAATTATACAATTATCCTGTATATTAAAGGAAGCTATACAAATGTATAAATATCTCCCTCTAAACTTCTGTTGCCTTTGTCCTTTTCACTTTAAAGTCCTTTTAAGACATTCAGACCTCAATCCTAAAGGACTCACAGCTAAGTAATGTAATAAAGATATTTCAAAGTATATGTAATTAATCATATTATTACATCATTTCTCATTTTCCCATTACTTAGTCTTCTCATCCAATTAAAAAAAAGTCTGCAAAACAAGCAATTATTAAAACTGTAAATCATCAACATATTGCATGTCAGTGAAACATTCCTTTCACCTGATGTTTGGCAAATTAAGGAGTGCTGACTCCAGAAAGAAGCTTATTCTGAGAGAAATAACACTCAGGAGAATGATCAGGAGCTACATTACCAGCTATGACAGACAGAAGTATACATCATGATGTATTCCAGTCTGTCAGAAGCAAAGCAGTATCTTTAGACTTTGAAAATTAGGTTTTTCTTTTTGCAACTCATTTCCAGTTTTGTAATTGAGTACCCTCACAGCAGTAATAGCGGTCTCAGCACGGTCTGACAAGTGGAGACGCATTTTTTCCCTTGGGGAGCAACAAATCTACAGTATTATATTGTGCAGACATTTCCAGACTGCTTGCCATCCAAAGCCTCAAGGGTTAACAGCATTTCCTCCTCAATCTTGAAACCACTCAGTTGCTCCGAATGAGAGGTTGTGATACTAATGTCTGCGTGACAGAAGAGGAGCAACCTCCTCAGCAGGCATAGACCAGTGTCTAAGACCATTTGGAAAGTGATAATGAGTCTGAAGATAGTAATACAGTTATAGCCTCATCTTTTTCCTGCTACAGTACCATAGGTTTGCCTTTGCCAGTTACTGACAGATATTTTCAAAGCAGGATATGCCAGCTCTGCAAAGCCATTTAATGAGTGGTGAAAGTTGATAATAGAAATAATTGTTACATATACTGCTCCAAAACTGACAGAAGAAACACCTACGAGCATTATAATCCTATACTCTTTTCCAGAAAATAAAAAGATATATAAGAGCTTTCAGGTTGTTCAATTGTGCACTATCATCTTCCTTTTAGCATAATAATGGTTGTGTATCCCTATAATTAAAGATAATTATAGACCATAAAATTTGTACAGCAATTAACCAAAAACAAGATGAAGCTCTGTGTTGCCAAGACAAAGACATCCATCACTGAAGTTTATGTTCCTTGAACAAATTTTTCCCTCTCCCATTTAGAATTTTCTTCCATTCTATTATTGCTGCTTTCTTCATTACAGCATTTCTGTGACTCCAAACTAGGCAAAACCACTTGATTTTGTAAAGGCATGTTAACTCTCATCCATTATTTTATCTCTAATATCATAGGGAAATGAGAATATTTTACAATGACAATCTAACCAAAGAGACACATTTCTCCCTAATTCCTAGGATGCTGGTGTTTGATTTATGTCCTAAAATAATAAGTGCTATAATAGTTACAGATCTGCTCTCAACTAATGTAATTGTGGATAGTCTCATTATTCAATTTATGTATTTTAATCCCTTTTTCAACACCTGACTTCCATAATATCTTGTAATTATACAGATTATTCAGGTTAGCTATGCACAAAATATAATGGTATTTCCCTCTTGATGCTATTTTTTCCATTCAGTTTAACATCCATTACTAACACTGCGCATTTACTTCTTCTGATACATTAGCTTTTAGAGGGGGATATTTTGGATAACTTTGTGGGGGGAAAAAAAAAAAAAAGGACATTTTATCAAGGTTTTCCATGTAAGAGCATGGACGCTTCCAAAATAGCTTACTATTTAAAAGTTAGAAAGAACTCTGAATACCTATGGAAAGGATTTAAATAATGTATATTATATACTTGTGAAGAGATAAAATACGTAGTCCAGGGGACCAGAAGAAATGCAAGGGAAAGTTTTCAGAAAGCAACAGAAGATGTAAACGCACTTAAGTGATAGTGCCACTCTAATTCCTTTGTACATTTCCAGAATAAAATGCAATGAAATATATAATTTAATTTCTTTTAGATAATGGATTTCATAAACTTGAATTGAAAAATAAAAATGAAATGTCATGAAGAGAGGTTCAAATATCAACAGCTAACTTATCTTCTGTTTGCACTGGAGGTTAAAAGCCATGACCTATAACAGGCCTTCATGTAATCAAACAATAAACAATGTGTTCTAACATACCCAGAACTATGCAGTTGTCCTCATAGGTTTTAATTTGAAGACGTGTTTATTTCATTTTGGCAGGAAGTGTTAGCAATTTCTCATTTTCTTGAGACCTGTTTGGCCTAAATTCAGAGGATATTTTTTGGATAAACTTTCACCACAGAACTGCTTTATTTTTATTTTAGTTTCCAGCCCCTCTGTGGAGAATGCCACTGGACACTGAAATTAGAAAACTGAACAATGTCTGACTTTCTCCATATGACTGCAAGGGGAGAACACACTGATTTGCCTTTTTTGGGGGGGAGGGAGAGGGGGCTGTAAATGTCTGTTAAACAACACTCAACTAATGCTAACTAACAAATACTAAATAGTTGTTATACTAAATAGTATTTGTGGGTTTCTATTCACGTACATGTGGCTCATCACACTGCACTCTCAATTAATAAGAACAGAAATAATTTAAGATCCTATGATTACTTTGTTACAACAAACTTGTTCTCCTTTGTTTCTAATTTTCACAACAGTACTTATTTGAAAAGGTCAGAAATACCACTGAAAAGGAAGAGTAAGCTGAATTTGCAAGAATTAATTTCAGTGCCATGTTTGCCCACTTTGCATACTGAAAAAAAATAAATCAGCAGATTAAGTTATTCCATTAGAAATATTTTAAGAAACTCTTTCCACTTTGTTCAACTGAAGAAAGGAAGAGAAAATGCTAAGCTCATGCTGAAATGGAACAAGTTTGTCATTTCCATTCTTTTTCAAGATGAAGGATGGAAAGGGTCATTCATTTCACATTGTCATCTCTTGAAGTTCTCAAAAATAAAAACAAATGCGTCTGCAATCCAAGAAGCATAAGCGGTCATCCAAGAAACTGACAGTCTCTTTGGAGAATGAAAAATGACTGTCAGCATGAGAGACAGTGGGTGAAGAGAGAAATCCCTTGCTGTTCTTAGTTTGCCTGTCATTATTTACTTCTAAGGTCTGACTAGTTTGGGGAGATGTCAAGGGAGCAGCTGTCAGACTGAAGGCAACAGGACTGGGAAAACAATGTAAAATTCCTATTAGAATCATGATTGATCATAACCTGTACCATGCAATCAGAAAAGTATAACAAGTAAACAAAGCAAAAAAGAAGTAGTCATTCTCTCACAGTTAAAATCTTAGCGTGAGTATAAACAAATTGTCTAATTTAGAGTTGGCAAGAAATATTATGCTAAAATGAAGTCTCACTGGAAATAATGATTTGTTAAATCTCAGCTCTCTTCTTTGAAGAAATTTCATGTATGATAAACTTTTACGGAATCTAACAAACTTATTTAAATTCTTAATATTTTTGTAGTGGAGCCAGAGAAGAGAGAAGCTGAATATTTAGTCGAGATGCACATATCAGGTCTTTGTGTTTCCCTACAAACCTTCATCCACATATTTAATAAAAAAGTATCAGTATAATCTTTTTTTACTTTTTTTTTTTTTAAAGTTGAAAGTGAGGAATGATGAGGACAACAAATATCACAAAGCTATAAATGAAATCCACCACTGAGATGAGAATGTATTATCATAGAACCATAGAATATCCTGAATTCGAAGGGACCCATAAAGATCATCGACTCCAACTCCTGGCACCGCACAGGTCTACCCAAAAATTCAGACCATGTGACTAAGTGCACAGTCCAAACTCCAACAGGCTTGGTGCCGTGGGGAGCCCGATCCAGTGCGCGACCATCCTTTCAGTGAAGAACCTCTTCGTGATATCCAGCCTGAACCTCCCCTGTCGCAGCTTGACACCATTCCCTCAGATCCTACCGCTGGTCATTAAAGAGAATAGATCAGCACCTGCCCCTCCACTCCCCCTCGTGAGGAAGCTGCAGACCACAATGAGGTCTCCCCTCAGCCTCCTCTTTTCCAGGATGAACAGACCTAGTGACCTCAGCTGCTCCTTGTACATCTTCTCCCCCTAGGCCCTCCACCATCTTTGTAGCCCTTCTCTGGACACTCTAACAGTTTCACATATTTCAAATACTATGCTTTTCTATTTCATAGTCTTAAACTGGACAAGTCTTTTACTCATAAATTGTAGCTCAACTGATCAACTAGTGACATGTCTCTTCCTTGAGAGTAGGGCTGAATTCAATGTATCAATTTATTTATTAATTTATTTGATTTCTGCAGTATGAAGTGGACCAAGTGCTCTCACATGAAGGGTTTTTTCTAGGTTCAGGCCTCCATTATCTGGGATATTAAACTGAGGGTTTATTTCAAACAGTTACTTCAAGATGGTTATTTACCTACTTACAACCTAGCATAGCAGAAATTTAGTATTTGCATATACAAAAAAAAACACGTAAGCTTTTTGGACGATAAAATCTTTGAAGCTGTGATATAACTGCTGAAAATTGTCTCAGTTTTCAGTACAATAAACTTGAATTGTTTAATATTTAATAACTTCTTTCCACCACTGATAATATTTGATAGCTTCTTTCCACCACTGAAGAAATTTAAGCATGGAATTATTCATTTTCAAACATCACAATTTCCTTTCCATTACATTAGTAAAACATGAACTTTTCAAAGATAAAATGAAAAAGACCTCTGAAAATACCTGTCAATATCTTACAGCTTTACATTAAAAGATAAATTAGAAACTAAAAAAAAAGATAAAATTATTTACTTGTTTCTGTGTGATACCCACCTCCTGACATTCTAATCACTACTGGTTTTCTGTGTTAACCCCCCTCTAGTAAGGAGAATGCTTCCCTTCTCTCAAAGCTACACAGCCAGAATGTCAGGCTATTTTTTCCCTTTAAAAATTCTCACTGTGGTGTAGGCTTTATTGATACACTGTGAAAGTTACTGAGCATGTGCAAAAATAATAGGCTGATTATTAACATAATTTGTTAAAAAATTGCTGTCACATATTTTAAATGTAGCTGGTTATTTCCGTAACCATTCTGAGCATTCAAGATTTCATTGCAACAGGCCTGTAAACTTTTTTTTTTTTTGGTCTCCTTCAGGCATTATGTCTGAAAGCATAAATAGAAATGTTGCATTCCTACCCTGAATCTTCAGCCAACTTCCCTCAACTATTAAAAACATGCAGTCTATAAGACATACTTAATTCATTTGTTTAATGGAAAGGAATATAGCAAATATGTACAGGTAGTACGTATAAATATTGAACAGTTTACCCTATCAATAGCAAAATGGTAGTGTTTTTATTATCTCTTGACAATAGTTCTTGGAGTAATTTTAAAGCTTTTCTTACAACTGATCTGCAACAGATTAATTCTTGCTTACAAGAACCAAACAAGGAAAAGAAGTATTTAATATTCAAGCAGTTAGTGCCTGAACACAACAGAGCAGCTACCAGGAACTCTTAACCATGTTACAGCCATTAAATATTCTTCTCTATCAGATTAGGATTGGTGTCTAATCAATGTGAAAATAAGTAAAAAACAGGCAAATGCATCAGGATAAGTTACTTGCACTTTATCAAAAAGCCACAAAATGACAAACGATCTAAGAAAATCCAGATGAATCTTCCCAGGGATTAAAATTGTCCAGAAAATGCCCTGAATGTGAGACTGTTATCAATGATGTTATACTGTAAACCAGACATAGCATATTAAAGAAAGACAAAGTAATAATAAATGAGAATTTATTTTAAATATTACTTATATTTCCTTGGGAAAACCTAGGACTTTACAGTTTTACGCATATGCAGTTTACCAGGTAGACAGAAATGTCTCCCTGTCTAATTCTTGAATTTGCTCTCAACAAAAAATGGACAATTCCAGAACTGATCTCCCTGTATTTTTTTCCTTTTTTTTTTTCTTCTCATTTTGCTTATTTTTATAACAAATTTACTCTGAATTGTTAATGGAGGACAGCTTTTATTTCTCTAGTTTTCAGATAATGCTCACTGATTGTGATCTGTCTTTGAGTGAGCCTTTTACCAGTAAAACTCTCCTCAGCAGACAGAAATTGAATTTTACAGCTTTTTTCTCAACAACAGAAGACAAGTTTTGTGTCTCTCCTGTGAAAATCAGGCTCCTGTTCCATAGTTTCTGTCTGAAAAACAAAAGTTCCCTTTCTAACTGAAGAGCTCTGGAGCCCAGCAAACCTTACTGGGAAAGAAACACAACTGTTGGCTCTTACTTCTATTTTTTATTTGAAAAGTAACATTATCCCACTTGGTAAAAACAAAACAAAATAAAAAAAAAAAAACGGCAACGCACTTGTCATATATTGTTTTTTTAGAGATAGATGTTACATTCTACAAAACTTGTGGAATACTAATCTATTAGTTCTTTAAATGGCCCTACTGCTCCTGTAGCATTTCATGGATGAATCAGTGTGCTAGCTTATCAGTATATTGAGATATCAATTCATTCCCTTAAGTATATTTGACTGCATCTACCATCCTGTTTATCAGAACCCCCTCCTCACCTATGAGGGTTAAAACTCTCCTTGACTGTCAGCCTCTTATGGTTTCAAAATACCACTTCAGACACTAAATCGTTAACTTAGACTTCCTGCACATACTGCAGGAATTTTGTTTGTTTTGTCTGTTTTTTAATCTAGAAAAGAACCTCTGTGTCTCTCAGTACATGAAATTACCTTGATGCGGTGTATTCAAACAGGTATGAAGACTATAACAAAAAGTTTTCAGCAATTCAAATGCTCAAATGTTGAGGAATATTACACAAACAACTAATGATGTATCTTTCTTCCTATGCTGTATATAAGCAAATGATTGGGGCACTTAATAAAGCTACGCTGCTATCAGAAGTAAAGACGTTGATGGGATGGTATTCTCTACAGACAGGCAAAGGTTCCCATCTGCAGTCCCTCCTGGCCTTAAGCCATCACTTGACTCTATAACAGAATTGCTTACTGTGAGCTGAACAAGTCACATTTAACCTCAACAAACAGTCAATTTTACAGGGAAACGTACCCCACAGTCTTTCTGAACATGTGTTCAAAAAGAATGTGATTATTCAAACAAGTTTTATTTTAATTAATCTAGACGAAATCATCTTCTGTGCTTCAGCAGTAATCATAGGCATGTGAATGAATGTATAGAACCAAAGAGCAAAATATAAATCCTGTAACACCAATACAGCAAGATGCATCGTCTTTTTTGTTCAAATAATATCAAGCAAATTGTTAGTGTTTTACAAATAATTATCCATGAAGCATTATGCAAACCAAGAATATAGACAAAAGTTAAAGCATTAATATTCTATAAAGCATGTGTGACTGATTCTGTATATCTTAAATATTTTTTCACAATTGTGTTTTTCCTAAAGAGAATAAAATCTCACATTTCTAAGAATCAGTTACTCTGATCAAAGAGAACAAAGGATAACAAGGCCTTTCCAGAAGTGAAATTGCAACAAACACTATGAATGATGAGTAAAGGAGGTGAATAAAGTTTTCTTTCTGGCTACGTTGTGTAATACATCGCCATCAGCAGTACATCAAGCATAATTTCATCCTTCCGAGTGGTAAACCACGATGTAATGTCATTGGATAGATCTTTTCAGTCCATTTTATATGTTTATGAGACTTCCAGTTATATGTATTAGAGAGACTTTTGCACTTTGCTGGTCTTTCAGATATGTTTATGAAAATGAAATACAATAGAAAAAAGTCATGTTCAGAATACCATGGAAGAATTTCTATGAAATGGAGGAGGAGTTAATGACATAGAAATTGAGTCAATATGGTACCAAAACTATTTTGTATTGTTCCTTAAAGTGCTTTGGGACTTATGAGGACAATAACATCAAGAGAACAGAAAGCAAAATGTAAGGATTATAAAAATATCATTCTGGCTTAACTAGAATGAATGTTTCTATATCTATTCTCCTTTTTGCTGCTGATTCATAGCATGCATTGAGGAGTAACAAACAAGCATTTGCTGTAGCCTGTCAGAGAGGGCACACAGAGTGCAAGAAGTCTGGGCTTGCTGCTCGTATTTCTGATCCCTTTTCACCTCCTCTGGCTGAATGCTTCTGTGGCAGTTTGAAAAGTGGTACCAATGGTACCAATATAGTAAATGGGAAATGAGCAATGCTTTCTTTTTTTTTCACATTTTCTATTTTTATTTAGGGAACATCAATAAAGTAGAATGTGCCATTTTAACACCACTATTTTTACCAATCTTTTCACTAGGATATTGTCATTAAAAGACATGTACTGTAATTGGAGTATAAAACATGGGCATTTATCCAAGCTAACAGCTAGTGACAGAAAGAGAAAGAGCTCATATTCTAAACTAAGTATTTTCCAATGGAGATACGGCGACTATGAAGGTTCTGTGAAATCCAGCCTTCTGATAAGTGACAAGCCTTTTGGTAAGCTTTTGTCCTCTAGGACTCTGAGAAACAGGACCGTTCACTTAGGAGGAATCACACGATCCTCAAGATTTCTCCAAACCCCATTTTTCAGAGGTTACTTAATTTTTTTTTTTTTTTTACTCTTTCTGTTTTTCCAAACCAAACCTCCCAAAATTCACAGAAGAATAGTAACTGGCATATATATATACATATTTTAAGATCTTGAATACAATTAAAGGTGAGGAAAAAAAATCAAGGAGGGTCTAGAAATTTAAATTACTCTCGGCTAGCATCACATCTGCATTCAGATGTCCATTTCCCACAATTCAGATCAAGGACATGGAACAGATTATTCTGCTTCTCTAGCAGCGTCATTATTCTGATCTTGTTATGCTCTATTTTACTGCTTTTACTTAATTCAGTCCCACATGCTCCTGACAGCTGCCTCCCATGATGTAAAAACATCTCTCCCTCAGAATTTGGTCACTCAAAGCTCACCAGCTGACT
The DNA here is from genome assembly GCF_964211835.1 of Anser anser. Classification (NCBI taxonomy): domain Eukaryota; kingdom Metazoa; phylum Chordata; class Aves; order Anseriformes; family Anatidae; genus Anser; species Anser anser. The sequence goes on along the minus strand of NC_139725.1, from coordinate 15,561,111 downwards.
GAAAAGGGCTGCCACCGGCCAGTAGAGTACTACAGAGGTTTTCTGCACCAGGCTTGGCCAAGGAGGTTTCCAAGAATTACACATTTAGTGCCTCGAGACAGCCTGTGACAGCTCTCTAATTCTTTTGTCATTTTGATCGTGTTTGGAGAAAGGAAGTGATCTATTGTCAGGCTCACAGTGTGCAACACCAGGAATGTTTAAAGCTACACTGATGGCCTGATTCATTTCAGACATCTTTAGGGTGACAACATTGTATTCTTCATGTTTGATAGTATTCGCAGCTTGCTCTAGTCACAGGCCTAACCACGACTTCAGAGCTACAGCATATGAAGCTATATTCAAGTGTGACTGTTTAAAACAGTTTGTAGCACTTGTTGTGCTGAACATCTCGTGAAATTTCAAGTATTTCCCATTTTAATCCACATCTGTCTTTCTCTGTGTATTTACTGCATATTTATGGAGATAAATGCAAGATAACCTCCAGAAATCTATGCTTCATTTATCAATCATCTACCTTATTCATTAGCCAACTGTTTGTGATTTACTATGCATTTTTAACTATACCATCTAGTAATGAATTTACTTCACTGGAATTTATTTTAATTTTCCAAATGAACTTTTAAGCAGCTGCTATTTCTCCTAATATGCATTTTGTGAAAAATAGACAAGAGGAAATAGCTCTTATTTTCTTCTCACACTATTCTCATTACAGTGGAAGTCAATGTAAGGAAAGCATGTGGCTTCTTCAGGGAGAAGTATGTGGTCACGCCAATACCATGCCTTAAAGTATTGTTTTTTCATGTTACAAGACATGCTGCCATAAAAAATTAAGAACAAACGCATGCATAGAGGTGGATGCAGACCACCAATACTGAGCATAAATGGAGAGACAGAAACATTTTTGATTCCAAGCAGTATCCAGAGGGACACAGAAGCACAAAACAGAATCGAGAAGAGAACAGGAGCTTGTGCATCAGAGAGAGAGGGGGAGAGAGCGAGAGAATATTGGTAAATAAATGTCAGAACTCTGAACAGATTTGGAATTCAGTTTAGTGAAGAAAGAAATAAGCTGAGTTTTATTTTAGCCAAACAGCATTATCCATGCTTAATTACTTGTTCCTTACATTTTAAGTATTTCCATTTATAGAACTGATGGTTATCTAACAGAACTGACAATGAATACTGGAACTGAGGGGATATATCTCTATTAAATCTATACTTAGATTATATAGAGAGTTATATAGCTAAATCAGCCAACAAATCAGTCAAAGATCTTCTCTTTGAGGGAAGCAAATCTGCTAAAAAACTGTACACAATAAACAGCTTATCATATGAAGCTCATACCTTTATCATGGTGTTAATGAGTAAAACATCAGGAATAAGTTGCTACGGTCATGCAAATGCAGAAATTAGGCTGAAAATTATTCTCAGGTACAATGCAGGTTTTAGAGAAGGGAACCATGGCTGAAACTTTTGGTGTCCATCCCTCACAACATAGATATAACTTTGTGATATCAACTTTGCCCCTTTGCTTGAATAACTACTACAGGATATACCTCATAAGAATATGAGAATCACAAGAGTATCTGATTTTTTATTTTTATTGTTTTTAAAGGAAGCAGTTTGGGACATTTACCAAGCAGCAGAATTGTAGCAGACTGAAGCTTCATCAGACACAGGTAATGGCAGGATGCCGATAAAAACAACTGCAGCCACAACAAAGCACCAAGGCAACAGCTGGTTTGACATCAGCACCTTAAAACTAGGGAATTTCAAGGACCACTTCTTGGTACTGGTGAAAAGTGTGACTTCTCTTATGTGTCTTTGTTATATAGCATTAAAAGCACTGTAATACTACCAAATATTTCCTTTAAAAACAAGATCATTTTATCACACACATTTTATCCTGACATATACTTCACTTTTATCATGACGTATGCTTCATCTCAAAACAAGCTGCGGCTGTTCAGGGTGGCACATGGAAAAGCCACTGCTACCTGTGTGGGGCTGAGCTGCAGGCCATGCAGCAGCAGTAGCCTCCATCCGAGCTGTGGCCACAGCAAATTTGAACACAAGGGAGCAGCAGCAAGTTCTAACACAATGGTCTGAGTCTATAAACAAGCAGGAAATTTCTGTTTAACAGAAATGAGCCCATAATAAATATATACAAAAGCATAAGTTTTTCTTAATCTTCAGTCACTCATGATAGCTTTTAATTCTTTGGTCGAAGAGATGACAGGACCATATACCAAAAACAGTCCACAGCTAAATATTCCTTCTAGCTTCTCTGCAAAACCAAGGACCCTCAGACTGGTGAAAATTAAAGTACAAAGCTATCGCTCTGGTATTTTAAAGGGACAACATGAAGAGTAAGTCAATTGTATGTTTTGATATTTCATCTTCAGGAGGAGGATAAAAACTTTTGTGTATATGTAAATGCTTTAAGGATATTGTGAAAAAAGCCTGACATTTGCCAACATTTTGGGTATAACTTAGGACGCTTCAGCTAATTAATCAATATCAATCATGCCGTACCTTCCAGAAACATTTTAAATTTACAATAGGTGATGCACAGGATATATTCTTATTTTTGCTTTAAAGTGACCTTCAAATTGGTGACAAAACATATTTCATGGTAACTTCACTGTCAGACATCTGCAGTCTGAAAACTGAGAGAATACAAATGAGTCAACAGAACTTTCAGTTTGTGAATAGGCTGTATTTAATATATGACACATGGTATACGTAATACACAGTGTACTTACAAGGTTGCTGAGGATAACAGGATCTAAGGAATGCAAATAATTTTTAATTAATATCATTAAAATTAATGTTATTTAAAAATGTAGATAAATATTGCTGCATCTTCCACTGTGTTTAGTATGCATGTAGGATTACAACAAACAAACCAAATTAAATGTGGTCTTGATGCAATTTAATCAAATACCTTTTTTAATATCTCTTGCTGCTCTGGGCATGTGGAAGGAATTAGATATCTAATAATATTATCTGTATTTTGTATGAAACAATATGAGAGCTTGAAACATGTCACATTTTTCTTATAAAACAAATAAATCAATAGACAGATACAGATCCTTTGGTAATCTGGTAAGTATGTTTTTTTGTTTAGCTGTTTTTTATTTTTTCTTTGGACAGGAAACTACAAGTGCACCACTAATTTAAACACCATTTTTCTTCCATCATCTGAATGCTCTTCCCATACCCATACACATAACTAGATTAGATTACAGTGAAAGCACAAGAGCAACAGAGTCATACTGCCATTACTTTTGCTATATCACTATATCAGGTTTAGAAGTATTCACTTTAAATGATGGATGGGGAAAAACAACTTGAAAAATTTACATCTTACCTTAAGAGGCTGCTGAAAATATATTTTACATGACCTGCATAAAGCTTTAAGAAAATGCAGTACGTTTTCTTTCTAAAAGAACAGTATCAGTAGAATGCCTCCAAAAGCTTCAAATTTTACTACTGACAATTGCATGCTGCCAGACCAGAACTTGCTTGCAAACTCAGAGGGTAAGAATTAGTGAGCCAAATACAAAGTATCAAGAAGACCTTTGGTGTCACACTTCAAGAAAGAGGAAGATTTTGAAAAGAAAAAACCCAAAACATCAAAACTTGACTGAAGCAACACAAAGATGATGTCAAATGGCATTACGGGTGCCTACACGACAGCACACATTCAACAAGGCAAGAAGACTGGTTCTGTTTTAAACTAGCTCTGCATAACTAGAAGAGTCACTCTCTGGGAATATATAGCATGCCATAATAAAAAGCCATGATTTTTTTTGTCACAGTTTATACCTTGAAGCACAAAAGAAAATGCATCTTTCAACATTCATTCACCTACTGTACACAGGATGCCACAATAATTTATGCCATGGGCAAAACTCGAAAAACTAAGTGTACTGGTATATCGCAAAGTGGAGGGGATTTCTTATACTGACAAGTGCTATCAATCTGCCAAGCAAAATTTGCTTTCCATAAAGGATGGTATTTCCTGTTTAACTTTTAAATAGCTAAAGAAAGACACTGAAGTCTGAGATTGTACTGTAGACTTTCCTTATAATGTGTGGGGGGAAAAAAAAAAAAAAAAACAGAAAAAAAAAGTACCCCTGTAGTACAATTCATCATATCTACCTTAAAAAGCTCACATAAGAAACACCTTCTAGAGAAGTCAGCTTATGTCCTCTTGTACACATCCTGCCTAGTTAGATCTTAGATAGCTAGAGATACCTAAATTAACTAAGACGAATGTAACCCTAAATGCCTTAGAAACTATTAGTCCTGCTAATTCTTTTACATCATCATAATTACCCACAACGGGGTTTCAAGGGTCTAACTGGTAAACCCTCATGCAATGAATCAAGGAAGAGATGTAGGTCTCATCTCAGTTATTTGCAGTTGATTACATAAATCTCATGTTCCTTCAGTGAGTCCTGACCATGCTTAGATGAAAACGACTGTTATGACTGGGAAAGAAAACAAAGCTGTTCATTTAGCACCCTAATTGGGCCAACTGGAGAGAAGCTTTTGTAGTTTTGTGGGAAGAAAAAGCAATTAAACATATTTTATGTTGCACTACAAGTGCAGAAAGCAGCTGAAGTTTTTCATCTTTGCACGTAAGGAAATTTATGTTCAAAGTCACAAAATATATGAACAAACTTTTTTTTTCAGAAAAGACTACAGAGTCAGTGGACAGCTAAGAACTTACAGGTCCTTCTGTGGGCACCTCTGCTGAGGAGTCTAAGAAGAGTGTGGTTAAAGTACTGAGACAAAAGCAAGCCATTAATAGAGCCAACCAGGTAGGAAACCTCTTCTTCAGACAACTTTCTTAAAGAATATTCTTGAATATTCTTCTTGAAAAATAGATGTTTTCTCTCTCATATACTTCACAGAAATCTTTACCACATAGATGATTACAATCTGTGTAGTTTTTCAGGATGAAAATCAAGGATGTTGCCTTGATTACTTTGGATGGTGAAAAGAAAAACCAAGGCCTCTCTTCAAATCCATAATATGATGGTATTCCTTTTGACACTTTTTATGAGCTTCTTGGAATCCACTGACAGCAACAGATTTGGCCAGTCTTCTGTGAACATTTTAATTTCAGAGTGACATTTTAGTGTTTGTATGTTTTGCTGCTGAATTTATTAGAATTTAGAGTTATACAGATACAGCTGATAAAAGCATTAATCAAAGCGGGCTCCACAGAGCCTGCAAACAATAGATGAAGTGTCTACACAAAATATGATAGATAATGGTATTAAAATTAGAAAAAAATATCTCCAAAATAACAGAGAAAAGGACATAAAGCAGACACTTAGTGAACATAAAGTGACTTAATGGTTTGTGATAGGGATAGAATGTATGTGTCTAAATAAGGATAGAAGTATAGTCTAATAATTTTTGATCACTGTATAAAAAGACCTGTCAGAATCCATGTATTCTTTGTATGGGTCTTGGGTAGCCTGCATAACATTGTTCTAACACTTTACCGACACACATGGTACATTAGCATCTTGTGTGTGAGATCATGAGTGTGATAGGGCCATACCTTGTATGTATACCCACTAAACGGGGTGGAGCCATTGTCTCTGAACCCAGCTTGTGGTACATTTTGAAACAAGAATGGTGCTGAAGTTTCTAGACTACAGAGCAATGGACCTCTGGCTATGATTCAAAAAAAAACTGACTCACAAAACCAATGGGTTTGCTTTCCCTGACAAGGGATGAAATTAAAAAGGGATATTAAAAATAGTCACAGCCACACTAGAAGCAGAAGAAATAAAAGGAAAAAAAAAATGCATTAATTTCTCAAAATCACTGCCAACAAAGTTAAGCTCTCTTGTTCTATTTGTAAAGCAGGTCAGGGAAACCAAAAAGACATTCACAAAAGCTGACCAAAAGCCCCCATGTGTAATATGACCAGTGTCTATTACAAAAAGTGGCTACTAGAAAGAAGCTTTATAAAGATATTTAGTTGAGACTTTATTCATATTAACCTACACAGAAGTTGTCTCATGTAGAATGTGTTTACCTGGGCACACACTACAAATTCCTCAACTTCAGACCACAGCTGAAACTGATAAAACATCAATGATTTAAAATAACTTAAGATTCCACCTCTTTTGCTCCAAAGGAAAAAGTTTAACTTAGTAATTTAGCCCTACATATTAATAATCAGTAGCTCCCTTATAATTTAAAATGCTTATTATGACTTCAAAATAATGTTCTTACTGTCCAACCCGCAGTTCCCTCACAAGTCTGCTTAAGTAGGAAGAAAAATTCATTCGTAATAATAAATTTAGACCAAAAATGAAAATACAACATTGTGCACACTTGCAAGTATGCATCCATATAGTAGTTGCAAGGGAACATATAATTATTCTCATAAAATGCGTGCCTGAAATTGAATTTTTATTTCAAATTAGTTTGTAAAGAGTATGATTTGTCTAATATGTTATTAGGACCTCTTCAGATGAAAGGAGAAAAATGGATTAATAACAAAGAGCATACTGATTGAAATCTAATTTCTGTTATCACAGCTAAATGATATTTTTGCATGCAAGCTGAAGCTGTGTATTTTGTGATACAGTCCCATAACATATTGTCATTCATTTCTGTGTTCTTTAAGAGCCATTTTCTGTTGAACTGAAAATAACGGTGTCTCATGTAACTATGCAATATAAATGCTTTCAGTTAACAGTCAATTCTCAAACTAGAGAAAGAAATAATTATTCCTGAACAGTGTTTTCAGCTGAAGAATACTACCCACATAAAACACCTTTAAAAATAATATACACCTGACTATCAGCACTACTCAGATGATTAATCTTTCCCTCAAAGCACATATCGATCCCTAGCAAGGAATTTCAATTACATGAAACAATTTCATGTACATTTCATGAATATTTTGTAAAAACAATCTGAGTTCTTTGCATTCGGAAGTAGTTTAGAAAATGAAAGACATTAAAGACAGTAAGCAGCCAAAAGAGGAGGGCTGTTGCGATGAAAAACCGAGGACAAATATTTTAGTTTCATTTTAGTTTCATCCAATTCATATTTTCTGACGAGAAAAAAAAATATATATATATTGAATTTAGATCAGTTCTCCTCATCAGCAGCATCACTCTGTTGCTACAAGAATACCTTCAACTGCTGAATGCACTGAAAATCATGTGCCACTGCACATGTGTTTAGTTACCTTGTTAGGTGCTATCCTGAGGCACTTAGAACTATATGAATACTGGGTGAAGTGCATCTTCTGCTATCATTTTACACAGACAGACTAGGAGCAAGTACCTTCCAGAAAGCAGCGAAAGGAATTAAAAGTACCATAAAATTACAAGGACTGTAATAGCAGGAAACATAAATGATGGGAAATCATGTAAGGAAAGGTGAAGCTTCTTGCTGAGCTTCAGCCAATAGCTACACAGTCAAATTAGGCCAAGTGGGATCTAACTTTTTGCCTGGACAATAAAATAGTACTAATCCATTTAACTTTTATTTCAAATTGATCTATCTCAAAAGCTAATGAGCACATCAAGTAAAAGAATTCACCTTCACAATGTATTGATGAAATATTTATTTTCTTTCCCTAACAATGAAATTATCGATTTTAAATCATGTAATTAGGATACTAAAAGTATTTATGAACAACAAAAACTTGTATAGATCCTTATAACAGATGCCCAGTGACTTTAGTTTTCCCCCAATGTAATCCTGCAAGAAGTTATAAATATCATTGTCAACTTTCTAGCTAAAATGAGAATTTTGACACCACTTCCCCAAGACTTCCAATTTCTTTGACCAGAGGACCACTTTTATATCATCTTATTACCAGTCTTACCAGAAAATACAGACATACTGCAGTTCTAATTGCAGAGCTTTTAGATCCTGATTTGGGATCCCCAATCCTACAGTTGAACAATCAGATCAAAACCATTTTTTTCCTTCAACTGATAAATTATTTGCAAAATACCATCTTTTATTAAGTAATTTATTATTCAGAGTTGTTAGAGAAGTTTACACAAATGAAGGCAAGCTGCCTGGCTGTATGGTAAAAGCCAAAAGGTGAGGTTTGCTCGTCAATATATATGACACTATCTCAACTGATATCATTTCTACTCTTGCCGCAACTTCTAGGAAAGCTGCAGTTCAGGAATCATATGCTGAAAATACTGAATAATACAATGCTTAAAATCCTGCTTTTGCATGACTGCACAGCTATTTGAATGACAGATATACAGACCTCAAATACTGGAGACAATAAAACCATCCCCACAAATGTTTGTGGTCAAAGGAGACTGAAACAAAACCATCAACTGAGTTGAATCAATTAGCCTTTCTAAAGTCAAATGAGACAGAGATTGAAGTGACATCCATCTCAGGAACTAAAGGATTATTTACTGGACCTTAATCAGGCAAGACACACAATGAAATTAAACAAGCAGATTAAAATTAAAAATTGTCATCCCCTTAGCCATATCAGAAACATTAGTGTTACCGGACAAAACAATGCTATGTGCACATCGTGGTGAGAAGGAATAAATAGCCTTTTTCTCTTTCCCTTGTGTACTAGTGCATTAAGTCTGAGAAGGTCATTATATTACTACGCATCCTCGCATCCTCCGAATACTGAGGAATTTAATCAGAATTTACGTTTCTGTCTGCCATTGCATAGTCTTGTTTTTCAAGTTCCTATAAAAGGACAGAGTACTGCTATTTTGGGGGAAGGTATCAAAGACAAAAGTTTATCTAGTGTCACGTCATTCTGCTGACAAGGTAGGCCATGCATCATCAGTTTTTTTTTTGTTTGTTTGTTTTTGTTTTGTTTTTTTACGAGCTTTACTTATCAATTACTATTAATCCTGATTTGTGTTGCCATGGATTTTCCTGAGCAAAGGTTATGAATGCATAGCACAGCCTGATGGAGATTGATGTGCAGAATAAAACAAAGGGACAAAAATACCTTCAGAAAAGTATGACCTCAGACACAATCTGTCATATTACCTTATTTGCTGCTACGATAAAAATAAATTAAGAATCTCCAACCAACAGTTTCTTTGTTACAACTGAATCATAATCACTAGAGAAACTGAACTTTTAACAGCATTACAGTAAATGTATTATACTTACATGTTGTTCACAGCATTCAATGGAGCATCGGCCTGCCTGCTTTCCAGTTCAATAAATAATCATGATTTCTTGCAATAAAGAAATTCATTTCTGGAAAGACAAAACAGGAGGTTAAATGTTTTTTAATCAGTTTTTCAGTAGTCACGCACTGTAAAGTAACATATGAAAATAAGATCTCAGCTGGGAAATTACAAGCACATATTACAATTTCATTTAAAAAACTTCATAAGCCTTTATTTGTGAATGCAAATGCATTATTAATATTTTATGAGAGTCAAGAATACATTTCATATATAGGTGAAAAGTTAGTTGAGCTGCAGGAAATTTATTTTTTCTGTTTTGTTTTTGTTGTTGTTGTTCTGCCAACAACAAAGTTTATGCTTTTCAGGAAGTATGCATTCCCAGTTTCAACTAACAAGACCTTTCACAAGCACTCTAAAAGAAAGTAGAATATTGGAATCTTGGATTAAACAAACAAGCATTTTTCTTATAAAAAATAAAAATCCCTTAATTATTAATGGCAGAAGTATTTGAAAGAAATCCGGTAGATGATATTCCAGAATACCACCCATTGTCCCTTTTCAACATTCATTAATGAGAATACACGAAGAAAAGAAAAAGGCTGAATAATAGACTCTAACAGTGAAATCAGTTTAACTGCAGAGTAGGCTCCAAGAAAAAGAAGAATCCCTATAGGTAGCTAGCTATATGTGGGATACAGACCCAACACACTATACTACAGATTATGAGATCCAGTGCATTCCTTCTGCTTTGACAGAAGATTGAGTGAGCTCTACTATTTTCTCTAGGAGGAAATAAGACTGATTTAAAACATTTTTGCTTCCTGCACTTGAAAACAAATATCCTCTAGTCCGGATAGCCAATGAGTTTCCTTTCTTGCTTTCAAAATATGGTAAGATTTCTATTCAGTGTTGTAGGATATTCCTGGCTGTCAACAGAGAACTTCTTTTTATTATTATTATTAATTATTATAATTATTAAAGAGACTTTATTTCTGCAGATTCCTGAATAATTCATTTAAACCTTGTGATGATATTCTTGTGTGTGTAGTTTGTTTTAAATTACTCTTTGTGACCCCCAGTGAACCCATCCTCAGCCATTCTACAAATGAGGATACTAAATGCTGAGAAAATTTGACTTAGAAGTTTTTATTAATTTTAAACCTGCCAGGTCTGAAAGAAAACACTAGTGTAGTAACAGAACACTATTGAGGCTGATCTGTAGTGATAGATTCTGGTAGATTGTATAGTAAGTCTGCTTCATACCTAAAACCTCATCAACTATTTACAAGGAAACAAGCGATGGCACGCAGGTGCCCGTGCAATGAATGCAGGTGGCAAGATCCAGCTCTCCAGTTTTGTCAGCCCTTCATGGAACAGTGATTCTGACATATGGTATTTATCTAGCCATAAAGAAAGGCAGACTGACTTTAAGCACACATGGCCAAATTCAGCTTGGCTTACAACATTAAATACACCAATGCAGAAATGCAACAGTATAACTTAAGGGATTGGAAACACACTAAAATAATTACCTTGTTCTGGTAATTTTCAGGTTTTAGGCACACGTCAGTAATCAGAATTTTTAATAAATCTCACCTTTCAAGAATTCTGGAGTTAAGTATATGACAACAAATGTCATGAGCTTAAAAAGGTATAAAACAAAGAGTTGCCTTTACAGGCTGGTAACAGGCTATGCACATTATTTTCCTCTGATAGTTCAGTCCTGCCAGCTACCTAGAGAACCATTTGCTCCTCTCAGAAGGTGTTCAGTGACTCTTATTACTTAACCAATTAAAAAGGGCTAATTTGTGCTCTATTCCAACAGTGTGCTGAGGACAAGAAATCAGCATGATGACAAAGCTCAAATTTGGAAGCAATGGCACATACCTGCGAAGCACATTATAAAGCTAATGTATTGTAGTGGAACTCTTTAATACACCTCCTATGTGAAAAGAAAGTTACTAAGGCTGACCAGTATGTGCTGGCAAAAAGGAATAGAAATGCTTGCCTAAGAGCTGCAGCCTTGCCGGAAGTCTATTTAAAAAAAATAAAAAAATAAAAGAAGGAAAAAGTAGAAATACCTCCTATCTCTCTCTGATGTTTCTAGTAATCATATATTAAAACTCATCCTCTGGAAGCAACTGGTAATATTGCAGAATCTCTTGCCTACTGAAAGGAGACCCAAATCCCTTGAATCAACACTCTCCTTCCAGAATTTGCCAAAGCAAATTGCCTCTTCTTCCATTCCTTACTTCCATAGAAATATACATTTGTTTAAATAGGTAGTGAGACGGCAGGTAAAACCTAGTGCATGAAGCAATAATAATAATAATAATAATAAAAGTAGAAAATACTGTAGTAGAAATACTGTTTAATTTTTCTGTTTGGAATAGTTTGGAATATTCTCATTAACAGCTTGCCTGATTTGATAATTTCTAGCTGTTGTTCAAAAGTCATATATGGGTTCACAAGGAAGAGAAACATTAGGCAAAACACTGTAAAATCATCTCTAAATTTCTGAACTAGATAACTGTAGCCTTCCCCTCAAAATTTGTCACCTGTAAAAAAAAACACTTCCAAAGATTGATTCATATGTATCTCACCTCTCCCGACTGTCACGGACATCACTCCACAGATTCAAGAAAAAAAATTATCATCATCTAAGAAGGTAGTGGGTTGATGCAGCCTCTCAACCTTGGGTGATATGCTTCAGTTTTGTTTCATTGACATGTACGTGGCCACACAGTACTAGGACTGCCACCTTAGAGTAAAGGCATGGTTAGGGCCTGCAGATAACCACACAAATATCTAGCTGCTACAGTCATCTACGAACTGTTAATATATAGTATACGTAAGCAAAGATCACTAGAAAAAAAAAAATATATATATATATTACAAGCTGTAGAGACTAAAAAAAAAAAAACTGAAATTGAAACCAGAAAAATGTAAAATTTTGGGAAAAAAATGTTTATTGACATTTAAGAAGCAATCAGTACGAAGCATCATAGATTATAGGCCTGGGAAGTGGAAGAAAGTAACGGTTTTAGAAAAGAAATCTGCAGTAGAACATAGTCCTCTGAAGTACTCTGCCTCAAAGCTCACTGACCAGAACCATCACTACTAAACAAAAGGAGCTGGAGCCTATGTTGTTATTACGTACAAGTATTTTTTCTGACAACTAAGTTTTAATTAACATTTCTGCAAGTTTGGGGCTACAAATTAACAGTGGCATTCATAATTACAATAGTAGCAGACATTTAATCATAATGACGCATTATTGTTGTCATTATTTTTGTGCTGTTATTGTACTATTATATTTTACACAAACATTAGTCAAAGCTGTTATAGTGATGTCTACACCACTGAAGGACTTTAGCTCGAAAAATTGTAGCTGAATGATAATGATTATATTTAGCAAAATATGTAAGATTTATCCATTATCCATACCCCCAGAGCAATGCCACTTACTTTTCTTTATTGATATCCTAGAAATACAGGATTTCAGGAGAACTCAGCTCATTATCTGCACATTCACTGATTTTCTAAAACAGACTCAAGGATCTTTAGATAGACTTCTGCTCCTTTGCCCCGGTTACTCTTAGAAACTATCAGCAGAAAGCATCCATGACATTCTTATGCCATTCTTCTCCTATTCTTAAAATTGTTTTCCTAATGCCTTTAAAAGCAGCACACAAAACCAATAGCTTCTTGTCTCACCTGCAGTGAGCATGAAAAGCATGAAAACTCCTGATCACAGCCCTCAGAGCAACAACCCACTCCAACTTGGGAATTTTACCTTCATTTTTGCTCCTGCTACCAGACCTTCCATTACTTCTCAAAACTTTTCCAGTACACAGTCATAAACAAAGTGCTCCATTCACTGTTAATTCAAGTGGAAACATTACTGCCAATGCCATACACATAGTTTCTGTTACATTTGTTTGTGGTTTTGTTTGTTTTCTTCATACTTAACCTCTTCAGCAGCACTATAACACAGCAAACACAGTTACTTTAGAGCCCGCTATAACCCACAGCCTACAATGCTGACCTTTTCCAGCCCCAGACCCTGAAAGTTCAATCTTCCAACACTGACAATTCCCAGTTCCTTAACTCCTCTGAGGCAAAACATATCAACATATGATAAATATAGAACTTATGTACAACTGTGTTAACCCATTTTCCACTGCTCTTGCTTGTATTTATTTTCTTTGCTCTTAAGTGTTGAAAATCATCTTGTAATTCACTCTTTTTTTTTTTAAGATTGACAGAAATAAGGTTATTCAATAACTTCAGTTTTCTCTATGACTTGTTATTTGATCATTTACCCCAGTAACATCTTAAAATATCTTTCATATCTTCTTGCAATATTTTTCTAAACCAATCATGTACAGTGCCTTATAACACTTTTGTTATAATTATAATTCTCATTTTGCCACAGCCTTTCCAATTTTATCGTGACATAGACATTGCTTCCATACACAGCTACAACTTCTATATGCTATATTCTTCTATATTCTATATTCTAATAAAGTTACTTTTTGATGTTCAGATTATTAAGAACTGAGGCTATCGTGTTGCTTTTCTACCACACTCTTTTTGATATATAGATATTATTTTATTTTTACCATGAAGACAACTCATAGCACTGCCATGCAAAGTAAATTAAGTTTCCTGGATAACAGTAGGAGAAACTGAGTTGACTCAAGGCCAACCAATTAGCCCACAACAAAATTTGAAATGTAAGTCTGGATTGCAAGTGTTTAGTGCTAGTCAGTCACTGTAAATTAACTTAGAGGAGCATAAAGTAATAGCATAGAGGGGAGCCAAACAATGTTTATAATGAGCAAAAAAAGGAAGAAGATATAACCACTGAGCATTCCCTGCTGTTAAAAAAGAAAAAGCTGAATTGTGCCTAATTTCTGCAGTGTGAGGAAAACAAAAGGGCCAATTAAGGACTGCTTCAGGTTCAATTTTCATCTGGAAAACTGATTAGCTTATCTGGATCTTATATAGCATTGCTCTTACATTTAGACTGAATTCTTTACCTTCAAAATATTAGCATGCCAATACAGGAGAGTGGCATGGACACCTATTCAATCAAAATCCCTTTGGGAATTTAGAACGTAGAAAGGAAGAGCCAACACAGCAGCAGTACAAAACAATTCAACGTAGCTCTGGCTTTATTCAAACAGAAATATCGTAAATTATACAGCTAAGCAGAATTAACTGTAAGACCTAACATTTTAGTCAATATTTCTACTGCGAAAAAGTCAAATAATATATACTGTAATTAGTAAAAGCTCATCTTTTTTTCATCCAGAAGAGAAGATGTCACACTCAAGTCCTTTTTCTAAGGCACTGGTTCAATACAGAGTCATTGGAGAAGAGCAGTGCCTACAATTCATGAGTTTATCTCCTTACATGTTTGGTTTGTGCATGTTCTACAACTGCAACGTAAGGAGCAGTTAGCGAAGGCTAAGTGAAGACTGCTTTAAGCAGTGGTCTGAGTAGCACTTGAAGCTTCAAAGTGTGTTGTAGAGCTTGTGAGAGATTATAAATTATTGCAAGAAGTGTTGCAACTGCAGGCACAGTCACGATATTAGGTGGTGATGCTTTGGGGTTTAAAGCTTGCCCTATTTCTCACAAATGAATTAGAAAGGCTTAGAAATTTTTCTTCTGCAACACCACTGTATAGACTTACTCTTTCCTAGTACAACCTCCTCCTCTCCACTTCCTAAAATAAATGCATCGAACAATGCCAAGTACTGCCCTGACAAGGCATTATTTTTAGTTCAATCAGCCTATTTTCAGCATTTATCAACATGAAAGGCTGCAGAATATTTTCAGAACCCAGGAGGCTGCTTCCTCCCGTTAAGAACCAAGCTGGCACACTGGATGTTGAGGGAATACTGCAAATAATGTAGGCTCTAGTTCATCTTTTCCCCATTTTAGCCAAATGCTTTACAATTCTCTTTTGAACATTTCTATATTTCCTATATTTCAAAAGTGCAGGGTCAAAACTCTGAAGAGAAAGGAAAGGCAAAACCAAAATTCTACTTCATTTCTGGCAGTGTATCTGTGTTACTGTGGGAAAAAAACGCCATAGAGAATTGGGCCAGGGTTTTGTGAATGCTGGTTGAACTGAGAGGTATTGTATGTCAATGGACTTTAATGTGTCCTGACAAGAAACACTCAAAATGTACAGGTTAACACATGCGTCATTCACTTCATTTTCTATGTCAACCTCATGAACTTTGCCGTGTTACCTCATCTTCCAATTCAGTGAGGGAGAAATACAAGTTTCTGGAGATCACTGATGGTAAATAGGTAATATACTTGCATGCAGCTCAGAAAGAATAAGGTCAGAGCATAAACAGGGTTTACATGCTTTCAGGCCTGAAGTTGCAGCTCTGCATGTAATGAAGCTATAGTCAGTTTGGTTGCAATAGTTCTGAGTTCTCAAAACCAAGTAGAAAGGAGAGCCTCACTTTATCATTTAAAACAGAATTAAGGAAACAATCCATAAATTTTACATTTCAGTTCTGGGACGGTCTTGTACTTAACATGTAAGATGTTAGTTAATGCCTCTTTTTTTTTTTTTTTTATAAACAAAATTGGCAATTTCTTAAAATTAAGTGAATACTGGAAAGTGTTTATTTTCCAACAGGCCTTCAAATATTTATTACCTCCTTCGTATAGAAATACTTGCATGAAGTTACACTGTTAAAATAGCAGACAACCTGGAAAGCAGACAACTACCCAGGCAATACCATGGGAACTCAATGTCACTCACGCAAATTTGACGGATGGAGTATTTTAAAAATGAAAGAAATGACTGCAGGAACTGCAATAAAGTAACAATGTGCTGTCAGTTATAATAAAACCAGGAGACAAACCTCAGGCAGTAAGGTTCGTATAGATGTGTTCTTCAGATCTGATATGGGGATGGTTACTAGGTGATCTCTGTTAAACCCAAAGATAAAAACTACAGATTATTTTCAAAAGTTCCTAGCAGTTCCTGAGACAGATGCTTTTCCTAACAGTATCTAAAAGGCTATAACATTCAAGAAATCAATTATCAAACAGCAATTATAGGTCTATTGTACAATCTTTGGAACCATTTAACTTAATTATGCTCATACCGCTGTGTATAAGTGCCTGCAAAGAATTGCAAAGAGCTCTTGAAGGTGAGCTGAAAGTGAACTGCAGGCTGTATAAGGCTAGAGATCAGATGAAAATTGAGACAGAAGATGTGGGGTGAATTTAGTCAAAAAGTAAGGGAAGTGATTTCATTATATACCCCCCGAGAGACCTACTGGTCATAAAAAGTGAATTAGCTAGCATTACGCTAAGCGCTTTCAGAATACCGGCTGGGAGTATTTACGTTTACTAGATGCAGCTCATTTGTGGAGAAGACAAGTTGTGCTTTGTTCACAATTTCTGACCATTCTTTTTACACATCCTATAGACCTTCTGCAATTCTGATTCAGCCAAAAGTCCTCCCACTCTTCTCTCCTGGCATAATGGTCCTTCTCATTTTAGACTATCTTGTCTGAGTCACGATCTTATCCTGAATAAACAGTCCATTCTCCCATCCTCATTACAAGCTCTTAAGATACCTGTAGGAATACAATTTATACGTAAAGCTACATTTTCTCAGGGACTTTAGTACAAGGGAAGTAACTTTCATAGGTTATAGCATAAAAATACCCCTTATCAGCAATTTCAAACCTGTGAAACAATGGAGCAAATAGTAAGACTCAACAAAAATAAGCCACAGCTTAAGTGAACAGCAAAAACTACGATATGCCCACTGATTACACAACGGATTCTACAAGATGTTCCTGACTGTTTTTAATGGAATTTTAAGATCAGTGAATGAAGAGAAAGAAAGGTTTTAATATAGTTGGATTTTAGGAAATCATTATCCAAAAAAATTGTAACCTCAAAATGAATCAGAATTAGTTTGGATAGCATTAACAAATAATAATGAAAGCACTGTTTTCTGTAAAGATTTACAATAGATTAGTATAGAAACTAGAATCAATCTCTTCAATACAGACTTTAGTGTCAGGGACCAAGCCAACATCACCAACAAACAGGGATAAATAAATTCACATGCTTCTTCCACCTGATTTTCATTTGCAGGACAAAATACCACAGGCTTCTCTCTGTTTCTCTACTATGTGGAGAAAGAATATAATGGTCAAAGATAAGGACCTCATGTTACCAATTTCAGAGACATTTCAGTGAAGAATCCAGGCTAATAATTATATAGTAAATTGTTATTTGGATGATCTATTCCTTTGAATTTTGAGAAGAATAACCATTTCTCAAGGAAAATTTTATTTTGAAAAATTGCTCATATTAAAGATTCAATTTCTGGTCTAAACCACACAGACAAATAATCACCATCCCTACTAATTTAAACTTTTGTACCCAGGATCTGGAAACAAACAATAGCAGGGTCTTGAACCTGAAACATTAGAAATCAGTATGCTGCTAATGAGCTATTGGCTTTTCTGCTTTTCTTCTTTGCTTTCTTTTATTAAAGAATTGGAAAAATGTAAGATCTTAAAAAAAAAATAAAAAAATCCACAATAGCAAAAAGCATGGTTTGGTCACTGAAACTGACACCAGATACAAAACTGTGACACTAATAATATACTTTCATCAACCCATGTACAGTCTTTCAGTATCTGAGAAGAAAATAATAATGTCCAGAAGTTGTAACATCTTTTCACCCTCAGGTCATTCCTTTATTTAAAAAATACAAATTCACAGAACATAAAGCAAAAGGACAGAACATAGAGCAAAATCTTCTGTGTTTTTCAAATCTGTTGGTATATGTTGATATATGTTGATCTGTGGCATATTTTGAGAAGTCTACTATAGCACACATGAATTATTTCAAGGTCTAGTGACAAACGTACTTTTTTTTTTCCTTCTGTATTTTATTAACTTTCTAAAAAGTTAAAGTAATTTAATGATCATCCTGTTCTCCGTGACTAATACAGACAAATTCTGGTAAGCTTCTGTGTTTTCTGTTTACATATTTTTATGACAACATTTATTGAATCTTGTTTGGAGTAATGGAGTGACAGACCAGCTTCTCCGGATACAGAAAGCATGTGAATAACCTATGCAACTGAACAAGGTAAGGGTCAGAGAGAGAAAGTCATTATGAACAGTGAATCTTCCAAGGTGGCATCCATCTCAAATTGAGACCTTGAGGTGATAGAAATTACACAGACCCAGGCAACTATTTCACATCAATCTCTAGGATTCTAACTTATACTCAGTTTTCCTCTGTCCTTTGAGGGGACTGAGAAAAACTTTCAGACAACAAAGTTGCTTTTAAAATACTTTTAGTTTCTAGATAAAATGAGCCTATTTAAAAAGAGGA
Source organism: Anser anser (assembly GCF_964211835.1). NCBI lineage: Eukaryota > Metazoa > Chordata > Aves > Anseriformes > Anatidae > Anser > Anser anser. The sequence goes on along the minus strand of NC_139725.1, from coordinate 15,542,514 downwards.
AAATGAGATACAAATTCCATGATTATAATGATGATTAAATGGAAGAATAACCCAAGTAAGGACTCAATGATGCTGCTAGAGTGAAAAAGAAAAATAAAAGTGAACAGGAATTATTTGGTAATTGTTTTAAAATTAAAGAAACTGAAATAAGACTTGTTTGTAATCATTAGTGTTGATTAATTTTTCTTTTTTGGGGTGAAGAAATGAACTCGGGAAATTTGTCAGTTTGACATACTGACAATTAAAAGAAAAAAAGTAAATGAGTGAAACAGAGGTCTGGTCACCTTATGCCTACTGCATTTAATACAGAAAATCAGAAAGATGAGGAAGGCTGTAAGAATAGTTTTAGGAATTAATTGCATCTCTACAACAGATACCAGATTCTCTGTTTCTTTTCCTTCATACTGCCTAATGGGGTCAGGCAGGAGAAATGCTGGCAAAAAGAATAGGAATTGCCAGTAAAAGTTGAGACTAGAATTAGTGAGAGTTGTCTTTTCTCAGAAGTCAGGCACTGAAGCAGTGTGGTTTTGAATATTGCTTTCTTACAATAACATTGGTTATGATGAGAGCAGAAAGTGTCAGACCACTTACAATACAATAGTTGTAGCACAAGTAGTCAAATAGACAAATGTTTTAATCTCTGTAGTTTTAAGGTTACAGTATGCCAGTATTTCTCAGTGCCAAAACTGTAAGGGCATGAATTATGTATTGTCAGGGACTTTTTTTTTTTTTTCCACAGTGACTAACCTGTGTTCCTGGCAGTAGCAACACACAAGAGAAAACTGTGATCTTCTAAGACAAACTCAAACTCTCTGAGTAGAGGTAACCAGTTTCAAGACCTTGACATAGAGTTTTCTGACTCAAAGCTCAGGTACTGCAGCACAAAGACTTTAAACACACACCAGAGCTACAAAGGTGCAGTGACCAGCTGGTGAATACAACGCAGGGGATGCCAACACATTTACTTCATAGCTCATCCTTTGAGCTACCCTTTAAAAGCTACCCAGAAGTTCTTATTCATCTCCTGCTCAATACCAAAGTATTTATCTCCTCCTACATGGAAACCAATGGGTACTGATTTTGATACTGAGAAGAACCAGAAATATGCATACTGGTGACTTAGGTGCTGTCTGGTCCCAAGGAGGGTGACTGATCTCCTGTCACAGTGGGATGTTGCTGAAAGTCCTGCCCCAACTGTTCTGATAACAGTTGCAAGAACATAGCTCCAAACCCAACCAAGATCAAACCATCAGCTACCTAGGCTCTAGTTTGAGAAGGCTGGTCTTTTGTTAGTTTCTCTCTGCTTGACCCCAACCTTACCGATATTTACTGCTGACCCATACTTTTGGTTTCCTGTATCCACATCTACAAGTACTACAAAACAGAAAATTTAACTCACCCATAGTAAACACATCACGCAACAAATACATCATGCTTCCAACAATTTTCAAGTTCTGATTTCTCATGTTACTCTAAATCTTAAGCTGAAAGACAATGTTGTAGTCATTTGATCTGGCTGATTTCATCACTCAATGATCACTACGTTTATACTAAGACTACTTTATAATGGAATGTACTTCTTTCAAAGGAAAACTTATCACTGCAAAGACTCAAAACCATAACTTTTATACCTACATGCTCATATCTGAAAACAGTGGAAGAAAAAAAGAAAAAACAACAACAACAAAAAAAAAACTCCTTTCTATAAAGGTATACTTTGAAATTTCAGACAACCACACCGAAAACTGATCAATTTTCTATCAGTTCAGTGCTGGAGGCACAGAGGTTGTAAGCAAAGAACAGCACACCAGTACTAAGGACTTGCATGATTTGAGTGTCATATCTCATGTGCATCTCTACATGCATTGCCTCTAAGTGAAGAAATGCCTGCTCAAACTGGTAAGGACCGTATACTGAGCAGCATTTAAGCACTAAAGCGATCAGGAGAACCGAGCAACACTGTTGCTTCCTCTCACCAGACACCTTACTTATTTCAGCAATAGAGAGCATAAAACACTGTGAAGGAAGCACTGTCCTCAACAACAAGGGGAATACAGCCATTACATAGTTTGGTAGGAAATAAAAGGCAACAACAACAACAAAAAGCAAACTTTTTTTTTTTTGAAAGTATATCTTCTCACACTAAGAATATATGACGAAAAAACAGACATTTATAGAAATAACTCTTTACAAAGTTATGATAGAAGAATGAGACAAGTGTCAGTTTAATAAGACTTAAAACCTCATGTTTCAAGACTGGAGTTAATTTCTATTAATTAAGAGCAATGGAGACAGCCAAGAACTTTGTGAAAGAGTACATCATTTCAACATTTCTTGCATGGTATTTTCAAGCACCTTTACCTGGCCATTTTCAAAGCTTGAATCGATGTGCTGTTTGGAATAAACAACCATGAAGTATTCTGAAGAATCCATCATAAGTGAATCATAAGTATGCATCAGTCATAATAAAACGTAATTTTCTAGGTAAATGTTAAAAATAACTGCATCTTTATATCAGAGCACTTACCAGGATTTCAAGTTCATTCATCATAATAAACTCCTTCAGCAGACAAAACAAAATCGCCAAGGAGCACAAACACTCCGTTCTCTTCTCATCCAACACAAATGAGAAGAGAAGCAGCAAATGGAAGTGTTTTATTTTGAGAGGGATTCCTTAAGAAGAAATCAAAGCAGCACAGTAAGTGACAAAATGGATGGGCTGTATAGCATTCTGTGGAGGTTATTGCTCCTGCGAACTGACCTAACTTTTCCAGTATTGAGAGACACCACATACCAGATGACCATGCACTGCTGGCCTCAGCAGTGCAGCAACAACTAATTCATTACAAAAGACTAGAACATTTATACACAAGGCAGACAGGCTAATTCAGCTTCCATGCTACTAACTCTCTGGTCGACACTGTCTCTAAGAATATATTTTCTTGTCTCTTGACTAGTACACTGATGGGATGAACATAAAAGTTATGAGAAATCTCAGTGTCCTGCAGCCTAATAACTTTTACCACTGCTAAGATTTTTCTTGAGTCTGCCTTAATTTGCCATTTTTTAAATTTCCTTCTATGAAAATATATTAACAGTTCTTACTGGAAGCAAGTAACGCTAACCTGTTTGAAGGTCAGGAAAAAGACTCTTTCAGTTTAATTTTATATCCCTAGTAACAGCTCCTTAGCCAGCTACAGTGCTGATGGTAATTGACAGTTCCCAAAGAGCTGAATTTTCAATTCTCTAGCTCTCTGTGAAATATCTTCCAATGCGACAATTAATTGAAGCAGAAATAGCTCCGACTATACCACTTTGGTTCCTGTCAAAACTATACGACTTGAAAAAATCCCCCCAAAAAGGCATGTGATTTAGAATGAATACAGTATTATAGGAACAGAGCACACTTTATGTACATTACAAAGAACTTCAGAATGTGCTATATTGCTTCAGAATGTGCTGTATCTTTAAGGGAGTCCACAAGAAGAATTTTCATGTAAGAAAAAGATGAGAACTATAAGTGTAAAGAGAGAAAAAACTCAGTACAAGATCTAGGAGAGGAAGTGTTTCCATGATGCTTATAAATTGGGATGCTTAGAAAAAGTGTCTTGAATTAAAAAAGACACAGTAGCCCTGGCATACAGAGAGCCACAGAAGTGATCATCTGGCAGAGGGCTGGAGCTTGCGGTCAGGCTCAGTAAATAACAGCAGATGACCACTGCTGACAACAAAAACTAAAAGCAAAAGAGAAAAGAGAAAAACTCTAAGCAATCTGGAGTATATCAAAGACTGCACAAAAGAGGTCTAATCCAACAAAGAGAGCAGCAGCTACTGAAAGCAGTCCAATCCGTTATATCCTGAAGAATGATTGTCACATCCAGGATGCACATTAAATACTTAATCTGCACTGTCTGAAACCATATTTTTCACTCCACAGATAAGGTCCCAACTCTACAATTCAAGACAACAAATACATAAAGGGAAACCTTCTACTTATTTTCCTATAATTACCACAGATAACTAATATTTTTTCTAAAACCCTCAAAGGATGGGGAAGAACAGCTCACAGAAGTACACAGCAGAAGCAAGAGATTTTTCCTAAAGCATGACTGTTTCTGAATATGGAAGAAAAAGTAGTTGAGAGAAGTAGTGAAAGATAACAGCACTCTGTATAACCTGTGTCTGGAACACAGTCACTTCTAAACAAACAGCAGGGAAATTTATTAGAAAATGACAGCTGTGGCACTGAATGGCTTTCTCTGGCTTGATACAAGGTGCTCAGCAACTCCACTCTGCATCTTCCCTAGCTTCCACATAATTACAACAGTGAAGTTATGGGAAGAAAAAAAATATACATTTTTATTTCCTGTATCAGCCATTTTTCCATGCAGCTTTGAGACAGCTTGAGTTATTTCACTAACACAAATGCTAACTTACTGTATAATTCTGACCAAGTCAGTACTGCCACAGGGATGAAGGAGGGAAGTGAACTCCAGTAAAAGGTGCTCCTAAAGCAGAGAGGTACCAACTAACTTCCTTAAATGAAGGCAAGCAACTCATTTAAAAAGCAGAATAATGCAACTAAAATGTGTTGCCTAACTTTACAATATCAACCTACTGAAAACAGAACACAAACAGCATCCAAAAATACAGAATTAGCAATTAAAAAACAGTAACAGAAAATCATTTGTAAATTCTGTTTAAAAATTGTTTTTGTTTGTTTCTTTACATACAGACACTGTTTAAAGGTGAAATACTCTGGTATGTCACAGCATCCAATGATTAAAATGCAAGTCAGATGTAGGAAACCTTTATTCTCAACTCTAGTAAGTATTCACTGTGCTCAGTAATTCCCTGCCCTCTAAAGTTAAAGAAAACACAAGAAAGATTCTTTTAAAGCACCCAAATGCATTAGGAATGTCAATGATTTTTTAATACAAAAGATTCTGAAGACATAGAAGCATTTCATAAAATTTAAAAGAGGAAAAAAGAAAAATAGAAAATTGGAACAATTCTCAGAAACTTCATTTTGACACTTATACAACCCTTCTAGCAAAATTTTACAAAATTGACTCAATTTTATTTGAATGGCACTTAGTATTCCAGTAGGAAATTGCTCTGTCAAGGGAATCTACGAATAGAGCGAAATGTTTGGGAAAAAAAAAAAAGAAAAGAAAAGAAAGAAAAAACTTCATGAGTTGCTGGATTCCTATTATATCATTTTGAGTGACTATAAAGCTCATTATAATAGATGAATTTAATACAAGACAGGAATGAAATTAAATACTTCTACCCAAGACTATGTAAAAGGAAGCACCAGCCAGCTGAAATACTCAGAATACTTTTTTGTTAAAACCATCACCAAATTTGCTGAAAGTATTGAAGCAGGCGGCTGGCAGTGATCATTTGTAAGGACTGCTCCATCAAGCCCAGTCCCTGAAATCACAGCAACTAAAAGCATTGGATCTAAAAGGATGCACTGTATCATGTGACGTGACACCATGTCATGTTCCCCAATATGCTGTAGCAAATTTGAAACACAGAATAAACAGGCAAAAAAAAACACCTCAAAAAACATCACAAGAGCATGAAATATCAAATTTATGAAAAAACAGTAGTCTGTAACATCACAATGACTCTCAGAGGGAAAAAAAAATTACTCTTCAGTAATTGAAGTAAACCTAAAATTAATATACCATACCTATTTGGATAAATTAAATTGGAAGATCCAAATATTAGTCACTCCATCTAGAATTATATCACATTCATCACAAAATCTTTTCTTTCTTTCTTTCCTTTTTTTTTTTTTTTTAAAGAATTTATGCAAAGATATCCATCAATCATTATACATTTCTCAGTATTGCTCATACAGATTAGCAGATTGTGCTAAGGAAAAAAGGAAATCAAGTTATGTTCTAAAGCCACTGTATATTTATTTTAAGGTAATTTAGGTTTTATATTACCATGTTCTTCAATGGGAAATGACAGGTGAGTAGAAAAAAACAAAAATGACCGTTGATAGTATTTCTGACTGCTCATACCAATTTGATAGCACAAATGCTTTCTTTATGTGTAATAGTTGGCTTTTTCATGCTTATGTTTTCCAGAGATTTGAACTACCCTATAACATGAAGAACTGGAAATGTAAAGACATTTTTACTAAAAAGATTTTAAAAGAAAAAAAAAGAGAGAGAGCGATGTTCATAGAATGTCATAGCACCTCTAAAAGGACAGACTGAAAAGGGCAATAAGATAAGGGCAATAAGGACAGCAGTTCACCAAACTGATAGAATCTGCAGACTTGAGGCTTTAACTAAAAAGCCAGCCTTCCAATGTGATAGCATATATTAATCTATCCTGTTCAAGTAAAGGATAAAAGTGTTCTTACTCCTTTCAGCAACATATCCTTAGAGAGTTCTGATAGTTTTGTTTCTAAGAACTGGAAAAGTGATAAATAAAGTTGCTTATTAAAAGATATGATCAAATATAGAAAGAAATAGGTAAATACAGATCATTATGAACAAAGATGTAGTATTAATCATGTATACTGTAAACAGATATTTTTTTTTTGTGGTTTTCCATGTAGTCATCTGTGTTTTACTTTGTCTCGCTTTCTTATATTACAAGTTATTCAAAGACTATGCTCCAGAACGATAAAACTGAACTAAAACATGACAACTAGTACAAGAAATAGGTATGAAATAGAAGACATATTGAATAACATCTTCCTCAAATTTTCTGTTATGATTTTAAGTCAACCCAGTAGAAATCCTGCAAGTAAGAACCATAACTACAATGTTCCACTGCATACTTAGAAACAAATGAAACTAAAAATTGCCACAAGAGCACTGTAATAAAGGGTCAATACATATTTTTGAAACTTTTTGCTCATTGAAATTACGAAAATAATTACAAGAAAAAGAATTAGGGCCATATCTTTCATTAACAAATACGTGTGTGTGTATCAACACATAAGAATCCAAACTAGAACTCAACAGAGCATTATAAGCCCTAAAACTTTGCTAAATTATTTTCTGTCTAATAATTCTGGGCTGTTACCTCATTAGAACTGTGAAATGCAATACTGCAATTTCACAGGAAGTTCAATGGCAGTATGAAGCCATATAAAGTTCCCAAAATATCACTGTCGTCTTTGATGTCAATAAATTCAACTCGTGAAATATAACTGAAACTACATTTACAACAACGTGAAAATTCCTCCCCATTTATATTGCGAGATCACAAATGCTAAGACATTTCAGAGAATGAAATTAGAGGAAATTAATTATATGCTAATGTCTTGAAGGACCATGCAAGTCCCTTCATATGTTGTGTGGCATCAGCATCCTACAGAATCCCACTGAAGCGCATAAGCATGATACTATGTGAAAGACAGACACCGTGCTGAGGAGGTCATAAGCCGATTGAATAAAAATATCAGTTGCAGACATGTCCAAGATCATCACACACACACAAAAAAAAATCTAATAGGCTAACTGAAGTCTTAACAGAAACACATTCTTTTTTTTCTGAATACAAGTGCAAGCACTTGGCTGTTTGTGAGGCACATCATACAGCTTTCCAGAATTTGTCTCCATACAGCAGAATTTATCCCACATTAAACCTACCTACACAGCAGGTTTTTTTTTTTGGTTTGTTTTTTTTGTGGGCATAAACAGTAATTTTCTACATAGCTGACAGGTGTGGTGCTATACTAACCAGAACCAAACAATGCAGGTTATGATGAGGAACAAGAAACAAGTCTACACAGTCATGATGCTCAAACAACTTTTAGCAGTTAGTCCTGAAATGCTCATTTTTTTTGAAACTATATTTTACCATAAAATAAGTTATTTCTTTTTATCCCTAGCTGTGTAGCGTGTTGTTTTAATACTGTATGTCAGGAATAATTGCTGACATACAGCCTTTAAGAATGCATGCCATGCCCTCACCATTCACTCAGGGAAGTCAGGCAGTAGGCTCTGCTCTTCCAGATTTACATGCAAGTATAACAGGAGAGAACACACAGTCACTACTTATCTTCAGATCCCTTAAGTGTCCATCCACAGAAATAAGATCACAGAAGATCAACTTTTCAGATTGTGCTTTATATCAAAAAAAGCAGAAAGAAAATTTCTTAGGTATCAAAGTAGCCATAGTGCTTACAGGAAACTTCAATAAGCAAATGTGATGGTCTGAATCACTTGTAAGGTGTATAAGGCCTATTAGCAGATTTAAAAATTAGTTTATGATGCTCTAGCTTCTGATACAGACTTTCACATGAATACAGCACTAGGAGATATTAATGATTCAAGACCTGATTACTGCAGACAGACATGTCACAATGTGGAATCTGAGGACTCTGTTCTCAAGTACTGACACAAGATTCACCAAAAATTAAAATTCAAGTACTTGAAATGAAGTTTTAAACGTACTAGAGATTTTCCACAGGGGACACCAGACAATTCCAGCTGAATCATGCATTAATCTATCTAAATAGAAAGAAGCAAACTTCGCTTTTGAGTCAAACCTAATGTTTTCACTGAAAAATGTATTTTATTTTTAATATACTCGCAATATAGTACAACTAGAGCAAAGTACGGCAATAAAGCACAATAAGAGGAAAGTAAAGCTTAATTTCATTTGAGCAACTTAAATCCAAATCTGTGATTTCATTGGTGGTGATGGTCAGCGATAACATCTAAAACCAGAAGAACACAACCAGACGTATAGATGTTGCATTGTGTTAGTAAAGCTAGTAAGAACTTTCACACCTAGGACACTGATTTACAAAAGAAGCGAGAAAAAAGCTATGGATCCTAGGATACAATTCTACCTCAAAAATATGAGGCAGCAACATCAAACCAGTTTTGTCCAAAGCACTGCATATATTGATATTTTTGTAAATAAAAATATGGCAATTATTTTAAAACTTGGGGTAGAGGTTTATAAGTTTCTATGGTTGATATGTATCTTGTCCTATCATAGAAAGGCATACACGCTTTACTAAAAATCTACCATAACACATATTTGTGTATGGGTATAAAGTATCATTTATTTATTCAACGAGTAGATTACATGTTTTATATCTGTAGTGATTACATAAAACTTAGACAATAGAAACAATCAGTGACCAAAGACAGCTCTAAATATGCGCATGAAGTTTTAATAACAGGAAAGTCAAGGGAGGGAGAGTGGGGAGAGGCAGGTTATGGTGAAGTTAAATTTCCAAAATAGTTAATACTTGAAATATCCCTCCCATCAGAAGATATGATAATTTCAAGATAAACAAAATAAAAACATGGTTAATTTAAAAGTAATGGCTAGAATAACAATAATTAACAACAATAAAGTATCAGTCACCATGACAAATAGCATTATTGAGTAAGAAATTAAATAAGTCAAGGCTCTGGTCCTGAGACTCGTTAACACTGCACGAACATTGGTTTTTGTTGTTCTTACAAAAACTACTCCAACTTCCTCCCCCTACCACACTTTCTAGAACAGAACAAGAATGATAAAAAATAGTATAATACAATGTACTGTAAGGATTTTCATAGCATTTTTGCTGCATAAAACATTACCAAATTAAATTTGGAGTAATTTCCACTGGAAGTTAAAAAGAATTTTATGATACCCTTGCATGAACATGCAGATTTCTTGGGGGTGGAGGTCTCAGTTTCATAAGCAAATGTGCTTTTCACTTCCACATAGAATATCCCACAGTTAATGCTTTAGTTCTCATTTCGTAATGGCATTAGAAAGAGAGAAGACAGAGATCGTGTTTTTAATGGGGGTTGAGGAGAGTGTTTTATTGTTGCTAAGGTAGCAACAATCTTTTTTTGCTTTCTTTTGTCATACCCTACAGTTGGCCAATTTTAAGCTTTCAGAGTGGACAATCAAGCTTCCCCTCCTATACATGAACAACTTGTAAAAAAAAATAAATAAAAGAGGGGTGGGGGTGGAGATTGGGGCTGAAATCACATCAAAATTTGCTTTAAACTAAGTACATTTTAGGCTTTTACAGGGCAAACCACAGTATCTGATCAGATCCAGTTGGATACGTTTCCACAGTTTTGAGTAAATAAAACTTGTGATCCAAATAACCCTTACCTTAAGGTTAAAAATAAATTGTACCATATGGTAGCATTTCCAGTAGAGAGGAGGGTGAGGTCTTTTTTTGTGCTGTCCCTTTTTACATCCCATTCCAAGATCTCCTATGAAATTTGAAGAGGTAAACTGCTAAGTCTGTTCTTTACTACAGAAAGTCTTATGCCTTCAGTGAGAAGAAGCATGTCCACAAAGGACTGAGGTCTGACTCAAAATCTCTCCAAATACAATTATAAGGGATCTTCTACAAAAAAAAGCAGAATTCGTTAGGTGTTAGTACTGAAAACACAACTTTCTTTTCTTTCCCATTATAAGACACAAATAAACTTTTTTGGGTAGACCTGTGTGGTGCCAGGAGTTTGACTCGATGATCCTTGTAGGTCCCTTCCAACTCAGGATATTCTATGATTCTAAGAAATTGGACCAAGTCCAGTGAAAGCCACCAAGTTGGTCAGGGCTGGGGCACTTGCCCTGTGAGGAGAGGCTGGTGGAGCTGTGCTTGCTCAGCCAGGAGAAGAGATGGCTTCGGATGGAACATTCCCACTTAGTATTAGTCCTGCTTCAGGTCATTTAAGACATTTTTGAAAATGCCTTTTTTATTTACTCTTGTTCATAGTTTGTGGTAATAATTAGAGTATCTTGTGTATTACACAGCAGCTACGTCTTAATGAGTTAGGCTGTATTATCTTCCGAACACTTCTTAAAGATTGTTTTAAGAGAAAATTTAAGCTGTTGGCAAAAGACTGAAATCTTACTGCTGAAACACTCTTTCATCTGCATTGCAAACTAGCAGCTAAGAGCACGTCTTCTTGAAAACAATATAGAGAGGGGCATGGAAATCCCACAAGCTTCAGGATGAGGTTATTCTTCCATAAAATCCATGAACCTGAGCCCGAAGCACAGCTTTGTGCCACACTGATGTTCTCATTACTTCCACAAACTTGCTAAATATTATGAAACATTAGAAACATAATTTCAAAGTCTCTCTTCGAGCTTGAAATTGTGTCTGTTGTGCTTTACAACTCCTATTGATAGTTACATGAGATCTCAGTGATAAAATAGACCTATGTGTGAAGGAGCTGCTAGAAACATGGGACGAAGAGTTATGATACACCAGAAAACACACCGACTACACCATAGATCATCTGAATTGTTTCTCTTTCAAGACCAAGAAACTATGACAGCTTGTTTGAATCAGATGCTGTGTGAAAAAATAAATAAATAAATAAATAAAATCTTATTTTTGAATTAAGAGTATTTTAAATATGCTCAAAATTGCTTATAACTACTTTCCTCAAATGCCATTCTCAAAATATCAAGAATATATTTAGATAAAAACTGGCATCAGCACACATTATTACTATAAAGCAAACAACTTTAAAAAAAGATATTCTAGGAAGAAGATCTTTACTGTTCTCCACTTAATGCGAGCTTGCCTGAAATTGTTATCAAACTGCCTATAGAAAGTTATTCTTCTGTTCTAGCTACAGAAATTACTTTGATCTTTCTGTTACAGTTTCTGTTGCATTGAGGTAATTACTCTGGCTGACAGCTCTGCCATTGGTAGGGTGGACATGTAACGATGACAAACAACTATTTTCTGCGTTACCATGTAGGTCTCACAAAATACAAGATGATCACATCTTGTATTGGCTGTATGTGCCATGCTCCTAAGTGTGATCAAGACAGACCAGCCGCCTGCCTAGATATTTGCTTTTCTCATCTCTTTGCAGCAGTGATAGTTGAACAGAGTGGTAAGATATTACCGGTGCTTTCCTGTCTTATTTTGTTTTTTATTTGTTGAAAGAGAATGGAGTTTCAAAATCTGACAAAACAAATCAGTTTGGTGGCTGCAATTCAGATCTCATTCAGGTAGCAACTGCATCAATAAAACCACCAAAATTCAGATATGTGATATTTTCCTTAGGAAACTGCATTATGATAAACAAAAGAAGCAGGTCCCTGCTCTCCCACTGGGGTTTCTTCACTTCACAATATTATAACACATCAATAGAGCTGTCTGCGCACCTGCCTGTTGTTATGGGCTATAAATCCCACAGTATTACCAACCACTCCAACTTCGTTTCAGTAAAGGTCTGTTACTGATTAAATGCTCTGTTTCAAAGATTGCACCTTCAGTCAAAGACACACAGAAATAGCAAGGCTAACAAATCAGGCATGGAAAAGTTTTAGAGACAATTTCTCAGGGTTCTTTATGCTCTTCAGGTCACTGATACCCTTAAAATATGTGAAATACCACAACTGGGAGACTGGAATCAGGGGGTGTTATTTTCTCCCAAGAGAACTCCTGCAAACTTTGAGCATATACCAGTACTACAGAAGAAAGAAACTCTACTGAGCCATGATATAGTCTACATGTTTTACTTCTAGCTTCAATCTTCTTTCAGATTTGAATTGTTGAGCCATATTTGCCTTTTTTTTTCTTTTTTTAATAAAGAACAATCTAGGAACAATTTCTTCCTTATGAACATAGTTGAAAATTACAATTATATTGCCTCTTAACCATCACCTTAAGAAATTCATCAGCCAATTTCTTAAGACTTCCACTGGTAACAGTTCTGAGATTACAAGTCTTCCTTGAAACTCTTCCCCAAATTCATCTCAAAGTATTTACAGTTTTAAAAAATCATGGATATCTAATCTGGACATTAATACATATATAAAGACTTTAAAATGCCACGTGAAATCTTTCCTATTAAAATAAATTGTGAACAAATCTAATGCTGTTGCCTACCTGTCATACACTAAATATAAAGAGTGGAAGGAAGGTAGAGATGGTCTCTCAAATACTGCTAAGTGGCTTGCATTAATTTCTAGTATTTCCTCAGCAATTACTTCACGTGATCATACATACAGTTTTACCTTCACCTTATTTCAGTGAAGGTATGGTAGATTGTTTTTCTTTTCTTTTTTTTTTTTTTTAAACAATGCCTGTGCTATCAGAGGTTTGTATTCATAAATCAACTTCCACTTCAATATCACTCACTCACCTGCTATTTCCTCTCTCTCTGGTTTATTTATTTATATATTTATAATTTCACATGGAATCTCATACACATGTAGTATGAATTACCTCTACCTTCAAAGGATGTGTGTTGATGGCAATGCAGTCAGCACCTACTGGATTACAGCTAGAATAGAACAGTTCAGTTGGACACTTGTGTTCTCCTTTAAAGCTTTTCTCTGACGGGGTCTCTTCCTAGAACTGTATGTAATTAACAAATGTCTCTAAAATACAAATACCTACTGAAGTTCAATTCTGACCTAACCTGACCTGCCACATTAATTGAATTAAAGTGGTTCCCTGGAAGGACATTGTTTATTGACGAGATGACCTAACCAAATGTTAGCTTGGCAGGTGTCCATAGTCAATATGGAGCCATATAGAAATCAGGGGGAAGCAATCAGATTGAAATTTCCTCCCATTTCTTTTGAAATTAGGCTACTTTAGCTCTTAAGCTTTTTGAAACACTTGTAATACAATCTGCACAAAGGTTTGGTAAATATTCTGTCATTTAGAAGCCTGTATCTGAATTTCCTGAAAAGCTACTGTATTCAGCTAGTAAATATATACGTCCACACAGATGCTGATATTATCAGGGCCTTCTCTAAGAAAACAAGGTACCTGCGATGAAAACAGCAATGGTGAAAGGGGTGATGCAATCAAGCTTGTAGGTGTTTTTTTCTTTTGTCTTGCTTGTTTTTCTAGTCCTCCCAGGAAAAGATACAGGGCTTAGATGAAAGTACCAGGTCCCTCCTGAAAACAACATGTGCCTGTGTAGAGATGCATCCAGAAAGGGTCTCTCTCCTTTGACCACAGGATGCTGTTTCACAACAACACAATACTGCCCAAATAGATTTAAAAGCGTCTTTGCTCAAGAAATTACAAATTTGCTCATGTCTGAGAAGAGACAATAACAGAAAGCCATAGATAAACACAAAAATTACTCACTCAAAAATACTAGGAAGTGGAAAATTCTCATCAAGGAATGAAAAAGACGATGAATGCATCTAAGGTGATCATATACTAATCCAAAAAGTATTGGAAAGGTGTTCAGGCCTCAGACAGGTCCTAGTCTAGTCACTTAGCATTACAAAATGAAGCAGATTCAGTGAAGAGACTGTGCGAGAAAAATTCTGCAGAGCCTCCAAAGAATAGTGCCTTGTGATAATGAAGAAATTGAATTAAATAGCTGACTATTGGGAAAGAAATACTGTGTAACAGATTGCTGAGCAACATATAATTTCTTATGACAATTTTCTGATGTCTGTCTTATTTTACGACGATATTTGTACATAGAACAGGGGTAGAACCAGAGGAGGGCAAACAGTTTCTATGTTTGGGAACAAAAGACAGATGAAGAGTTTAGGATTTAGAAATAAATTTGATTTCTCAGGAAAAAAAAAAAAGAAATTGAAAAAATAAAACAACGAAATGAGTAAGAGCTAGTGATTTCTTCCTATGACAAGATAAAAGGTTTTATGGAGATTTCGTATACTATCACTTGAGTTCAGGGCTTTGATACTGCCTCATCTGATATGCTCATAAACAGGGGAGAAAGCACAGCCTGGATGAAAATAGATTAGCACAGAGGCATAGCTGCTTAGAGAATGATTCTCGGAAAGTTATTACCAATGCCTTCTCATCAAAATGAAACAATACATCTGTTGAAGTTCCCTATTGATTCAGGCCTACTTAATGTTTTCATTAATGATGAGGATGCTGAAATATAGAACATGACAGCCAGCTGGAAGGACACACCTAGAACTGGAAGTTATCTTGACACTGTGGAACTATGCTTTGAAAAACCAGATTGAACCAAATTGCCCTTAAATGTGGACAATGTTGTGAACCTAGAGCCAGTAACCTTCTACATAAATACAGCATGGAAGAAATTGTTTCACAGAAAAGGATTTGTAAGTTTTTATGGCTTGGGAGCTAAACATAATTTTATGCTGCTATAAAAGCAGTACAGTACATATTTGGGATGTATCTGGCAATACTCAACCTGTAAAAGGTAAGAAATTATCCTTTACTGTACTTACCAAGGTTAAAGCCTCACACAGAATAGTGTCAAATTTCAGGCATTTCAGTGAAGATGAGGGTCAGCTGCAGGTAGTCCAGAGGAAACAACAGTAACAAAAATGGAAACTATGGCTTGTGAAAAAGGGAGGAGGGAAAAATGAGAGAAGAGTGAGACAAGGTTATGATAAATTTCCAAATGCTGAAAGAACTGCTGCGAAGAGGATAGCATGAATCAATTTTCCATGCCTAGGGATTACATAACCAACTGTAACAGACTTAAACTGCATCAAAAGGAAAAACCAAGTTAGTCCTAAGGAAAAAAAATCTAACCATGTGGAAAATAATATATTAAAATATAATATGGAAATCGGGATGGCTCTATCCCTGGAATAAGTCCCTTCAGAGGGACTTTGGCAGGGCACAGACATGGGCTGACAGAGACCTAATGAAGTCTGACAAGGGCAAATGCAATGTCCTGCCTCTGGGATGGAGTAACCCATGCCAAGTGACAGCCAACACATTAAGGAAAGTGATTATTTCCCTCTACAGCAGGGAAATAATCCCTCTGAAACAGTGAGACTCCACTGTAGTCCATGTGTATTTCTTGTATAAGACATGCTGATGTACTGAAGTGAGTCAAATATGATTTGGCACCTGGAGCATGTGATGTGCAAGGAGAGGTAGATAACTGGGGTTCAGTCTTCAGAAGAGAAGGCTAACGGAGCATCTCGCTGCTGTCCTGCCTCATGGGAGGGTGTCAAGAAGAGAGCCTGACTCTCCTCAGCAGCATGCAGGAACAGATGAAAGGAAATGAACACAAACTGCAACAAGGATAATCTGCTTAGATGCAAGGGAGAAAAAAAATCACCTGTCAGACATCGCATCTGGATGCCCAGAGAAGTTGCCACATCCCTAACTTTGAAGATTTTCAAAACCTGGGTGAACAAAGCCCTCAACCAATGAATCTAAGCTGGCCATACTGAGGACCTGTGAACTAAATGACCTCCAAAGGTCAGAATATTCCATGGGTTAGAGTCCTTCTGAAAAAGCATTTATCAGTAATGACATAAGCGTACTTGATTGTATCTTATATCATGAGGGCGACTACATTACCTTGAACAATTCTGTCAGCAATATGATCCTGTAATTTTCCACCTTGCAGGAGTATTTTGAGGATTTATCAGTTGTGAGATGCTCAAACACTAAGCATGCAATTTCACAGAATGACAGAATAGCTGGAATTGGAAAGGACATCTGGAGATCATCCAAGTCCAACCCCTGGCTCAAAACACAGTCAACTACAGCAGTTTACTCAGGACTGTGTATATCTGGTCCTTAGTATTTGGAATATCTCCAGGGATGAAGGTAGTATCAAGAACAGATGTGTGCTTGTAGCCAGTTTAGCCTGCTGCTTTGCAAGTTCTGATCTCACAGGGTCAGTCAAGTTTGCATAGCACATATTCCTACCAGACCCACAGGCATTTGAAGATACCAAATCAACATGCCACTGGAACAGTGGACCTATCTATAAACCAGGAAAATGCTTACAATGGCCTTAACTCATTTTTACTTTTTTTTTTTTTAAATATATATATTTATCATCATCACTTGCAATAATAATCCAGGGAATTTGCTAGCTTTCCTTGGCACAGCTGGAAAATCTATCTCAATTTTGCCTTACACCACTCCTTTCCCTGTACTCTGCATGCGGTTATTTGTCATAAACAAATAAATTAGCCTTAACAGTTATGAGTACACAGACTGCTTTCAATTAGAGGTGGCACCTTCAGACCCTGTTCACTCAGCAGCAGAAGGACGGGAAAATATTTCTGTTATTGAACTCCTTGGCACTGTCTTGCTTGGGGATATTTATTTTAATAAACACAAGGTCGTTATGCTAGCATGAGGACACCACAGGTTCCCCCTAAGTGTTACTCTTTGATTACACGTTATCCATCTTGCTATTGTATCTCTGGCTGAATTTTGTCAGCCTCAACTGAGCAGCTCCTGTTAAAATTAGAAAAAAACCTCAAGGGAGGCCATTCTCATAAACAGAAGACTGTAATTCCGGACAGTTAGCAGACAGCTCCATATGCAGTAACAGCTCCAGCTACCTTTCTGCTGCTTGCACTATCAAGCACCTGTCACCTCACAGTATGCTTCAAGAGTTACAGCTAAGTTTGCATACTAAGGACAAGGTTGCTAATTCACTTTTTTTTTTTTTTTTTTTTTTTTTTTTACACAAAATGAAATGTAGAAATGGAGATGATGATGGTCATCAAAGAGTTTTTTTGTTTTGGTTTGTTTTTTTTTTTTTTGCAGATAGAAATGTTAGAATAACATTCTGACTAAATCCAGAATGAACAATTACAGACTATTTTAAACAATCCTCGTTTAGCAGACTGATTAGTTGACCAGCCAATGACACTCAGTTTTGTGTATGTTTTGGTCCACTGCCCCACTACCATTAAGCACCAAACTGCTACAGTGCAGAACTACAAAAGCAGTATGATGAAAAATTCATACACATTCTTACAAAACATGATAAGAAAGATCACTGTACCCCCAGTGAAAACAGTCTCTTTGTTCTATCTTTTCTATGCCAATGAATGGTGAAATAAAGGTACTTAAAAATATCTCAGAAAGAAATGATGTCCTCTATCAGTGCTGAAACAGCAAAATAGACTTTTTCAATATTTGGAATGAAAAAGGAAGAAAATAAATAGATCATTGAGTGAGGAGAAACAAACACAAAAACTCCCAAGCCTTCAATTCTGTTAACAAATCACTTAATAAAGATTGAGCTATTTTACTGAATGCAAATATGGAGACACTGTTGCTCTGTATTTTAGAAAACATAAAGGAAGCCTTGCTATTGGCTTAGTGGATTAAATCATACTGGCCTAACAGATACAAGCAGTGATTGCCTTCACCTGTGTGTTGCATGCCACAAAGCACAATTCTGCTGTTCAGTTAAAAATAATGTTAACTGTTCAGGTAATAATAATGTACTGCTACTTCTAAAAGATTTTTTTTTTAATGACTAACCTAAGAAAGGTTTGGAGAAGAAATTATTTCAAGCTGAACAACTGCAGTACAACATATGGCTATCTTCCTGTTTTACATTCACTTAAGTAATGTAGTAGTTTAACTGAAATGATAGAAGAGGGTTTATTTTTTTCCTTCTTTAATACTTTGATTATTAATCAGAATATTTCTTCTATAATTAGGACTAAGCTTCTAATATTCTTAGAAAACTTGTACACCTCACCTGCATCTAGGACCTACTGTTGCATATGGGGATATTTTGGAAATCATCTAGATACTGCATGTCTGTTTCTTCAGGATAAGAGAATGGCAAAAAAATCAGTCACAGTGATGTACAAGAATGCAAACACATTTATGCTCCCTACAAAAATGGACAATAATTTGGATGCTGCCAAAACCAATTGTTTTCCTGTTTACTCTGCTATTTATGTTACAAAAAAAAAAAAAAAGTGTAATTCAAAAAACAATTATTATTCACTTTCAGACTGCCAAGCACTATGGAAATATATTTTCTTTGTTATAGTAATGAACTCCAGAGTATCTGCTTTCTTAAATATTTTCTAGTTGTTTCCTCAAGATAAATTACTTGCTCTGTACTTTTGGTGAAGACAGGCAACCAAACTCATGTTTTCAAATCCCATCATTTTTCCTAAACACCCAGCTCAAAACCAGAATCACTTTATGCCTGGAAGATGGGATGAACATGGACAATTCAGTCACAGAAAAAGTTTCTTGGTGCTCTGTGCTGAAAAGCTACTTATACAAACAGGTTTAAGTGCATTTCTTTCAAAACTAAACATGCCCATTTAACTATGCTTACTGGAATACTTCACAGTGCCCAGAGCATCATCCAGAGCAAATGCAAGCCTGTGGTGTTTGCCATCAATTCCTACTTCCACCTGGTATGTCTGGTACACTGATTCAGGTCACTTTCTGTACTTAAAGCACCCTAGGTACAAATTGTCCTCTCAGTAACCCCAACCATACAAATTGTTTTGCAATTTGCCTTATTAAAATCTCCTTTATTATCTGTTGTGAATTTTCCTCTGTGTCTGAAAATATTCCTTATTAAAAATCTCTTCTGAGTCACTCTTACACCATATGTAAAGCAAAATTGTCTTAGTATTTAGTGGCTTGTTGTGCCAATTTTGCACATCCTCCATCTCCACTATGCACATCCAGATACATTCAATCTTTTTCCCTTTTTTTTTTTTGCCTTGCAGTTCCCACAGATCATTCAACTATTTTGTAAAACAAAACCTAGAAAACCTGAAAAATAATAACAAAAAGATTTAAAAAAAAAAAGGAGCAAGTGGTTAACATTCACTTTTTTAGATATAAACATATTAGTTTCCTTAGTTCGCTATAGGCTTTACTACAGATCATCACTACACACATGTTGAACCTGTCTGGAAACAGACACCCTTCTGGCAGACATGCTGCTTGGCATCTGAAAGTCCCACAGATGTATTTGTCCTTCAGCAAGGAAATGTCCTACTTCAGGTTCTGATTATTCTTTGCGGGGAGGAGAAAAGAGGAGGGAAGGAGAGCATGATTAACTCTTTTTGAACTGCTGTACTATAAAAAGAGAAGCCAGAAGCTTATATTAACCAGGATTAAAAATTAGAATTAAATGTTAAACTGTTCTATGTGTTCTTATAAACATTTTTAATGCAGTAATAACCTATTCAACTACTTAATATTTGCAAACTAGAAAGAATAGCTTGCTGAATGCTTAGATCACAAGCTTAAACTGCGGGCTTCATTTCTGGTAATGCCATGATTGAAGTGCATCTCTCTCTGCAGTGAAAGTCTCCATCTCAAAAAGCAATGTAATGCCTTATTTCTCCCACCCTCCTCCTATTGTATACTATCACTCAGTCTTAACTAATGCCCATGCTCAGTCAATGATATCATGCATTTGCTTTGAGTAGATTTGCCCCAGGGATTAATTTAACCACATTTGGAAAAGACTTTAATACCATCAAGCACTAGGTGTTGCATAAGGATAGGGAGGGGGCACCTATTGTTTAATACAAGTTAGAGATTTAATAAAGAAATCCTGTGAGTAATCACATTCTCGAATACTGCTGTGCATTTTCATTTAATAGCTCCAAAAGTAATTATTATGTAGCTACCTCAGTGTTTTGGAAAACATAACATGCAGCTATTTTGTGATTGCGTGTTATTTTTTCATATCAACCTTGGCACTTCAAGAGGCCTTAAAATATAATGAAACGATCAGAGATCCTGTGATTAAGCTGAAGAGAACCTTGTGCTTTCAAAATTCAGCATTCAGCTACATCATTTAATAGCTCTTCAGAAAATTTTAGATTAAAAGACATTTAATAATAAGTATTTAATCAATCAGAAAAATGAACCATTACCATTTCCTTTATAAGGCACATTATTACATTCAGGCAGCACCAAGAACCTCTTTTTGCATTGCTCTATAGAGCACATCACACATATCAACACAATAAACACAATATCAGCCTGGAGGTGTTCCGCCTGAGGGGAAGCTGAAGTACCATCCTCTTCCTAAAAACAAGGAAGCAAGGCTCGAGCAAACTGCTTATGCTTTATGCCTCTCGTAGCTCTTCCACACAAAGGATGCACAGACAATTATTTGAGGATACAATGCACACTGCAAAAAATAGCTCAAAATTAGGATTTCACTAAAAAATCTGGATACATACATGCTCTCGTAAACACACACACAGATTTATATTGCAATTTTAGTCCTTTTTTTTTTCTAAATTACATCTACCAATGTCCAATTACACTTAAGTCTACACTAAACAAGTAGAACAATGCTAATTTTGAATAAAACTGTTCAGGACCTGAAAACAATCCAGCAAAAGAAAAGTGGCATGGAGCTTGAATTAACCTCCTTTGTTCTCAGCTGCACAACTTCCACAGCAAGACCTACTTCAGGCATCTCTACCACAACCCAAAATTAAATCAGCAACCAAAAATGGTGTTTTCAACCCAGTATAGTATTTTATCATGAATTATCAGCAGCGTTAAAACTTGAGGTTTTCAGCATTGAAGTATGGACCTTCAGAAGACAGTAAGGAAATTACTTGAGTAACTTGGAACTGCTGCAAGACAGTAATGCATTAACACAGAACCTAAGTATCACAGAACATGGTTGAAATCTATTTGCTTTGTACCAGCTGGAGAAAAGACATCTCTCGCTAAAATGTGGACAGCAGAGGAATAGTATGAACTTAATTTCATTTCTGCTGATGCGCCCTTTTCAACCAGCAGGGTAAGCAGTAGGGGCAAGTACCTCGCTACTACTACTCAGCAAGTGTCACGGAGCAATTCACCTGCTACTAGCTCTTGGTCTTTCCAAGTGTCTTCCAGCGTACTGTGATAGGAAGTGACTTTTTCAGCCCCACAGAACAGCTGTCAAAAGGTCTACAGATTTCACACAGGCTGTTATCTGTCTATGACAGAGCTGAAAATTTAGTCAGGTATCAGTAATCCCCTGGCTGGCATCCTAACCTCTGGACAAACTCTCCATGACAGCAGAAACATCACAGTTGTTCAATGAACCAGACAGCAAAGGGTGAACACCACAAACATTTTGCAACTGCACTTAAACATCCTTTGTCTTTTTGTGAATCATGAAGACACTGACCCTTCAAAAAGGCACACTTCTGTTCCTGTGGAGCATCCCAAGAGACAGGAACATATGTGCAGATGTGTGTAGTTGTCCTCACCTGCTCTAAGAGGAAACTGACTCCTGTAGACTGTAGTTGTTGGGATTTTTCCAATACCCTGGAATCGGCAAACTTGGTTCAAACTATAAATCAAGTGTCACCTCCTCATTATGAATGGGATAACTGCATTTTGGCACACAGGCAGAAATATGCTAAGACACTATGAGATGAAATGCCGTTATTTAACTTACAGGTGGTATATGATAGCTTCCTAATAGCTTATTGTTTGTGAGGTTAATCAATTTTGCTTTCCTTTTTTTTTTTTTCCTCAATTATTGAATTGAAACAATCATCTTTCTGCATGTCAGAAAATAAGATTGATATAAAGATAGTCTATAATGCCACCAAGTCAATCTGAACCCCAGCCCTTTGTCTTTTGCTGTCAATATAGTTAGTTTCCCAGTGAAAATAGCCGATACTGAAATTTCCCTCCTACACCTCAAATATATACTATAGATGTAGTATGGGTTACAAGAATGTTTGGAATGGAATAAAATATATTAATCATATGTTACACTTTAATAATTTATGCCACGATTACTTCTTGGAAAAAAAAAATTAAGACATTTAACCTGTAGAGTAGCAAGGACAAACCTCTGTCACTATTAGATCTTTAAGACTGGATCAGTAAAGAAAAATTTGATGCATTTTTACCTGTATTCTTGGTACCACACACTGAGAAGCTGAATCTTTATACCTTCTATATGTTTACTTTTAATAAACTCTCTAACAGCTTAATTTACAGCCCTAGAAGTCAGTAAGAATCTCCTAGTAAAGGAAAGATAACCTCATATTTTGGCACAGACTATTCACAAGTGTACAATAAAGTCATTAAAATGCAACACTAAAACTTAGACACATAAACAAGTTAAAAAGTCTAAACTTCCCTGAAACCACTGTGAATTTCCCTTTTGTATACATTCAATTATTATTAACTCTAATTACATTACTGTCTTAAAATGCTCTTTGGGGAGACCTTCCTCTGTTATCAGCAGTTCTGAAAGTAACTGAAAACACTGCGTGGATGTTTATTTGTGAAGCACTTGATGCAGTTATCCTGTTGCTACAGGCAACGAGGCCTGTCTCTTTGATGGAGCTTGCTTTTAAATGGTTGCTAAATTTCACTTTTGCTTGCACTTTACATCAAGCTGCACTCTGCTTTCTAAAAGCTGATGTGCTTTCTACAACAATCAATTACTAATAAGAAATCTTCATCTTACACCTCTAAAGGAACGTAGCAAAGAATATGTGGTCCAAAAAGAGGGGGAATGAGGCAAAAGAAATCTTGCCATTTCCCAGGATTTGGCATCCTGTAAAAGTACAAAGCAGAACTGAAAGTTTCTCATAATGGAACATGGGCTATTCTTCTTGAGATGATTCTCTTCATTTCAGCACTTCTCTCTTAAAATGTGGATACCTAAATATTTGAGCTGAAATGTTTACCAGAGCATTTGGACAAGCTATTAAATTCTTACAACCTTAAAATGCACTTGACAAGACAACAGGGAGCTCTTTAGGATTCAGGTCAATAGTTAAACACATCACTATTATCTCATAACAGGAGATAATTCTATATAAAGATTTTTAGAGAATCCCACATAAAACAGTAAACATTGATTTTTTATTTTTATTTTTTTTAATATTTATAGAGTCCTGATGGTATCATTTCTGTTGAATTTTAAGGTTCTCAGCAAGTAAGACGATGATCCAGTCTAAAGGTTGGAAAATTGAAGGAAAAAGCCTATTTATAGAACTGAACTTTTACCTTAATAACACAAGTTAGTTTAAAACCTATGAATACGCAGTATCATAGTATCTTCAAATTAAACCAGACCTTATTTCAAAACTGCCCCTCCTATAACCACATTATGAACAATTCACATTTGATATTATATATATGAAGTTTTCAAGGTGGTAAAATCTTTCCTAAGCAGTCACAGCTGAATTGACAAAGATTGCTAATTACTGGAGAAGAAATCATCTTGGTGTTTGAGATTCAAGCTACTTGTAGGTTTGTATTACATATCATTAATACAAATGAATTATACAGCTTTAGATTTACTATGTTCTTTCCACAGCCACTGTCTGAAAACACTGTCAATGGTAGAAATAAGAAACTGTGTGCCCTATATCTATATCCCCAGTCAGTTCAGCTATTCAGTGATTGAAGCAGTGTCATCTACAGGTGATAATACTCCAAGACCAGAAAAATAACTCTGACAGGTCTGAACATCACCGTTAAGCACACAAGCACATTGTCTCCAAAATAAAGCAATGGATAATAGGCTTCTGATAATTTTGGTGGGGGTTGTTTGTTTTTGTTTTAATATTTTTTTGTTTGCTTTTTAATATTACTGCTGAATGGATTGTGACCTGGGATTTGCACTCCAGTGCCACAGAGTCAATGCATTTCAAATCTTCTTTTGATTTAACCAACTTGTATTTGTTACAAATTATTAACGGCATAACTAATGAGCTTTAATGCCATCCCTCCTTCTCTCAGAATATTATTTTATTAACACCTTAAAAATTAAAAATATTTTTAAAGAAATTCCTAGGAAAATATGCTGTAAAAATAAACTCTTTCTTGAAAGATATGCCAACAATGCATGGTAGTTCACATTTGAGATAGTGCCCTCTGGAGATGATCCCTCCAGTTGAGCCCAGCTGGAGCCCAATGCATGTCCTTGGGATACATGTCCTGACTAATTTCACAAATGCAGAGCTTACCAAAAATGGAGAAATAAAGATATTACACAATATCTTATTCAGGTAGTTAGAAGTTATGAGGCAGGCCTCAAAACACCTTGAAATTCATTAGCTGAGGGGAAGGGAGAAGGAACAGTAACTCTTCAGCCAGCCTCACCTTCATTTTGTGAAATTAATAATCTCACACGCATCTGAAAGTTGAACAGTAGCTCAGACCCAACTGTTACGAAAAGACAAATATACCACCCAAACTGAACTGCCTTTAGTTAAAAGTAGGATAACAGTGCTCGTAATGCCCAGATAATCAACTCAATGATATTAAAATGCCATGTATGCACAGCAGAGGACACTTAACCATGAGTACAAAATCCAACGAAGCAATGAGGACTGGTGAAATGCATCATATAAAATCACAGAGAAATGATCCAAGAAGTAGGAACACTTAAGCTTTAACTCATATTTACTCAGTAACTGACCTTTGCTATGTGACATGTTACTGATATTAATTAGGAAGGCTACAAAAATCTTTATGATGTGTGGAAATATCCTTCTTCTTTTACACTGAGAAAACTGAGGCATAACAGGTTAGAATCTCACTACAGTAGTATCATAATAGCCCAGGTTATACTTTTGTACTCGGGGCTCTTGTGCTATTATTACTTAATATTTGTTACCAAGCCCTTGCTTATACAACATAGATTTTAAAGGATAGATTAAATATGAATAGTTTAAGTGAGGTGATCAGAAAAAACAAGATGATCTTCTGGACTGTTAATTTTATATGAAGTTGAACATGAAGATCCCTTTCCCTAGCCTGCAGATTGAAGTATGTATTAACTATGGAAATTCAATGAAAGCATTAGCACATACTATTAACTTCAAGTTAATAAAGCTGCAGATGAGAATTCTAACTGCTTATGGAAGAGGAACGATCATACATTTAAAACACGTCATGTAAAGAAGCGACCTGATTTTAAAACAAAACAAAGAGCAAGATAAAGGGGAAAATGAAAGCTTTTACTGCAAGAGGTATGAATCACAGCAAGGACAGGACACTGGTGGTGCTATGGACAACCCGAAAGAAGGGTGCCCAGATGGCTTTGAGGTAAATACAAGTTAATTTCTGGCTACATAAGCTTACTTATCAATAGCAAGGCATGGAGTGAGTAAGCCTACTGCACATCCATCATTCACATTTCCCCAT
Organism: Anser anser; assembly: GCF_964211835.1. Classification (NCBI taxonomy): domain Eukaryota; kingdom Metazoa; phylum Chordata; class Aves; order Anseriformes; family Anatidae; genus Anser; species Anser anser. Next base: position 15,516,665 of record NC_139725.1, on the reverse strand, counting down.
TTCATTATAGACATAAAATGCACTTGCAATATGTCAAGCTGGAAAAGGTCTTGGCACGAACCAGATAGGAAAATCCATAAAAGATCAGACATGAGGAAATGCAAAAACATAAAGAACTGGTGAAGTGTCTGTTCCTACCAAGTGTTTGTTTCCTTTTCTTTGGAGAAGGAAAATGCACCGTTTTGATTAAAAAATAAATAAATAAATAAAAAACCACAAATACACAGTTTCTGATTTTCCTTATTATTGTTGAAGACTAATATTAAAAACAAAACAAAACAAACACAGAACACTTAATCCTCCCTATTACCCATACAAGAGATGTACAAGAGATGGGCAAAAGTACAGACTACATTTGGCTACAGTCTAGAATACTTCTCTTTTTTGCTTCCTTGCCTTTTATCTTCTCAAGAATTACCATGTGTACACTTCCATAGAACTATGCAGATTAGAAGAGAATATTCTATCAAAGAAGAATAAGATTGATTTTCTGGATTAGCCAGCAAAACCCCAAATAGTCAAATTAAATTCAGAAATGTAAAAATACAATTGAATACAAAGATATCTTAATAAATAAATGAAATTATTTCTCCACATTTTGGAATTTTACATTAACTTCCATTTGAGCAGTTAGACCCAAGCAATCATACCCTTTCTTACAAACTTCTGTACCCCCAATGAACCAACACACAATGATTTTATGTAAGTCATAACACAGAACTATCATCCTTCTTCATCCTTTTCTTAAAGGATTTTTATTTTTTATTTTATTTTTTAGTATAGAGAGAAACTCTTTATCAGGGAGTACAATGATACGACAAGGGGTAATGAGGGAGGGTGGTGAGGCACTGAAACAGGTTGCCCAGAGAAGCTGTGGATGCCCCATCCCTGGAGGTTTTCAAGGCCAGGTTGGAAGTGGCTTTGGGCAACCTGATCTAGTGTGAGGTGTCTGTCCCTGACCATGGCAGGAGGGCTGGAATTAGCTGGTCTTTTAGGTCCCTTCCAACCCAAACCATACTACGTATCTCTAATTTTTGTCTCAACATAGATATTTTCATTTCTTTGATACAAGATTTGTTAAGGTTTTATAAGGTTTTCCTTCCCATTCTAAGGGAGTGGATCAGGGGAAAATGATCACAATAGAATTGGAAAGATCACATTTTTTTTACACAGGCACACACAGCAACAATGAAGCGAGAAAACTACATCCCTAGGGAATGTAAACCGGAGGAGGAAACGTGATTTGCAGAAAGACAGTTGCACAAAAATGTCCTTCTTCCAAAAGGACTTGATCTGATGCTCAGCAAAACTGAAAATGTATTGCCTGCAATCGTTCTGGAGTGATTAAGGATTCTGGGTGAAACCTGTAGTCACAAGGAGAAGGTCTAGAGGAGGAAGTGCAAAGATAAGCACTAGAGACCAGTAAGCTCACACTGACCGTCTGGGACATGAGGACACAACCATCTGTCAGGCTCTTTGGAGAGGAATCAGAAGGACTGGGAAGAGAGCACCAGTCAATCTGTGGCGCAGACACCTAAACACGAGACAAGTAAGATACAAGACAATTTTTATACGCATTTTGCAGTTCAGTAAGCGACCTGTTCATAATCAATCTTATTACTGTGAAAAGTGATTTTACTTAATGAGCACAGCAATACTTTTTCAAGGCTTATTTCAGATTAATCTGAAGAAAAAGGAAGACTTCCAATTTTTCTTATTTCACTTTTTTTCTAACCTCAGCCACATTTGATCCAAGACATTTTTTATGCAGAGGAAGAAAATTAAGATTTCAATCAATGATGCATTTTAATATGCAATACCCCATGTGTTCATGGAAAAAAAGTTTAGTACAAATGTAATACACCTCTGATACTAACAGCACTTCCCTACAAGAATTACTGGAAATCGCTTCCATCAGAAAACTCAGCATTTTGCAGGAATGCGTTGTTGTGGGCAGAATTTCACACAGAACATTGTTCAAGTGAATCACTACATATTCCGATTTAATTTTAATAATGTTAAGATATTGTTTTTATAAGGTAGATATAAATCCTTAATATATTCCCTGTAATGTCTCTATGACATTTTAGAATATTTGAATTGTATGCACTAAGAAATATGTTTTGATATTTTCAAAAGAAATTCTTTAAAAAAGAACCTCAGGTTTTTAACCCATCTTGGAACTAAAACAAATGGCCAGTTTGGAGGCAGAATTCCCATTAGAAATACAATTCAAAGGTGTTTTAACTTCAGCAGGCTGTTTGTGGATAAACACTGAGAAACCTAGGAAAATTATGATTGTGAGCCTATACAAGCTTCAAACGAGTCTTTTGGTACTTTTGCAGCTTCTAACACACTTTTTACCTTCAGTAGTGTCTGTATCAAACAATGTCAAGATGCAGTCAATAAAAAATGGTACCAAATGTATTGCAAGACAAATTTCTGTTGGATTTTTGGCATGTATCACTCACTATTCTTATTTAAGTCACAGTATTTTACATGTATAGGTGTTCATTGCTAAAGCTCTTTATTAGAAGAAACACACACTTGCATTTTCAGGAAGAGTTAAGATACCATATTTACAATGCCTAATATTATGTAGCGAAGTGAGGAGACTAGTCTCCCTTGGGTGCCTACGTATTTCTTAGAGAGCAACAGACTTCTTCAGAGAACAACTCAGACCTCCTCCATCAAGTTTCTGCTCAGTCATCTGCTGAAAGATCCTTTCTCCTATTAGGTACAGGGGACTTAGCAGATAATAAAGTAACGTCTTTAAGAACCAAATGCTCTGACTTAGAGCAAAGAGCAGCAAATATCCTTTCTGCCAGTTAAAATGCTCAAATTCCCATTCATAAAAGAAAGAGATGGGCACAAGAATTGGAAGAGTCAAGAGGTAGACAATACCAGAGTGAAGAAACCTTCATCCATTCCAGCAGAACCAGGAGCTCGCTACCAAGTCACATTTCCAAGTTTGGCACTGATTAGCTATGACACAGAGGACAACTCCTTTAAGTCCTCTGAACCTGATTTCACAGAACTCATTTTGTTTTGTTTCTCCATCTGTAAATGGACAATTTTGTTTTCAGGTTATATCCGTCACTACAATATACATATGAAGGGACAGAAGTACACCCGGGTGGTGTTCAGGCTAATTGCTTAATAATTGTAAAGCACCTTCAGGCCATGAAGTGCACATTAAGTACTGCAAGCTCTTACCTCTTTTAAAAAGAAAGTTACTAGTGCTTGCAAAAACAAAAATAACTCCATGTAATTAAACGACTCAGACCCCTGCTAACTCTGCAGCATACAAGCCTGTATACCAGTCAGAATCCAGTATGCTCAGGTCCAATCCTGCTGAGCTGTCCTCATTACAACAGAGCAAACAAACATGTTTTCTTTATGTTCTCTCGATAATTACATTTGCTCTGACTCACTGAGGATCTCCTGCTAGCAATGAAAAGCGTGAATTCTTTCAGTGGGTCAATCTCTAGCTGTTTTATTTTCATTTCAAACATAGCAGACACTTCCTTTTTTTAACTTCCCAAAGCATCAACCAGTGTAGTTTCCTCTCTTAGGGCTGTTCAGTGACAATGAGCCAAATTTCATATCAACTGCAAGCTCAGCAAGCAATTAATCCTACCCTACAGCAAGCAATTAATCCTACCTTACCAATCAGCACAAAGTAAAATATGCTTTTCCTAAGACTTTGGATATTCTGTGACAATTATTACACCCAGAAGAGCTTGGAAGGTTCATACAAGTTGGTGCAAGCATTTCTTTTTTTCTCTTGATCAATCAGCCGTATACCTCCCCTTCAGAAGTTGGTTGACACAGAAGATTAAGATCTATTCCCTAAAATGGATATAAAAATAGATATTTAACATGAGGTATATAGGCTTCAAACAAATGCCACTAACTCCAAGTGTTGTGACTGATCCATAGCTCTGAAAATCAGAACTAATTGTCAACAAAAGGACAACATTTTCAAGTACACAATTTATCTGGGCACTTTTTCAAACATTAAAAACTCTACAGGTTAGAGAACAAATAGTCCATCTTCAGCTCATGCAGAGGGGCTGGACTGGAGGAGAACAAGCTGAGTTTGCCAAGACCTGGAATTTGTTCCACAGGTGATCAAATATTATTACACAACCCTACTATGCAACAAACCACAAGTACTGTAAAAACAAAAAAGTAGCATGAAACAGATCTACAGAATATATCATGAATTTGACCAAAATATATTTCTGAAGCAAACAAACCTTTTTTTCTGTTATACTCCATTTCAATTCTCTGAAGAAACTTTGTGGATATTAACACATTTTCAAAACATATTTTTAGTTAAAAATTAAAAAAAAAAAAATCCTACAAAACCCTTGAGAAGACTTGTGAATTGCATTTTCTCATGCTGCGCAAGGGCAAATAGTATAATTTATGAAAACTACAATGCCCAAATCCTCCTTACAAGGAATGAAAGAAAGGGGATGTCGGCACCAGCTTTACATAGAGTACAGTCAGGTACTCAGTACCAAGAAATTTGGAGGGGGGGGGGGTGGGGGGGGGGCTGAAGGGAAAATTATTTTCTTGTATGATTTTTATACCACAGAATAATGAGCACAGCTGTCTTTGCTCAAGTGGGATGGGAAAATAAATCCCAAGACAGTGCACGAATTATCTGAAACTATAAATTTAAAGTGAAAATAGATAAACCTAACACTTCGATATTCTCACTGAGCTCCCCATTGGGAGAATGTTGGGATCCTCCCGGCAGGGATCTTTCAGCTGAAGAACGGTAATTTCGCTGCAAGGTAAAACAAAACTTGCAGAGAGAACACAAGGAGGATTTTCGAACGCACACTCCAACGAAGGTAAGGCAAACTGAATAGTAACGTCATTTCATTACTTCCTGTAAAAATTAGTGGGGTCCCAGATAGTCTGTTTAAACAATATTGAAGCACTTATTTCATAGCCTTTTAGTGCAGCTTGCAGCTTAATATGATCCAATGTACTTGAATCCTTGCCTGTTCGATGTCTTTTCTAGACAGTTCCAGGAACTGAGCCTCAGCTTAGATTCCAGTGATCACACGTTAGCGGTGGGGCAAGCATCGCTGAATGCACACACTGTCCAAGAGCACTGACATGAATTAAAGCTTCCCTACCGGCATTAGCCACTTAAGACTCATCTTGTATTCTTACAACAAGCAAAGTCTGGCTTTAATAAACGATAAGGTAATGTATCTTCTCAAAGCAATTTTTACATAAGTAGCTATGTACAGAATAATACATCTTTGTTCCCCCATCACAGGCAGAGGGGGACTGCAAAGCATAGTAAAAACAGTCTGCTCACCAACACTTTGGCATCACATCAGCAAAGAAAGTTCTCACTATCACAGTCACACATTTGACCTTGGGAAAAGCTTAGTGTTGACTGGTACCAAAGGGATTACTAACTGCGCCGTTTTTCCAACACAGTTTTCAATTACTTTGATGAGCAATTAAAATGCTAATTAAAAAACAATCCAAAACTCAGTACTCAGAAGGTTATGAAATAATAAGCTCTTCTACAGTCACTGCAACTGGAAGCATTAAGAAGGTCACAATACAGCTGGAGCAGGAAGGTGCTAAAGAGAGGCGCTGTATTATGCTTAGGATTGGTTGTTTGTTTCTTAAAGTGAAATAGGTACTTTAAAAACACATTGCCAGGTGTACTTAAGTGCTGGGTTAGAGCAAAGGTTTATATAAACAGCACGTTGGCACATATTGGCTTCAAGGCAGAATTCATTACCCACATGAGACAGCTCAACTTGAAAGAAAAAATAAAAGTATGTACTCTATTGTCAGCTTGAGAAGCTCAGAGTGCATCAAGTCAAGTTGTAAAGTAATCATGAAGTTACCAAGCTCACATCTGCAATTAAGAGTGCTACAAATTTGCTTTTACCTTGCTGCTGAGATTCTCATACAATTGTAGAAATTAAGAACATCTGAAGAAAAACCCTAAACTGCAAGTCACAACTAAATTATGAGAGGCAGTGGCTCTACTTTCATCACTGCGTTAAGATATGTTATGGGGATGAGGTGGTACACAGCAGAGGCTTAAAAGGAAAACAAAGTGCTAAACTGCTCATAAAAATTCTCTGCCTGTTGTTCACGCTCAAAAGAACAATTTTGAATTAAATTCTCTGCAGAATAGAGTATATCAAACTGTACCTAAAATAAAAATAAAAATAATATAATCATTCCTTGCCATAGCACCTGGGAAGGCCTTAGAGAAACCATTCAATTCCCACATACTGTGTGCTGCCAGTGCAAAAGAGGAGCCAGGTCCTGCTCACATTCAACTCTTCCTCATATGAACAGCATTTCACCTGCTCTTCTGAAAACACTTATTGAGATCTTGCGCATATACCATGTCACACTTTCAGTCATAGTTATAAATATTTACCACACCTTTTTTTTTTTTTTTTTTAAATGCAATTAAGTTGCATGTAATGCAGCACAGGGGATGAAAATCTTTATTGCAATGCACTGAATCTATCATGAGTGCTGCAAAAAATTAATTCTGCCTTAAACAATCTGTGACTGAAAAGGCAAGATCATTAAAAAAAGAAGAAAGCAATAATGGAGCTTCAGTCTTCTAGGTATGCCAAAAGCCTGCTATGATTCATTACCATCAAAAAAAGTTTCTTAAAAAACACTGGCACTGGTTCTTGTCATATATTCAACAACAGTTCTGCATTCTGTAAGAAGTCTTGATTCATGCAATTGGCATCTATATTTCTGAGTGTAAAGATGGAGATCCTTTACATTGTTGGAAAGAACTGCATCAGTTCTCCTATCAAACTATTAAATTATTTTGCTTTTCTATACCTTTTATACAACTTCTCAGTTCATCGATTAGGGATGGAAGGAGGGGTGCAGGAATAACAAAATGACTGTCAGAAGAAACAAACAACAAATGCCAGAAGAAAAGCATTAATGACAGAATACAATTGAGATCTCAAAAATGATCAGAAGAAAACCCTCACCATTCTCTAGTGATGTAGCTGCTGAAACTGCACCAGGCTGTATGGCTACATGCACCCCAACACAAGGCCCAGAGATTTTCATGCCAGAGATCAGAAATCAAGCACTGGAAGCAGGCATTAATTTTCACTATCTTGGACCACATTCTACTGACTGATTATAAATACTGTATTAATTATTATGGAAAGTTTTATCTTACCTTTAAGGAAAAAGAGTAAAAGATAGAAAAAGTTAATCAATCATTTGTCAGACAGACTAATACTTTTTAATACTTTCTTCTTGGAAAAAATGCTTAAAGGAGGTCTAGCAGGTTTTGCATTATTTTTGTTCTTTTTGTTTCCCAAAAGGTTCCAGCCCCACATAGGAGCTAATTTTATACCTAAACATACATAAGGAATCACACTGAAGTAAACCATATACCAGCCCACAAAATTGGTGTCTAAACTCCAGATTTAAACCTCTAAACCACCTGTTAGTAAATATATATGTACACACACACAAATTCTTTGTTATATAGACTGAAAAATAGAACAGGTTACTACTGTACAGTCTACAAGCTGTTTTTTTCCTATTAAAAACATTATTCTATAATCTGAAAATTCAAATGAGAATTCTTGTATTATACTTTCTGCTTCAGAATATCAGTATGACTTTTTCTGATCTATAGATCTCCAGGGCTACACATGACAGCTGTTAAGAGGAGCTGATTATGCTGCAGGAAAGGAATAAACCTATCCTCTCCACTGGAAACTGCCAGGTAAAATTTGATCTGTTAACTGTAATTACCAAGACTGGATTTTAGCCAAGACATTATGAACATTAACACTTCAAATTATATGATATAGATCAAATTAACATTTCAAAGAAGCATTACTAAAACCATGCCATTAATTTTATTTGGATACATCATCTGAAAAAAAAGGGTACTTTGTAATGTTATTAAAAATATTTCACTTATCACTGAAACGTTTAAAGAAGTAGTATCGGCAAAAAGAAAGCATGGCTGCAACCATGTTTAGAAAAAAAAATCCCTAAGGTGTTAGCTTTCTTCTCTCTTATTTCATTATAAATCCCCTTAAGTCTGCTAATCCAGCTTCATGTCTTCAGCATCATTTATATTTGCTCATTTCCCAGCAGGTTCTGGCTGTTCTAGGTATTTTCCTTAGCAGTCTGTCAGAGGATTCTCACTTTCTACACCATAAATCCCTGTAATGCATCCTATGAAGCATTGTGGTACCTGCTAGTGAGTTAGATCACATTTCTTAGTTGACACTGTGAAAGTGGTTTTACCCTAAATCAGGGGAATCGAGTAGAAGTGAGCAAATTAGTACAATATTTAAGTAAAGAAGTGGTTACATCAAGTTGGACAGCGTGTGACTTCCTAATAGTAATGACAACATTTGATGAAGAACCTGGAAGAAAGTCAATGAAAGAACTGAACAGAATTCAATTTTTTAATCTGTGCTTTCATTATATCTATTAGGGAATGACATTATACGTAAGCCAGCAATTATTGTTGCATTTGTAAGAATACTGAATACTTTCTTCTTAACAGTACTAAGGATTAAACGGATCCAGCTCCTGCAGTAGCCCAATTTCTTATAACCTGAGTTAAGCAAGGAACTCTACCAATAGCTTTCAGCAGTATGAAACCTAAAAAACAGCAATAAGCTTGTTTTCATACAGTTGATGGCAGTATTCCACCTGAATGCACAAGTACTCCATTGCCTGGAGTTTATTTAGATCTTCATCAAATACGATAATAATATTAAGCTACTTGTTTTGAGATCATCAGTTGGCTTAAGGGTTCTGAAAATATTTCCTATCTTTTTTTTTTAGCTTTCTTTTTTTTTTTTTTTTTCACGCTGATATTGAATTGGCTGTCCTTCAGCTATCATCAGAACAGTGAATAAAACTGTTAATACGTAGATTCTGTGAAGTGCATCACTCACACTAGGTCCACAGCTTCAAGGACAATATAATAGTAATTTAGGAAAAATACAAGTGGAAACAGTAGTTATGGAATCCATAAATCTGAAAGAACTGAAAGGTTTTTCAAAAACAAATATAAAGAAAGCACGGTATCAGAGAAGAAGAATGTTTTTTTTCCCCTTTCAAATATTAAACTACATAACTGTTTTCTCAGAGATGGAACCCAACTGACTCTTCTGCAGTCTGCTACTCGTATTTTCTATTAGCTTTGTCTTACAAGAATGTATTTCTAATACAATTGATATTTAGTCTCAAGCTTAGACATAAGACTAATATAGCATAGACATACTCCAAACCATATCTATATTTCATGACCAGAATTTATTTGGTGTCACATCCCAGAGAAAAGAACAGGAACAGACACACCAGTGAGCTCCAGAGGTCTGATGCTCAGGCTTGAGGTCTACAGTTATTTGGATTACAGCCACATATATCCTTGTCTTTTTTTTTTTTTTCTTTTACTATTACCAACATCCCAAAAGCTCTGCTGAGATATCAACAATAAAAAATGAGTTTTAAAGAAAAAAATAGGAGAGGGGTCACTGCAGAGGAGTTATGACCCATTCACCTCTGGAGATGGAAGGAGAGAGGAAAAATAGTTGGAGATGGAAAGCAGAAATGAAGCAAGCATGAGAGCATGGCTTCCGTAAATCACCTTTCCTTCTTTCTTTTTACTAGAGAAACAGAACTCTGGAAAATAAAACATAGGCATCTCTATCCACTGGGGTTTTAGACACTCCAGCTGACTGCTGTTCTCACTCAAAATTGCTTCATTCCTGGAATATATAATTTGTGAGTCCTTTTCCTATTCTTCACATATCTTTTCACTGTATTCCTCTATTTTTTAACTTTTCCTACCAAGTATTTTCTCTTGTTTTTCCTCCTAGCATTCTCTTCAATATTGTTTCGATACTGTTTCTTTTGCCGATATTTTTATATTGGATTCTGTGAGCCAGATTATGGTTTTACAGCCAAAATATTTTGGTAATAGTATAATAGACAGATGGCAGAGTTTGAAGTGTTTTAGTAGTGATGGCCTTTTACTAGCAGTCAGTACATGGAGGATGCAAAAGGTTACCAAAACCTTCTCTCACAAACTTTTGAAAGTATGTAAAAACACTAGAAAATCTTGGAAAATGTTAGGAATTTCCTTTGTACACCATTCAGAGGTGGAGGGAGAGAACTCTTCTTTGTGCATGTGTGAAAGGAAGGCAAAAGGTTGAGACCTGTCTCCATGGCAGTCATTGTGAATAACCCAGGAATCCTCTCAGTTTCTTTTCCACAATATTTTTTTTTTGTCATTTTGTTTTGTTGTTGTTTGGTTTTGTTTTGTCTTTTTGGTAAAAGCTGCTGCTCTTCATTTACAGCTTGTAGGCCATTCCCACGTTTTTACTACTTTATCACTTCTTATCAAGTGGACAAGGAACAAAAAAGACCAACATGCCTGCTCTGTCTTTGAGGACATGAACAAAAACATGCAAAGCTCATGGGCAGAAAGACTTCAAAGTTAACCTTTTACCCACAATGTCAGAAGGAACCACCATGGGTGCAGCTTTAGAGGAGAGTCTGACAAGTTGCTGTTCTTCACATTTTTATTCCCCTCAATATTCATTTCCTCAAAAACCTCAAACTATAAAGACCAACAGAAAAATGAGAAAAAGAACCACATGGTATCACCATAAGGAGAGTAGGTGGAAATATTAAAATGGAGACATCCTTTATTTTATGATGTGTATTTCCTCATTGCACCTCCCAGATGCACCCTTCCATCTTTTCAGTCTAATATTTCTGTATAGTCACCCACATAATTTGTTTTTGTATTTTTCAGTGTAAAAATGAAGCCTCCAGTTTGCTAATAGAAAATACAATTGTACCAGAAATTGCATGCTGACCCATATTTTATAATTTAATGAGAATCTGCACCTTTACTATTTCTACAGCGGGGCTTAAATTTGGGAAAAAGAACAAGTAGGTGACCCATTTGCACGCATACAACAAACAGTAAACTTTGCTGCTGCCTCTTTTAGAATTTTCAAAGCTTTAAAAGAAAATCAATCTTCTTCTAATTGGCATGGATGGTAATTGTCTGTGAGCTGAGACACAATTACTTAAAAAACACACGTAGCAGGGTTTGAACCTTTGTATTGCAATGAGCTTTTGCCACCTGTTTCACCCTCCTCCCTACAGAGCGCATGGGAAGCCACAGCACAGCAGCTCCAATGAAAACAGAAGAAAACAAAGCGTACCAAGGGAATGAAGGATTAACACCAAGCTTTCTGTTTGATCCAGTATTCTTATTTTACCAAGACTGGGTAGCATGCAAACATCCAGTAAAGATCTGACTGAGGGTTCACAGTCACTTTTGTGAGTTCGCACGTCCTGAGATTTCACAGAAGGCAAAGGCACTCCTCCCTCTGCATTCTGGTAGAAAGGTGGAAGCTCACTTCCCAGCTGACCCCACATCCACAGTTTCAACATGCAAGATTTCAGCAGGACCTAAGTAACAGATGATTATGTTACATCTCTGTATAGTGTCCCCTTCACAAGCTACATGTCTTTACAACTGCTGATGTAGGGCCACTACGCACAAACTAATGTTGTCAGAGGTATTCTTTCTAAACTAACCATATTTTTAAATTTTAGTAATAAACTTTTCTACCCCATCACATTTGTCAGATGTTCAGTTGACATCTGAAAGTCATCTCTATTCACTTTTTGCACCTTAAAAACTGTCTAAAGTCTCATTAGCTTTTGTACACACATTTAGGATTTTTTTTAAAAAGCAATTTTACTTGCTTTTAGATCACCAAGATGATAGTCTGAGAGTCAGAAGACAAAAGTGCAAGACTGCTTCAAATGCAAATGGAATCTAAGACATTCACTTTTAATATTACTATTCATCAAAATAATAGGAATATGGGTAGAAGATGTAGATCAGAGCCACCCTTCACAAGTCTGGATTTATTTGGCTACTGCAGGACATCATTTTTATACTTTTCCTGGCTATGAAATATGCACAATTACTACTTGCATAGTGGTGATTTTATTTAGATCTCCTCTCCCTAGTTTGCCTTTGACTGTCATATGCTTTTTTTCCATGTTTTGTACAACTACTGATTTTTCTCAAAAGGCATCTGCTGACATCATATTGATCTCTATTTCTTATCTTGCCTCCACAGCAGAGAAGGAATAATTTATCATTTTTCCTTTAACATAACGTCTCTGAAAACGGTCATATCACTGATAATCTGTTATGCCTTAGGTTAGTTCTCAGGGAGGCCTATGGCAGTGTTACACACCTCAGCGTCAGCAGAAGAGAAAAATATTCCCTTCTCATTTCAATTTATATCAATTCAGACGTTGCACCAAGTCATGCTTTTATCGTACGCCAGATAAAGTAGATCTAACAGATTTAGTAAACAATGAACTGATAAGTAAATCTAGCTCTTATCCTCTTAATGGATATATATTAAATGAGAGCAGCAGGGGGAAGAAAAAGATGGGAAAGGCAGAAAAGTAAAGAACTGAATACAGTATTCAGACATGCAAGCTTATTCATGGTATGACAGGAATACAAGGACTTCTATAAATGAACTCTCTTGGTGGAGGGCCTGTCTTGTAAACACTTCTCCCATTTGTAATTTCATGAATTCCTCCTCTCCTCTTCAGGACTGATCTTCTCCACCACTAAACCATTTTTTAACCACTTTACCTACACCCCTAGTTTGGAGGTGTCCAGTTTTTTGTTTTGTTTTGTTTTAATAATTACATTTAGGCTACAACATTTAAAGAACCACGTATGAAGAGAATTTAAATGAGGAAGAGAAAAATTTAACAGCTTGAAGTCAGTGCAAGAGTTAACTCTACATTGCCACGTTCACCTTTCACCAGACTAAAAAGTTCTCAGTCTTCAACAATATTCAACAATAACAAGTGATGTACAGACCAGCCGTACCCCAAGCAGTGAATAACTAATAACTGAAGAAAATAAATGGCTCATTTTCAATGGTTCATTTCATGTCATTAGACGAAAATTGTTTGCTAAAAATAGCAGGTATTTACAAATGACTAGGACAATCACAGAAATAGGAGTACGCTAAAATGGAAAAGAAGAAACTGTTTCTAATTAATAATACTGGTAATTAATAGTTTAAATAGTCTGACCTGTCATGCATTTTATTCCAAGTGACCAGACTTGCTGAGTCTGAGGTCACCTGAAATGATGAATTCATGCCTTACAATACAAGAGGAAAACAGATATGGAAGCAACAACAGCATTTACACAGAATGTCAAAGGTTTAGGCATTTTCTGCCATCAAATATGAAATGTTTCAAGGAGTTCAAAGATGAGAGATGGGCTTCAATCCTATTGTGGTCTATGCTACCTTACCTAGGTTATCTTCGGTTCACACACGAAATATAGCTGAAGAAAAGAGTTTTTGATGTAAGTCTGTTGTTAATTCTGCATCTTAGCCTACTGAGTTCTAAAGACAAGCCAACTGTATATTGGATCAAAAAACTCCTTCTGGAAAAGACTTAATCTTCTGGTTGGTACTGCTCACTTTCTAAACAGGCAGATCTCAGCAGACACCTGATGAAATTTCTGACCTGTTTCTCTCCTGTCCTGCTTTCAAAGTAGTGAACTCTTCAAAGGAAGTTTTCCCGTAGCATGATGGAGATACCAAAAGCGTGTTGCTAAACAGAAGATGAATAAAAAGAAGAAAGCAAGGAAGAAAAATAGCTTTTTAAACAATCGGCATGCATGCTGTAGTTATTTTGACATTAAATTAAGTAGTTCTAAGTCTGGTGTGAAAAATGATGAGTAAAACAAAATAATTTGTTAGGCATGGCAAGTTATTAGAGGAGCTTCCAAATCCAAGACATTAAATGCTATTAAGTGTAAATGAAGTGCTAAAGAATGGAATTAACAAATATGCCAAAGGGTAACTATTTCTCATTTTTAAAATAAAATGCAACATTGTAGAAATACAAATCAGCTTACATTTTATTTATAGCCTATACTGTACCATGAGAAAAGAATATACAATCAGTCATTCAGTTCAGCCCAAATGCTCTAGCCCAGTTCAGACAGTAGTTGGTCTCACAAGAACAAATACAAGTAGTGAGCAGTCAAATCTGGTACCTCCCTTGCTGTCTCCCAGCATCTAGCCATTCACACATACCACAAAGATATTTGAAGATTTTGAAGATTTAATTGATTAGGGGAATCAGAATTGAATATAAAATTTCCAAGACATGCACAACCTCTGGATTTATACAGTGACACGAGCTGTTTCCTAACAACTACTAACAGTTGTGTGTGTTGTTTTTTTTTTTTCCTGTTTCTTTCCATTTACTACCTGCCATGTTCTAGGGTGATATTTTATTGGACTTTCTAGTATAACCTCACAATCCTGCTCGTGAATAGTAACAATCATCTCAGAGTCTATAATTGCATATTATTACATTATTAAAACTTACTCTTTCCTTGCGAATAATTTTACCTTTACCTACACCAAATTTCATCTGTCATTGTATTATACCACAATTGAATTGCATAAGATTCTTCCCCACATCTTCTGTGATGATACTTAACTTCACTACCTTCATTTATAGTCATCAGGCCTGTTTGAAAATTCAGATTTTGCACATCAAGTATACTCTTTTCATGCCCAGGAAGTAGGAAGCAAGAGGACACAAATTACCTTTATTGGTTACATGAGGCATATTTTGGCTGTTTATGCCTTTAGTTCCTTCTGAGCTCTTGTATGAATTTTGTCTGGTTCTGGCCCATTCATTTCATCTGTTAGTTGCACAGCGTCTAGTGCTGAAAACATTTGGTCTCTGAAGTAACATTTCAGAGCATTCACCTAATTTAAGCCCTCAAAAGCTATTATTAACACTGAAAGACTAATTCTGGTCTGTATAACTTCCATCATAACTCAAATAATTTTATTAAATGTGGAAATAAATAGCTTGAGTTAATATATTTTTGATTTAACATTTAAAATATTTGCAAATGTATAAGTCTCATATCTATTGTCCAGAAATCAAAAAAAGCTAAATCACAAAAGAAACCTCAGACACACAGGAAGGGATCCCAACAGGCTGGATAGCTGTTGTAACTCGAAACCGTGGCAATGTTAGACACAGAAAATAAAAAGCGATCTCCACTTTAAATTCCACTGAAGCAGATACAGAAACGGTGTTCCAACATGCATTGAATAGCCTGTTTTCTCTTCAAAGGACTGATAAAAGTGCAGATTCATAATTATACCCAATCATTTTTAGAACACATTTCCACAGCAGCAGTTGAATAGACCTTACCGGTAATGAAACTAATCAAAATCATTAGAAGAACTGGCAAAACAGCTTTGGGAGACCACCAGCAAACATGGAAAGTCAAGTATTTACAGGAACAGAGTAACTCATAGTAAGCCAGTTCCTCATTACAACTCAGATTCTCTCAGGTCCACTGGATGTCAGGTGCATAACCCACTTGCATCTTTTCCCTTCGCACCTCTCTTAATTTATTGATGTGTCTCTTGACATTCCAAGTATGCATATATGCAATCTTACACATTATTAACCTGGCACCTTCTTGTAAAAAACATATTTTGGCAAGAATAATAGACCTTCCAGTATTCAACTCCTACCCAGTGGTTAAATAATACTTAATATTCATCTCAAACATAACAGAACCTCTTTTTACGATTTATCAATGCCCTGGAGCCAGGAGTTGCATTTCACATTGAAAACAAAATGCTGATCTAAGAGAAGAGACTGCAGATTTCACATTGTGGGAAAGAAGGAAATCAAGAAACAGAAAGGAACATAATTTAGCAAGTTAGATGACTAAATCTATGCCTAAAATAGCTCCACTGAAAGCAAAATGATTATTTTTAGTGAGGGTGAATTCAGACCAAAAATATAAGTTATTGAATTGCATTAGCAAACAGAGCTTTAGAGCAGGAAAACTGCTTGAATCTATAGTGGGGGATAAAGATGAAGTTGATGTCTCTCAAGGCCACCGCCTCACCTTTCTGTGAGGGACTGATGTCTGCAACATCCCTGCTGGAGTGATTCCCATCTCCTGTCTGGATAAACAAAACAAGGGAAAGGACAAAGTGTACTATAAAGAGATTAAGTGACGGAATTAAGAAACAGGGGAAAAAATACTGAAAACTCCTCGCTAGATCATCTTAGAGCTAGCAGATCAGACAATAATTCCGGCAAATACATTGCCCTTCTTCTCCAGTTATACTAGGATGTGGTGAGAAATGTGTTGCCACATTCAAGGAAGAACAGGCAAGGTGTTCAAACCCCTTTTCCATGAAAAACAAACAAACAAAAAAAAAAACCCACGGAATGGTTGGGATAGAGATAATGATGCAAGTGGGGAAAAATCAGTACTTTTCCAAATGGTCCCAACCTTGATATTTAATAGCTCTGCCACAAAAAGATCTCAAGGGAGTTTTGTATTCTGTATCGAGAGAGAGAAATATTTTCTGCTACCAGCAATATTTATAAGCACTGATGATTGGGTATATTTTGTCTACAGAAATTACCATTCAATCAGAAAAAAATGGCAATGTCGTCTTCTTTTCAGAACTCACCCTGGTACAGCCAAGGTTCCCAAACACCTCTATCTAAAATTCAATTATAATTGCAGGCTAAACTGTATTAAAAAGCTCAGGAAAAACATAATGAAACGGGATGTAAAGTATGATCTCTGTCTGGAAAATTTGCATAGTATAAACGACAAGACAGAGGAACACTCAAATTACCTATTTTTTTTTCCTCTCTGTAGAGGATAAATCATTAAAACAAGCTACACAGAACTCTGTTTGGAGACAGGGCTAAGTTGATAGTTCATTTATGAATTGGTCATCAGCCTAGAATTTACTTGTGAGGAAAAGAAAACAGCCTGCTGACTTAACTGCTGAGTCTATAAGGAAGAAAATTCAGAACTTTTCAAGGAGCATGAGAAACAGCTTGTAGTCACTGCTCTACTGTAAAAGAAAATAAAAAAATCTGCTAATGTAAAAACATGGCTTCACAGACACATAGAAAATATTCTTCAAAGAAAATCACAAAAACCAAAGAAGCATTAAGTTGCTCTTCAGTATGTCACAGTATGTCCAACAGTTATTAGACCACTGCTATGTGTATATAAAGTTCAACTGCACAGTAGGGATTTATACATCAAAAAATCCCCTGCCAGTGCTACATTATGAGAAATACGATTTTCATTATCAAGGATCCTATAAAACTAGTAACAGAAAGATGAATACAGGCTAAGCTGACAACCTTGGAAGCATATAACTTAGACATGAGTGATCTGAATGGATAAAATCTCAAAGAATTATACACTTAGAGGAAGGGTAACACAATAGTCAAAATCCTACATTCAGTGAAGACAAACAAGAATAAAATCTAATTATTTTGGAAATTGAAGTCTTCAGTTAAGAACCAGAGACACCAAAACAGACGATTACTGTTTTATATAAATCTAAAATCTCAGAAATAAAAGAGACTTGGTGTCAAGAAAGGATAAAACCATAATAGATAGAAGGGACCTGTTTTGAACAACCCTTACTACCATCTAGGAAAGGCAAGTAAGAAGTCTTAAGTAGCAGCCTTGAAAGTATTATACTTTTATTTAGTGTTGAAAGTTCTTTGAATTTCCTTTTTGACTGCAACAGAAAAAATATTTCAAAAATAAAATAATTAGCATTGGAAACATTGTGTTTTCTAGACCTTCACTGGCATTTGTGGCTTTATTCTGCATAATGTGTGCAGAATTTGCAAACTCAATGTGAAATATATTACTAATAAACAGATACACAATACAAATCCTAACAACTACCTATAATGTATTAACAAAATGCAGGTACTGAGCACAAATTTGGCTTTGTAGATATTTCAGTGTGCAGCTATCATTCTCCAGTGCAAGAAACATGTTTGTTGTGTACTACTTGAATCAAATACTTGTGAAGGCACGCAACTTACTGCAGCTCCATTCTGCTTTTACTGAAAAGTATCTCCAAGAACTCTCTAACATTAAATCAGATCAATCTCACTACATGAGATCACACTTACTGTAGATGATGAAACAAAGGTGCACAAGGGCTTTTAAATTTAGACACATTAAAAATGTAGGCGTCTTACAGGCTAAGTCACCAGAAATGCAGCTGTACATTTTCACTAAATATCAGCTCTACGATTGTGCACTTATATAACATCATGTCATACGATGGCTAGTAGTCTGCTCCTCTGAATTGGGCCAGGTCGCATGCTGTGACATAATATAGTGTGAAGTTCAAGTGGAGAACTCAGGACAAACTGATGAGAAGAACTGCACCTCCTGACCTCTCACATTGCTCATGGGCAGCCTCAGCTAATCCTTCTCTTCTGCACATTCCTGCTAGGCAGACCACTTAGCACAGGTATGGCTGCATGAATTCTCCACTGAATATGTGAGCCAGGAAGGGCTTTCAGCTCGTATTGCAGGATTGCGTCCTGGCCACACACACAGAATCAGGACGTAAAAGTAGCCCTTTACCCAACTGGGAGTTACTCCTAACTGTATCCATCCACTTACACCCCTGGGTAATTTAAGGTGCTCTGGTTCAGGAGGAGGAAGGAAACAAACCATTGTAGTTGGTATTCTGAATATGTTGTAGGAGTTTACTCTAAAAACACACACTGCTTATTTGGTGTCTAAAGCAGAAGAGCGAGCCAATGCTAATGGTTGTTACTAATTAGATTTTTAAAGAGCTCACTGGGAATTTGTGGCTAAAAATTACTGTGCCAAACTCCAAAGATCTGGCCATATTTTAACTGCTTGACTGTGTGACTGAAGCAGACAAAAATAGTCTTAAAATGTGGCATAATTATTCAGTTGTGTTACTAGCTACTACTCAATGTTAATTATGCATTAAAAGCTAAGAGTATTATTTATGACCACTTGGGGCAATATTTATTTATAATGTATACCCAGGCTTTCGGACAGAAGGCTGCCTTATATGTGCTCCATGACTTCAGGGGAAGAAAGGAGGTCCCCAGATTCTACTTCATATGTATAACACTAATTTCTTCTTGTATACTAAACATAAGCAGTCACACAAGCTCATTGTCTGATGTAAGAGATGTTCAACCACCAGTTGAGAGAACAAGCTGACATGTAAACCTGCTGTGCAACTGTCACCAACTCTGAACGCTCCTAAGAAAAGAGGATGTATGAAATACCTCCAACACCTTCCCTGGCACTGAAGTTCACAAAAAGATACATGAAACAATGCTATGAATTCATGCAGCCATCAGTCAATATGTGTCTTTCACAGTGCAATTTCACAAAAGACAGGGTTTTAATGAAATCTGCTGAGTTTGATTTTTACCAAGAACTTTTTCTGGTCACTGTCAGCTGTAACTAATGAATAGCTAAATTCCTGGAGAGAGTAGGGAAGGGGAGAGTGTAAAGGCTGCGAAGATTAACAGATGTGAACATTTGAGAGCATATGTTCAATAGCGTTTTCAAGGGCACCGCATCAAAACTATTAATGAATAGTAATCCAGAAGCAGATAAATTCGGGCAGGAAATATGTGGGCAGGAATCACATTTAATATAATTATAAGTTAGCAAGAACTGCACACATTGCTAAGCTACTGTTCATCCATGCAAGACCAGGTAACTCATGAGAAATCTAGAATAAATGCAAATGAACCAAAAATAGCCATTTAGGTTTGTTCCATATATAATGGAAATTGATTTAAACCACAATTTAAATGGTTTCAGACTTACGTATGCCAGTGCTTTTGAACACAGCAAAACAAATGAGGACACCGACAAAAGATATTAATAAATCCTTATTTCTGTTATGCTACAAACCCACACAATTTAGAACTGAAATAAACACATTTTCAACCAGCTCTCATTTACAATTATCTCTGGTCACTTCTCAATTGGTTAAGCATGCTTCTCTTCTTGCCCATATGTATTCTTACAGATGATATAAACTTGAAGGAATAGCTACTATTATTTATAAAGTTCCTGCCACAGAGAGGAGAGCACACCCTTCCCTTCTCTTTAACATAAGTCTTGGCACTTAAACCCTCTTCTAACCTCTCCCATCACACTTCTACCTCTGTCTTTCACTGGCAGGATTGGTTAATGACCTGTCAAAGGGCAAAGCACTTCACTCTTCCAGCACTCCAGGCTTTACTAAGAGTAGCCAGACTTGGTTTTGCTAAGGTTATTCCAAAGAGACAGGGAAAAATGTATTCTTATTTTGACCCTGGCTGCTGGTTGTGAGAGTAATATAACCCTTTCCACTATGTTACTGTGAAACCTTCTCAGCAGACATCTAACCTCTCCTTTTTTTCCACAGAGGCAAAAAGACTACAACAGGACAGCTGAGACAGCATTCTGTTTCCCCACGGAAAAAGTAAGGACTCAAAGCAAGCAGCTTGCAATACGGAGGAGAAAAATATTACGCCACCAAACCCATCATACAGTAAACAGATTAGGAATGCTGGAGGAGAAGCTAACTCAAAATCCGTGCTGGATATTTCATTGCCCACAGGATTTTTGAGGCACATCAGAAAAAAATGCCAACATCGCAGTCTCTAGGACCTCCATCAGTACAACTCCCAGTCATGAGATTAGCAGGTTTTTGCTAATAGCAGTTTAAATCTCCCTGCAGAACCACAGCTTCTGATCTATCACCCTGCAATCTGCATTTACTGCACACATCCTCTTTTTCATGTTTATATGAATAATTCCATTTACTTGTTGTTTTTTTCCTTATCACTCCATACACAGAATCACAGAAAATATTTCAATGTCATTGCAAACTGCAAAAAAGGAGTGATAAAACCTCCAAATGAGACACTGTGAATATACAAAGTAAAAAAAGTATCACGATAAATGCAACCTCTGTGTCTAGTTGAGAGCCTGATTTTGAAAAGGTGTTTGTTACAAATGCAATTCTCATTAGGTATGGCTGGAACTTCAGCCTCAGCAGCCAAACCTGAAGACGTTTAAAAGAAAGGTCACTAAAACCATCGATAGAAGCGTGCTACTCAAATCGCTGATCTTGACAGAGCTGGGTTAATGCAATGATCTGTATCATACGCATCACTGACAGCAGGTAACGTATGAGTAGAAGTGTCATTCAAGAAGGCTTCCAAATTCTCCCTTTTAAAATTAGACTTCCAAACCCACAGCATGTACCATGAGGAGCTATACTACTTTTCACCCTGGAAGATGTAAAACACGCAAAGCATTAAGACTGAAATATTTTTGCACTTGGATTGTCTCCCTGCTCTTCTGGATGATGAATGCTGGCAAAAGGGACAAAAACATTGCCCTACTACTAGCTATATAAAACTTTTATGGCAGCCATAATATACAAATCATTACATTAAAAGGACCACAGATCTATGTAATTTACAGCTCTGCTTCACCAGACATTCAAATTCCAGTTCAAATACAAAGTATAATCCCACTCTTTAGCTGATCTTCCTACCAAGTATTTTAAAATGGAAATTTGACTTGAGGAATTTGAGGAATTTAACAGGTAATGTAACTTTCTGTGAAATATAAAAGGTTTACAATTATCACCAAAAGAAAAGACAGGGTGAAAATGAACATCAAGGTGCTGAAGGAGCCTGGAAAGTGTTTTTTTTTTTTTTTTTTTTTATTATTTTAATTCTTGAGAAGAGAGAGAGATAAAAAAAGATGATGACTGGGAGCATAAATTGTTGTGTGTTGTGTTAACAGAATTTTAACCAAAGAACACTTCCAAGATAAACAGGACTCTCAGAAACAAAGAGAAAATATACCATTCGATGACAAAATGTATATTTCCTTTTCATCCAAAGAAGGAAACCAGCTGTTAGAAAACATGTAAAGGAAAGTTAGCTAAGAGAGCAGGAACCAAGAGACAAGGGGGTGTCTTAGTAGCAGAACAAGAGTTTGCAGCACAGGACTTACATCTCATTTACACCTTACAACTGATTCTTCTGCTGGGTCATTTGTAATTCAGAAACTAATTAGCACAAAGAGTATTTTAATGTTAACGGAGGCAAACGGGCTTCAAAAATCAGGCTTGTTTAATTCTCTCTCCCAATGTCTCCCTGTTAGCTGTCTTCCCTTGGTATCTTATCAAATCTGTGCAGAGTTATTAAATTCCTGGTAAAACAGCCCTACAGAAATATAAGCTTTTCTTAATTGTTTTTGTCGAACACATGACTCACCTCAAAGATGTTTCAACACAGACTAGCCCTGCCAGTCATACAGTTGCCCTGTTATCACAGCACAGTTTTCCTACACCTCTCCAAGTGCAGCCTGCAAAGTGGCAGCTTCAACACTGTAGGAATCCCTCCAGGCCCCCTCCCAAATCCCTCTATCCCTGGATCCTGGGGGGGGGTGGCTTCTCCATTGAATCTGGCTGACAAACCTCCTGCAATCCAGCACTGGCCTTAAAATGCTATGAGTGTTAAAACATGAGGGTTTGGTTATTTGCTTCCCTTTAAATTCAGGCAAACAACAACAACAAAAAACCTCATTTGAATTCAATTTCTACAGGGATAGTGGGAGAAGAATTTATTAGGCCACTCAGCCAGGCAGGTCCATAAGTGTTTTTTTTGTTTGTTTGTTTTCCCTCCCAAATTGTAATACTTGTTTAAACACTTATATTTCTCTACAGCAGGATAATATGTATTCTCTGAAGTCCTCCTGAAGGTGTTTATTTTCTTTTATTTCATTTTTTAAAGTACAAAGTTGGCAATTACCTTGACAAAGGACCAGTTTTCCAAAACTGATATATGTTAGAGGGACTTCAGAAACACAAACAGACAAAAGCAGACTACATTTCTATCTTAAGAATGGTGGTTATGATTATAACAGGATAGCCCTTTTCCTAAACAGAGTCATTGCCATATTTAAGGACTAGGTAGGACAAATTACTCTGCTTTGTCCTGCTGAGAGCATTAGATAACAATCAAGTCATTAATTCCTGGTTATTGTAATGTTTTTGAGACTTACTGCTGAAGGAATCTTCTGTCTTAAAATACAGAGGTTTGGCTAACTGCTATATAGGGGTTTTTTGTATGAAAAGAATTTTAGACCGTGCCAGTAACACCACCTCCCTTTCTACCAAACCTTACATGGGGAAAGAACATAGACTCTGTGAGACATGATGCCATCAGCTTCTCCTCACAGACAACCTGCCCTTTCCATTCCGTGCACGTACATGCATTCATCATCTCAGGACAACAAATTTCAGGCAACACATGCAAAACATATACTTAGGTATCTGAAAAACAAATGAAAAACTTTTTTCTTCCCCTAAATCATTATTTTTACAGAATAAAATAGGCTCCCCCTGTTAACAACCTAACACAGAAGAACGTTTAGGAATGTCTCAGGGCTCAGCATGTGTCAAATAGCAGAAAATGAAATCTCTCCAAGGGCACAAAGTAAACACACAGCCTGAAATTCACACACCGCCTTCACTGCAGCTTTTGTGTCCTTGAGCTTTGCCACTTAAAAGTATTCACCACAGACACTGTGCCTAGAGGAAGACACCTGACAGGAGCTATCAGAAGTACTCACAGGCCCTTTGCGACAGGACAGGACAGGACACTGAGCTACAGTGTTGATCAAGCTGTCTGTGTCAAAGCAGCTAACAGTTTAGGATGGTCAGGAGATGCTGTAATGTTGAGATTTCTATGCAGTCTCCCTTCACAAGCACACGCTTCAAACAAATTGTTTTGTTTTAAAAATTCATTGGGGGGGCGGGGGGGTGGCATCCTATCTGCTTCTGAATCAAAGCTTGACTTGCAGCAATAATGAAACTGAAGAGCTGTAAATTCTTCAAAAATAAAATGACAATAGAGTTTATTCTGAAGAATAACCCTCAAATGTAATTCAAATAAACAAAATGAAAACAACAGGCTGCATACTACAGGCAAAAGACAGCCCAAAGGCTGCATAAGACATTTAGCTCACCACGAGAGTTTAAAAAAAAAAAAAAAAAAAGCAGCAATACGTACATTTTGAGGGAACAGCTGTGAGCAGCTGCCTCTTAGCTGGCCACCCCACAGGGCGTCTGTCTGTGCAGTAGATGTGTTGGCCCACAGGTTGGTTGCACTTCTGTATCTTGGACCTTGCCCTCTATGGGGGATAGTCAATGGTAGACAGCGTATCGAGGGTAAAAAGAAAAAGAAACAGGCAAGCGGGGAGAGACAGACTGGTGTAGGGAACAAGATGAGTAGAATGGAGAGGAGGAGGTACTACAGCAGGAAGGCAAAGCCTGTAACCTAGATCAGCAAGAGTACTTAACAGCTGATCTCTGCATTTGAGATGGAAGCCTTGACAACAACAGAAGCTGTATTGACATTACAGCTTAAAAGCTGTAATGGTTGCACAAAGTACATTAGACTATGAGGACACTTGACAAGGGAACAGGTAATTCTCTCTCCTGTCCTTTCCCTGAAACTGCCAAAACTAAAGCTGTCATTCCTAAGCAGTGAGAAAAAATGAGACTTTTAAAAGGTTTCCTGGTACCAGAACAGGACACAATACCATTTTTTTCATTTTTTTTTTTTTCTTTCCAGTTCACACAGTTGTAGTCTCAGTGGGGAATCAAATGAGTAGATGATCTTGGAGACTAACTTAAGGCACTGTGACTGGTACAAACTGTTCTCTGTTGGTTTGTAAGAGAGGGGGAAAAAAAAAAAAAGAAGAAAAAAAAGAAAGAGAAACGAGTAGGGAAATCTTACCCTGTCCACTGTACCACTTTTCCAAAGATCACAAGATCACAGGCAATGCCAGCCATGACATTTCACTTTTTGAATATTTTATCATGGAAACCTTAAAACATTCTTTAGTTTCAGTTTTATTATTTGTGATAGTAAGGCAAAGTTCTTATTGGGAAAAAATAAAAAAGCTACCCTATTTGCCGTGCACCCACTAAAAGCAAACAAAACACTGCCTGCTGGTGTCCCATGAGGGTAAGCCAACATTTTAACGTAGGTCATTCAGCAGTATATAGCACAGCCACACAAACACACACACACAAAAAAAAGACAGCAAAAATACAGTACTTTGGGTTTAATCCTACTCTGTAGGTTCCCAAAAGAAGCACCTTCCACCAACCAAGAGTATCACCTCTAATGTTCTTTTTTGTACAAAATGGCTCAGTAAATGTGGAGCTTAATAGTTCCATTTTTCTTTCCTTAAAGCTAGTCTATCAAAAAATCTTTACTTTCTTACGCTGTACACACACAAGCTTAACTTCTATTACACATTTGATCAAGATTTAATCACTTGAACAGTAATGCAAAACACAGAAAAGACTTTCACGAACAAAGATATTAAACTTTAGCCAGGCATAATCAGCTGAGATACCGTTATTCTGTTTTTCAGTTTGTCTTCATATTAAATCGCTCTCTAATACTTTTATTCTGGCAAAACTACTATGATTTCAGTTTCATTAAAGCTCAAGCCCAGCCAACCCTTTTTGGCTGTGGGAGGTGTCAGGGTGGGGGGAAAAAAAAAGAGTGAAGTTGTTTAGCAGAGTATGTGATGACCACTTCAAAGCCATAAATCCTACTAAAGTACCTCAAAGAATAATGATCAGTCAGGACTTTAATCATCAGGAAAAGCTAGTTGAGAGAATAAGGAGGGTCCTAAGGGTAATAGTTGTAAAATGAAAGTGTCTACTGAGAGCATTTTTTTCATTACAGACAATTGAGCCATTTCTCAACCTTGTTTATCTTTAGCTTTTCCTTTTAGACCAGAGGGAGAGTAAGGGATATTATACCCATCTTCCTCCAGTGAAGTAGAAAGAAAAATGCTAGAAATGCTTGGAGATGAATAATGTTGCTTCCACAGATGCGCTTATGTGCCCTTTTTTGGGGGCAGGTTTTCAGGCTGTGCACCAACCACTGGTCCCTTGAACATCTAGCATCTGGCTGAAATCCAGCTTCTGTCCTTAGCCCGGGATGCACGGCATACTTTGGATATCCTGCCATGCATTTGTGAGTACTGCAACACATAATATCATTACTCAGATTATCCCCAACAATCGCCTTGTTTCCTGAGTCTTGAGCTGATTCTTCGTGCTGTCTTTTGGCTTAAATGCACCCAGTCCCAGAAGAGCAGGGAAACGTGACAGACATGTAAGATCAGTCATATGGATCAGGTTTGTTGCAGCTTCTAAAACCTTTTCACTATTTATTTTCTAATGCATAAAGAAAAAAAAAAGCTTTAAAATCCAGAAAATAGAAATAATTTTCTGCTCCTATTTATTTGAGTTTACAGAGCATTAGATCAGGTTTGATTGGATTCATGGTCCGCCTTTTGAACCAGAGATTGCCTCTAGCACAGCTCTGCTTCTGTGATGCTGTCTGGTCCAGCCATTAACTCCCATTGTGCAAACATGCTGTAGGAATACTCTGTCTCCAGGGCTTCAGGCTTCTTGTTCCATTTAAAAGAGCTTGCCTTAATCCCTGCAGAAGTTCCTTTGAAACTATTTTTTTTTTAAAATCTTTGTCCAATTCACCCAGTCCTGTTCCTGGAGATGTGAGAAAAGCACTAACATGCCAACCCCTTTTTCACCAAAGCAGCCATCAGTACAAAGCCTTCTGTAGCCACTATGGTGGGTTGGTTCTTGCCACCAAAATTAGAGTCATGATTCTGTACTCCATTGGAGAGCAATTTTCAGAACAATTTCTCATCTTCAAAGAGAATACACTCATTTCCCTAAACACCCGTCTCTGAAATCATGGTATATTACTGTCTTATCTGTGAAGCAAACCGGACCTACAGCAGCATGGTGTGATGTACTGATTTAATACCCGCAAAGTTAAGGTCCTCAGGTTAAAGATCATGTGTAGTAGATTCTGGTACTACAAAAGAGAATCTGAAGATTTTCTCTCCACTGAGTCCAGTAATGGCAACTTCATCTGAAATAATTTAGCACCGTTTGGTTTCCTTTCTTCTCCCAGAGAGTTTTTGCATAATAAACACCTTTGTATTTATTCTTGAACTTTTCCATAAGTCAAATAATTGAAATGATTATGAAATCTATCAGTTTTTACATAATAAATACCTTTGTATTTATTCTCAAACTTTTGCATAAGTCAAATAATTGAAATGATTATGAAATCTGTCTCTCCAGCAAAATGCTCAGTCACAGATGCTAGCAGTTTGTATAAGCTGTGGCTAAATTTTTCATTTATCTCTGTTGACTATTATTGCTTTGTAATTTGAAACTCTTGAAGACAAATTCCATCAACCAATTCATTTTATTGATTATAAACACAAAAGACCAGAACTGATCAACAGTTTGAAAGTATATTTTATCAACATTTGCTCTGTTACAGTTTAATAGCTAGTGAATATAATGATCAGTATACAGCACACAGTCTCTGGTTGTACTGTTGCCGTAGTACATCAATATGAAAGAGCATACACATGCTTTCCAGGATGTTTTTAATCCTATCTACTTATTTTAGGAACATGAATTGTAATGCATGAAACAAAATAATTTCATATTTGTCTGAAATTTTCATTAAAATTTGAAAAAATCAATACATATATTTCTTTTTCTGCCAAAAGAGAAAATTTATTATTTGATTTTAAATAAATTGCAAAGCCAAAGGCCAGAATAAGTTTAAATTACTCTTTTGGCAGAAAAACTACAACACAATGAGTGCAAAGCTTTCCACTTACTCAGGTTTGAGTGACCAGCTTACAGAATCGCATCCTGTTGTGACATAGATACCATGTGGTGGAAACCTCACATAGCGGGATGTGGACGAGGAGCTGAAAAAGGACAAGGGAGCCACAGTGCTACTCTAAATGATAATGAAAGATAAACCTGCTATATTTGGTAAAAATGGCAGCTCACGAGCTATTATTTAACAGCCCATTAATAATTAGTCACTGTGCTATCTTTCTTGCACAAAAGCAGTCTTTTTCAGGTTAAGAAAAAGAAAAGTTTCACATCTCTCAAGAAGAGAGAAAATAATCAGTAATTCTGTAGAACCTCCACTGTGTGTTTGCACAGCACACAGAAAACACTGTTCTCTTAAAGACAAACTAGAGAAGACGATATTTCAGTTCACAGAAGATTACGCAACATGCAGCAGCAATATTTTGTGTACAAAGTTATTTAGATTCAGGAAAGAATTTCAGAAGGACTTGAGAAGTGTTTTTTCAAGTACGGTCTTTAAAAGAGAACTATCTCACTCTGGTTTAGACACAAAATGATGGCTGGCTGTCCTCAGGGATCTGCCCTCTTAGATCATATTCTATCATCTAGCAAGTCATCAAATATATCTAGGTCATGCAATGCCCCATCTACCCACACGTTGGCCGAACAACTTTAAATATTTCATCGTATGGCTTTATATCCTGGCCCATTTCTTTGGGATATTTACAACATTAAAAAATCTTTTGGCAGTAAACATTTTATAATAAACATTTCCCCTCTCTCCAACACTGCTGAAGCCTGGCTGTTTCAGGACAGAACGTTGGATCTCCCGTCTCCCTGCCAAGCCAAAGATTTCCTCATTTTCTATGGTTTGTTTCTTCCCTGCTCCTGGGGAAACTTTTGAAAGCTAAAGACAAATCCCACAGGCTACCATTTATTTATTTAATAGGCAGCACTTATTTCTTTCATTCTCTGTGCGTTTATCTCTAATTTCGAAGATTTCATGCCTGATAGCCTTCATGGCAAAGTACCTACAACCGCTTGTCCATCAGGCCACTGAGTTGGCTGTGTCCTAACAGCACTGTCCCACCGAAGAGACCCGCCTTGAGCATCTCACTTGCAGCACATCATTCCCCTTACAGGACAGGGAGGGAAGCTGCCTGTAGCCATTCCGGTTTTGAGCCAGGCAGGGACAAGGCACTGTAAGCTACAGCGTGGCAGGGAAGCCTTAGCAAGAGCATAAACCCAAACAGAAGGAGCAAATCAACCCCTTTTGGTGTACGCATTCTCAATAAATTTGGTTATGATTTTCAGCCTATGATCCTTGTGGGTGTGAGAATTTATGAGAGCACTCGGAATAATACAGGTGGGAGAATTCAGTGGAAACATTCCAAATACAGGCCAAAAAAGAGGTGTGATTCGCAATTTTCTTTGAACAACTACGTGACATTTCTATTATTCATATATAAACTGCAACAGAAAATTTATTTCCAATACCAAAATGTTGGTGTAAACAAAATAGCTGTTTAAGGAACTGTGTAACATTACTGGGCAACTAGTTACATACCCAACATGCTCCCTTGTACCTCAGCTGAAGGGCACACATTAAATTAAGCACACTGATAGATTTATTAATTTTTGCAGTGTAAAGTACCTATCAAACACCTAAGATGGAAATATCCACAAGTCATATTTTTCACTATGAGAAAGAAAAGATACTATTAAGTGTTAAGAGAAATCTCATCAGAACGAGTGACATCTTATTCCTTAATTCTTCTTAATTCCTTAAAAATAATCCTGTATTCTTTTTCCCTCTGTGTCCAAACCAAGTACTAAATATCATTCCTATAGCAAATTACAAACAAAAACATTTTATAAAAATAAAATAAAAAATAAAATTGAAAGTTTTTTTTTCACTTCTTTGTGTGTGGCATCGTATTTTAGGCAAGGTGAAAGTTCCATACATCCATCTGTGAAATAAATATAATGTGCTGCTGCTGCAGCCAAGAGGTCACACCATCGCTTAGTCTTGTAGCTAGAAGAGACTGAAGTCCTTGTTTCCATTTACTCCTTGCTAATTTGGTAATATAAACTGCCAATACACATCCCAGAGGGAAATCCCTCACAAGCAGGACTCTGGGTATGGGCTGGCTGTCACCCAAGGGACATGCACAAAGTGAAATGCCCTTCTGACATCCCAGACCTCGCCACTCTCCCCTGTGTTGTAAAGCTGAGAAAAAAACACACATGGTGTTGTGATACTCTCAGAATAGAGATGAGCTCAGGAAGGGACCTTCAGATTCTGTAACCATCCACTTAACATGAACTAACAGCACAATTTTACACAAAACCACTGAGAACTAGACCATTTTCTGTCAATGTGGCTATGTAACTAAGTTGATCACAAGGTTCTCTCAGTGAAAAGTGTGGAAACATTGGAACTACAGATGAGGATCAAGTTCATGATCAGAAAACTCTAGATACACTTCCCCACAGCCTGGAATGGTTGGAACAAGGAACTTGATTATTTATCTGGCTGCTATGATAATGCTTTCCTAACTCACAAGCAACCAGAGAAGAAAAAATGCTAGAGGTTGAGAAACATTTAGTCACCAAGTGTTTGAATGTCACCCTAGCCTATAATCTAAAACAGACCAAAAGAAACGTAGGTCCGCTCCTTTTTATAAACTCAGACAGGCACATAGAATATGTCACACATTGAACGTATTTGAAGAAATACCTATTTTCCAGAGACTTTCCAACTCTCCTTAAATCTTTAAAATGGACAGTTTCAAAAGCAAACAAATTCTACCACCATGCAATAATAAAAAAAAAAAAGTCAATTATTCACAAGATTACAGATAATCGAGATGGAATTGGCCTTCCTTGGTAAGGCAAAGAAAACAAAAATAAATAAAATGAATCTGTTAAAGGAATAGAAGCCTCAGTCAATGCAAAATCACTTGGCAGATACAAATACAGTTTTTATTGCTGTTGTGCGTGGGGACAGGGGAAAAGGGTACCTTTTTTTTTTGTTCTGCTACTGCTGCTTGAAAAGATGACAGCCTAATAACATCCACCTAGAACTGGATTGCAAGTTTACATTACACAGCATGTGTTCTATTGTTATTGCACTCTGTGGTAGGATAATGGTTTTACTACACAGTGCCAGAGGCAGAAGATGCTTCTGAAAAATCACTTAGGCATCAACAGCGCAGAAGACTAATCTAATTTTATTTATTTATTTGTTATTATTACCTATCAAACATAGAAATTCAAAATGATTATTATTCAATAAGAGAAGCTAGAGTTTGCATATCTCTCTGCCATATCTCTCTACCATCATCCTGATATGGGAACATTCAACAACAGATCAGTGCAACAAGCTGCCTTCTTCAAATAAACCAACCAACCAAAACCAAAACAAACAAACTAAAAAAAAAAAAAACAGCATATCAGTGCCTTCAGAAGGCATTAAAGCTAAGAGAAATCAGGAATACAAGTCAAAGCTCATATCCATTATCTACAGATGGGTCATATATGATTCCTTAGGTCTCAAAGTGAAGCCTTTTTCGGTTAAGATGGGAAAACTGTCAAATAAATTCCAATGTAAAGGCTAGAACAGAGTGAACGAAACCAGCACCCATGGGAAGGGTAAAAAAATAAAGAAACTTGAAATAAGGAGAAAGACTCGTTTGTTACAGTGCCAAACATTTAGAATATATGAGACTTGTCCCCTGAAAACCCTTATATTAAGCATATGATTCTTCTAATGAAAAAAAATGATACTGAGGAAGAAGGGAAAATACAGATTGCATTCCTACAAAATTCTTATTTATTGATTTATGTTTTACAGTTTTATGTTTATATTTATGCTTGTGTTTGTCACATGCACACACATTCTCCTCTCTTCCCCACCTACTTGCAGTTTTTACTCAGATATAAGTTTTGTCTCATCTGAGAATTCAATCAAAGGGATGCTTCAATCCCATTACATTACCATTTAGTTTCACAAGAACTGTTTTATCAGCCTTTGCACCTTTTGGGTATTGTCACTTTTTATTTCTTTTTAACACTGTACCAAGTTAAATATAAAGTGAGGTATGGATGGGCATGCTAGCAACTCTCCCCATATGCAGGGCTCTCCTGGCCCCTTTTGGAAGCTCAGTTATGGGCCAGATTGACCGTCGACTCTTGTGGCCTACAAGCCCCCTGTAACTACCCTTCTGCTGAGCAGCTCTCTCCTGCCACTAGAAGCCCCAAAAGCTCACTGGGTGTTACCAGCATGGGGATGAAGACAGATTTCTGTTGTTTTTTCCATGGTGCCCCACAACATGAAATACTTTCCGAATTCATTTAATCAGATTACAAGCTCTCCTCATTTATTGGCCTTGTGAAGACAACAGTGTAGGTAGCCTGCTCTTTCTGGTCACTCTGGCTCGCTCATTCTGTCCTATACTAACCACAAGCACACTTCAATCTGCAACGCACACACTTCAATCTTTTCCCTGTATAACTGGAGAACTTCAACAGCCTGTAACATGTCAGCTCATCACTCTTCACATGAAGGCCAATTTCTAACAGTCTGATTTGCTTTCAAAACAAATCAGCATGGCAATTAAACATCTTCCCTTCAAAAGCCACAGAACTGGATGTTTTTGGCCTCTCTTTCTGGAGCCCGTGTCTGATGCAAAGACATCTTTCTGTCTCTGCTAACCTGCTCCTTCACAGCAGGTTAGCTAAGGAGCTGGCACAGAGCTCTCAGACTTTTGGTGGCCTAAAAACTTTCTTGCTGGGGAATTGCAGAAAAGTTTTCCAGTCACAGGATAGTGAATTGGAACTTGAAGAATGCAAAAAAGTTGCCTGATTTCTCTCATTTCAACTTTTCACCTGCTTGAACTATAAGGGTCTTTCTGTAGGTATTATACTTCCCAATCAGAAACACTGGTGCTTATAGAAGACAGAATGGAGAAGGGATTCCTCACGTAGCCTTCCTAGATGTGTTGTAAATTTACCTTCAGTTTCCTACCCTTTCAGTTTGCTTGAAAATCCAGGGTCTGGCCATTCTGTGCAGCTGGAAACTACTCAGTCACTGAGCAGGGTGGTGACACCGACCTCTGTTGTGCAACATCACAGAAAGCCTACTAGAAGACTTGTATCAAATTCATGTCAAATCTTCAAAACCAAGACAAGTTTACACTTCTTCATAAGATTGGCCTTAAGTATGAGTTTCCAGTACTATGTTTGACGTACTTTTCATAATTTTTTAATGTCACTAAAAAAAAAAAAAAAACATCTGAATGTGTTACTTTTAGGGAAACAAAGATGTTTAGCAAAATTATATTATTCATGACAATATAGGGCTCTGCCTCTCATAAAATGCCTTACTATTCCCTTTCTTTTCACCACTACCAGCAAACCTCAGACACCAACTCTCAATTTATAATACCCAATTTGATTCTACACATTACCTGGGTTAAGGGGCACACATTGGAAATTATGTGTAATTGACTGTAGCTGACTGAAAACAAGTCAATGTTTTGTTAAAACCAAGGATGTCGTCGTCATTCTGCACAAGGCTTGGCTTTTCATTTTCATTCCTCCAGTATCTGAGTAACGAAGAGCATTAATCGTGCAAGAATAAAAAAATAAAATAAAAAGAAAATAAAAACAAACAAACAAAAATCTCCTGGAAGGGAAGCAATAGCTAAAAACATTGAGCATAAGATAGAAACATTCAGGGTCTGCTGGCTCTGGAATTTAGATTCTTCAAAGCAAGAAAGCTTGTCAAGAAGTGTAATGCTTTTAATACTATACAGAATGCTGTGTGAGCAAGGTGTGATGAATTATTGTGAATTAATACTACAATTTTCAAGGTAAGAGCTAACTATATCAGAAATGTATTGCACACAATACTGCTGTAACAGTCCCTACTTGTCTTTTGCCTGCTTACCTGAGCTACCTGGCTTTTCCTTTTCATAGGTAGTAAAGCCAGAAGGAAGTACTTAAAGTATCATATGAAAAATATGGGAAAAAGAAAGAAGTAGGTGTATTGGCTCAGTACACCTGTATTATAAGAACGAAGGTTAAGCTTGCAAGGAGTTCATCTAATACAAAACCTCCAACTTCAGCCAACAAGAAACTGTAGAGATATGCCGATGCATGCCAGTGAATTACTAATAACTGAAAAGTCAGCATATGTGGGTCAAGACTTTGGGTTTTAGAACAGTAACAAACAACTGGAAAGTTTCCCATAATTTATCAAACTAATGCAAGTAAGCTCCTTCTCTCTAAGAAAAGTGGGTGGTTAGTGTGGGTACAGCATAACATTAAGCTTCTAGAAAGAGCTAATGCACATGATGTTACTATCTCCCTTTCTTTCAAACGTGTTAGTTTCAGGGCTTCCAGAATCATTCCTGTTACATTTCTGTTAATAGTTCATATGCTGTCACTGCATTGAAACTAGTGCTGCCATCAAAATAACCAGTACTGTTTCAGCATAATGTTGTGTTCCCACACTCGGTGCTATAGATCTGCTGTTTAGAACAGAAGCAACTCAGAGCACAAACCAGTTTTGCCCTCCTTGCTCAACTCATGGCATAGTTGTCACTGTTGCAGTCTCACAGTCAGTAAACGCAATTTCAGAGGTTCCAACTCAATTCCAGCCATTCACTGATATTCTCAATACAGATTAGAAACCATTTAAGCAAATATTCGTAGGAATGCGCTTGAAACAGAGCTTCTTACCTGGGAGTAACAAAGTAGGGGGAAAGAGAGGCAGCCTCAAGAGCAGAATTACACTGAATTCGCCAGAAAAACAAAAGATGTCTGGGTTTCCAGTGTGCTACCACTACTCTAATAATAATAATCCAGAAAAACTGTAAAGTACAGAACTCCATTAGCAGAGATGAACAAATAATGTTAAGTACGAACAGGTTTTTTAATATTTTTTAATCTGTTCACATTCCCTTAATTTTCTTTCCAGTTGTGTATTCTGTTTAATGCGTTTATTGCTGAGAACATTTGCCAAAATTATGTTTAAATTCATTTAATTAAAATTTGTAAAATGCTCTAAGATTCATAAGCAGGGAGATTCTATTGAAGTAAAGTATTCTAGCAAACCTGAGAAAGATAAGAACTTAACAACTGAAGAAGATTTTTGTCATTGATCAGTGGGCTTTGAATAAGGCCAAATTTCTACTTTGCTTTCAAATGACATGCTGAAGGAAACACTACTCCACTATAATAGCTGCCACTAGTTGAACTGCAGTGTCAGCTGAGGAATGTCTCTTGGTGTACATGGATTTAGGGATCTCTGTTATTTTGATACATGAGTCAAATTTCATCTTTAAAGTATTAAGACTTCATCCAAGTTTAAGGTTCTTCCCCTATCTTAACAGAGATAATTGATTTTCTTACTTTCTTTTACACAAAGAATTCACAGTGATAATGAATTCCCAAAGAATGCCCCTGCTGAAGTTAGAATTATTGGAAAATTATTGCAGAGATTACTTCTTTTTCTGAAATACATTGTTATAATTTAGAGTTCAGTGGAGCTTTCTAAATGCACATAGAAAATGTGACACTGCCAAAATTGACAGCATCAAGTGCAAATATAGAGAGCTACAGTTAAAAAAAAGCATGCAATTTACACTCTTAAGCTGGCTGCCCTCACTCTTCTGGAGTTACAAACCTCAGCTGCCACTAAATTGTCAAGTACTAAAGCAGCCATGTTCTGGGACTGATCCCCGCTGATGACTGTGATTTGAATTTCTTGGTATTTGAAGAACATACTCTGCTTATGAATTAAAGAGGTATTATTTTTTCTTTCATTGATTCTCAGGAGGCAAGGGGCCTTTCAGATAGCTGTGTTTACACAACCTGGCAAGAATCCTCACAAAAAAATTGTATTTTATCCTTGGATTTCTGCTTCAGATGTGTCTTCCCTGACCTCCTGTTTCAAATCTGTTGTCTTTGTTATTCAGCCTTAATTATCTAACTGTTATTATGCCCTGTCCTTCCCCCGAAACCCTCCATCTGTGACTACACATAAAATTTTCATTTCTTTCTCATATGCTTCCCAGTCATTCGTCATCCCATTTAGCATTTTTACTAACTCTACCTCTGCACTGCCTTTAACACCATACAATTTCTGTACTTGAATTGCTTGCCTTTGCATTATATACAGGCCCAAACATACTATTAACTGTCTTGGTGACTATAAAAACTGTCTTTCAAAATGTTTTTTTCAACAAATAGGCAAAAAATTGCCAAGTACTACGTATGAGAAAAGAGGAGAGGGGTGGACTATAAAACGGAGCTGGAGTACTATAAGCTTAAAAAGTCAGAGAATGGTTAGAGATTTTTAAACCACTTGCATTAATTCAACATGAAATTTTGACAAACATGAAATGTACTCAGTGTCTTGTAAACACATTATTACCTGTCCCCTGCGTACATTAAAATCATGTTCTGTCCTTTAATCCTGAGTATATGTAAAATGTACATTCGGCTACAGAATTTCCTTTCTTTCACTGTGGTAGTTCAGAGACTCTACCTCATAAAAATATGCACTTAGCATGCTAACAGTGCACCCCAGGGATCAGTAGTGGGTCCAATACTGTCCAACATCTCTTTATTAATGACCTAGATAATGATCTAGATAATAAACACTTCAGAAGCAGGGTATTTGAACAAAATTTCATTTCTCCATGCAATATGTACACACAATTTCTGAATGCACTGAAATTCCAATAAAGAATTTGAATCTCTTTGTACAACCTACAGGAATTCCATGAATTGGTATAAATGTCAAAATCAAAGACCATTCATCATGACTACTGAAATTACTTTCTTTTAGTATCTTGCAAAATATTTTCCCCTGAAGAAAACCATAATTGTGTATTCATTTATCCATTTCATGCAATGTTTTTTTCACTTGGTATGTGTAGAACCTGTGACATCAAATCTCTACAGAAAATTCTCAAGTATCAACATACACTGCTAGACAGCCCACAAGATACACAGCTTTAGGAAAGTGCTGAGTTGGGATGCAGGAGGATATCTGTGCCCTTAAGTACATGTTTGCACACATTAATGCAACAACCAAAACCTTCTTTTTAATATGTAAATTGTATTGGGAACATAGCTTAGCAGACTCCCTTGAAAACACATTTCAATGTCAAGAAGCTGATAAAGTGTCAGACATTTTTGAAGCATCTCTGGCACTGGAAATAATGATATGGTCTCCATTCATAAGATTTAATAAAGTTATAATTTTAGAAGAGTATGGAGAAGAATGAGGCATATAGCCAAGAAATGAATTTCTGTCTCAGATCCCAAACTGTCCTTTTGTTTTTTTTTTTAATTACAACTATTTCTTTCCTGTCAGGGGAACGGTATGACCTCACCTTTGAGAATAAGACCAGGAAAAGGGAGAAAAGGAGAGTTAATTCCTGTAAAAGGGGAAGAAAAAAAAAAAAAGGAGGTCCATCCCACAGTCATAACCAGTCTCTCTCTAAAACTTGAATGTTTGTTGTGGTTACCCTCTCTCCTTTTCTGGTCAGGAAAGAAAAGGAAAATACACAGTAACATGGAAGAAATGTATTATGTTCTACAAAGATCTTGTCCACTTGACAAAAGGGTTGTGGTTTTCATTATAACTCAATGAAAATTGCCATAGTATTCACTCTGAACTACCTTCGAATTTACCTGGTCTTCACAGCTCATATTCTCCTGAAGGTCAAAGCCAAGTTTCAAAACAGTGATCTATACACTGAAAACTCAACTTTTTGATCTGTGCATTGCTTTCCAGAGCACGGATGGTTAGAAAAACACTAATGTATTGACTGCCTTTTTTTTTTTTTTTGATATGCAGTGTTTGTTAGCATTGAAGAGCAGAGGCTAAGAAGGGCAAACAGAGCACTGCCAAAAACATAGCGTAAAGGCTACTGACCACAGGATGAACAGCTGCTGACTGAACCATTTTCCATGATGAACTGATACAAGATTCAACCGTAAGGATGACTGAACTAACTTCAACACTATTTCTTGTGTCCTGAGGCTCACTGATGTACACAGGAACCTCGCTGAAGCTCTGCCTTACCAGAGAAAGGAGATCTATTCAGTACTGAACAAAAAACAGTTGCTGGAAGTGATACTGAGTGCAGGAAATATTCAAGCAAAAAAATAAGATGTAACTACTAAGTTTACCATTTATTACATTCTTAATGGATGTAACAATTGCTAAGGCAGCAAAACTATGACTACTAGCAATAATATATTTGTTAGGTACTATCCATCTACAGATGCACATGAACAAAATGGAAAAGCGGTCTTCTCCATCATCTCTTGAGAGCTATTAAGGGAAAACAAACTGTAAATATCCAATTGTAACAGATGCCAGGCCTCATGAATATATCAACTTTCATTCATGAACAGATATTTTGAACAGCCCAGTGGGAGTATGCACATTTCAATAAATATCCACATGCTCCAAAACCAGCAACACTTCTTATTTTTAAGAGGACTGCTACATTAGAAAGATTATTACAAGAAAATACTCAAGGGGAAAAAAAAAACAAGCTTTCCTTTGTAATTAAACTTTCTTTGAAACTGAAACAAAAGACTTCCTGAAAAACGGACTTCTAAAGCTCTCAAAGTAGTGCTCTCTCCTAATACTTCTGCAATATTTAGCAAACATTTCTAACATTTGACTTTGCTCAAAAGCACAGAAACAACTTCGTTCTTCCTGCTTCCTTTCCAGGATCGTTTTTTTTTGCACTATAATAAAACAAATGAATAAATAACACTTTGTATTAGAAATTGTGTGGGCTTTTTCTCTCACTCACCACATGTTTCCTCCATTCACCTGCCCACAAGAAGGTCTTTAAGAAAAGGTCAAGTTTCTTCTTTGGATATTAACAGTATGAGATTTATCACAAAAAAAGGGTGTTATAATACATCAAATTTCTCTTTATTCTACACATCAGTTTTCATGAACCTGTTACCAGAAGATGTTATTTCTAAGAAAACTGTTTCCATAAACTCAGAGTTACTTGTCTGAAACAAATTCAGAAAAATTTCAACTAATCTTCCAGTCAACAAGAAAAATGACATTCCAAATTCTTTTTCCCAAATGTATCACCTCCCTCTGAATTTGTTGTTGATGGGTGAAAAGTATTTCTAGAATTTCTGATTTTTTCCATTATTTTCAACCCACAAATATTTGAAAACGTGTTCCAAAGCAAGACTAAATTCTTTTCACAAGTAGAATAACTTGCTGCACATGGAAAAACTGACAGAAGAGGAACAACCAGATGAAACAGACGGAAAGAAAAAAGCTCTGACTCAACCGGAAAGAGACAGAAAAGGTCTTTCTCTAACCTAAGAAGAAAATGTGAAAAAGTAGAAAGATTAATCTAAAGGAGAAGAAGCAAATATGATTTAAGTCTCACTATTTGAACTCGAGCCAAGTGTGAGAGAAAGTAAAACGCCAAAAGACAGCCAAAAGAAAGCACCAGCTATAGACACAATGAACAGTGGTGCGGTTGGGAAACTTAGCTGTAAAGAAGCAAGGACCATCAGATTCACAGTCAAGTCACTATATGAAAAAAATTCTGACACACAGTGAACCCATTATGCCAAAATATTTCTGGATTCACCTGGCACCTTTGAAATTTTTACCCTAAATGCTCCCAGTCCCTATTGATAGGGAATTCATGAATTCCGTATGTGCACTGTGTACATGCACAAATTTGTATCTAATAGATATATACATATATATGTACATGGGAACTTGTAAAGTCGATGTACTCAGCTGCCACCCCAACAGATGCTCCCCAAAACCCACATGAAAGTTCAAGATGCTTCACATACTCTTGTGAGTATGACTTTGAAATTCAGGAACCCATGTAAAACAAGGCAGGCAGACAAATAACTACAGACAAAGATGATAATTTCTACTGTAAGTCAAAAATTATTTACTGAAACCTACGTTTGAATGTGGAATTCAAAGACTTAAAATTTCCCTTCATGTGGCAAATACTGACCATACAGAGTCCAGAAGAGTTCCTCTGGGAGCCAAGGCCTCGTTTGCATCCTTAAAATAAGTTACTAGGAAAGAGCAAACCTTTCCTTGTAAATCACCAGCTATTCCCATGTGGGGAATATCATTACTGTAAGCAAGAGCATTATATTACCAGTTTCCAGTGCAGAGTAAAGTCAGCATGAGATTTTCTTAAGAAAAATTACCTCAAACAGCAAAAAATACTTAGGGAAAGGAAGTTTGCTGCATAAAAGGGACAGTGAGCAAATGGAAGAGAAGACTAACAAGTACTTCGGGATTTGACTTGAAATTGCTTGTAGCTGAAATAAATGAATAAACCTGTTACAAGGCATAATTTCTCTGAGTATGAAGAAACAACTGTGAATGGAAAAGCAAAAAAAAAAAAAAAGGAAAAATAAGGAGTTTAAAAATCTATGGGAACTTCTTTTTTTCCCCTTCTTTTCTCCTAGACACAAAGAACTTTCTTCTACCCATTTCAGCAGGAGAAAATAAGGCAAGATGAAGTCTTCCCACACAGCTTGCAGAAGCACTCAAAAGCTGGCAGTTTCAGTGCATCCTCCTTACTGTCTCTCTAGTTGCAAAAAGGAGCGTCAAAAGTGAAGAAACTTCTCTTTGAAAACAATGGCAACTTTTATTGAGATAGAGGAACAGTGTCAGAAAATGCATCCTGACATCAAAGCTCAAAACCCGAATTGTTATATTTCATCTACAATTTGCATTATTTCCACCAGTTAGCATTTAAGATGGGTCGCTCTGAAGTAAGGCAAAAGTCGACCATGCTTTGCAACAATTGCTGTGCATAGGCACCCACCACCCACTTTTGAGTGGTGTGATTCTAGTTAATGTAGATTCAAACCACCATAAATGAAGAAAATGGCTTTAAATCCTAAACCAATCTTGATTGATGCAGAAATATATGGTAGAACCTCAAAGTAAATGTCTGAGGCATTACTGGCTATATGCATATCACCATATCGTCAGACTGCAGCAGGTTTTACTTCTCTTCTTCTTTTACTTTTTTTTTTTAATCCTAAACTGCTTTTCTTTTTAATTTTCTAATTTTCATTTCAGCATTTAGCTTCGTTTTTGCTAATATGGCTCAATATTAATGTAACTGCTAGTTACAGAAAAACAAGAGAAAAGCTAACTCCACTCTAATCACAATCCAGAACAGCAGAATACAGATATGTGCCAGTTTTATTACCAATATTTTTCAAGTGGTGTTTTATAACATTGACATCTGAAGCCCATTAGACAGCCAGTCATGTGTTCAGATTAAGTGCAACTAAATATGTATATATATTAAAAAACATATATATATCAACATACTGGCCTTACATATACCCATACACAAAGGCAAGCATATGACTAAGCATTCAAATATATTATAAACCATTCCATACTTCAGAACAGCATTTCTTGCATACAAGAAAGAAAATAAAATCTTTTCACATCTGGAGGAAGAAATGCAAAAATAAAAAGTAAACTAACTAGGTAGGCATCAAAGAAGACGACAGGAGTAAATTGTAGGTATCCCACACACTCACCAGTCCAATGAATTAATTTACCAGCGCTGCTCTGATTTCTAAAGGTTCCCTCCCCCCCTTACAGGAGCAGGTTACATCACGGAAAACCCTTTGGCCACTGCATTAATGCCCTACTGCAAGAAACTGCAGCCTTCTCCAGCCATCGGTATATGGCAAGGGAATTTCCACCAAAAGACCTAGGAACCAATAGTGTTAACTGCCTAGAAAAGTGCATTTTTTATTGTTTTAAGGGGAAGGTGGTCAAAATGTAGATAAAGTGACCATTTTAGAAAAATACAGGAAACTTTTTTTTAAACAGTGTATTTTCTGTGGCTACTTGGGTAAAGATAACTCCACAAGGAAACACAATTCAATTCAGAACAAGTGCTATGAGATGGATACAGGCAGCTCCAGGTCACACAAGGGATAAGAGAAGAACCTGACAAAGAAAAATTGGAAAACTTACACTCATCTCCATGAATGTAATCAGTTGTCTTTTAATCTGTTGATTTGGGATTTTAGCTCATTCACATAATTTTTATTGATGCCAATTAACTTAGAAAGGAAACTGGCAACGTATACGACAATTTTCCCAATGCTGTTCACAGAACAGACCTATCCCTTTCTCCAGCCTCACATGGCAACACAAATATATTTAAGCAGCGCCTAGAATTCTCCCTCCGTCCCAGACTGCTGCAATGCCATCTAGTGATTCTGGAACATATTATGCCTAAAAGTTTAAAAAAAAAATAAATGGCTGCATGTTGACAGCATTACGCTTTTATACTTCTAACAGGGGAAAAGACAGAACAATAAAAAAGCTGTCAAAGAGCAGCACACTGCAGACAGGGATTTGCTCACGTATGGTATTTACCAGATCTCTCAGTGAAATGCAGTAAACCTAATACGTCCATTTTTATTTGTACCTCTTGTGAGGTTAAAAGATTACTTACTCCATTACATCCTCAAACACCATTTCAAAGGATAAAATATTCGTGGGAACACGGCTCTGTTCGGAAAAGAGCCAGACAGTGCTTTTGAAAATGCCAGTAACTACGATACTGAGTATTTTAAATCAATCCTTTTTAACATTAAAAATAAGCTTCTATCCCAAAGCTACGCTGACTGTATTGCATTGGAAAAACATTTTTTTTTCCTTTTCTCCTTCTCCTTCTTGTATTTCTGCTTTGTTCACTGCTCTGTATCACAAGCAAAAAAGGAAAAGAAAAGCCAGATAAAAAAAATAAAAAACTGCAGTAGGGGAAAAAGAAGTAAAGACACCATAAAAGCTCCATATTTTCCGACTCGGTTTTCCATTAAGAGAACATTTATTGAAAATTGGAGCAAAACAAAGTGCTACCTGTTCAGTTTATATTTTGTAGATCAAAATACTACTTCTATAAGCTTTACTGTGGACCACAGTAGTAAGCAAAATGAGTTCAAACTGTGCTGAGACAACAGTTGGGAATTAAACACAGGTCAGAAATGCTGTTCTATGTTTTCCATTATTTTAACCCTTAATATTGAAAAGACCACCTACCTTTCTCCTCGGAGTATTGTTTACATCTAGAAACCAAACACCAAGCAAGGCTTATTCACATTATTAACAACCAAAATAGCTGAAAAGGGAAACCTTGGAAATCAGTGACACTGACCTCCTAAAAGGACTATGAGAAATAAACTTTGAATTAATAGATTGCTGCATGCAACTTCTCTTGAATGTCTCAGGATTCAGTTCTTTATGTAACGTGATAACACCCAGGCAAGGATGGAAGGAAAGCTGTAAGCAAACACGCAGAAGCTTCCTTGAAACCAGGCATCGGATACAGATAAAATTGCGTAGGGCAAAACAGAGTATAGAAAAGATACAAGCTTCCTCCTATGAACAGTGTTTGCTCACATATCCAGGCACTCTCTAGACCCTAAAACTAATG
The DNA here is from genome assembly GCF_964211835.1 of Anser anser. Classification (NCBI taxonomy): domain Eukaryota; kingdom Metazoa; phylum Chordata; class Aves; order Anseriformes; family Anatidae; genus Anser; species Anser anser. Next base: position 15,473,395 of record NC_139725.1, on the reverse strand, counting down.
TAAGGTTTTACTTTATTATTCTTATAAATAACTCTCTAATTACTATGTATCGTTACCTATGTCCTCAGCATATAGTATTCTGACATTGCCTTGAAATAAAACATTCTACAGGAATATACCATCTACCTCACTTACACAACCTGCACTGAATACATTCAATGCTATCCAAATACATTTGATATTAAAAAACAATCTGCTGGATGACTCAAGAAGCTGGGGGAAGGCGAAGAGGTGTCTGAGTCACAGAGATAATTCAACATTGTGCAGGCAGATCTTCTGTTTTATTAACTAGAACTGTGTAGGATTTAATGATCTGAATGAACCTTGTCTTCATGAAATGAACTCAAATGTCTTCCTAAAGTGGGAACGTACACACATCTGTCAAAAGGTAATCATGACAGTATGCGTACCACACATATTGCACACAGGCATAGGTTGCCTATATTCTGACAATTAACAAAAAATTCAAAAGCTACAAACACCAATTTGGTGATAAGGGGAAGAACCAGCTGTGTGCTCATATTTTCTTGAAATACACTGAACCAGAGTAACAGGAAAAGAGCGTATGAAAAAAAAAAGGGGGGGGGGGGGGGAGTTATATAACAACAGGGAGAGGGAGCCAGTCCATAACAAGGTACTTGTTATCACTGGATTGAAGCAGGCTGTGGGGGAAGAAAGATGTTTGATTTCACTGAAAAGTTACAATTCCAACTATACTTTAAAAATAGCAATGCTATATTCTTCACTGATACGATTCTAATGATCTCAAGGGATTTGGGAAATCTTGTGGCTAAGCGACAAAATTACACTTGTGTGGTTACTGAGAAGAAGTTAACAAGTTTGGTTATTTCTGAGTTGAACAAACGCAGAGCAAGTCCATACAGCTACATGCACAGGGTTTTTTGTTTGTTTTTCCCTGAAGATTAAATGTCTTTCTTTTGAGAGAAAGCCATCACAGCAAATATTTGATAGCTTCAATGATTTTAAAAATCGCATTAAAAATTATACTTCTAAGCCTGAAGTTGATGTCAAATTCATGATTTATTGATGACAGTATCTAGAGAACTGCCGCAGCTTCTTCATCAAATGTTAATGATAAACCATACCTCTTGCCCAAAACTACTTCTTCAGTAAAGCAGTTATTCATAATGCAAACACAGCAAGGTGACTACAATTTAGAATGAAAAGCTGGAGCAGCAAGGCAAGAAGATCCATTGCCAGAAAGAAAACATTCCTTTTAAGATGCTGGACTGAGCCTCAAAGAGCTTACTTCACACACATGACACGCGATTATTTATTATTTTGACATCTTCAACACTTAGTGTTTCTGTTCCTGACCAGAAAAGCAGAAACAGTAATGTGCTGATCAAAGCACAGTTTTCTCAAGGCCCACAGGTAACACACCTCCTTTCAGAAAGACTGGTCAAAAACATGAGGAGATTTTTTAGTACAGTAATAACCTCTGTTGGCTCAGAGCATCAGAAAAAATGGTGCTTCCATTAGTGTAACATAGCCTAGTATCAACCAAGACAATCCTTCAGTTCTACTCACAAGAAGCAAGACAACATATAGAATTAAAAACTAACATTTGACACTTAATCGCACAGTAATTGCCACAATGACTGACAGTAAGTCACCATAATAAAAGCTGCCTCAGTTGAAACGTACAAAACTACTGCATTTCTTCAGGTTCCATATCAGAATAATTCTGGTTCTGCTCACTTCAGTTACATTTCAGTTTACCAGATTCTGTTATTACTTGACATTCACGTAAAATGCCTAAGACTTTTAACATAAAACCTTCTATCTACTTGAGATACCCATGCAAAAGTAAACATCTAGTTTGACTATGTATAACAAAGGATACAAGAATATAGAGAAAAAAAATGAAACACTGCTAAATAGTACCTACCACGATGTCCTGTAGCTTAAAAATTCAAAGAAAAATCAATATAAAATCAATAGAATGCAAGAGACAGATATATAAAAACCTTAAAGATATGGGAGTAATCTTATATGAAAATACAATAATAAAGTCTGGATAAAAGCATTTCTTCCAGGTAGAAGATTAATAATGGACAGTTACACCAGCATACTTCCTCCTTCCCTTCTCCCCCAAAACAAACCACCTTTCCACTGGCAATAGATCTATTCCAGATGGATCAGGAGATCCTTTATACATAAAGGATTGGACACTGCCATGAACCTGCCTCCCTGGCTGGAGTTGTGCCAACAGTGGAAATTTTGGTAAATAACGGGGTGGAAGAAGGGGGTAGGGCAGCACTTAAATGGGTGCTCCTTCTACTCCATTATGCGGGTTGTAATAACATGCATGCACACACACACACACACACACACTATAGGTTCATCGGATGGTATAGTTTTCTTCTAAATGCAGAAAGATGTGGTACAAATCACACCATATCACAGAACCCTTTAACGTTACACTGTGTTGCTTTCTTAGTGGTGAGCATTGAACAAGCAATAACAGGAATACACGGCTTTCTTATCAGGATAAGAAATTTTACATGAATATATGTCCATCTTTTGGAAAAAAAAAAAAAATATGTGGGAGACGTATGGCAGCCCCATGGTCCTTTTACTCTTTGCACCGCAAAGGAGAAACTCATTGTGAGCAAGACCATGCAGAAGCTTTTCTGCAGGAGGAACAAAGCTGCTCCTTGGAGCTCGACGGGCAGCACACTCATCACCTGCTGCAAGCCAGGGAATGCACAGCTCTGGCAGAGCCTTGCAGGGAGCACGCTACCAAGCACGTACAGCACTGTAGCTATATAGAATCTACAGCTTCACTCGTGGGTTGCACCAAGACACGTTTTCAACATGCAAAAATGTAACTATTTCTCTTGATGAGATTGGTTTACAAAATGTGAAAAAAAAAAAAAACAAAGGCAGAACAAAGGATGAATGAGCGCAATTATTACTGTGATAGGAATGATGACTCAGATTAGCTTGTTGATGAATGACAAAAGCTTGATAGCTGAACTCATTGTGTCTTCACTTTCTTTACTGAATTTGTTCAGGGGCTGTTCAGCTTAGATCAATTTATTAGGAAATGAACTAATTATTTGTTTAAATCAATGCAACTTTCAAGCCAAAGCTAACAACTTTCTGGCATTCTAAGGACAAAAGGGTGAAAAACTCTTTACTGCTAATAGGTCTGCTAACTCTAAAATCACTGCTATACAAACAGTGAAACAAAAGGATATTTTAAAATGTCACAAAATTATTTCGATCCACATGAGACATTGGCTTATGTGAGAGAATTACACAAGCATCAATAATATCAAATATCAAGATATTAGTAGGAGCAGATACAACATCAAGTTCAGAACCAAGCATGAGTTGCCAAAGTCCTTATCTGCCAATAAAAGGGTCCAATTGGAAAGCTTTGGAGAAGCAGGCTTTAAAGGGTAACCCTAACAGTGCCACCAAGATACAAGGTGGCACCCATTCCAAAAGATATCAATGACTGAACACAAATACTTTGATCACAGTGAGACTGTTCCTTTCACCAACAGATGCTGGAAAGGAAGCTGTAAAGCCCCAAAACACACCAAACCTAGTAAAAGCATGCAGTGAAATAGGATTTTTCTCTGTCTCTTGACTGCAAGGATTGAAAAATACTGGCAGCTCATACTTGCTAGCCCAGAAGGCTCTTAAAACTCAATTTGTAAACCCAGCATATTTCTTTAATTTCAGAGACTTTGGATCTGGTTGTACCCACCAAGGATGCGTATTATAGAACATCTGCGTTTCACTTTGTCGTCTTATACCAAAAACTCCTACCAGCTACTCTCAAGTCTCACTAGTTAATTAATACTTAACTAGATAAGAAACAGCAGCCTTGGAACTAAATAGTGCACTGGCTGCAGATAACTTCAGCTGAAAAAAGAGTGATTTCCTTCCCCGCCCTCCCATGCTTTTTCACACCAGCTAAAACTTAATGCATAACTCTCTTCCTGAGAGCATGAATAATCAAAGCTAAAGAACGCAAGGACAGAAAATCCACCCAAAATATCCCGAGTATAACTTCTGTTCAAATTCTAAATGTAAATGAGTTTGCATTAAAAAAGTATACCATCCTACAACTACTAGATTTTTCAAGAAGCCTCCACACGCCACAGTGAAGACAAACTGAAATTAAAAGGTCATCATGAAGGAAGCAACAATAACCCTTGGTTTACCTTTACTTTCACAGTCGGCTTCCACCAATGGTAACTTTGTCACTGAAACCTCCCCAAAATTCCATCTGAAAAATATCCCTCCTCTCCAATCCAGTCTCTGCCATTTCCTCCATTTCATAATGCGGTTATTCTACATGATTCATAACTGTCCTGTGATTACTGCAACTGAGCTGTACCGAGAAACAGTCAGCTTACCAGAGGTCCTATTTGCTGTTGCCTGATATTTACTTAGTTATTTTGTCTTCCATGAAATTGGGATTGCTCAAATGAGCAGAATCTGACCCTGTTAAGTAGGAGTTTGAAAAAAAAAACAGTCCACTTCTCACCTGTTTACAAAGAGTCATTGCTCTTTCTACCCTGCTCCTTTCCCTGTACATACTAAGCAAAATATGTTTTTAAGGATTTGTTGTCATCATATCATTGTGCTATCTTTGTCCACAGTTGAAAACCAACGCGTACTAAATATGGTTACAAGGCTCCTGTTGTGCTTGTTTCTCCCAGAGCAGTACATAACACACAATCAATGTGCAAGTGTTTCGTGCCTCAGAAACAAATAGTGTTTTAAAAATATTCATTCTTCCTGGAGAAGAATTTTACATTTCACAGATAGAGGAATTAATAATGAATGATCAATCACTTGTCCAAAGCAATATAGTGGCAAATTCAGTAGAAGCACCCAAGTCCTCTATTATATTAATTAGGCCATACACTTCAATCTAAACAGTTACTATCAACAGAAACTCCTTTTGCAACTTTTTCCGTTTAATGAATCTTTCTGATCAAGCGATGCTTGCATGTCCCATTACAAAGAGAATAGATTATTTCTTCTCTGCTAATGGATTGCAATCTTGGTCTGAAATGACAGTACTCAACTAACAGTCAGGGGTTTGGATTGCTTGCCATCTGTTCATTCATGTATAATTTCAAAGGGAAAAATCATCAACTAAGCTAAATGAACAATTTTGTGATTTGAACTTTGTAGGCCATTTATCTCTAAAGGTTTAAAATAATTTGGCTATAGCAGCTACAACATTTTTATCATCAAATGCACAATGAAAGCAATAGTTGTTTTCCACACAGTTTCAAATCCTGAATCCAGGGACCATTTCTAGATGCTCAATATCTGCAGCTCCCACTGATTTCACAGGAACAGTGAGTGGTCAACATCTTTTGACTTCTTAGAAGATAAAAATGGTAGTATCAAACCAAGTAACAGTCTGGTAAGCTACAGAGGTCTCCTCATCAAATTGTAATGAGGGTATTGTTATATATATTTTTCAGAGTTTTACCTGCCCACTTACACATTCTTTTTATTATCTGATTCTAGAACACTTTCTTTTTAGCTATAGGCACTATTAAAAAAGGTTTAAAAACAAGATGACAGACTATAAATTTGTTTTATCTCCTCTACTCTTCGGTAGTTTGTTCTTCTACACTTACTCTGTGAGTTACAGAAAGAACTTTTTTGAATGTAAGAAATAAAAGAATAACAATTTGAGAAAGTTTTCTGGGCACTGCTTGTGGGTGTTCAAACGCAGATAGTAACCACACTGATTCTGACTTTGTACTCAATGGGAACTCTGAAATACAGCAGCAATGGTTAAAGAGCAGTAGGGCATTCTCCTAGAGCCTACCTCCGTTACTGGGCAATGACACTAATGTGAAGACGCTAAGCAGAATTAAGTATTGCACATTTATTAGTACGTTCTGGCTTATCAATCCAGTTGTGAATGAGAGTTGTAGGGGTGGCAATTATTCAGAAACAACTAGAATTTGAAAAGGAGTTACTGACAAAGGAAAATTTAAGGCCAGCCTAATCTTGGAGAAAATTTCAGAAGCAATAGGTACTATTTCTCCAGGATCAATTTTTCTTTAGATTAAAGGGTCTGAAAAAACAAGAAGTAGTAACACTAAGAGTGATTCTAGTGCAAATATTTTGATTTAATTAAAGAAAATTTAAACACAGGAGTCATAAACTAATGACTCAGTCTTTAACTGATCAACACAGCACCAATTAAAAGGCTTCAGTTCGTTTGGTTTCAAAATTAAGCTCCACAAATTAAATGGGAGTCAATAATTCAGTAAAGCCACAAAGAAACTTATCAAATATATCCGGGGAAAAAAAAAAAAAAGGAAAAAAGAAATGAAGATTTTAAGCAAAAGTATTTGGAAATATAATCAGTAAAGGAATTCAGTGGGACTTCCAAGACTGGAGTGAGGGAATTCATACTCTTAATAGGTTTGTCAATTAGTTTTTAGAGACAGGCTAGATAGCTCAGGGAATGCTGGATTTAAGATTTTTTTGTTTGTTTTTCCAAACTTACCCGCGTGAAGCTGTGCATTAGTATCACAATGTCAGGACCTTGCTTAGTGACTTTGGATATTGAGCTTAGCTTGCTTATACTGAGGAGGGTAACCATCTAAGAAATACCATAAAAACTAGTTCTGTAGTTGGCCTTTTAGTAATGTTAAGATCAAAGCATGCCATAAAATAAACAAGCTCTCTCTAATACCTCTTTTGGAAACAACCCAAGCATTCGGGCACATAGTTTAATCATATTACCCAGAAGCTGAAATTCAGACACGCTTGATTGGGTGGTTTCATTCAGAACAAACTCTGTTCACAAAATCAGAGATTATACAGAAATAAATTTTGCAAATCAATTACCAATCAAGGTAAAATGGGAAGGGTGTGCAGGAGGCTTTATTTCACTATCTGACAGAATGAAGAAAGATCTTGCTTAACTGTTTCTATTTTCCCTTTTACCTTAGGAGCCCTATCCTAGGAGCTCACTGCCCCAATTCATTATATTTCCACTTCAATATTACAGCCTGACATCTTTGACCATTAAAAAACATTTATCACTATAAATTGTGAAGCGATGCAAAATGAAGCAATGATCCATCTCCAACTTGATAACGAGAATGGCTGGAAGAAATAACAATGGTCAGACTTCAGTTGAAATGCCTGAGTCTCAAATGATCAAAGGAGTATGTTATTCCCTTTAACTGGACTACCCTGCCTCCTTCTTGGGGTAGTTAGGGATGAACACTCAAGAGTGTTTTGGATTCAGTTATAAAATGTAAAGCAGTACAACCATGAAGTAGCTACTTAACGCCACTATTCATAACATTTTTGAGAAGCAGCACAAAAGCACTTTATTTCAGTACTTCGTTACTCCAATTTATTTATAAAATTGAAATGTGGTCAGAGTTCACATATCCAAATGGAGAAAAGCAGTGGAAGTTCCCTTCCTTCAGAAAAGGAGAAACATGTTCAAATACAAACTCAAATACTGACAGATCTCCCTGAATTTAATGTATGGTGGAGGAAATGCTCTTTCCTTCACAGGCAGTATTTCTTTTTATTTTGATACTGTAAACATCCTTTAATTAAAGGATGATATGTAGGTTATGTGCTTTCCCTCATCCTCATTTGTTTTCTTTAACTCTCTCAAACAGCAACCAGCTCCATTTATAAATCAAAGTACGCTGCTATGTAACTATTTCCATTTTAATTATAATGTTTGTTGTTTTTTGTTTTCAATAAGCACCCTGGATATATTATAATGGACAATGAAGAAGAAACTGTAGGATAAGCATTCACTTTCCGCACTTCTTGAGGATTATTTTCCCTATACTGTTCTAACTCAGCCTTCTTAGAATTGCTGCTTCCTCATCATTCTTTTTCTGTCCAAGCTTTCTAAGCAATACAGTTCAATAAAGTGATGGCTGGCTGTCTCAGGCCTGAATTAAGGTGTTTTTCTCTTCTATTTGAATTATTTTTAATAAGTCTTGCAGCTAACACTTGCCATTTCCAAATGCCCTCCCAAATCTAAAAGAATAGTGAGAATCTTCCATTCACAGAAAGCCAATGTTTATCTTTTTTTTTTTTAATAAAAAAGAGCAATACTGGATTCTAAATATATAAAGCATATCAAGTTATATCTGTAATTTGCATCTTTTATCTGCATTTCATTTAAAACTAAGTAGTATTAACATCTACATTAATTTGCAATGAATATAAAGCTATTGCCAAGTAAATCAAGTTTTAGCAATTGGAAAGCTCATTCGATACTCAGTAAGCACATAGTTTTCATATGGAAATAGACTGATTTTAGTACACCATAGGGGGAAGTAGGATTTTCTCTCCATTCATCTTGTAAGGCAGCACTGCACCGATTATTACCAGTGATGCATTTGGTTAGAGCGCAAAGCTCCTCTGGAATACAGTTGTTGTTACAGAAAGCACGTGTGGGATTGCACATGTGGCTGGCATCCACCCAATATACCAGGGAACCATCCTGCAGGAAGGTTGCCACTGGCTGTTGTGCTAACAAAATAAAAAAGGTAGTATCTGTAATTCCTAGAGACCTATGTCGACACTTTTGTGTTTGCTTTTAGAATTAGGAAATATGCCAGGGGAGTGGGTTTGGTTTTGCTGTTTTTCACAAGGACATATCACAACTCATCATTTCTTTTCATAAAGCTCAAAATTTTGTTATGAGTTGATTGCATGCTTAGTCAAGCTAAGGAAGTGAATTGCTTTCCAGAAGCAGGTTTACAAAACTCTCAGGTGCTGAAAGCAGGACTGCCTATCTTGACCAGAGACTATGACATGGTCAGTGTAGACAGTGTTGCCCTTGGTACAAGAAATCATGATCTGATTCATTGGTCTCTGACTGCTGAATGCAACCTGCAGCCTAAAAGGCACCCTTATGAAATAAGGGACTGAGGATTTTGGCGAAGGCAGTTTTCCCTCTGGATACAGTACTTTCATGCGGTCAAGGGCATTATATAGTAAGTTTTCACTATTCTTGACTTGTGAAAACAAGGTATGGAGAAAAAAAAATGAAGAGAGCATTCACAAACTCACTTCAGATGTTTATTCTACCTACCTGAGTGTCAAGATGAGACCATACCGTTCACTTGATGGATTTTTAAGTTAAAGATGGTTTGTCATGAGTCCTTCACCCAGGCTCCCCCTCCAAAAATACACAGCATATTTTACTAACATAGTCATTAAAATGTTATTTTATTGGTTATTGAATGTTATTTAATACTTATGTATAACCTCATGGATACTTGACCCAATCTGAATTTTCTGCCAATCATGGATGTTCTCCTAGCTAGATTATGAAGGCATTGGCAAAGGGTCTTCCTGAACCATCAAATATTTAGCTGTCTTCTAGTTTCTAATGTAGGATCTTACGGTAAAACATTAATGCAGATACAACTGGAATGTAATTTGTTTGATTGAATGAATTCCAAAATACTTTTTGTAAAACTCAGGTTATTTAGGCAACAGAAAAATGATTTATTTTTTTTTAAGCTTCTCTATGTGATATTTAAGCTTTTATCTCTGCTCCATTTCTGAATAGGTCCTTGTTTGTTAGTCACCTCAAAGTAATCCCTTTGTTCATTACCCATAACTTTTACCTCAATGAACTACTGGAGCTTTTCGTAAAATATATTATCTGAAAGAAATAAACTGCACAGCAGATTTCACAATAAGTGTCTCTGATCTTCATATGCCTTCAGTTTCCATCTTTATAGGCAAGAACTGTGTGCTATAAGCAGGTAGGCAGTAAGGACATCAGCAAAACCAGAGTCTAGGTACTGTGGTTCTAATTACTGAGAGGATCAAAGTAGAAGCTTTACTTGTGGGTAAAGAAAAGCTTTCATCTTTCATGGAAGACACATTATTGGACTGTTGTCTTTTCATGCTTTTATCACCCAGTGATGTAAGTTACTTTTTAAGCTCTTTAGATCAGGAATTGAAGCTTTAATACCACATGCCACCCAGAACTGTAGTCTGACATACAAATGTTAATATAACAATTGACCCCGTAGGCACCTAAAAATTCTGAGCTATCACTGGCTGTCAAAATGAGTCAGTACTACAATCAAACTTGTCATACAAAGTATTTTAGAATTGTTTCGTCATGTTGCAAAATATTTTTTTTTCATCTCTTTTCCTCATTAGAGCTCTAGGCTTCTTCCTCCTATTTAAACCTGACTTTGGAAAGTGTAAGAATTTCATTTATATTTTCTGAGCCTCCTTAACACTCATGGATAAGTTTCGCCCAATTTTGTATTAGAATAAGTGGATACTATTTGTTATATATTGAGATCTTATGCAGCTACACAACTCTACAGCATTATTTGCAAACAGAAAGCAGATTCTTTTCAATAGGTACATGCAATAGTTTTTGCAAATGACTGTAGTTGTTGCCAAGCTAAAGTATCAATCCTGTTGGATGAAAACCAGAACAAATTAAGAATAATGAATATGCCAGGCAGAGTTTAGATGATCTTGCTTATCAGCACATCAATGTCTGGAAGCTTTCTGTAGGTCTGATCCAATTCTTTAAACAGTCTATTTTCCCCTCCATCCCAAAAAGAAAATAGAAATTCCTCACCAGGTTGAAAATCTGCCCTGAGACCATACTGTGTGAAGAACAAAACTTTAAAAACCACCAGGCAGCACTTTCATTCAAAATAAATTCTTTAAAAATCAGGCTAGTAGACATGATGAACTCTTCACTACACTTCAATAGAAGTAAATTTTTGTTTTGAATACTTAAGGCAAAAATGTCCAATTATTCTTGGACATTGGAGACTGTTTTGCATGTTTTACATTTAAGAAAGAAAAATCTAAGGTTCAAAGTTGTAAGCATTAGGAAATCAAAACTGTTTCACATCTGCAGTTACTATATATATAAATATAAAATATTTCTTCTATGCTTTATTCTATCCTTTATGCTACTTTCTGTATGCATAGAAAAGTTTACACTTGTTTTTCTTTTAATACTTTCCCTGTTGATGAACAAGGGCTAGCAATGGAGTTTTCCAAGAGAAAATAGGGCCAAGGCCATAGGAGGGTCAAACTCTTTCCCTTTAGCTGCTCTGTCAGTATGCCTTAATGTTCTCCTCAAAGCTCTACCGTCTGGAGTTAAATTATCAAGAACTTTTCAGACCTTCTTCCTCAAACGTTCCTCAAAGATGAATACTGAGAACGTTCTAGTTGTCTGTACAGGAATGAACCCCAAAATCTTAAAATGCTTAGCAAAAGCTATCAAATAACCCTTTTTTGTTTCTTTTTTTCATTGGTTGATACACTCTGAAAGTCTCAGAAAAGGTTCCCCTACCCTAATAAGTATTTAACTTTCTTAAGTCTCTGAAGGAAAAAAAAAAAAATCATAAAACTTTTATCCAGATTGGCACTTTTCCCCCCACTTCCGAAGATCCACAATAGATATTTAGGTATGACAGAAGAAAAGACATAAAGGTATCTTAATTCAGGCTGTTGGATAGCTTACATTTTTTTCTCTCTAATATATATTTTGGAATAGATTTAAAGTCAAGCCTGCCTTCTAGCAGGACCTAGTCAAGATTTATCTTAGTTACTAAAGACACTGCAATTACTAAAGACTATCTGATGACAGAATTCTAAGAGATGAATGAGGGGCTTTAGACCAGTTCATAACATGCAAATACATTCCACACTGGCAATTGCAGCAGGGAGCCCCAGGATTCCTTTACTACTCATCTGGGGCACCAGTCCCTTCCCAGATCAGCACAAAAGCAGCATACAGAAACCACATTCTCCAGCTCTGCTTCTCAATGACCTTTTTCTGATGAAAGCTTAGAATGAGGATTCCATCCTCGCTCTGCATTCCCTGCCAGACACTTAAAACATTTTTGTCCGAAATTTTGCATTATTGTGTTCTTTTAGCTCTTGTCATTCTGAGGTCCCATTTGCATTTTATATTCTTCTATTCATTACTTCAGCAACATGTCATTCACCTCTCCAGTGTTCACTGGGATTTTCATAGACGCAAGAAACCACAATCATTGTCTCTCCCTACTTCAAATTTGTCTCCTCTTCAAAATGAAGTCTTGGTGTGCCTAACGTATGTGAGACCTACAGGGCAAGTTCAACACAACTAAAGCACAGCTTCTGGTCTTCTTTCCCAAGCATTATTTTAACTCTTTACTCTCAGTCCTTCATATTAACAGATCAACCTCCAAAGCTGGGAGCAGAAACTATGAGACCGCTACAAAGATAAGAAGCCAGCTACCTCTCATATAGCACATGCTACCACACGCTTAATTCATTGCACGATTCATCCTTCCTTGTCTTTCCTCTTACTGCTACATCCCACGTGCTAGAAAGAGGCTATCTCCATACTAGAGTTGACTAATTTTATTACATTTCCAACTGTGCCCATTTATCATTTTTTCTACGCTGTCTTCCCCTTCTCTTTTGAAGAGTACTCCTCATAAACACTCCCTACATCATTTCATTAGCAAGTTTCACATTCCTCTTTGCAAATGCACTCTGGCATCTATCATTTTGTTTTGTACAAAGAAAATGCATTGATAACAGGCCACTGTGTGCTTATACCACATCTAACAGGGAGACCAACAGCAACCCATACTTTTTTGCATTTCACTGCACTATGAATTCTTGGTAGCAATACCAAACCATTTTTGTATGGAACTTCACAAGATCTAACGTAAACATGATACATTCATTTGTTGGCAAAAGTGATTTCTAATAAAACAACATCACAGAATGAAGATCTGTAATGTGGCTGCATTTGATAACTTCAACTTTGTGCAAGACAGATCTATCAAAAAGATTAAAAAAATAACTATATAAAAATATAATTTAGCTATATTCTTTCATTAGATCCAAATCAGAGTATGGGCCTCACTATTCTTCTAGTCTGAGTTCTCTTAATATTCACTGAATCACTGAAATGTTGATTTCCAGCTATGTAATTGGCCCCTTTAGATATGTAAGGAAGAAAGATATTAGACATTTAATAGTATAATATTTGAGTTTATTTCCTGTACCTATAAAATTGTATGCCATTTTGTTTATAGTATGAGATGGGACTCTACATAATTAAAATGTTCAGTTTTAATGTTTTTTGTTTTCTTTTTAAATCCTTCACGTTGCATTGCCCTTCACTTTACTTTTTACACTTACCCAGCACTGAGCCTTAAGAGCTGGAATTTAAATCTTTTATTTCTGTCTGCTTACTGGTCTTCATAAACACACTAACCTAGCAATGCACAACGCGTATCAAATGTAACTTCAGCTTTTGCCCATAATGGCCAAGCAGCTGAAACCCTGCTATAGTTTTTTCATTCTGACATTTTATTTATTCTTAAGGACATATCAGCTTTACAATGAGTTTAGAAAATGCAGCTCTGACCCAGACCCAAAAGAATTTGTGGAAAAAATAGGTACTTCAACAAATAGTATAATTTGCAGTTTTCCATCTTTTAAACAATCTTATGCAACACAATTAAGTTGGGAAACAAATCAGACCTGTAACTGCCCTTACTGCCACTCCTGGATCATACATTTTTGAAAAAAGGAAGTAACTACAACTCCAATTACAAGTGGGGTTTTATCAGCTTATGAAATATCATTAACATTTACCACCACATGGAATCTGCTTTTTCTGTCTCCTTCCCACAGTGGATGGTCTGTTCATCTTCCTTATGATTTACACTCCAAAGAGACCACACCACATTTAAATTGGTGACTGAGTGTTCCATCCCCCTCCCCAGCACCTTGAAATATTAAATTTCCTTTGCTTTCGTGCCAAAACAAGAAAAATTCAAGAGTCACAGCTAGGCTTAGATATTTGTGCTGAGCGGTAGTTTGTTCCTCAAGTAGTTTTGTGTATTACTCAAGAACAGTTATTAATTGTGAACAACATTATATTTACAATTTCTGAAGTTTTTGATGGAATGGCAAGAGCAATGCGAATATCACAAGTGAAGGGAAGCGGTACGACATGAACAAGTTGAACAAAGTTGAACATACACTTATTACAAATTTATGCAAGGAAACCATGCCTTGTAGAAATAAATGTTAAGACATTTCCTACCATTTTGATTACATTTCTGGTTCTGCTGCAGACCAAGTGCGTGATCTTCTGTAAATTCTGTAAACTTCAATTTTCAAGAGCTTGGCATGAGAATACACAGTTCCAGTTGAACAGAAAATGATGCTTAAAAATTCTGAATCCCTGCCTATCACTGTTCTCACCGTACTAAGTAACTGAAGCATCTTTTATTCTTACCAAGATCTGACATAGTCCAGTGATGAATGTCTTAGGAAAGCTTTAAAGTAAATAAATGGTAAATTGCAAAGAAATACGCCAAAGCTATATGATGCTATATTACTCTTAATTTAATCACAGAACTAGTTACCTCAGCAAGCGAAATAAACATTTTCTCAGAACTATTCCAATGGAAAGAAAGGAATGAAAATATTAAAATAATCATGCTTCTGTGTCTGTGCTTATATACTACTTGGACACTATAAAAGCATCTTAGAATAATGGTGTTTACCCACTCTCATTCCACTACATTGAGTTCTTCAAAGAATACTCAATATCAATCTGGCTACACTTAGACTGAATTGGTGGCATGGGGTAAAGAGGAGCACTAACAGTAACTATATTCAGTGAATTTTGAATTTAGCATCAGAAAAAACACATATGCTGCTTAGTGTTTATTTAATGTTGTAGTGGGTTTACGTGGCAAGGTTTTCGTAGCAGGGGGCCATACGGGTGGCTTCTGTGAGAAGAATCCAGGAGCTGCCCCATGTTAGATAAGGGCCCCGCTGCTGGTCAGAGCCGAGCCAATGAAGCGATGTTGTTTGTGCCTCTGTGAGAATATATTTAAAGAAAAGGAAGAGATGAAAAAAAAAATGCTGGGGAACAGCAGCTGGGAGAGAGATGAGTGAGAAGCAGCCCAGCAGACAGCAAGGTCAGTGCAGCAGGAGGGCAGGAGGTGCTCCAGGCACGCAGCAGCAGTTCCTCTGAAGCCTGTGGAGAGGCCCCTGGTGGAGCAGGCTGTCCCCCTGCAGCCCACGGGTCCCACATGGAGCAGATCTCCACGCTGCAGCCCGTGGAGGAGCCCCCGGTGCAGCAGGTGGATGTGGCCTGGAGGAGGCTGCGGCCCATGGAGAGCCCCCGCAGGAGCAGGCCCCGGGCCGGAGCTGCAGCCCGTGGAGAGGAGCCCACGCAGGAGCAGGGGTCTGGGGGAGCTGCCGACCATGGGGGACCCGTGCTGGAGCAGTTTGCTCCTGGGGGATGGACCTTGTGGTATAGACCCATGATGGAGCAGTTCAAAGAGCTGCTGCCTGTGGGAAGCCCAGGCTGGATCAGTTCGGGAAGGACGGCATCCCATGGGTGGGCTGCCCCCACGTGGAACAGGGGAAGAGAGTGACCGGGAAGGAGCAGCAGAGACAAAGCATCAGGGACTGAGCACAGCCCCCATACTCCATTCCCCTGTTCTGCTCAGCGGGAGGAGGTTGAAGAGGGTGGATGGGGGGAAGGTGTTTTTGGTTTCTTTCCTTTGTTTCTCACTTCTCTAGCTTGTAAATAACAGGCAATAAATTTTACTGTCTCCCTACTGTGAGTTAGTTTTGCCCATCATGACAATTGTTGAGCGTTCTCCCTGTCCTTATCTCAAACCTTGAGCCCTTTGTATCGTATTGTCTCTCTCTTTCCCTTTGAGGAGGGGGGAGTGAGAGAGCAGCTGTGGTGGAGCTCAGCTGCCCACCTGAGTAAAACCACCACCAATGTTGATTCCAGTACCTAGACGAAGAAAAGAGAGAAAACACTGGCTTTTTAGGAGACAGTTCTCTGACATCAAGGTGAATATTCAGAGTCAATGGGAATAAGTTAGTTCCAAGCAATGAAGAAATGGAAATGAAGGAGAAACAACAGTGGAAATAAGAAGGAAGATGAGGACTTTTCGAGGAATGCTACCTGCAGAAGATGAAGAGAATGAAAATCGCTTCTATCACTAACAGAAAAATGGCTCAGTACAGATAAGTGAATTCCTTCCATTAGGGAATGGGCTGGTTAATGAAATCTCAGAAAATCTGTTCAGCTCAAGCTGCAGCAATTGTAAATGACAACTGTAAAAAAATGTGTCTCATGTTCAATTTTTGAGTAAGAGATTTCCTATTTGTTTAGCAGTAGTTAGGGGTACTAGGCTGGCAGCATTATGTCTCCCAGCAGCCCACGTCAGACAGCCTGGATGATGGCATGACCATTTGAAGTGTCAGAAGGCTGGGTGCTGCCCACACTGCAATTTAAACCACTGTGAGGTGTCTCGTGCTCAGCAGGACTACGACTGTTCTCCACAGATAGATATGATTCCTCTGTCTTCAGTTGGATTTGTAAACAAATTCTGCTGACATAATTTGAATTATTTTTTTTAATCCTCTCTATAGTAGAAACAAGGATGCTCTCCTCCCCAACACTCCTTTCAGATTATTATCACTGTATGCTAGAGATTCGCTGATAAGCAACGCATCTACCAAAAGCAAGTATTGGAGAAAGTTAGCCTGAATTCAATTAATATTCAATTTAGAATTTAATTAAATTAGTAGTCTGAAATAGAAAATTGGAACATTTTAAATACTGATTATGGTTTTCTTTAGAAAATAGGTTTTGAGACAACATATTTTGCATTGTGAGACTTTTAAAAACCATTTAATTCATTCATAACAGAACTTACTTGAATTTTACCTAAATTAAAAGGAAAATAGATTGAGAAGATAAAAATACTTTCTTAAAAAAGAGTTTACATCATGTCTCAGCTTAGGCGTAAGTGCAGAACTGTTTTGGATGATCCTGAAACAATTTTTTTCCTTCAAATATTTTTCAGTTATGCTGTCAGACATTTCTTTCTTGCTCTGCTCTAATACTACTATATTGTGCTGACCTTCTCTACCAAACTGTAGTAGGGGAGCTACCAAGAGACTGTTTGAGCAAGCTGTTAGGAAAGAGAGGAAAGCAGCAAAAAGCAAATAAATAATTACTCTCCTGACACCTGTGGCCCTAAAAATGAAATAATGGGACAGACAGAAGTATGCTCTGTCCTGGAACCTCTACTTTATCCCTTCTTTGGGCTTTCTGATATTTTTGACAAGGTTTTCATCATCTCTCAATATCGATATAAATATCAATGAGAATTGCACATCTAAACAAGGAATTACAAAGATTAAAAAAAGTTTCTGTATGATATAAAGATGATGGCCAATCTTAATATTTTTGAAGGTTGAGATGCTCAACATACTAGGTTGTAACTGCAACCAGGGAGTAAAAACTCAGAAAGAAGCTGCTGAAAAATACAGAACAAGCTATCAACAAAGCAAGAGGAATCTGCTAAGTAGGGAAAGTCAAATCAGTCCCAAGAAATTTACACAGGATAGATTACAATCTGTCACGACAGAGAATTCAAAATGATCCAAGAAAAACACCTAGACAGAAAATCTGTGAAGCCCCAAAGTCAAAGTCCCCACAAGCAGCACATGGCGCTACACATGCTGTAACAAACAATGCCAACAAAAACAATGTTCTTCTGTACTGTGCGTGCAACCCACTCACCTTGTGCTTTACAAACATCAGACCCACCCCCGACACTTAGGCATAAGAGCCCTAAGCCAGCATGTGTCACCAAACCCCTCTTTTCATTGATCTTCCAAGAAATATCTACCTCCTCCTCTAAATCTGTTCTCTCATCTCTATATATCAGTGTTGTCAACAGTCATACACAAAAACATACCTTAACTACTTTATCAGTCTCAATCATTTTACAAGAAATATTCTGTGCTTAATTTTCTGTTGAATTGCATCTTTTGCAGTCCTAACACCAGGTTGGTGTAAATCACCACTTTGATAATTGGGGAATTTTTCATGTTATTTTTAGTTATTCATGTTATTTGTAGTTGTACCGCAAATAAAAATAGCTAATCAACCAACTATGCGAGTGAATATTATTTATTGTGTTAAAGGTTAAAATTGTACAACCAGGATCTATCGTGTATTAGGTCATTATAATGCCCACCACTTCAGTAACAACCCCGTTTTGTAACAAGTGAGAAGTGTTGCAGAGTAAGACCTCAGCGCCAGTGTATGCTCAAAAGCATTTGCTGGAGCCACAGGAAAAAAATAAAATAAAATTTAACTTCACAGAGCAGGAAGATATTCATAGAACAATTTGACAAATACTGCAGTATGGCTTTGAAATGTGGAAATGTCCACTCAAGTAGCTGTGACCATGTTTTTAAGAAAAAATATGTGCTAGACAGATATTGGACAGAAAGCTGACCTAAAACTGATGTGTGAGGGGATATGAGATAGAATTGGGAAAAGACCCCCGACAGCAGGAACACAACATATGGCCAAATGCTTTTCGGACATTAAAAATTCTTTTTTTTGTAGCTCTGCAAAAATGTTTTATCTACTTCACTCCATGAGAAATGAGATCTCAAAATGAAGCATTTTACTCTAAAATTTGTTTTTAAATAAGCATTATTTTAAGAAATTCTACTAGTCTGTGGCATTTACTGCCACGATAAAATAATCTTGGAATCTCAGGACCGACCAAAACATCCTTAAACCCACAATATTATTTTACTCAACTAATCCATTAAACAGGGAATGCATGTCTGTGAGGCCTGAGAGCTTCTCTTAAGTATCCCTTGCCCTCCACCCAGAAATAGCTTTAATTTGTAAGAATGCTTCACTTAACATAATATGAAGCATTTCTTTCTCCTCTTTATTTAAATTTCTTTACATAAAAAAAATACAAAATAAAAAAGAATGTGCTTTTTCATCATGAATGAATTCAGCTTTTTATGCCAATGACAAATTATTAAAACAATCAGTATCCCTTCCCCTCCCCCCCCCCCCCCCCCCCAAAAGTATTGCAAGGTCATAAAGTGAAGAGAGATAAGATCACAGATGGCAATCTCTCCCCTCAGCCCCCACTGCAACTTTTATCACAGTAGCCTTATGTGTAATAAAGAGATTTATTACATATCCTCTACTGTGTTGCTTTAGTTTCTGAATATATATACTAAGGAAAATTAAGTAATAAACATCTTAAATTTATATCAGTTAGTTTAGGCATACTAAAAACTAGAACTCTGAACACCAAAGCATACAATAAATTCATACGAAGGTAGTTCATACAATAAGGACATTCTTAAAATCTGCCTTGATTAAAATTCTTCAAAACAAACTGATGTCTTCTGCAATATACCTCTAAGAACTATGAGGTATTGTATAGAAGCCTGCTGAAAAGGAAGAGAGAGGGAACCATAAACAAGACAGAACCCTTAAATGACAGAATAGCAAGTTAATGTAATGTTTTGTCTGTTTGCATTCAGTTTTTGTACTGTGCCATTCTCAGGCATCCTAAGTTTTAGTTTACAGAAAATGCTGTTTCTTCACTTCTCCTACTACTGCTCAGTTGTTCTTTCCCTGGTCCAGACTCTCTGAGTTTAGTAAAAGCAGATGAGACTGTCAGGTTCCAGTCTGAGATCTTTCACTCCTACTACTTTCCTTCCCAAAGTCCATATGAAAATCACAAATACACTAACTCAGTTTGAAAGGTTAAATTCTAAACCAAACTTGAGAAAAGCAGTAAGTTTTCCAGTATGTACTAAAATCTTAAGGAGGAACATGCTGTGTTTCTAGAACTGGAGAAGCAATTCAGGAAATTGCTGAAACTGCAACACTCTTAACAGGGGCCTTGTGTCTATGGTGCAGCTCACTAGGCCACACTACACACAATGTGCTTAGGAGGACTACTACCAAAACAGGCCTGGTTTTAAACACTAAAGCGTGTCATGTAGGCAGCGTGACAAATGTGACACCACTGTTTCATGCTTGATGCTACAAGCAATCTTACTGTTATTTAACCTATTCCAGATCAACCCAGTGCAGAAGGAGAAGCAAACTCGTAGTAGGTGGCTTTGCAGGCAGTAGGCCTTAGATGCTAGCAACGCACAGTCTGTGACAAAACTCATTAATGATTAGTTCAGCAAAGACGTGCTCTGTAAAACAAGGACACACCATCAGAAAATCCTTAAGAAAAAGACTTAAAATGCAACTTCTAGCACTAAGTAAATAACTAGCAAAAAAAAGATAAGCCTCTGAATACTGAGAGGGATGAATACTGAGACAAGACTCAGAAACATGACATTTGAGTGTCTCCTCAAAGTTCATTCAGACTGTGCAAACCCCTTGTATTTAAACCATTTACCCTAGAGTAAACCACACCACAAAGGGACAAGCAAAAAATGTATGCGTTAGTGAAGCAAACAAGACCTTACATTTTCTTTGTCTACTATTACATTTTATTAGCACACAAATTACAAGAGGGCACTTTCAGAGGGCTTACACTGATCATTGGGTCCTGAAAGACACAGACGAAGGAAAAGCAGTTTCCCTTGAAAAGATTTGTGTGTTTGTTGGCTTCTTCCCCCCCCCAACTGAAATCTGGTTTAGAGCACAGCCCTACAAGCAACTGTATTGCTATGTTGGTTATAACAATCTGCAGTGGCAGCAAAGAGCCTCAAGGTATGTCAGGATACTGCCCATCCCATGTTACAGGGAGGCCTGTACTCTAAGCCACCCAAAGCAGGACTGTAAAACACTCAGGTTTTGTTTGTCTGCTTTTTCTAAAGGATCGTGCAGAATTCTGAAGGGGAAAGGGTACATTTTTGGTAATGGGGAGTGGCTGCGATCGGAGAAAGCAGCATGTTCGTGTGAACATCAACCACCATGCAACATGTCTGAACAGAAGGTAATGAGGCCCTGATGCTCAATGGACCTGTGCTGAATACAGCAGTATTTCTTTTCTAGAAGTGTAAAGTTTGTCAGATTTAGAAATATTATCCACAAATCAGAGCTTAAATTCAGTAGCAGTACAAGTTTGGGACTGCCTCTGTCTAAAGTGGGGAACACCACAATCAACTTCTTTCATTAGTTCTATGTAAAACAAACCCTAGAAAATACAAATTCTCTGCCCCACCCCCCCCACCCCCCCCCCCTTTCCTGAGGCATTTTGGTTTTGTTTTCTATTATTATTATTATTTTTTTGTGGGGGTGTTTTTGTTGTGTTTTTGTTTGTATTTTCTTCTAATGGTTGACGCCGGGTGTATGTACATCATTTACCCTTCTCTATAAAACTTCCTTCTAGTTTGTTAGGATAAACCATACGAAGACAGCAAATGAGGCTGGGGACTTCGCAATGACTGACAGCTAAAAAATTACTTAATAGACAATTCCTTAAGTGTAGCATTCCTCATTCTGCCTCTTCATTAAACCAGTCAGAACATAGTTAAGCTGCCTTTTTTTTTTTTTTTTTTAGGCTCCTCAACTGATAGAATGGTGGCACAGTGTTTAACTTCATGTTAGGCCAGTACTATATTTTTGTTCATTTTCTCTGTAATAGCATGTATGTTATAAACAAATTTTTTCACCCTACATATATATTTGTTTTTCCCTAAAGCAAATTAAATATTACGGTGGAAAGATTCTAGACAGCAGCCTCAATACTAGCAAAAATTTAAAAGTTAAGCTTAAATTAAGCTCCAAAATTCACATTTAAGGCACCTACAGAAACATGTGAGTTTCATAATAATGAGCAGTATTAAATCTACTATAATGGCAGCTGCTGACTAAGAAGTTGCAAATGCTACGCCAACTTCTTACCTGTCTAAAAAGGGATGTTAGGCAATTAGTTTTTTTTGGAAGTCTTTGTCACAGTACAATATCATTAATTACCACCCACTTACGTAGGTATTCTTCATTAAACTACAAAATGGATTAAACATTCTGGCCCAATATCAGTCCCCTGTTTTCAGAGGAAGATGAATACAGATCCCACATTAGTGTCTTAATGGAGGACACAAACTTGTATAGATGTGTGGTCAACTATCAATATCCATCTTTATTAAACCTACGAGAAGGAGCAAACAAATAGAATTTTAACATATAATCAGTTTCAATACAATCTACTCCACATGCACCCTCGGAGCGGTGAAATTCCTCTCCTAAATGTTTCCCCCATTCTAAGATGAATTCTTATAAAGAGGGAAACAGCCCTTAACCACTGGTAATCAGATGGTGTAAGATCAGCTTAGGTGAAGGAGACATGATTCACATCACTGCCCTAAATTTCAAGTTACAGAGTCATAATATCCAAAGGATATTTATTTTCATTAATGAGAATGCTCTGCCAACAGGAAAGGCTGATGGAAACTGAAACCCCAGGTTGGGTGACACCCGGAGAACCAGGCATACACCCAGCCACAGAGCTACAATGGAAAACAATGGAAACAAAACAATGGAAGCTTTGGCTATCCTGCAGCAGCAAGACATTCCTGATTTATCTACAATACCTCATCTCCTGTGTTGCCTAATCACTTCTTATGTATTTTGTACCTATGTATACATTTTCTTTCCTCTTTCCACTTCACACTTTTTTTTTAGTAAGTTTTCTTCATAAATATCAAGAAAATTTTACATTCTAAGCCTGTCTTTGCAGCACCCAACATTCCTCCCAAGATGATCTTAGGTGTGAGTATGTTAATTACCACTCACACACTGGATTGGAGGAATCAGCAGCTTTTCTACTACTTTAATTACTTGCAAATATTTTTACCACCACTTTGTCTAGGACATGGATTAGGGTCTCACTGTGCTAAATGCTATGCAGCAGAGAGGCATCCCCTGGAATAAAGTGTTTCTTTTAAGCACACACTGAGACAGCACATGGACACAGGCCAGCAACCAAAAAATAAGCCTTTCAAAATGTATTTTGGTATCTCAGCATATCACTGGTCTGAGACAACAGAATTCACACACACAGAGCAGAAATCCAAGAAAAGCTACTGAGGGAACTGGCAGTGTATCCGCTACCACATTGCAACAGCCAACATAACGCTCACTTTCTTTGTGCTAAGCTTCTGAAGAAACATCTCTTGTATTTGTAAATGGGGAATTCAGGTGAGAGATGAATCCAGGCAGCTGTGTAACAGCATACACCAACATAACAGCATACTTTGTGCAATGCAGAGTTGGCTACACCTGTGTTTCTGTGAGGCACAAACAGCACACTGATGCACAGATACCACAAGATGTGCTAGACTTGTAAGTGGGCTGCAATCCTTTTCTCCTATGGTCAAACCAAACTTGCCGTGGTGAGGCTTTTGTTTATGACAACCTCAAATACCTATTTGTGCACATCGTGATGCTGATGCTTACATACCCAAGCACTACTTCAATTTCCAGCACACTCACTGCTCACGTAAGGAGTGCTAGCACAAATCAGCTTCAAAGTAGTGAAACGTTATCTGCAGTATCCAAGTTTTTTCAGCTATGTACAAGCTTGGGAAAAAACATTAGGTTTGCTTAATAGATTTCACAGATCGAAGCTACCTCATAAACTTAAAACATGTAGTGCAAAGAAATTTATTATTTATTTTTTTTTTTATTAAAGCTCTACCAGAAGTTCATTGCTACTTGAGAAAGCTTATGGTCACAATGCTTAGATGCTTAGAATTAGTTATAGGATTGGGGGGGTATTATTTTCACTTTTTCAAGTGTTCCCACTGCTGAATCAATACGTAGAGCACAGATGCGCAGAAGCTGAGGCTTGAAGTCACCCCTGGAGGTATCTGGTACACCAGACAGGCACTTGGCAATTACACCGTGCAAAATTAGCCCTTTTAGACGCTAAAATAGGTGAAGGAGATGCCAGTGCATCACTCAGCCCCTTTGTTCATCACTCATGCTTCAAGAGATGATCCCAGCATGACACCTAGTGGCAGCAGCATATTTAACCCCATCAGTGCCTCTACAGCAGTGCTGTTTCCAATAGTCACACCTATTTTATTTTTAATTTTCATTTTAAAAGTTTATTCTAGCTTACTTGCAGTTTCTTGGACACACTGAGAGAAATAAAAGCCTGAATACTCTCAAAAGTAGTGAACAGCTTTGTTTTCTTCACTTTTAGCCAGAATTAACTGAGATATATCAACAGCCTTTCTAAAATGCTAAATTCTGAATAGTCTAACATCCACTAACAAGTTATATGTTCATTTTTTTTTCTCCTTCGTTTCTGATCAATGTCTAAGGGATAGGAATTTCCCAACTAAATGACCTTAACAAGTCTGTCAATCCCTCTGAATTTAATACTATGTACACACTTTCTAAATACTGCTTTGCCTCCGTAACTTGAAATAAGACCTAAAAAAATCTTTAGGCAACTAATTACCACTGTCTTACTAAGTCGGGAGACCTCTTCTCTTTCCAGCCTTGGGCTTCAGTGTCTGCACTACTGGGGTGGCCAAACAGGCACAGCTTGCCTCCGAGCCCCCCGTCTGCTCCTTCCACCAACACCTTTATCAAGAATCAGTAGGTCAATATAAAATGCCAATATGATTTGGAAATCCAAGTTTCCATTTAGATGATAGGGATGAGGGTCTGTGATTTAATTACCCATCATACTTGGAAGGTTAAAGGTGCTGACGTAGCTACGATTTCAGCAGCTACTTGCGGAAAATTACAAAGGCACCATAAGAAGTTAAACAATTTAAAGTAACAAAATTGGACAATTTAAAAAGGAACACTATATTTAGTTTTGAGCTCTCAAATAGCAAAGTACATTGGGATGGAATTTCCATCTGAATATGGGTTGTGAATTTATAAATTACTTCAAATATTCCTAATGTATGAACCTCTACCCTCTGTCTCTGCAAAGAAGGGCAATGCTTCTTCAGTGTTACACAAAAAAAGAAATTCATTATTATTATTTTTATCAGCACCTAAACTACAGTTTGGATGCTTGGTTGGCAGAAGCAGGAAATCCCCAAAGTTTCCTTATAACTTAGAATAAATATTTGACAGTTCTCACTAGAACACAGGTTTTGGGGTGTGTTTTTTTTTTTGCTTTTATTTTAATTTTCTTGCTTAAAATAAGGAAGACCAGCAAGCAAATCCAGCAACCAATAATAAGCCAGAATAAATTTTCAGGTGATAGTCTGATAGATATTTCAATGAACTTATTGAACAGCCTCAGGGAACCTCAGACTATCAAGACTCGATCACAAAGTATTGAAGCAGAAAAGACAACAAATTTAACATCTTGTATTTAACTGCCCTTTACAGAAGCATTATTATATAGCCATATTTACAGCCCCTAGGCTGACAGCTTTCTTTTCATTTGGAACTAGAATGTTTTTGTTGTTGTTGTTTTCCCCACTTCTGATTGCATCTAGATTGAAATTGCAGAGAAAATGATAGCAAATTTGACAGTTTCTATTCTGAGCAAAGTTTTTGGTAGTTCGTATTTTCATTCTAATTTTTTACATAAAGAAGGATATAATCTATTAGTCTCTTCCTTGGGAATCAAAGCTTAAATTTCTTAAACACATATTAGTAGTATAAATATATATTGCTATTGCCAAAAGAAGCCAGATTTTTTTTTGTATTCTGAAAGAAAAAAATAAGTGATGCCACATTTTTTTTTTCAAATTCTGCATCATTTCATGAAAACACTGAAGAGCTTGTGACCACAGTTAGTCAACACTTTAGTCACTAGTCATATAAGCTAAACACCAATATCAATAACAAGGTTCTGAACAAAAAATAAATGACTTAGCACCTACAGTAAGTTAACTCTGAGCTGCAAAACCTCCAAGGAGAAGATTTAGGTTTTGTTTTAGAACATAAATCACACATGCAGCCTGCAATAGAACATATTATATGTATATAAACTATATTTTATATACAGGCATTATAGGTATTATCTCTAACATATAGATGTTAGATGATCAATAAAGGCCTGATTATATATACATACCTATATATGCACACACATATATACACATATGTACGTATACACACAGTCTCTCAAGATTGTCACCTTTTAAACACTAACAATATTGTCTTTTACAGCTTTATCTGCTTTGTCTCCCAACTGGTAGCATCCATTTTTAATCCTCTCACAGAAAAATAATTTACCGAATTAATGCAGTGATGTTATCTCCGAGATCAGTAAATTTGGTACCTCCACTAATTATAAGAATGTAAAGAAGCTTCTTACACAAAAATTGCAAGCCATTATTATTTGATATGCAGCAATGTTGCTCCTATTAGCTGTATGAACCAGCAAAAGGCTATTACGAACAGGTCTTATGCCTCTTTTATTTATTTATTTATTTATTTTAAAAAGAGGAATAAAACAACTATAACAGCAACAAAAAACTCTGTGGCACTAAAGCAAGGCTCATTAATTTCATTAATTTCCAGGTCAGAAGAGGATCTCATGTCACTATCTCTTCAGCAAGCTAGGACTTTATATATATACATATATATAAACAACCACCAAATAAAAAACAACAACCAATTTCAAACTACTTATTCTCAAATTTAGGGAAATATATTCTTAGACTGCAGTTATGTCCTTAAGGCTTAAGGTTCCTTATTAGTATATGCAAATACACTAATGGAAAGGAAAAAAACAAACTAGAAATATTCCCGAAATAAACAGCATTTTGCTATTTTCCTCTTCATTAGTACCAACCCCCCAGACACTAAGTCCATAAAATAAAAAATAACAAGTAAACCGCTTTTTGGTTTTAAGAGTGCTTCTTTGTTTTGTTAGAATGCTAACATTTCAAGGCCCTTAAAAATTATCTGCTTGACTACACAGTTGTGTGCATCAGGCTTATTTAACCTAATCTGCAACTCTCCTGTGTGGGAGTAGTAGGCTTAGAGAAACCCTGCACTGCCTCAGACTGGCTGTGTTCTGGAGTTAAGGTGGCTTCATTGCCCAAGGACTGACAGATGGATTCCCCTCTCAAAGGGCCTCCTCCAGGGACAAATACCCTTCTGCAATCTTCAAGAGACACTCAAGAAAAACATGAACATGATCAGTCAATGTGTTAGTAGTCTAGTGCTTGCACACAACCAGAAAACATTTGATATTGCAAGGCTTTTCAGTCTTGCAAAGAACGGCATAAAAAAACCTCAATAGCTGGAAGACAGTAATTAATACTCAGACCTTAAAAAGAGAAAAAGAACGATGCAAATTCACGGTAGTAAGTGAAGCTCTACATTGAGATAGATTACCAGGGCAATAATAAATCATTCACAGCTTCACGTATTTAAAGCAAGGTTGGCTGTCTCTAAGGAGTGTGCCTAACATTTGTAGCATCTAAGATACAATCAGTAAGAAATTCTATAAACTGGAGAGAGGATGGATATTAAATAGGTTTCTTAATCATCAGAGAAATGAAATACTAACAGACTTCCAGCTGCAGTATTGAGATCATTTTATGTTTGATAAGTATATGAAAAGAATTTTCAAGCAAGCTTCCTCTTATAAAAGTGAAAACTGACTTTTGTGACTCCAGAGGTTCCCTTCCTGTTATATGCCAATGAATTAAATTTTATTCTTACCTTTTCTTGAGAAATTACAAAACAGTAATTATTAGAAAGCAACAATTTTGCTGTTATTTTATGGATATTGAAAATATTTATAGAGGTTCAAACAACTATTGAAATCCCCAGAGTGAAACACTCTGAACAAGCGGCATCTACTTTGAAAGTATACGGATAACTAGAAAGAGTTTAGCAGAAAGGCAGGTAAGAGAGAAACATAAACCAGGAGTACAGAAAAGCAGTGGAAGTCTTTTGCTTCAGGTCTCATTAAGAGAATGTGAGAACAGAATAAGTACCCTGTATCTGAACCCTGAACAGTAGCCGAAGACTAACGTTTAAAGGTAAACAAATGAAAAAGACAAAAAAAAAATTCTTCCCCTAAACACTCTTTTTCCTACAATACAGAAAAGGGAAGTCAGGAACAGAATGCAAACCTCATTTTTGATCCAGACTTAAAAAACAAGATCTGCATAGTGCACAATATAAATATATATAAACATATTTTGATAAACAAGTAGGTATCTGCATAAAGTAACATATAGTACATTTAAATCCTGATAAGACAGAACTGCTGAGATGGGATAACTTGTGAAAAATAATCCCCAAGAAATTGGCCATTACCACCACTTAGGACTATTTTTAGTTCATTATTTTATTTGGTTGACTCCCTAATAAACTTACTCAATAGTTTTCTTAATTGGCTATTTTTAATTTATAATTTTAGCAAACTACTGAGCTAGCTAAGAAATATCTATTCAGATAAATTTCTTTTACTTGAAATTACTGCCAAGTGATTTTACCATCTGGACATTTACCTCTCTGAATCAAGTGAGTCACCACCACCAAAATAATTAGTGTCACATGAGAAGTTGCTTGAAGGGAAAAATAAGAAAACTAAAGTTAATTTTTCACAAGTCCCTAAGCAAGATATGAGCTTTAATTGCCATTTTCAGAAGTCCCTGTTCCTCTCATTTTCTTTAACTGAAACATAAACACAGGCACTTATCTGAAGTATTAGAGCTTAAAGAACTACCACCTGCAAGCTGTGCCACAGTAACTGGCAAAACTCCCGTTCTTAAAACGGACCAGCAGACTTCTCTCCAGTCTATCTGGACTCATAACAGACTTTCTGAAGACACCGTCAGTCTCCCACACGCACCAGCCATGAGCCAGAACTTACCTGCTTCACAAACTCAGCCAGTTAAACACAACAAAGCAGTTGGACTGCTTCGGATACCTGCATCCCAAACATATTCCTTGGTTACCTAAACTAAGATGAGTGACTAAGTTCGGTGGATAAGGAGCCTTCCTGAATGATGTACTGTTGACTGCAATTTTAGGATGCAGCATCTACCAGACTTTCAGAAGGATGAGCATGGGTTTGTAACATCACCTTCTCCAGCATAAAGCAGTGCATTTTTCCTTCTTCACTGCAAAATCTAAGATGGGGTTCAGAAAGACATTTTCTCAAGGGACAGACCTTTAACTCCCTAGTTTGAGAGGGTTTGCACATTTTGAAAAATAGCAATTATTATATTTGTCCCCAGAACAAAATAGGTAGGCATGCCACTTATCTGACAAGAAAAGGCAGCTCCTCTACATGCTCCTGGCTGGAATCTAGCTCAGCTCAGTAACAGTAAACAGGAAAGGATGCCTACCCAGCCCCCCTCCCCCCCTTTTTTCACCTCCACCTTGGCAGGGAGGGGAAGGAGGTGCTATTGATGAGGTGTGGGGTTTTTTGTTTGTTTTTTGTTTGTTTGTTTTGTTTTCCCCCAAGGAAGCTTCTTGTTGCAATCAAACTTCATTGTGATGACTGTTGCTACATTAGAGCTTCAGTAGACAGAAATTGCTGATCTCATTTAAGAGTTGCTTTTCCAGACCATGGAGGAGGACACTGTCAGAGCAGTGACAAAGGAAGATTGAGTTGTTACAGACACAGCAGTACCTGCTTCAAGATAAAGGGGTCATCACAGAAACCTACCGAGGTGACTTTGTACAAGTACGCATTACCACCCAGTAAAAGCAGATCTGGAACATTTGGAGGTGACATTGCATAAGTCATCAGTTCCAGTTCTGCATTACCTACAATACACAAAACTTACCACTAATAACCAAGCTTTCCAAATACTGTTAAATGCAAAAATTGATATTTTGTGTTTATAGACAATAACAGTGAAATTACTGTACAATTTTTCTTTTCAGGCATTTTCATTGCTCAGGTAAGGTACTGAAACAACATTGAAGACAAAAGCTTAACAGAAGTAATTATTAATAACAATACATAAAATTTTTGAAAGGCAGCCTTCTGATCCATGTAATAAAGTAGTCATTAATAGATAGGATTGTAATAATTATCTTAATTTATTATCACCTTTAATGAAATTATTTTTCTGCCTTAAAATAAAAGATAAATTAAAACATCCTAGAGGTGAATTGTCTCCATTATGGCCAACTGCTCAGAGCAAGAGGTTTAGTAAGTTTCTATAGTATATATTGTGAAGACATATTAGTATAAAACCATTTCTAAAAACTTCAGATCTGACAATGACAAAAAATTAGAATTAGTATGGATATGAGTGAGACACTGGCTAGTTGTGAAGTTTAATCTGAAATTTAAAGATACCTTAACCTCTGTTTTTATTACCTATTTATCATTTAAACCTAGAACTTGGATGTCCTGGGGGCTGCAAGGAGATTAAAAACTCATAGTTCACAGAGAAGAACACTGAAGCCTCTGGGGTAGCAGATCCTGAGCTATGCCGGGTTTCGCAGTGCTTATAGGGCTGCCGGACACCTCAGCCAAGGGGCCCCAGGGCCGGGCCTGCCCGGGGCCAGGGCAGAGGCAGGAGCCAGGATCCCTGCGCATGGCCTAGTGCCGAGGTCTGAGAGCACCCACCCGGGGGACAGTCAGGTCCCAGATCAGAAAAGCTTTCTTCACAAGGAGTGAAGTAAAAATGCATCAGATCAGTGGGTCTCCTCTGTGATTTTATCACAGCTTTGTGATAACCCACTGATAATCTGGGAGCTTAAAAGCCTTGAAAGGCCATACTTGGATTTCCAGGCTAAACAGGCTCCTGGTTCTGTGGCAGAACAGATAATTCCTGTGTTTGGGGTTGAGTACTCCCCCCCAACCCAGAAATACCAAAATCTGGCATGCTCTGGAGTCCGAGTCAGTCCAGGCAGAAAGGCTGTCTGCACCTCCTGACCCTGCGGTTTCCTAGGTGGACAACAAACTCAGACAACTCTCCTGTCACAAGTTCATCAAAATCCTTGTAATGCTACACAACATGAATACAGAATCCACAGCTTTTTTTTCCTTACTAAAAACCTTCACAACAGAAAATTCTTACACAATTCAATAGCCAACCCTAACAAAAACAGGCATTCAGAAAACATCAACACACAGATGAAAACGGGAAACAAATTCCTGATTAATCTCAATAGGTCCTAAACTTAATAAAGCCTCACACTGTGGTGGGAAAAGCCTGGAACAGAAGGAATTTGGACTGAGTACCTTTTGAGGAGAAGCAGAAGGACTCGTCTGGTTTCTGTCACAGCCTCAGAAACAAAGAGGGGGCAGCAATCCTGAGGGCTGGCAGAGGGGTTTGGAAGCACCCCAGGCCTACACCACAGGGACCAAGGAGCTACGGGATCGAGTCAAGAAGCAAAACCCATCCCCACAACCTGTACAGAAGCTACTAAGCAAAAAGCTGAAGTAATTTTAAGAAACAGAAAAGGTCCAAGATCCAAGAAGGTGCTTTGGAGTTTGGAAGACACAAAGGGATTCTACTATGAAAATACTAAATTATCTTAGTCCTTGCACTTGGATAAAGGAAATACAAGAGAAGAGACTAAATATCTAAGATGCTGTGCCACCTGGGAATGTCAGCCAGGACTGTCCTTCACGTTTAAATTTTAACCTTCCTGCATCATGCCTCACTGACTGCCCACACCTTCTGTGCTTAAAATCAGCCTGGAGAAACAATTTAACATCAGTATCTACAACAATAAGATCCAGATTAAAATTCAGATAATAATTTAATCCAAACAGATTTTTTCTTTACACAGCTGTTCAATATTATATAATTAAGACTGTCCTCTTTCCCTGTTTTCCTGTGACAAGTATCTGCAAGTCAGGGTTCCAGGCAGAAATGTGTGGGTTTTCATGCAGGATTCATCACTATAGTAACCGAGCACAAATCATCAAGTGTGAGAGTTTTTCCTGTTTCCCTCTTTTTTTTTCTCCTTTTTTTTCCTCCCCTTTAAACTGACAGTGAAGTGGGGCACAGAGATGATAGTTGAGATTCTCAGAAGCTTCTACAGAATCCCAGTGACATTTGGGTGTATAACCCCTCCAGAATCCATCAAAAATCCCCACGTAAATAGAATCACATCAAATGTCTCTGCAATATTTTAAACACATGACTATGATAAGAATAAACGCTGTTCCTAAAATTTCTCCAACAGGAAGCATGGGGGGATGAAAGGTTGTACTCACAGGTTTTCTAGCTTCATGTTTCAGATTAAAACTTGGATGATTTTGAGATAAGTCATAAAACATATCAAGGACCATCAGTCACTGGTTAAACAGATTACATAAAGCCTGAGCCCAACAATTTGAATAAAAGCCAGGGATAAATATTGCCTGTCCTTTGTAATCATTTTGAGAAAACATTTTAAGCAAAAGAGTAGATTTTTTTTTTCCTGACAAGAAATATTTCTAAATGTGATGGTCCTCAAAACATATGCATAACTAAGCCCCTGAAATCAGCATCCAGGAAAAGGTGTTAATTGAAAGACCATATGAATATGTATATATATACACACATATATGGATGTATATAAATTTGTAAAAGATTAATGAGGGCCTCAGGCTGCCCTGTGATGAGCTGAAAGACATTGCTTAGTTTGTCTTATAATGATGACAAAACACTTATTTAATGTTTCTATTTATTCCTCAATCTGCAGTGTTATTTGGATTCTATTGTTCTTCAAACAACTATGAACATAGAAATCCAATAAAATTATTGTGGAATCTACAATATAATGAACAGCTCTCTGCTCATGTAATTGCTAATCTTCCTAAGAACATGCATAGCACTGAGGCAACGGAGCAGGTATCAGAAGCGTGCTGCAATCGGACAGAGATTTCTCACTGTGGTGCGCAGCTCTGACGGTGCAGTTTGACATAACACGGTCCGAGAACTGAATGACCAAAATAATGCAGAGCAAACAAGTTCCCTGAGTCTGATTCATTCAAATCAATTTTAAAACGGAAAATAGTGTAGATGAAATGAGTGTGTGGTAATCACAACTCAGTCAACATTTGTCAGCTAATACGATACAAACACTGGCGCAGAGAAACAGCATTTTAACAATCATAACAGTAAGTTCCATCATGAACCAAAATGAAATTGAACATGCTCATACAGTCATTAAACACAAAGGTTTCAAATGCAAACATCAGAGAAATTGGTTAATCTCATTATTCAGTTTCCACCCTTTACTCAGAACGTCTACTCCTGTGAGTTTATCAGAACGGAAAAAATGTAATAGCGTAGGAAAGCATACATTTATTTGAGGAAGCAAGTAAAAACGAACATGATGACTGGGTCAGTAGAAACAATCAGAATTTGAGGCGGAGCTGTTCAGGTTCGTGTTACCTAGTCCAGTCCTTCACCAAGCAACAAAATATTTTAAGAATCTCATGACCACTGGCTCATCTATAATGATACTACTTTGCCAGATCTGCTTGCTTCAAGCAAACATCTATCCACATACTGAAAAAATCATTTTAAGTGACACCAGATCTTGCTTACAGGACTGAAGTCTCAGCTGAGATGACAAGACACAGTAACGATAGGACATACGCAGATCTAATGAAGATTCACTATGGCAGCAAAGCTACAGTGCTGCTTGTTCACAGCCTACAGATTTGCATTTAATGAATTGCTATAGAAATGTAGAAATGGTGTCAGTCTCCTGCACTCAACTCAAGTACTTTTCTCCTCTCTCAGTTCTCATGAATTTTTATAAACGGTATAAAATATTTCCTAACATGAAAGCCAGCAACAAAAACTGTTATACCGAAATGCTATTTATTTTCTGTTTCATCTTGTGAATTATAAAGTAAATGAGGAAAACAAGGCAAAATGCACTGTTATTGATTAAAGAAACCTGAGAATGGAGAGAGCCCTCAGTCTAGTCTGACTTCCTGTCTGTCACCAATCTGCCTTATACCATGCTCATTAATTTGCATTTGATGACAATTTAACTTGTATTTGGCTAATGAATATTTTCTTGAAGGGATAATAAATGACATCAAAAGATGAGGAAATACACCTTCCATGACAGTTTATTCCAGCAGTTCATCATGTTAAGAAGTACCCATTTCTAATTTAAATTTGGCCAGCCTCAGCTTTCTAGGATAATTATCTCCTTTTATCTCCTTAAGAAAGGAGAAAGCAGTTGCTCCTTTTCTCAACAAGACTAGAAAGCCCTACAGTATTTTGTAACATTTATTACAAGCAAGTAGTTTAGTGTTAGTTCCTCTCCTCCTAACAAAAATTTCCAACAGTGATCATACTGATGCTACTAACCAGAAAGAGACAAACAATTAAAAAATGAAATGATGAAAAGAATGAAGTAAAGACTGAAAATACACACGCACACAAAAAAAAAAAAAAAGGAAAAACTTGCTTCTCTAGTTGGCCAAGATGAAAGATTAGCAACAGAAAAAAGAAGTTCTTCCTTCCAGGAAGCCAATACATGAAAAGTATTCCATGTATTGACTCTTCCATGAGCCAATACTGGAAAAAAAAAATCTATATAGGTTACATGAGATGAGCAAGACCCTAAAACTTCCCTTTAGAAGAGTACTTGGAAAGGAAAAAGTTAGCAGTGCCTGGGTAGGAAGTTTCAGCCGATATGAGGACATGAAGACAAAATAACCCCTCCCTAGGAAGAAAACCATATACTTGCTGAAATGGTTTGGGAAGAACTGCTGAAAAAATAAAGAATTGAGAGCCTGCAGCCTGTTCCCCAAAGACAGCAATTGACTAAGATGGCATTGGCTAATTAAAATGGATTCTCTTTTTTATACATAGAGGAGATACAGGAAGAGTAGATTGGGGTATAAGACTAATGGGGCAGAATAGCAATAGCTATGAAACAACTGTAAGGCTGAATTATCACCCCAAGGATCAACCCATAAGGATGCAGAGTTGTGTCACACTAAAAAAAATAAAAATGTCTTCTGCGTTCAGCCATAGGATTTTACTATCTCCAGCATTTTTGGAATTAAAAACAAACAAAAGGCTTATTTTCTCTAGTAGCATCTTGGGAAAACAAACTTTACTCAGCATCAGGATATATAATAAGAAGAAATTCATGAAAACACTGACTCCATTAACAGCTAAACTGTCCCTGTAAATAAGCCAATTGCACTAGAGAATTTCTTTCTAAAATATGGAAAATGTCAGAATAGCATCTTCCCCCCTTCTCCCCCCCCAGTGAAGAGAGGAGCTACCTAATGAGGATAGACCTAATTCACATCCACCGTGGCAGCTGTCTTACAAGCAGATTCACTGACTCTCAATAACGTTTTTCAAACTAGTTTCCGTAGCAACTGCCACCTCATACGCCTGTTCCCAAAGCACAAAACATCTAATAAAATAATAATAATAGCGACAATAACAACAATACTATCTACTTGCACAATGTTTATCAGAGGAGTAGGCTAGATTTCTGCTGGGAAACAAGGTTGATTCTTACAGTGGGAGATCAATCTATTGCAAACACATTATAATGTATTTTTTATTATTTATTTTGTTTTGTGAGATGGAAAACACAAGCATGCAGCCCTCTAGAAAATTAAATCAGAGTGAACTGTCCTTTCAATTCAAACCATTTGCAGCCACAGTAGTAATGAATTTCAGGAAGGAAAGCAGAGAAACGTATAAAAGAGAAAAAGGAAACACAACAAGAACAATCAAATAAGCTATAAGTTTCACTTGTTGGTCAGGCTGTGCCCATTAGGAATTGATTTAGGCAGTCCTCCTGACAGGTGTTGAAAGAACTGAGAAAACCTGTTAACTTTTCAAGTAAATGATGCCCACTATCAAGATCACTGACATCTATTCTTTCTTTGGCAGCAGTGATAAAGGAGTGCAGTATTTCCTGGCTCTTAGAAAATTCCAGGAGAGTTGTAAAAACAGATTCTTCTGCTACAACTACTTCAACAGAGCATATGATTTTAACCAAGTAGTACATTTGCTATAAAGCCTCGCAGAAACACCACTGTACAATACCATAATGGTACCTTACACTGCTATCACCTCTTCTTATTCCCTCATGGATTATGCATGGCCCTTATATCCTTCATTATGATTGTAAAACTGCTGAAAGTCTGCGCAAGTCTTCTCTCACAGTAGACAGATTAAAAACAGATTCACAGATGTCTTAAAACAAGCTTAAAGGGGAGATATTATTGAGTTATTCCAAATAGAATGTGATATTGAATTACTCAGTTTATTTACTCAGTTTAATTACTCAGGAATTACTATTTAATACTTGAATATTGATTATTGATGTAAAATAAATATTCTCTGGTACAGCTTCAAGATGGTATGCACAACTACAGGACTAATAATGAGAACGGGCTACTTTTATAGAGAAATTTGAAATTACATAATTCAGGAAACAACCTCCCTCCTCTTCCACCCACTTTTTAATACAACCTAGCATAATACATTGTATTCAAGTATTTGATGACAAATGTATTTCATCTTGAAGTTGCAGGCTCAGAAACATTTAGGGTCATCAAAGACCCTAACCTGCTACAAATAAAAAGCAGAAAAGTTACAAGGATTCTTGAATGTGTAAGGCAGGACCATTAAGTGTGGAAGAAATCTTTGTAATACTTTCTGTTGGTGTTGTAACCAGTGCTGCTGGCATTCAATCCTCCAGAAAATAAATAAATAAATTAAATGAATAAATAAAAATTCATCAAGTAGACCAACCACCAACAAATTTTGTGGTGACTGAAGAACAAGTCTTATAATGCAATGCTAGAGACCATCTGATACAAAAATAAGTTGAAAAGTGGTTTTAAATCTTTGTGTACAGATGTATGCATGAAAAACACACATTCATAAGGAAGTTTTCTGTTCTTACTAGCAAAACATAACTTCGAAAAAATAAGTCTTGAAACAAAACAATTTCCTGGAACTAAGGGAATTAACACTGAAATGGTTGAAGCAGTGAAAGGACAGACTCCATCATTTACTGTCCTTGGAACCCAGGGACATAACAATCACCCTGCCAATCTGGGAACAATCTTGTTGATTTTGATATATGAGAATGCCTGGACAGAGCAGTCTCTTCCATGCCTGTGATTAGTGAACCTATTCATTTTCTTAACTGCCTTTATAATTCTTTGCATCGTCCTGGTTACACTCACAATACTACAGGTAATCATCATTAATATTTCCACAGTTGGAGACTTGTGTGTATATCCATGTGGGATGCAGCTCTGATCACACAGAGGAGCTGTTCAGTTACATCTCAAAAAATAAGTTAAT
The DNA here is from genome assembly GCF_964211835.1 of Anser anser. Lineage (NCBI taxonomy): Eukaryota > Metazoa > Chordata > Aves > Anseriformes > Anatidae > Anser > Anser anser. The sequence goes on along the minus strand of NC_139725.1, from coordinate 15,436,318 downwards.
CATCAGATTTGGTAAGAATACACCAACAGGGAAACTTTTTCCTTTATCTCAGTTTGGAACATGACCATCAGTTAACCAACACACCACAACAGCAAAGCCTTGCATAACAATGATACCAAGCTCTTGCTTGGTCTCTGCTCATCTCACGCAATAGATTTTGTTTCACTATAGTACAATAGCCCTCAGGAAAATAAAGCTATTGACTTCTCCATATGACTATCTGCACAGAATTTAATAGCCTATAACATAAAGTAAGATGAAATGGCCAACTAATCCCTTCCTGATTTAAACTACATAACTCCTGTGAAACACCACACTGTTAAAATAATGCAGTGCATGGGATGGAAGCCCTAAACTACTAGCTTCCCACACACTTCTGAACACACAGCTCAGGCAAGACTAAAGATAAAATATAGCATTGCAAATTCTTGAGGAAAATTTAGCTTCTTAATCACATGTGGAGAAGACTTCTAGAAAACTGAAAGCAGCAGTGAAGGGAGCAGGGGAGAGGGGTGAAACCCAAGGGAGCTGTGGGACAAGCTGAGGACAGCACCCCTCTCTGTGACCCCTGCACACTGTATTTGAGTTTAAAGGCTGTCTGTTAAAATATTCAGAGATCAAATTTGCATGTGCAGCCAAGGAAGCAACAATAAACAAGCTCCAAAGTAATCCTGCTCCTTAAGAAAGCGTGAGCATGTCTGAAGCAGCACGCTTTGGCTGACAAGCAGCATCAGCATGATGCTCCCTTTTAGTACACAGCTGCATTTTGTTTCTGGAGAATTCACTATCAGGTTCCAACACTCAGTGCCACCCCAGGAGGCTAAATCTAGGTGACATCTGTGGCACAACCACTTTTGCAGAGCAGTATATACTGTGCTGAGGTTCCGCATATCCTATGCCTTCCCCATTGTTAACAGTATGCACACATTTACAGACTCCCAACGTATATGGGTTGCACTTAAACATATGCTTTTGTTGGTAACGAGGCTTCCCATGATGTTGCAGACTCAGTCTCGCTGAGACCGTGTTCCCAATGTTAAGTTTATGCAAGCTTGACACTGGGAGCCACACAGTCTGCTACTCTTTTTTTTCTCCCTAGTCTTCCTCCCTCCAATTACAGTGAGGGAAGGAAAAGAACAAGGGAAAGAAATGACAAGGCACAGGTTGGTTAAGTGGTGACTTGCCAAACCTTCTCCTGTCACTGTACAGGAGCACCAGCAGTGTCTGGATACTTGTCTGTTTTGCCTCTACCACTGCTTTGTTACAAAACCACAGGTAAGTCGCTTACATCCCCGTACTTTTGTTGTATCATCTGCAAAACTCAATATTAATGCTTATATTAATGTTAATATTAAATGCTAATATTTAAATTCATGCTAGTATTAATGTTTGTGTTGAAGATATTAACATTTTTGTATAAAGCATTTGCAGATATACTGTAAAGACAATTATTAAAGCACAATTAAACTTTTCTCTAACATAGAACCAGTTTGTGACAAGTAACAATACATCCCCTTATCTCCTTGTGCATGAACAGCTCATTTTCTTAATAAGAAAAACTCCAGTCTTTTTTTTTTTTTTTTTTTTTTTTTTTTTTACAGTTCTTAAACAATAAGACACTGGAAATCTAACAGGCAGCAATACCACTGGATTGCATTTTAATACTAAAACAGTAAATGGTTCCAAGATCACTGTTACTACTTCTTGAATAGATGAATTATCCTCGCTGTTCCATCAGCTATGGCAGAAGTATATTGCTTTGTTGTTTCTTTTTTGTTTGTTTTGTTTTTTAAAGGAAGATAGAAAAAGATTTTCTTATGCAGATGACGTGACAACCTGCATTTTATTTTACACCCACTGCAGAAGGAAACCCAAACAAGAGGGGAGCCTGGCAGCAGCTCTGTGCGCCATTTCAGTGGCAGCAGACGCATGGCTGCTCCGCACGGTTCCGGACCTGAGCGGCAGACGTGATGCTAACCCAACCAAACCACGCACACACCCCAGCTAGCCGCGGCGCTCAGCCTGGCACACTGCCTAACCGTGTGCCAGGCTGACTCCTGGCAGGAGACAGTGCTCTCGCTCTGGCTCAGTGGGCTGCAAGGGCATCGCTGCCACAGAGCGAGACAGGGGGAGGAGGAGGAGGAGGAGGAAGAGCAGAATTCCAGCTGCACTTGCTCACATAAGAGCTCCCTGTTCAGCAGCCTTGGAAACAGCCACAGCACCAAGTTCAGAGGAAGCCTGCACGGTGCCAAGTTGGCACCTGCTGGGGCTGAGAGGAAGCTGCTGGGGAAAAAATCTAGAAAGAAAAAAGTGGTGCAAAGAGTCACTAGACAGAAGAAAGTTAAGTATCTAAAATATGTATGGAAAATGGTGGTTAAGAACTGCTTTTGCCCTAAGACTGGTGTGGCCGGACATCCTAAGTTGAAATAGCTGAGAAAACGCAGCTGCAGGTATTGGTCTTGCTGAAGGACAGAAAGCAGGCAGAGCGCAGTTTGGTGGATGGCTACACAAGGCAGATGGGAGGTTAAACTAATCACGGGAAGCAGTGCCAGAGATGCAGAACATGGTGTTCACCATCGCATAAAGGAGACATTTCACTGGCAGCTTTATCTTCGGGATAGGTATAAAGCAGAAATAAAAATCTTCCTATTTATTGGAAAGTTCAGCATTTAAGATGTCTTCCCTAGTGCCCTAGACCAATTCAAGCACTGTAATCAGGTGTCTTCTGCTCCTGCAGTCTCAGGCAGCTCATATTATAAGAACTTTATCACAAGCTGGATTGTTTTTTTTGTTTGTTTATTTTTACACATGGTAGTAGCCAAAAGCAGGCTTGATATTTATAATCACAAAAATTAAATGTGTATGAGCAATATAGCACTCAGGTACCTGCATACTCGCAGAAATCTAAGTGTTTGACAACTACTGTGTCTCAGCCAGCACGACTATTTGGAGATTTTGCTAATTTCAGCTGCAGGTTTCCCTAGCACTAATCCCAACCTTGAACCAGAAGAAAAACTTCAAACCTTCGACTAGCAGAACCACAAAATCCTATTTTCAAAATACACCCCAGTGGTCATTTTATTCTGTTCCACAAGATGTTTTCTCAATTATTTCACTGGATTTTACTAAATATTCTTTCTCCTTAGAGGCTTATATCTGCTTATTGCTACTATGAACAAAAGTGCTAATATATATTAATGTAAAAAATAAACTTGGCAATAGATTTTTTTCTCCTGAGGAATTAATGATGTGAATCCTGATATTATTTGTTTTGAGATGATATAACAACAGATACTGTCTCTGCAAAAGAGATGGTTATGGTGACTGTAAGCTTACTAATGCTCCTAAAAGATTGGCACCTGCCACTGAAGATAAAGAACAACTGATTTTAGCTGGAGGTGGTGGAGGTGACAATGTTTAGCATGCCTGTTAGCTAGTAGAGAGAATCTAGCTAGAAGAACACTTCATGTATTCCACTTAAAATGTTACCCTGAGTATAAAGAAGAGTCCTTCGTAGTACTCCTTTATTTCCAGTGACCCATCTGGGGGCAGGGTGATGAGGGACAGATGTGCTGAGCTGCTGTTTTTTCTTTGTTGTTGTTGTTGTTGTTTGTTTGTGGAAGAAAAAAAAATCTTTGATGTTAAAAAAAATATTTAGCCTGGAACAAAATATTGGTTGGGGGTTGCATGAGTAGCCTTTATTATCATTATTATTTGCAATTAAATAAACTTATCAGAAAAAAAAACTTTAAAACAAGAAAACAAGGTCTTAGAGTTGAAACAGAGGTATTTGATTTGTGTTTGAGTGAAACAGTGAATTCATTTTCATCAGATTTGATACGTTTTCCCCAACATTAAAAGCCGTTAGATTCCAGACTTACTCTGGAAGGTATAGTCTGTCCTAGCTGGAGTGAGAACTCTGCATCATTACATTGGTTACAGCCTGTTAAGCCTATAGTCTGCAGACATCTTTGGACAGTACATGTGATAAGCAGCAGCAAAAAGGAGAAAGATTTAGGTAAGGTTTGCATTATATAAGCTCAGGCTGTGATATTAGTTGTAATTTTAGAAATCGCAATATTTCTATGTTTAGGATTTACGGGCAAAAGATGGCAATATAACGTCAGACTAATTTGAAAAAAACTCAGAAATACATGGGAAAAAAAATATGCAGTTATCTCTGGTTTGAAAATAACAGCTGCTAAGCAGTTGGAAGACATAACATAGAAGTTAAGGGAAATAAAAAATGGTAACATTAAATTTAAGAAAATAATTCAAAATTTTATGACAATATATTCAGTAAACACTATTAAGTAAATACCAGTTTACTTAAACCAATCTGTTACATCAAATATTTTCAATTAAAATGTTTGGTAATTAACGCTCCTTCCATAGCACATATGCAACAATTTGATACAAGTAACTGAAACGCGGATTGTATTGATCTCAACAGAGCACTCACTTCGAAGACACATTTCTACTCAACATGAATGAGGAGGCTATAACCAGCACCCCACAGGAAGGGCTTATCCTCTAAGGTACTGGTGGTTTTGAAGTTTCTCTCCCTCCAGTATTTTGCCCTGCAGCTGGGATAACTTATAGGAAAAACTTAAGGAAAATTAATACATTTCTTTGGAAAGCTATAGTTGCCAAACCATATTTATAATCAAATTATGTTTCAGAAAACTTGATCAAAGTTTCCTCTAGTAAATTTAGGCTTAACCAATTCTAAAATTAAAAAAAAAAAAAGTCGTCTGTATATTTAGGAAACTGACATTTCTGTACCCTACACGGGTTTTGTTCTCACCTCCAAAGCAATCCTGTAATTTCATAGCAACTGTGTAAACTGCTACTTTGAAAAGTAGAAAAGGGAGAAAAGGTCCCTTAGTTTTGTAGAAAGAAGCAAAGTAGGAAGGAGGGGATGCTCCCTTTATTCAGGATCCCAGAATTGCTTTGTAAGAAATGCACAACTCAAATTACTTGCATTTGGAGGTCATTTTCAAGCTGGATGCCATGTGTAAGCACAATGAAACTCACAGATTGTTCATGAAAATCTTCTATTACTTTTGACTATAAAAAAGCCAAAATTAATATATCCACTAAGTTAAACCTGACGTGGTTTAAAATGCAAGCCAATCTGTTTTCAATTCTGCAATTATTCATTCCTCCAATTTTATTAAACCAAGAGACAGAACAAACTTAAAATGCATTAACTTAGTTAAACAAAGCCTGATTTTATGATGCAAATGTCAGTCTTCACAGTTCAGCAAGTTCTTTTAGATGTTATACAACTTGTCTACATTACTCCAGCTGACAGATTTTTTTTTCCTTTATAGTTCTTTTTCTTTTTGGTATGTATCAGGGTCCCTGCTTCTGGCACCACCCACAGCTGTGCTGATCCAAACATCATCTGAAGTTACACACATTTGCTTCAGAAGCAGCTCCCACACTGCAAGCAGACACATGGCAAACACCATGCTCTGAGCTGCTCCCAGGAGACGTCCTGAGCAGCCCCCATGGAGAACGTCTCACTGCACAGAAACCACGGGCAGAGGCACGCATGGCATGCAACCGGTGCCCACTTGAGTCATTGTTTACCAACTGCTCTTTGCATTTGTCTCTTGTCTGGGAACCAAGCATTATACCCTCTTCCTTTCTGCATTAGAAAAGAAAAAAATTCGTGTGTAGATTAACTTGCTTTATTTTTCACTGGCTCGAAACGAGCAAGTTAATGAATTAGTCAATGTTAGGAAAAAAAAGTCTTTTTAAATTACTAGGAGGATATATATAAACAATGAATAAATTAATTATTCAGAGCCAGTGAGTCATCTAAATCAAACACTATTTTAGAGACACTGTCACAGGAAGGAAGAGTCATAAAAACTTCAGGCAGACTAAACAACTCCAGGTATTGGTAGGGAAAATGAAAAAAACGTGCCATTAAAATTCTGAAGATCCCCATGTGACTGTTTAAAGTAACTCCTAATAACTGAGTAAGAAATGCTTCTGGTCTCAATCACACCAGAGCATTTTGACCCTTGCAACATACAGAGACACCTCATTCAGCATCAGAGTTCAACGAATATCATTAATTTTTCTAATGAAAAGACAGATATGGGGACTTAGCTTTGCTGTAACACAAGTCATAAAAGAGGAGAATATAGTAAGCATGGATAGTACGAAGCATGACTCAATGCCTTAGCTATGCTGTTGCCAAGCACAGGTAAGCAGTAGATGGACTATTATAAATCACTCTGCACAAAAACAATTTCCTTTAAAAAAAGACAGTTCATGAAAATCCACAGATCTCTGATGCCATCTTGGAGAGTTATCAAGAAGTATGATTAATTATCAGTCAAACAAGCTGCAAGTAAAGTAACACCTTTCTTGTGTTCAAACTAAGCATTGAAATGTGAGGTAAATGACTGATACATCAAAAGCAGATGTGAAATAGAAAATATTTTCAACAGACATACACAAGCAATATGAGGATGGAGAGGTCTCCAGCACTGTGCTGCTGGGGAGCGATTCTCTTTTTCCTCCCACTCCAGTCAGCCACAAGCCTACCTTGTCTTGCCTGCTTTAATGTCCTCATAAACAACTGTGTAAATTATAAAGTACTGGTAAAATATAAAAATCATCAGTATAAAATAACGACAAGAATAAGCTGTGTATGACCACTGCACATGCATAGCTTTTCCACCAGAAATTGAATAGAAAAATGCAAAAAATTATTTTAGTAGAATTCAGAAACTATTTTAGAGATCAAAATGTTCAGATTGCAATACACTCCTTGTCTGCTTATTCATCTTGATTTTGCAGGCTTGGAAAATTATCTGTAACTATCCCCCTCCTCAATACTCTGGAGCAGAGCTACCCGTCACTATAAGCAATTAAAGATGGAGCACAGATAGAGAATAATTTTATTATGATGGAGAGTAAGTATTAAATACTTTCTATAATAGCATTATTAAATGAGCTTACAAGTATTTTAACCTGAGTGTTGAAAGAAAATAAAAATCACTTGACTACCGAGAAAGCACTATCAAACTTCCATTGCTTCCTCCCATTTTGAAAGGCTGTTTCTTGTATGCAGAGAGCACAGTGCTACCATCAACACCTATCTTTAGACAATCCACTATGAAGCAGTGAGCACAGGGAACACAGATGCCAGCACCGAGCACGGCGTGCAGTGACGCACGAGGAGAGGGGAACTGGCCATAGGCTGCACCTGCGCAGCAGCCGTCGCATGGGGGATCCCCACCAGCAGTAACCCGTTAGAGCTGCCACTGCCAATTACACCTGCTTTGCATAAGGGTGCAGACTCAAACCGGTTAACCAAATTCTTCTCCTGGGTGAAATTAATCCTAGTTTTACCAAGCCTTTACATCTCAAACACTCGGTGTGGCAGCATTTCTACATCTAAACAATTGCTTCAAACCCATTCTTTCTTTTTCTAACTTAAAGCCATTCAACCACTCAAAGAACCAAAATGCTACATTTAAGCTTAAAGTTCCTCGCTTCAAAACATCATCTAGGATTTCCAAATTATAACACGTAGTTATTACTTTGGAAGATACATTAAAAAGCTCACGAAAATTATGCAACATCAGCATAGCACCAGGACTACTTGTTACCAGTTTCTGTTTTCACAGGGTATTAATGCTCTAAGCAACTGAAAAACAAGCAGGTGAGACATCATAATTGCTATTGTTTGAGAAAATCCAGCATTTCAAATTACATTTTCATTTTCTATCAGGATTACCATTTAGCTATCATTTAGGTGGGACATTTAAAAAAGATGCCAGAAATGCCAAGGCAAAGATCTTTGGATCAAAATAAAGAATTTATCATTCCCATCACCTGTTTCAGTCCATTTTTTTTAGAATATCCTGAGTTGAAAAGAACCCACAAGGATCACGGAGTCCAACTCTTGGCTCTGCACAGGACCACTCAAAAATCAGACCACATGTTTGAGAGCATTGTCCAAGTGCTTATTGGACAACAGGCTCGGTGCTGTGACCACGTCCCTGGGAAGCCTGTCCCAGTGCCCGACCACCCTCTAGGTGCAGACCCTTTCCCTAACCCCCAGCCTGACCCTCCCCTGTCCCAGCCCCATGCCGTTCCCTCGGGTCCTGTCGCTGTCCCCAGAGAGCAGAGCTCAGCGCCTGCCCCTCCGCTCCCCTCGTGAGGGAGCTGCCGGCCGCCATGAGGCCTCCCCTCAGCCTGCTCTGCTCTGGGCTGAACAAACCAAGGGACCTCAGCTGCTCCTCATATGTCTTGCCTTCATAGTCCTACTTTGGACACTTTCTATTAATAGTTTTACATTCTTGTCATGTAGTGCCCAAAACTGCACACAGTACTCAAGATAAGGCTGCACCAGCACAGAGCAGAGGACAATCAATTCCCTCAACCAGCTCGCCATGCTGTGCCTGATGCCCCCCAGAATATAGTCAGCCCTTTTGGCTGCCAGGGCACACTGGTGATTCGCACTCAGTTTGCCGTTGACCAGAATCCCCAGATCCCTAACCCTTTCTGCGGGGCTGCTCTCCAGCCTCTCGTCCCCCAGTCTGTGCATATAGCCACAGTTGCCCCATCCCAGGTGCAGAATCTGCCACTTGCTTTTGTTAAATTTCATGGGGTTGGCAATTGCCCAGCCCTCTAACCTGTAAAACTATCTCTGCAAGTCCTCTCTGCCCTCCACAGAGTCCAAAGCTCCTCCCGATTTAATGTCATCCACAAACTTAGTATACCTTCAAGTCCTGTGCCCAAGTTATTTATGAAAACACTGAAGAGAACTGGCCCTAAAATGAAGCCCTGCAGTACCTGAGTGGTGACCAGCCGCCAGCCTGATGTAACCCTATTTACTATAAACCTTTGAACCCAGTACATTTCAGACTGTATGGAGTCTGCCCAAGTTGCTGCTGTGTCCCATGATCTATTGCCCTGTGCTGGCCAGCCTGCATTTGAGCTGCATCTCCCATAAAATGACAAAGCTGTTCATCCAGAGGTTAAACTGGTGTACGCAGTTCTGGATGTAGTCCAGCCAGAGAGTCTAGTCCATGCACATATTCCTCTAAGGCATAGTAGCAGTTTAGAGGAAACATAGCAGTGAGCTGACCAAGCTAATTCAATTCAATTAAATTTGAATGTTATGTTTCAAGTCTACTGTACCCATAATGTTTTGTTTTGTTTTGTTTTTTTCAGAGGAGGAGGAGAGGAGGCAATAAAGTTTACTATGCTTTTGTAACAAGGAAATTAAGCAAAATTATCTATTGACATATCCATGCAGAAAAGCTAATAAGCAAGTCAACATCTTCACTTAGTATTTGGGAAGCCATGGAAGTTGGAACAGGAATTCTATGAAGGAAACCATGCTAAGCATCTGATATTCAAGTCTACTGAGATCAAAGCTGGATCCATATTGAAACACACAGGTTAGTCAAAACATGCATGAAGAGGCTCACAGAGACAAGTGTGAAAAAATGAATGGCATGCAGTCTTAGATCCGTTCTTGAATAACGTTCAATTTAGGTAAAATTACTTTAAAAAAATCCAAATTTATGTTACCTCTAGTGCCAAAAAATAGTCCAAAAACTTTGGCAGCACTTCACATTGTGCATACAGCTGAGTATTTGTTGGAAGAATATTGGTGGATAGCAGCTCAAATTGAAACCCTCAGTAGCATCACTGGGAAGTGTTTTATATTCAACACAGAAAAGTTGATATGTGATATTTAAATGCCAAGCTATCTTAATGTTCTATATGTTAATGATCTATAATGTTGCCAGTCTTGAGTTTTTTAACCCATAGTCTTTAACTTTTCTAAACGACTAAGTAGATAAAACAACATAAACATCATTTTTGCCATGAAAGCAACAGAATAAAATTATGTGTTTAGAATTTAATCCCTCAGCTATCTAGTAGCTACAAATCTCAAAGTGCAGAATAATGTTACTCTAGTGTTACTCTACTATGAAAGGATTAGGATAAAAAATAAAATGTTGGAGTGAAACAAAAACTAGACTGTTACTGAAGATAGCCCTGCTACTAAGCAGCCTGATATGCCTAGTCTTCCCGCCGTCATGGCTAACTGAAACTACTGCTTTTCTTACACTGACGATTAAATAACAAATACAGCATTATAACAGGGTAAGATAATGTAGAAGCCCATAGTGAATTACTTTTCAGAAAAGTAGTAGTTACTCCTACACGGAGTTCACATAACATACTAGAAATAGAAATGTACATATAGTTCACTTAATGTTCATAAACACAACAGTACGAGAAATACAAAGCTGATCAAGATAGCTCATGACAGTTCCAATACTTCCCATGTTTCCCCATGCAGATTTTACTCTAGATATCCACTCAGACCTAACAGACCCTGCAGAGTAATTTCAAGATTTGCACAGAAAAGCACACTGCAATTCTGAAGAAATTTCAACATATTTCCTCTGAGATGTGTCCCCATGTGTACTCCAGCAGCCATTTTCTGCTTTGATTGCTTTTTACCCCATTATCTTACCATACAGTACTACTCTTTAGGTTCCCTTTCTAATCTGTTCACTAATGAACCGTCCTGGCTTCCCATATCACAAGAAGTGAGGTCAGCCAGTTCTCCTTGTGCCACTACCTAATGCGTGCTAAACAACAACTTTGGCTGCAACAGAAAATCTCTAATTGCTATTGAGTTTGTAAACAAATTTGTTACAGACAAAATCTAAGCTTCTGTGAGCTCATTTGCTGTATATTCCCAGCTCCTCCTGATATACTGCTTCTTTCCTTTAGTGGTATCTTTCATAAACAAAGTGTTATATTCACATATATACCAGAGATAGAGGTCAACTGGAACATAGTTCTATCATCAATATCATTTCTCTAGCCTATGCTTTGGATATGTGGCAATGATTCACTGCTTTATCTCATAGAAAACACAAAAGGGACAACAGAGATATTTCTTAAAGAAGACTATCTCCCAAGAAAGCTCATGCACAAGTGAAAAGTGAGTGTTTGGAAGAAAGCAATCTGACAGCCACTTAACTCTCTGTAACAAACAGGCCAGTGCACTTAAGACACTGCTATGAAAGTCTTTGTGACATTAATATGGAAGGTTTTTTTAAATACACACCAAAAAGAGATCTAGCTGCTGTTTACCTGAAAATTTATCAGAAGTACTTACTGGTAGCAAGCTATTTTGTTTAAAACATCCCAAGTAGCTCATTTAAAAGTAACTGCCATGATACACAAGATATTCTGAGTTAGTGTCTACCCATGAAGGTAATGATACAGACAAGAAGCCAGTTTTGTAAAAAGGATGGTTTATAGTTGATAAAGACAATCATAAGAGATCTGCCCTGAACAGTACAACCTATTTTGGAAGACGTGCCAGACAGTATGATGTAACAGCAGTACCATGGTTCAGGTGAATTTGTGAAGAGGATGATAAAGGAAGAAGGAAGAGACTGCACTCGGGAGCTTTTATTTTATTTATTTTTAAAGCAGCAGAAAAAAAAAGGCACAGGACAAGAACAAGAACGTACATTTGCAGTAGGGGTAAGCATCTCAGCAGTAGGCCAACTAGTTAAAATTCTTGGGGCACAAACCCTAAAGGAGAAGAGTGATCTGAATTTGTTTAGCCAGGCTAAAGGAAACCAAAAAGGCAATGTAATACCTGCCTACAGCTACTTGAATGAGAGTTAGAAAAGACGGCTGAGACACTTCTCTCCATAGCATGTGATGCTACAATAAAAACCTGTCATCACAGCTCACAGCTTGGACAGTTCAGGGAAAAGCAATCCCAGGAGGAAAGTAGGACAGTGTGGGGACAGCTGCTGCAATCTCCATCCTTGGAATTGCTCCGCACAGCAATAGTTTTGACTTGAATTAGATTTTGAGAGCTCCATTTTAACCCAAATGACGTTAAAGGAAGAGAGGGAATGGCAGAAAGCAAATGGTGTAACATATATACACACCTGTCTTAGAATCACTGAATCATTTAGGTTGGAAAGGACCTTCAAGATCAAATCCAACCATCTATGATTAATACCATTATGTGTATACACATACATACATATATATATACACACACCTAAAATGCATTGGTATTAAGATAAATGTGAAATTATAAAGACATTATTTCCACAGGTAGGTAAGATACACCAGTGACTTGATGTGACAATTTGTAGAAAGATTTGGGATATGTCTGGTTAATATATACTTAGTCTTCAGTATAATTGAGAAATTCTTAAGATTAATAAATAGTGGTCTTGAACTAGTGTCCAGTTTTAGTACTTGATTTACTGATATCGGAGAGAAACAAGTAATTTTAAAAACCTTTCTTGATTTTCTGCTTCACTGGGTGTATAAAACTACATCATTCTCCCACCCCTATTTTTAAAAATACCTTTTTTTAAATGACACTATGATCTCAGTCTAAAGCAGAACTACCAAAGAAAATCTACAGCATTAATTGAAAGAAAGCTATGGAATATTATTGCAAACATCCTCATGCTCATCAATAGCAGGAAAGGAATGATGGAAATGAAGTAAAAAAAAATAAATTACAGTGAAAGTATTCTAATTTAAAAGGACACCGTGAAATATTTTATAGTAATAAGTATATAACATCCATATTGACCTTAGTTGATTTCATTGGGTTTAATGACCCATTAGGCACAGTTAATAGCCCAGAGCTTTGCTCTAAGCAATCAGACAAAAGTGCATTAATAGACAGAAGCATTCTGTCGTTTAGCATTCAGAACTAATTTTTGTTCAGAACTTATTCACCGCTAACTTTCTGAAGTTTTTTCAGCTGAAGTTTATTCAGAAAATTCAGCTTTCTTTGCTAAGTATCCTTCATGAGATACATCAGTTGCAAAATACAGGCCAACTGGATAGAACTCTGGAAGACCGCTAAAATTAAATTATTTATTTTGCAAAAACACTTCAAAACTTTTCAAACAGAGTACCTTTATCTTGGCAGCCATTATGATGTATAAGAACAACAACTGAAAAAAAAATACTATTAGTGACTAGCTCAAATCAAAATAATTCCTAGATGCAGTTTTCAGAAAAATAAGCATCAGCTACCTGGAGCTCAGTTCTGTGCCTGACTGTAACCCTTAGCCCACAGCTCAGCTCTCCAAAGCCTGTTTAGTACATTAAATGTGTGTGACCTTGGGTCACTTTTGATGAGAAAGTTATTTCAAGATGTGAGGAAGTTCAAGAGCTAAGACCATGAAACATTAAAAAATTAAGGGAAAGAAGTGTAGTTTTTGATACAATGATCCTTATCACCTCAAAATATTAAAAATACTGACATTAAAAATTTAAGAATGTAAAATAGAAATGGAAGACAATGGAAGATTGGCTTGTTTCAAGGAAAAATAAATGCTGGCTTCCTCACTTCACTGAGAAGTGCTGGCAGCAGCACTAATCAGCTGCTCCACCATGGTCTAAAAGCATAATGATGTTACTTACTTACTGTTCATATTAGCCAATATATATTTGCTGATATTATATATATCCTGTACCTTTACAGGTGGTAAAAAGCCTGAATCCAAAGAGGAGCTATTCCACAAGCATAAGGACATTTTAAAGGCCACATGGGTGCATCCATATGAGCTGAAATTACATCACTGGTTGCCATGCACAGGATGACATGAATGCCCAACACAGTAAAAAACAGCTTTACAAAACTACTCTGTTCGATCTCCTCAATGATTGTGGTAAGAAAAAGAAATAAATATTATAGCAGAAAAAAATATTTAAACAGAATTATTTAATATTTACAACAGCTAAATACTTAAGTCCTTGAGTTTAAAGCAAGATGGTTCTCACTGTACAATTTTTAATTTAAAACATGAATTACAAGATTTGAGCATTTGACCTCTTGAAGATGGCTGACATTTCCTCACTCTCAATATCCATACAACAAATGAAGGCCTCAATACCTGGTACATATACACAAAAATAATTTAAAAAAAGCTATCATACGGACTGAAATTCAAATACAGTTCAAGCATGAAAACTAGTAAGGACTTCGCAGGATTGGCTTTATACTTGGAAACATTAGTATCTAATTCCATATGTATCTACTAATTCACATTTCATGCATAGTATTTAGATGGATTTGGTTCAAAGAAAAAAGAGAGGTGATGGTAAGGAGGCTTGGGGCTCTGCTTGACTGCTCCAGGTCTCTGCATGTTTTCAGGCAGCAGCCAAGAACAAGTTTTTCAGAAAGGTTTCAAAAGCTCCAGGGATTTAAACCTTATCACAAGCAAACTGCCTCCTCGGTCACATCTTTCCAGCCTTTTTGAACTAGGCCACTGAGAAAAAGTCAACACAGAATATCCAACATATCTGAGATGACTATGTTATAATGATTGCCCTGTAAAACAATGAAATTGTCACTTTTGTACTTTTTCATCTAACCCAAGATACCCATTTCTCAGGCACCCCAAACCAGTCTTCAATGCCAAACATTAGTAACTACAATTACCTCTGCATAGACAACAATACTAGTTTAATGTACTTGAAAACTCCCAAGTTCAGGCTTACTCTTCATGGAGTAACAGCAATTACAGTTCTCTCCTTTCTGTCTGTTTACATAGTGACATACAGACATTTTATTGGTATTGTTACTTACCATTACACTTCAATGGTTCTTTCATATAATAAAAAGATTGCTATAGACTCTCCAATCCACACATCTAAGAATAGTTCAGGAATATCTATTAGACTCGAAAATACAAATAACTAAAATCACTCAGTCGTTACTGCATTCAACAGGTGAATGCATGATACAACAAATGGATCTAACGGAACACTTTATGAGCATACAACAAAGTCAACATTCACTGAGTGCTTATGGTTTTTTGAGAACATGCTGAGAACAGTTAAGTATAGTTCTTTAAATACATACAGTCAGTACAGCTGCTGCTTCTCAGCTGTGGTAATCACAGACAACAACTTTTTGAAAGATTTTCAAAACCAAAAATTCTTTGTATTCTGCTTGTTTAATGTAATGCCAGCATTCTCAATTTGCAGAGACTAATTTTGTCTTTGACTCCTCTTAGCAAAAGCATGCCTAATAGACAGGAGGGAGAAAAAATGAAAAGTGTCTGGCTGCTGGTAATGGAAGGGTTTTGCATGTAAGCTGACTTGCTCTTTAGAGACCCTTGGACTGATTAACCAAGTAGCAAATTGCTAAGTAGGAGTCCAGGTACTGTGTCCTTGAAATTATATGTAGCAAACCATTCATCTGTGGAAATTAAAGGCTAGGGATAATGGTTATATCTAGAAAATGGGAGAAACTAAAGTCCCCAAAAGTACTTCTTAATGTACTAGAAGTATATTTGATGAATACAGCCAGTAAAAGCAGAGAAAATCTGTTTTCTTCTGTTAGACATAGGCAAATACTTGCCTAACAAATATGAAACTTGTTATCCTGTGAGTCTGAAATGAACACTATTACATGTCTGTTAAAGAATTTTCTATAAACATAAGCACGTATTCATCCCAGAATATTAAACCTGTAAAAGCAACCGGAGATGGAAAAATAAAATGCAGGATATGAGGAATAGACAGGCATTCTGAAATGGCAGGACATCCTGCAGAGTCACTACAATGGCGTAGTTCTGCTTGTGCTATCACAACTCTTAAGCAAAGCGTCTCTTAATGGAAGACTGTGAAGTTATTTGCAGATTTACAGGTTCAGCTCATGCTTCTTCATGCAAAGTTATCTACATATTACAAAATGTTATGTTAAGAGAAAAGTTGATTAGAACCTGTCTTTAAAATTCAATGTCATTAAGACTGTATTTAATGACTAATGCTAGAGAGTTAAAATGAAGTTTTTAAAAAAAAAAGTAATACCTGGGACAGTGGGTCTTTACCAAGGGTTTAACCAACTTATGAAAACTTCCGCTTGTTGCTGAAAACAGGAATGTTTTCCTTTCATTAAAATTGAAAATTTACACGTTTGGCATTGGGGGGTGTCTTTTGTCCTTGAAACATAGGAGTAAAGGAATACATCAACTAAGAACGAATCTCATTGTCAGCTCAAACTAATCACTTCTGACCATAGCAGTAACAACCTATATTCAGTAACCCAGTAAACAGAGCAAAGCATCAGCTCTGAACACTAAATTGCAAAAAAATAAAAATAAAATTGACAACAGGAATTTGAGAGCATAAATGAGCATTTATTCTTCAAAAGGAAGAGACAGAAAAGTTATTTCCGTGCAACACAAAACTGAGGTGAGACATGACACGGAGTGTTGCATGCAGACTCCACAAGGAAAGAGAGCAAAGAAGGGGTGATGTTGCATGCCCATGGCCCTGCCCAGCCATCCCAGGCCACTGGATCTGATCCTAACTCACAACTACAAGCCTGGCCTGGGGGAGCCCCCACAGGTCCCAGCCTCAACCATGAACTTTCCAGAAGTAAGAACACCTATCCAGGAAAACATTTTCCGGAAAGATCAAATCACAGTGCCAGACTGATACTGAGACACACTGAACTCAAAGCACCAGAAAACTCACAGCTAACTCACAGCTAACTCTTGCATTAAGGATGTTGAACAATTTCCTCCAACCTTAAACTTAAAAACACGCTTTTTGGATAAGGTTTCCTCAAGTAGAGATGGGTTTTGGGGCATGATTTTACTCAAGTTATTCTAACCAAACATTCTCAAAATGCTAGGTGCATTCATCACCTATCACTCAGCTAAAAAACAAATAGAAAAAAATAGCAGTCCATTAGTCTTAAGTAGCTTGTGAGGATGTTTCTGTTTCACATGAATAAATTTAATTAGCACTGGGGGTGGCAGAGCTCCATTACAAAGGATGAAGGAGGAGAGTAAAATTATCCAACTGCAATAAGAACTATATCCTTGAAACAGTACTCTAAGTTTGTATTAAAAAAAAAAAACAGACATATGGTCTGAGGCGCTCATTCTAAAAATGGGTAAAGCCATGGAGACTGTAAGTCAACCTGTGTAATCGTAACCTACACAAAGTCTGGAGCCAACTGTAGTACTCAGCAGATATCTCAGGAATACTGTGCTGCTTGTTACTTCTTTAAATTTCAATGTGCTATTGGAAGTTGAGAGCATTTATAGAGAAATAAAAATGGCCTTTTTGGCATGATGCTCTGCATTTTATATCAGTATGAAAAGTCATTGTCTTTTCTACTTGCTTTTTTACTAAGCAGCTGTGTTCACTGCAGAAACATTAACCAACTATATTCTATCGAAAAAGGCAAAAAAAATCTGCCTACAATAGGTACTGCTTACACTTGCATTGACACCATGTGTGGCACCCTTTATTCCTCCCATGAAACGATTTCATACAGGCTAGCTATAACTGCTTTACATTGTTAGCGATTCTAATTATAGATATAAAACTTAGTTCTCTATCATAGGCCACAAGGAAAGAGAGCTCCGTTTCTCTGAAATTTCAGCCAGAACAGCTCTGGAGTTTTTAAACCAGACGTAACACAGGTCTAAACTTGCTCTCAAAAGCCACAAAATGCACTTTGTGCTTACTTGCGCATAAAAGCCAGCCTAGAGGTACATTGACACTCATCTCATATTGTGCCATAAGAATGTTCAATTCAAATGTGCTCAGAAAAGCTGCAGTATCTTTTAAGAGTAAAAGATGACTATAAGGCTTGAGCAATCAGTGCATTCATATGCATTGTTTACATTACATAAAAAAAATAAATACGAGGAAAGTGGGCCTACTGCCCCCAGTCCTACTGAGAAAATCCTTGGCAAGTGAAGGAACAGAAGCTATTTAAATGAGCATGAAAAACCCCTACAGGAATTTAACCATAAAAGGCTTTAAAAGGAATGATCAATTGGCTACTGCAAGGAACATAGCAGAGCACATTATCATAAGACAACCACTAACGAGGTAACATTCTTTATTTATACTTTCTCTCTTGAATAAAGAGTAGTTTGCTTTTTATACACACATACATGCATATGCTCAAAACTATATAGATACATGTATGTATTTACAAACAAAATGCAACAAATTTGGCCAAAGACCCATACATATTAAAGAACACCCCAAATGCCATAAATTCAGTTCTATTTTCAACCTTGAAATTATGTCTAATGTACATTTCTTGACTGGTACATGAAAACTAAGTTTGAGCTTCCTGAATTCACACTATTGAAATAACCAACATATGTTTGATCAGAATTGAGTTTGTGATTAAGCCTTTCTCCTTTCCCCCAGTAAACGTGCTTACACTCAAGCAAAAATAAATAAAGTCTTAAGCAAAACAAAAAGCCCCGCAACATTAGTCATTACTAAGTTAATTATTCTAGCTAGTTCCAGAAGGCATCTCTAACATTTGCTGGTGCATGAATTTCCAATACTGTCTGAGCGCTGCTGGCACTAGCTCCACTCAAATTGTCATTCTTAAATAATTTTAACAGATGGGTCAGCCCATGAGTCTAAGATTCCAGGACACCCAAGAAATGCTTGCTGTGAAGGCTACTTAGTTTATAGGGCCTTAGTCGTACTTATCTCAAGCACGACAGAGTTATTCCAGTTAATGAATTCAAACAGCGAAAGCTACCAAGACAGTAACAACTATAAGATCTCATTAAATTTACTCACTCAGTCTTAACAGACATAATTTCACAGATCCAAGGTTTGATAGTTTCAGAGATTACGTGACAGTGATTTTGTTTACTTGGCTATCTTGAGAAACTAGTTTTCCTTGTCTCTGAAAACTGAGTAGTGATAGCACACAGCCAGCAGCGTTTTGCTCTACCTGATGCAGTTATCTCTAGCAGTGACTGCAAGCAGTTGCCCAGAAAAAAAAAAGTAATAAAAAAATTAATGCATGCATCTCATTTCCAGGCAATACTTTCCAAAGTTTCAACTAGTTTCAGCTGGCACAGTTCCTGAAATGAATGTGATAGCAATATATCAAGCAGATGTCATTGAACTATGTTCTATGAACTCATCCAGTCTACTACTGATTTTTTTTTTCTTAAGCTCAGGAACAAGCTTACACACACAAAAAAAAATCATCATCCATAACAATCTTCGGTAGGGAGTTCTACAAGTTTTTCATCTACTGCATAAATACATCTGCGTTTTGTTCTGAAACGGGAAACTGCTAGGTTTCCAGTACTACCTAAACATTGTAGAGGAAAAGAACTATCGAATTGAGATAGGCTCTCACCACAGTATTTTCGTAGACCACTATGATAGTCCTCCCCAGCATTAACCACCTCTTAGAAAGAGTAAAATAGTTCCAGCTTGCTTAGTCACACCCTGTACAGAACTTGATCCATACCTCTCATCGTTGCCATCCTACTCTCCTCTTCTACAGCATTCATGTTCTTCAGAAGCTCAGAAGCACACAGTATTCAGATATGCAGGCACACAATAAATTACAGAAAAATACAGTGATATCCTGAAATTCTACATTATTCTACATTAATTTCTTCATCTTTCTTCGGCAAACCTAAATATTTTCATGGTATTGCAGTAACCTCAAGACCTCCCACCGGAGCAGTCATAGTCAGCTCAGAGCCCGTCATTTTCAGTACTGAAGCTGTGAGTTGCAAAAACTCCAACTTTACATTCGTGACCAATCTCCACCTGCCATTGATTCCCCCGGAGCTGTCACATACATCCATAGCTCTTCTCTACCAACCCACCTCCTCCATTATCCTGCATAACTACAGCTCTATCAGAAAACTTTGTCACATCACTGCTCATCCCCTCTCCAAGGGTCTTTTATGAATGACAGCACAACCGCCACAGTGCAGCTCCTGGAACACCCCATCAGCACAGCTGCTGGCTTTCTTCCACTGAAGTCCCCTGTAAAATATTTGAGATTGAGTCCCTAGAAAACATGGTATCCAAACCATGCCACTTCATCATTTTTGCAGTGAAAGTTTCTTCCTCTTCTTTTCTGGGAAGAAGAAGGGGAAAGGATACAATTGAAAAGCAGAAATGAAAGTAGGAACCCATCATTCAGATTTTATTTTTTCTTACAAACCAGATAACTGACTAGAGACAAAGGAGACCAATAACATAATTTTGCAGCAAGCTTATAGAGTGTTTTCCTTGGAACAGAAATGCAGATAGTGGTAACTGACCTGATCCAAGTCACTTTTCAGATTCTCAGAAATGCCTCCTTTCATGAAAGTCAGGAGAGCTTTTCTTTTAACTATTTTCAGTCTTGGAAGACAGGGGCCCCAGGACAGGCAAAGTATTTTTAACACAATACGGAGTTATCTGATGTAATAATAGGAAACACACTAGAAATGTCCACAGATGAACAAAACCTGACTCATCTCCCTACAGATCCAGATAGTTACATTCAGCATAGTTTATCTGCCAGTCAAGCCATTAACATTTCCAAATTTTTGTCTGCTTACTAGTACACACCTTCTAATAAATCCACAATATTTGAAAGCTATGGAGAAGGACAACCCATAACAAGGAGAAAAGTTACATCCTTTAATAACCCTGGAACATAGCTCCAATCTTAAGTAATGACATCCTTTTCATAGAAAGGACTCCTTCAGAAGAGAGCAAATAAAGTCTTATCTTTCACATAGATTGAAAAATGTGTTCCGTAACAGTACACTACATTTCTGTCTTACCTGGATTCTGCTGTCCTTCCTGCCTATTTCTGCTGCCTCTCTGGGAAATGGAACAGGAAATTAATTACATAGACTTAAAATAATTTATTCAACCTCAAAAGAGGGAGCCAGTGTGAAGGTCAGCACTACTTGCCAAGGGCAGAATCCACTAGTCTAGCTGGTAGTAAGTGGCTGGCCATAATGAATAGGAGTCCCAATCCCACTGCAAAAGACTTGTGCCTTCTCCTCACCATAATCTTAAAAAAATAATAATAATAAATAAAAAATAAAAAATAAAAAAAGGAAAAGATATAATGAATTCAAAAATGTATTCTTTCAAAGTCTTCATAGTGGTAGATTTGAAAATATCAGTTATTCTTCAGTTTATGCAAATAACAAAGGGTTACATTAAGTCTCAAATAAATGCAAAAAAAAAAATCTTGAATATATTACCTGAATATAACATGTACTGCTCAATAAAGTAATATCCAAGTTAAATGTAATGCTCTAGTTGAGTGAATTAGACAGTTAAAAATCAATCATGGGGATGGAGAGAAAGAAATCTATTCAATACCCTCTTTTCTAATCCAGTAATGGTTAGGTCATAGCTGCCTTTAACCGTAAGCTTCAATGTTTTTTATATTCATGGCAATATAAAATACTCAGAGATGACAGGTATTTTTTGTTTGTTTTTGTTTTTTGTTTTGTTTTCCATACAATACTTTAGTTGCCTGCCTTCAGGTTGTCATTTCACAGTAGATCTTCAAAATGTTTTCATTATTATATTTTAATTTCAGTACCTATGATTTAAAGTTCAATTTCAACCACATCAGAGCAGCTTTCCTGCAGCTATGGGATCTCGATATATTTTTAATACAAGCTACTCATCAGCACTTCTTTATAATTAGGCAAAATGTTCCAAGAAGCTAATAAGAGCAAGGAAGATACATTATCACATATTTTGATCTGACATTACACAACAGAGTACCATTAAGAACAGAGAACAAGATAGAAAGAGAAAGATGACAGTGACAATAGCAAGATGATTCTCAAAGATAGCAATGCTCATTTTAGGAATGCTGAAAACTGTTCTCAATTGTTAACTCCCCCCCCCCCCCCCCCCCCTTGGCTTTCCTCCTATGGACTTATAGTAGAAACAAGTTTTTAGAAGTGTGATTATAATAAAATTATTTGGTATTGAGTTCTAAGCTTAAGTATGCACTAGGCAGGACAAAATGAGTTGCTTCAGAAGAGAGAAAAAAAAAGAAGAAAATTTGTAAAATGGAATCTGAGAGGCTGAGCCAAGGTAATAGAAACAAGGATAAGAGTTTGAATTTGTTCTGTGGTACAATTACTGAGATTGAGATGTAACTTGGTCATTATCACAGTGTAGTCTAGAAGTCTCTATAGCAGACTGGACTGTATCAGACACCTAAAAGAAAAAAATGCAACTTGTAGAAATAGTGCAATTTACTGCCAGAAGGGACAACTTTACAGGATTGCAACAAAAAAAAAAAGAAGTCAGAGATCAGAATTAGTGAACTGTATTTATAATTATTCTCCCGGCTTTAATGCACTGATCTGGGAATAAATCAAACAGCCTCCCCAAACTAGTGAAACTCAAACCTCTATGGTGCAGAAAATTAAAGAATAGCCTGAAATGGATATGGACTGCCTCCTCCCTTAAGTCATCAGGTCTCAATTAGAAATAGGATAGTAAATTTCTGCTAGCATTACACTGTGTCCTCTCTGATTCGCTACTTCAATTGATCTCGTTGGACTCTAATTTATGAAGACGTAGACAAAGTATAAATATTCATGTCAGGTCTGAAAACAGACCATGCAAGCATTCCTAACTAAGGAGGAAACATGAAATAGTGCTACAGAAAAGTTTTGGAAATGATACACCCAGCACGTCTGTGAAGACTTAAATAGTGTTTGAGTCCTTGAAGCAAACTACAAGGCCCTTGTACTGAGACTCAAAAAGAAAAAGAAAACCCACCCCAATATACATAGTATAAAAATCTTGCACTTCATTGTCTCTTCTTGCATGGAAAAGGTAAATATTTTTGCTAATCTTAATGGGTGCTAACCATTTGACAGAATCAGACCTTCAGAAGTCACAAGTTTTACATAGTGTAGAAGAATGAACTCTGGTGAAGAAATCTGGTTACATATGTTAACAGCTAATACTAAGCTGTGATAAACTAGACTGCAAATAAAAATCTGATTTTAGAAAATTTTAGAAGGCCTCTCTAACACTAGAGGGCAGGACAAAAATCTTACAGATGTATCTTGAGCTTTTCAATAGAGTTCCCACTTATGCAGATACTTGAAGTATAGGGAAAACTTAGTAAGCAGACTTGTATGTTTGCACACTAACTTGTATTGTGGTATTCAAATTTCAAATGCCAAATCTTTCTTAGAGCCTGACGTAAGAACTGGAAAAGAGCCTCTTTCAAAACATAACTACAGTTATTGACTATATAAAAACCAGACCAAGTTGCCTGCAGTTACTTTTTCTTGAAATTTGTTTTGGTTGTCTGGACTCCAGTTCAGACCATCGGATTTTTCCAGATCCTCTTTGGTTCTCTGCCTTACAGTAATGGCTGGCATTCACACACAGGACTCAAGATCATGACTGGAGGAAGCAATTTTCATTGACAAATTTCAAAGTTGTTTTGTTGTTGTTGTTGCTTGTTTTAGTATAGAAATAAACATTTAAAAATTTATCTCAAGAGGATTTTAGATATTTTCAATGAAGTTATTACATAGTTTTAACAAAGCTACCATCAACCCCATTGGAACAGGAATTAAACCCAAGATCGTCCTAAAAACACTCCATCCAAAGTTACACCAAGTCAAAGAACCAGTTCTGGGTGGGGAGACCTGATTAAACACAGTCAGACTCAATGTACAATCTTGGGAGTCAGCCAACTAATATCTGGAAACTAGATCATGTGGGAAGTAGCCTTGTCCCTGGCTTATCTAAATATCCTAAATCATTCTCAGCACCCTATCAAGTATAATCACCTTCAATGAGAAATACAGGTACAAGATGAAATCTCTCTACTGCCGAGTAAACAATTTCTTAAAACCTTATATAGTAAGAAGTATTGTGTCTAATGAGATGCTACATATTATCATAGCTCCCTATGAAGAAACAGTTGGCAGATCAGGATTCTGGAAATTAAAATGCAGAATTTCTCTGGCCTCCGTATGTTACCTCCCATCAGTAAGAGAGAATGCAGTGGCAATTCAGAAATCTTTCTGAAAAAAGTTGCACTCAAAACTTCATTTTCATTCTGTAATTTAAGACTTTGAGAAAATAACTGTATACAACAAATAGTAAGATTATACTCTTAGTGGTGATTTACTTTTGATTCTTCTTTGGATAGAAATTTTCCCCCTCCCCTTTTGGACCCATTGAGATATTCGGCATTTCTCTTACCCCATTCAATTTCACTGCTCAACAGGTTGTTCTTCATTCCCCATCTCATTCAATTTACATGATTTTCAGACTGCTTTCTTCTTACAATTACCGCTCCAAGCCTTAGGTGGGTGGCTTATAATCAACATATCTTGTAATTGAAACAACTCTGTAGCAAGAAAGCTTGTTAGAATTAAAAACAAAGTGCAATGGATTGTAAATTTATCAAAAGTCAGGGTCCCTCACACTAATGTTTTTTAATTCGTATTATAAAAAAAAAGTTTGAAATCATCCCAGTTTTTTTCCATTAAACCTTCCATCAGGCTTTTCAGAGCCAAGTATGCGTCCTTTCACTCACTGAAATACATGCGATCAGCACTTCGTAATACAGCACTCTGAAAAACAAAAGCACCTTTCTCATGGTTTGTCTCACATCTCTTTTTCTAGACTAATGTAAAAGTTAGGTACATTATGTGTATGTATATATATATTTATTTAGTAACTAAGCAGACTTTGAATCCACTTGCTCCATCACACAGACTCACTGTCTTTTTTAAGCCGTGAGAGAACACCACTGCTAGCAGGGACAAAGTCAAATTGGTTACATCGTGTACTGAGAACTCAAGCATTTCAACAATGCAGTACTCCACCTGCATGCTCAGTTACGTTATTTGCCTTACGCATGGATTTTTATTTTTTTCTGTGTTTTGATCTAGCTCAGCAACTCAACATCTGTAACTTTTTTATTATTATTATTATTTCGCATAGATAAAGCATATGAAAACCTTTTATCACTGCATAATAGCTATTCAATAACTCTTCCGAGGCCTGCATTTTTATTTTTTTATTTTTTTGCCAAGGACCACTTAAAGGAGGCAACAAACCACCTCTATGCCTTTCGGTGTTGGTATGTCTTCTTCACAACATGTAAATCGGAGAACGAATGCTACATGTACCCTAAAAAGCCAGGAAAATATGGGCTCTCACACAGGAACTGAGTATCTGAGATACTGGTGAAGTCTAGCAAAAAATCTACTTGTGGTACCAACTGAAATCCATCGTTTGAAAAATCCTGCTCTGCAATAATAAAAATGTACTCTGTGGGTTTCTATTTCTAAAATAGAGTATACCATAATCCTCTCAGTTAAGCACAAACAATTGAAAATGCCAAGTGTTTCAGAACTAGGTATTATCAGAATCAAGAACACTTTCCACTTAAAAATTGATAGAAATAATAGCCACAGAATGAAATCTTGTTTAAATCTTTATTATCCTCCCATTCCTCAGGAATTTAAAACAGTGAATCTTAGAACTATAATTTCATTTAGATTAATACACAAACTTGTTTTGCTCTTAGTAGCAGATGTTCCAGGAACAAAAAGCAAGGACAGTGACACCTACCCCAGGCATTTCTCATTTGTGCCAAACAAGGAAAAATCCAGTCTTCCTGCTCAGTTTTTGGTTTTGCATACACTCCTTTCTCAGGCATGCAGAGACACCTACAGCCACGTAGTCTGAGACAAACTGCCAGCACAGCACCTTTCCTCAGAGACAACAAGAAGAAAGCTGCAAAGCGCTTATGTTATACTTGCCCTCACAGCAACCTGCTGGCCATCTAAACTGTGAGATGTGCTTTAGGAAAGGTCAGCCCTACTTCAGGTGCGCAGATCTATTACACTTCATATCAGCAATAGCTCAGTCACAGGGGTCATCCTTCCCTTCCGCTAAAGGGATCTCTGTGGTCTGCCCCAGAGACAGACTACATTCAGCACCAAGGTGAAGTTACAAGCCTAACAGTCAGCATTTATGGCCCCACCACTGTGTCCAGCTTTCTACTCTGGACAAGTCATACAGCACAAATTTGGGTGTTGATGCAATGGAATATTTGAGGCAGAAAAAAAAATATTTTTCTTCTTCCACAAATTGTAGTATAATTCCTGTTGTTAGAGAAATCAGGGGCTTTTTGCAAGTACTCATATAATCTAATAATGCAAATTAGACTAGATTAAAAAAATGATAAAAACAGCATGGAACAATCAGCTCACTTGTTAATGAATGTCACATGAAGCCTACTTTGGTCTCATGGAAAAAAGTGAAATTATGTGTGATCATAATAAAAGATGTGTTCATATTGGAATGTCTAGATTTTGACTCAAAGAACAGCTAACATACTCTGTTCCTTTTAATATCAGCCCTTTTTTTCTCTTATACGATTTTGTAAAATGGTTCTGCTATTAATCATATGAATGTTATTACCTAAACTTTTTTTTTTTTTAAGTAGCAGAGGATATACAAGGTTTCATTTTTCATTTGCTTTCATATGTCAAGGGCAGCCAGTACAACAGAAAAATACAACATGATCCATGGGTATTTATGGTGGTACATGCTTCATAATTTATCCTAACAAAGTTACTACAGCACAAAATAGAATTAACAAGGTCAAGGGTAATTTAGTTGATATGTCATTGCATACTAATTTTAAAAGGTCTTTTAAAATAGTATAATAGCTCATTCAAAAAGTTCAGATTCAGATCTTCTGGCAAGAGACAAAGCAGTGCACACCTGAAAGGGGGTTGTTTTGAAATTTTCCAAGTGGAAGAGAAGGGGGGACCTTCACCCCCTCCACACCCCCTTTTAAAACCAAACACTCTGAGGTCTACTTTTCTGGTCACAGCAGCACAGCTTGGTACTGGTTCCAAACCAGCTCCTGCGGGAGCATTAGGCTAATGGCTTCACCTCCTCAGCTCAGTGATCCTGTCTGCAAGACGGGGTATGAAACCAAACATCAGCTTACAAGTGTTCTGTAAGTAAATATCTGTGGAGCACTATGAAGATAAAAAGCTTAATTACTTAATTACATGTTATGATGCTAAGAAATATTTCTAGCTGAATGATTCCTAGCTGAACACCAACTAAAATAGCAACCTTTGATTTTAACAACTGTTAACAGGGAGTAAGTTGCCAGACAGTTAAATAGGACTTGGTAACATACAGGTAACTTTATTCCCTTTTCTCATCCTCCTTTCCAGAGTATAGAGTCTTACATCCTACTTTTCCAATCTGATTTCTAAGCAATCAGTCAGCTTTAGCACTCAGGAGCATCAGTCAGCACAAGAGGCTTGCACCTCATGGAGGGCAGCAGAAACAAGAAAATGTTGAGTCTGGCCGCTGTTGCTGTTATGTTAGCTCCTGTGCTTGAGTAGAGAGTGGTACAGTCAGTAAGTTTTCATTGTTAGTTTTATTCAGTATGTATACACCAGAAATGGTAAAAATCTATGTTTGGAAAGACAAGAAAGAATTTTCCATGTCTGGCATACTTTATTACTGACTAAAGAGCATCCAACAAACCCTGAGCATTGGTCTATTAAAAATAAAAGCAATTAAAAATAGAAGAGAACACCATTCAAAATACTTTAATACTGTTTGCAGAAGGCTCATCTGCAAGTGGATCTGGCAAGTGAACCAAATATTGGAGTGGAACCATTTGTGCAACACAGAATGGTGAGGAAACTTGAAAGAAGAAATTTTTGAGCTTGCTTCACAGAGGAATTGTCACATAAAAGCCATCCCACCGTTGCATTCAAAATCCTGGCCAGACAACCCACATAAAACAAAGTCATTCTCTTAATTTCTCTGTCAAGTTTAATTTCAATAAAACTTTATCATAGTCTGTGTAAACCCTGTTGGTTCTATCCCCGGTCAGTTCCTCACAACTTCCCAATAATTGGCAGTTGGGTTTGTGAACTTGAACAGAAAATAAGTTCATTCATTTATTTTACAACATCAGGGTTACAACCATTATCTTCAAATTCTATACAGAATACCAAAAGGCTTACCAGAGAATGTCATCATTTTATTATCATAATTTTGATTTCATCCTTCTGTGAGAAAATTCAGTAAACAAATAATTTAGAAATGAAAGAATTAGTAAGAAGAATATGTATCCCAGGAACAAACTGCAACACACGCTGTTGAAACAGACTAAACATGTTTGTCCTTTGGCTTTAATAAGTGCAACTTCACTTGTAATTTCCCAATAATTTGATATTCAGACGTGTTCAGAAAGACCCAATCAAACAAGGGTTTATCCTCAAGGGGAACTGCCGCTCTGCTGAGGAAATGAAGCAAATCAAAGCTTTCAAAAGCAGATTCATTTTGAGGCAGCAGAGTGAGGGGTGTACCCTCCTCATGCACAGAGAGAGGTGTGGGAGGTTGATGTTGCAGAAAAATGCTGAGATTTTATTTAACTAAAAGTTAAAACCATCAGTTTGTTTGCAAACTGAAGGCGTCTTGTTAAAAAGCATGACACGTCCAAGGCTTTATGAAAACATTTTCTTGTATTTGCAGTGAGGAGAAGTCAAGTTATCTCAGATTCCCCACTGCTGAATGAACCAAGTCATTAAACTGGCATTTGCATTGAAAGGCTTTTCACAGGGCTTTCTGTCAGGCCTTTCAAGCAGGAATGAAATGAATGAGGGCCAGCTTACAAATGATGCATTGTTGAATGTATGTGGGAGCAAACAGCCACCATTGTGAGTGCAGGTGGGAAAGAAAAATGAATAGACAAGGAAGCTTACGGAGATGGAGAATCTCATTATTGACGGACTATGTGCATGTCTTTAATGAAGTTTGAAGACAGCAAGACCCAGTAAAAGATGGACTTTCCCTTGATCCTCCTCTTCAGAAATTAAGTTGATAGAATAGGCGATGCTGAAACATCTCAAAGATTATATTTGCTTCTCTTTCATCATTATAATACTAATTAAGATCCAGAAAGACTCTTCCTTTAACAATCTCAAAGCACTTTTCAGAACTCAACTCCATTTCTTACAGAAAAACCCTCACAGCTCTTCATTCAGAGGAGGAAAGTGAGGCTTAAGCTACCCATAGCATGCAAGAATGACAACTTAAAACCTGGGGGTTTTAATTCCACTCATTTAAGAAAGGAATTGCACAGTAAAGAGAAATGAAGACTAAAGTAGGATGCAACAATTGCCCTAACATTAAAAGTTTAAACAAACAGCAAAATCATCAGAAGCAACAGATGCTTCAATAATACCACATGGAAAATACTATCTGTGTCACAATCCTTCTCTATAAGTAGTCCCAGATAGTCTTTCACCATATTCTTCACAGCTGCTTCATCACTTCTCTCCTGTTGTCTGGTGGAAGCATTTATCCATGTCTTCCACCCTGAAAAGGCACTCCCAATCTTGTTTGAAAATGTTTCTTGGTCATTGTTTTCTCCCTCCTCCTTTTTGTTTTCTGCTTAGGCAGTATCTTAGGACTTAGTTTCTGCATCACCTACTATTAGTCTCTTTCAATTCAAATTTTTAAGCCGTTCCAGGTCACAATTTAAAAAGAAAATGCTTAATTATACATACTTTTCAGCTTATAAACTTTTTATACTATTCCTAAGAACATCGTTACCTTCACTTGATTCTTAAAATCTGCCCATATTTCTCCATGTCTCCAGAGATCCTGAATACTTTCCAGCTTTCCTCCAGGCTAATAATCATGTTAAACAGCATGGAACCAGGAACCGAGCCTCAATAGGTTATAGTAGAAATACACTTGCAATAACATTTTGAGATGACCAAGCATTTCTGACGGAATCAACATGCAGTGTTAACTCTGTAATATTGTATTTAAAGTGTGACAGCAACATCCTAAAAAGACTTACAACAGCCTAGTGACATGTTTCTGCCATAACACATGTAATACAAAGTCACCTGAGCTACCACCATTTTAACTTGCACCGAAGGTACCATCAGAGCTGTACCAGCACTCTACCCCTGACAGGAAGCCCCATGAACAGCTGAACACTTGACCCAACTTTTACCCCCACTAGAAGAACCAACAAATCCCTGAAATCAAAGCGCTATCTTAGACCTAAAGTCACAAAAGTAGCATATGCTGTGAATCCCAGTCTCAGATAAGCACCTAGGGCATCTGAATAGGATTCAGACATACCTCTGCATACCTTGCATGTCTCAGCTTTGAAACAATTATGAATCACATTTACTGCTGATCTCCGTGCCTTTTGGATTATGCAAATCTCATCTGGGATTAACAAGTGAATAAGAGACTTCCAATTTATAGAACTTCAAACAAAGCACATTCAGATACACTTGGAATTTGATTAAAAATACAAAGATAGCTTAACTGTTCTTAATGTTTTTAACAAAAACAAAATTGTATTGATTAGAAATAATCATATTACCTTTTCACATTTAAGTCACAAGTATTGAGTCAGACATTCACTCATTGTTGTTCTTAATTATTTTTTACAACACAATTAGCCTTCTTCTAGAATTCCCATAACTATCAAGATTTATGACATACCAATATTACAGATGACTTATCCAGGTAAGTTTTAAAATAGATGCAAGAATTTCAGTCCAAATACCTTGCTGGAACTCAAAGAATAAGAACAGATACAGTCTACTAGGAAACTGATAAATAATTGATTATCTGTTAACTACATAAATTGGCCCTTCCCCAAAGGAAAAAAAAATAAAGACATTCATCTTACTGAATTATTATTGACAATACTACTGGTTCCACAGTTAGATTTATATTTTCTTTTATCCCTAAGACATACATGTTTATATATATAAAATATATTTCACATTTAAAAATTTCTTTACTTCATCCTTCTCTTAATCACCTTGAGATACCTCACTGTCATTTTATATTATTATCATCTATAGTTCCTAGAAAAGAAGTACCTTAAGACTTAGTTTCATTTTCCCTACTAACCCATAGAAAAGACTACATAATTATCATAATTATAAAATATTCTAAAAACATTTCCCAAGCATCAGTTATAAGCTTATAAACTCCCTCTCCTAGTTTAGGAATCTCATCTGCTTTCAACTGTATCTAGCTACATTAAAAACCTGGTATAGTTTATATTGTTGGTGTTTGTTTTTGCATGTAAGTGGCAATCCTATTAGACAAAATCATTTTGAGTTCCATTGTGTTTCAGTCTGTCAAGTTTATACTCAGTCTAGAGCTCCCTACTCTGGATATAATTTTATGAACATTGAATTTTTTTAGTCTGTAGAAATACCTATTGATTTATTTTTATTTTTTGCCTGTTTCAGTTTGTTGGTGGTGTGTTTTTTTTTTTTTTTTTTTTTTTTTTTTTTTTGAGTGGGAGTGGGAGAGACATAGGGAATGTTAGAATGTAGGGGGAACCACACGCCACTGGCAGCATTACAGCACTGGCATATTTAACTTAAACTGAAACTGTCTAGGCCATTTTTCTCCCATCATTTTATAAATGGCTAAGAATTGAATATTCCATTTTCTTTGTGATTTGGCAACTTATAGCAGAATAATAAATACCAGTTATGTTTTATATGTTAGCTCATGAACATGCAAGTATTCTAGATCATTTGCTCCTGAGTTACCAGAAATTTGAAAGTAACATTTTTTTTTTTAAATGTGAGTGCAACTTGCTTTTCACCCACTTAGTCATTCTTAATAAGGTCATGAATATTTATTTTAACATTTCAATTCCAGAGACTGAAATAGCCATATTTTAGTTACCATTTCATAAAGTTTAAATTTGGAAGTGAGCAATTTCAATTAATCTTGAAAATAATAACAAGAATCATTAAGTTCCTGACACTGAGTTTGACTATTACATGATTCCTCTTTCTACTCTGGCACCCTGATCATTGCCTTTCTCAGTCTTGACTCTTTGATTAATAAAACACTTATTTACCTCATTCCACACACCCTTAGCACTTGAGTAATGAGTTTAAAGAGCTTCTGATTTGTCAAGATTACTTTCTTGGAAAAAATAAAACATCCCTCTGCACTGGGCAGAAGTTGCAAGGCACCGTTTTTCCACCAAAGAGGAACTGAAATATGTTAACACTCTGAGTGCACTTGCTTAGCCATTGATTTTCTATTCACAGAATAAGAGAGATCCAGAACCTCTTGAACAATTTTCTCCCATTCTCTCCTCCGATTTTTCTTTTAGTATTATTTTTAATCAGCATCCATTTAATCTCAACCATTAGCTTTAAGAAATCCCTTTAAGAAATCCCTGTTTTTTAAGCAAGCTGTATTTCACAACCATAAGACATTAATTTCTTCTGCTGTCTACCACTTTCTTGATAAAGATTTTTTGTTCACCCGAATATAAAATTTCGGGAAAGGATTTTCCGTCTTCTGGGCATATATATTGGTATAATAGGTGTAGCATACCAAGAGACCATATACAAGACTATAATAGTCAACTACTATACAGGACACCAATTAAAGTAACCCATAGCCCTGAAAAAAAATGCTGACCCACGCCCTCACAAAAGCACAAGAAGTTTGGAAAAAATGGTAGATTAGAAGTCATTATCTTCATTTGTGCTATAACTATACTGGCTCAGACCTGTACCTGAAGAACAAACCTGACTTCTCTTCCAAATGTTCTTCAGTTTGCTTCCCCAGAAATCCACCTGGTCAACTCTGCTCATCCAAAAACTACTTGGCAACTAATCTTTGTAGTCAGGCCTTTGTGCCATAACTTTTTATGAACTGGTAGGAAATTACTTCCTTATGCCTAGTTTCAGCCCACACAGCTGGTATCACAGCATTACTCTTTTGTGTATACTCCTCAAGATGAGTCTTCAGCAAGGTCCAACTGCAAAGACCATACCATTGACATTTTGTAAAACAGTGTTTTAATACCCAAAGTCTACTCCACTACATAAAGCTGAATTTCATAAAAATATCAGAATTTAAGCTCTTCATTTCTAAGCTCAAACATACCCATTTTTCTTGCTTTTGATATATTATGTATTTCAGACAGACATTATTCGTGGATTTTATTATGCTCCTTCAGCTCCTGCACACACACACCCCATTTATCTGTAACCCCTGTTGTTAGGCATTCTGAATTATTTTTATTTTTTAGCTTACATTAATAGTTCTGTTTCTTACTACATAGCCCACAGAGTTAAAAAAAGCCTTCAACATTCATATCATCTGCTCTTTAAACTGTACCTTTCACCTCAGAATCACAGGGAGAAGCTCAGAAAAAAACAGGTTCAAGTAAGTAAAATGTTAAATTCTGTCAGATTAACAAGTCACTAACTGTAAAGATCCAACAGCACTGAGTGTAGATCTCTTCAACAACAGTTAATAGCAATTTACTGAAAGCAACACCTGGGAACCCACAGACTTGACAGTCTGACAGAAGATACAGAAAGGATGGAAAGGCAACAAAATAGAAAGGACTTCGTTACCAATGCTGCCATCTGTTTTTAGTGCATCATAGGTGTTTTAAATAAAAAGTAGCTAAGATCTTTAAATCACAAATTTATTAGAACATATGTCGATGACACACCATGCACCAGTTACCCAGGTGGTATCAACCGCTCACTGAGACAATGTGGCCCTCACAAGATGAGGGGGACCAAGCAGCAACAGCTCTTGAGCACCTACAGGCCAAAAGCTGTCACCTATATTTAGGTGCAGGTATAACCTGCAAAGTCAAAGACCACTGCATCTCAAAATAAGTACAGAAATGGGATGCAAGCTGCCTTTAAAAGTGGGTTCACAACCCCCTTAAGCCAACTGAAGTGTAGGTTTTTGCAGGCAAAGTATTAAGTGTAGAGACATGCAGTAAAACAGGTCAGTTTGCTGCAGATCACTGACCAGGTCACTCTTCCATTAGATTAGCTAATTAATCTGATTATTCTTGCAGCCATGTAAATGTGGCACAACACAAAATCAATAGTAGAAACATAAGTAGAAGGAAAAAGACCACCCTTCAGCAGCAGTCAGTCTTCACCCAAGTGTGTAACTGGTGCCATTTGTCACTTCAAGCCAGCGCAGAGCCTGTAAAGTAGCAAGTCAAACCACTGCCTCGTGCTTCTGCCCTACCAGTTCTTGTGCATCATTCAGACACCGCAGCATACGCTCCGTCCGAGAGTTAACCAAACAAAACAAGCCGCTTTACCTGCTGCTTGTTCCCTAAGCTCGTTCAACAAGTGGACATACAAGGAGGTCCCATTGCTCGCGGGCAAGAGGGGCTCACGAGGACACATCCCTCTCCCACTCACTGATTCTCCTTCCCTCTGTGCTCACTTGGTGAGCACAGAACAGGAACCCTGAGGCAGTACTGAAACCCCAGCATCAAGCCATCCTGGTGATTATGACCTTCCTTGCAAAATCATTATAAAACATTCACAGATTATATTTATCTTCTGAAAGGGACATTTTTAGCATTATAAACACTGTGGTTCATTACAGTTGCCATGACCCCGCTACAATTAACCTTGGTTACATTTCCAATGCAGAGGATCTATCACCGCCTTTTTTTTTTTTTTTAATAGTGAAGCCTGTTATTCAGGGTAAGAGAAAGCTATTTTAAAAAAAAGTAAAACAGTCACTGTGTATAAAGTTAAGGTTTTTTAACCATTTGTTTTAAAATCCTATTTCAGAATTTGTCCTTGTCAGTATAGAGGGTGCAATAAAGATCATTCCAGCCACAATAACAAGCAGCTTCAGAGGATAATAGAGCAAGACACCAGTATTACACATGAAAGTGCTTCAGACTAAGCTGAGTTCCCCTAAACACTTATCAACTTTGATTTAGACAGAAAAAAAAATAAACAAGACAATTATTTCATTTTCTATTTGCTATTTTGAACCAAATGTCCACATTCACAAGCCAACACATCTCTTTATACCACAAGGACTGATGAACTAAGGGTTGTTTTTATAGCTAAACTAATAATTGATAAGTACCTTTGTTTTTTTTTAAATGAGCTCTTTGCTCTGAACATTGCTTTGATTCCTATTTACCAGTAATTTAGTGCAGTTGATTCTGTAAGCTCTTCAACATAGCATTTTACTTCACAAGTACACTGCTTGGAGTCAATGGAACCAATCAATTGCAAAATCAGGCACAGCAGTTTTGTTGAGAATTAAGTTATCTGCAACATTAAACCATGGTGCGAGAAGTGGTAAATTCCTTGCTGACGGAAATGGCCACTTTACTTGTGCTGTGGAGAGAACACTAATGCTGAGACTTGTTTACATGTATTATGAGATGGCAAAGCAGCCAGATTTTGACCTAACTTTTTCAAGTTTTTTTTTTTTTAAAAAAAAACACTTAAACATGCAGATTAAGTTAAACCATTTGTGATACTGAAATATCACAACATCAACTTTACGCTCAAGCTATTCCTTTCCTGCTTAAATTACTATATTTAAAAGAATAAGTTCCTGCTGTAAGAAAAGAGATGAAAATTGGAATTCTTTAAAACTCTGCTATGATTCTCTGCAGTGCTTGCTGTAGACGAAGCAGAAGCAGCAATGTACAGAAGGACCTGGAAAATGACTACGTTACACCATTCACTGAGTGGAAGAAAAGTTAATTTCATCATACAGGGTCAGCTATCTCATTGGCACTGCTTTTCTGGTTTTGTTCCATCTGGAGTATGGTAATTCCTGTTCTTTTTCTCTTTTGTCGCGTATTACCAGTGACTAAATTATGTTAGACATACGCAGGTGGCTCTCATTGGCATCAGTAGACACAAGCTTTCATCTGAGGGAAATGCTGATTTTTATGAACAGCAAAAGACACTCATTGGTCTTAAATTAAGAAACAGGTGTGGCACACATCAGTATTCAGACACATCTGTGATATGTAAAGTAAGCAGAATAGATTTGAGAACAAGAACATGTGCCTGTTCTGTGGCAAATGCAAACTGTGGTGAGTCCAGCTAAACTAAAGCAATTATTTGCCCAATGAAGCAATGCAAGCTTACTCCAGCTGTTAACAATCCACAAAGCATACTCAAAGCAGTGGTTTTGTAACTTATCAGCGGAGAAACAGATCACAAAGAGTTATACTCTCACTGGCAAAAGTTCAGATCCACCAGCACAGCTGAGAAATAAAGATGAATCCAAACAAAGCAGTGAGGCATCAGGACTTGCAGAGCTGAATGCAGGGACATGGGATGGTCAAGAGAGCTCCCGAGTAACTGATTTGCCAGAGGCTGAAGTCACTGCTGCCCTTTGCAAATCAATGGTCTCTCTCAAAGCACTTCTTGACCAAGGCTTTGGTTAATTCTTGAAATCTGACTCGTCTGCCTGTATTTTGCATACCGATAGTCACTAGCATATACTCAAATTTCTTACATACCTGTACACACACTGGAGGTATGATGCCATGACATATTTGCAGATTACACTGCTGATCGTAACAGCTAGCAAGGGCAAAAAAGTTCTTTGCATAAAGCAGCCTTGTCAGTGTGCGGATCCTAAGGGCAATTTATGACCACAGAGGCCAAGCTTGTCCTCCTTTGTAGGAGATAAAGTTGAGCAAGTATTTAACCAGGTCAAAAGCAACTCACCTCATTAAATTCCACACACACGCACCACTTCTTTCTCTCCCTGTTCCTTGCTTATTCTCTCAGAATATGCTTTCTGGAAAAAGAATAAGGTATGCTCACTTCATGGGATATGCACCAATCTTTTTTTTTTTTTTTTTTTAGGTCAGCTAATATTTACAAGGTTTTCAAATGAATCTGCTGTTTTATTAGGTGAGATGCCTGTCCCTGGCATGTCTCAAAGCAAAACAAAAAAATCACGAAACCCCAGTCTGTGCTCCACAAACACTCCCAGCCACCCTTTCCTGGCACAAAGGGGCCTTGTACATTCAGTGGTACATTGATGCTCCAGTGCTCTATCATGTACTTCTTCCACAGGAATGTTCATGATCATAAGAATGGGCATGTGAACAAATCCAGCTAAGAATTAACCATAATACAGGCAAAAAGCAGACAATATAATCTTAACTTCTTCACAGTTCTTCTAACATACCCAAGCTGGAAAAAAAAATATTGCTACTCCAACCTTGAATAGACAGTATTTTACTGCCCATACCATCAGCCCAGCATCAAGTTTCTGTCCATATATCTTCCCTTCCTTATATTCCCATTGTTTTAATTTGATTTTCCTAAACAGCAAACCCAGCAAGTCTTGTCCATCTCAACCCTAATATATCAACATATTTTATGAAATGCAAAACACATTTAGTTTTATGTGCTCCATTTTTAGTAGCATTTGCAAGCAGATGCCAGTATGGATCCAGATGAGTGATGCATACCACTGACCCCGCCCATAGTCTAAAATTATTTCCCATTTACCCAAGTAAAATGGAACAGGGAGAGAGAAAGACTACAATAACAGCCTATTAAATTAAAACAAAGCTTCTACATAACGTTTGGTGCCACCACCACAAGTATGTAGATTTCCCAGTGGCTTATTGAACTTAAAGCAATTATGGTCTTACTCATTTTCATCAAAACTGAAGATTGTTTCTGGCCTGTAGGTTCTCTGCCATACTTTCAGTTTTCTTGACTGTGTCATGTCCCCCTCCCTCCTTTCCCCTCTCCTCCCCCCCCCCCCCCATAACATTTCCCATCTTTACAAATTTTTGCAGAAGAAATCCATTCTGTAAAGCTTCCCCCAGCGAAACTTCTGCATAGGACAGTAGGTTAGACCTAAGCCCTTCTGTCTTTCCTAAACATTCATACTGTTGATTGCACATCTTTTATTTTAAGGTCTCCAGTTGAGCCTGTTAGAGCAGTAAGTTTTTCTTCTGTATTAACCATCCAGAACAACAACAAAAAAAACCCTGTAAGTTTAAATGACTGTTTCCAGTCAATTAACGTGATTACCCTAAGAATCACTATATTAACTATCTTTCCAAACGGGTCAGCAGTAGGAAAAAACCAGCAGAAATGGAGGAACAAATGGGGAAGAAAAACATTATTTGATACAATTGAGTACTTTCACAGTAAGATTAATTATCTGTATTATAAAAAAGATCCAACACTAGAAATATTTACCTTTAGGGATAGGCTTAAACACACAGATCTGATGAGTAAACAAAGCCCTCTCCTTCTAGCTTGACTGCCAAATACAAGGGTTGTCCCCCTCATACCCAAACTTCCACCAGGTCTCTTTTTTATCCTTAGGCAGCATAGGCAAACCAGACCTCAGATGCTGTTCGTTTAACTGCTAAGATGAGCGAACAGCAATAATCAAGTGATGAGTTGGAAGCAGTGTCCACAGCAACATTTTGTACCTCACTATCTATGAAAAGAAGGACAGTAGCAATCAAAGCATTTCTGTTCCCACTGGTGGAACAGAAGAGAAGAGAGATCAACAAGCAGCCCGCTGCAGTCTGTAACATGCTTTAACAAACAGTACCGTATCAACCATCATCACTGGAACTCTTCCCATTAATTCAAAGGCCAAGATAAGGCTTTAATAAAATATATAAAGGAATGCTCTTAGCCACCACAATCTCCTCTGATGAAATTGTCGACTAAAGCTTCTATTGGTTCTCACTGCCATTCTGCCATTAGTTCAGTACCGTCAAGTGAGGCAGCTGGACTCTGTTCTGGCTCATGCAGCTTCATATCTAATTAAGTTTCATTTATAGAATCAAACTCCTCCAGTGGTTATAACCTTGTAGAAAACAGAGTCATTGACTTGCAGAAGTCTTTTTACTAGTATTTGTGACAAAGAAAAATACCTACTTTTATACTGTCAGTTTTCAAGGCAAATTTGCACTACTAGGTCATTCACCACAGTCACTCTGTGATATGGAATTATTCCTTAATATGTAGCTTCAACTCTTTCCCAGAGATTTATTTTGGCAGCACAGGTGGCCCTTGCTTTCTATATTCAGCAGCTCTTATGCTGATAATGGAAGAGTTGCTGGAAGCCTTTAATGGAAGAGGTAAAGTTACACTCTCCTTCTGAAATACTGCATCAAGTTCCCAGCTCTCAGTTCACCAGAAATAAGAAGGCAACAATTTATGCTTGAACTTTTTTTAACACACAAATTAGTACATTACACAAATTAGTAATTACTACATTATTGGAGACAGTATTATATTAGAAAACTAATTTTAAACTATAAGTGGAATCTTTCATTTGTACATTTGTGACTACAAGCAAGCCATAAATACATTTTTGGTGAAAACAGTATTTTTTTTAAGTAAATAAAATACAAATGTTGCTGCCATGACATTTGCTAACTTTCTAATTCACATTCCTGAATATTTTAACCAAAAAACAACAGAAAATAGAATGGTGACTAAATGTGCATTTTATTTTATATATAAAGAAATAAGTCAAAGTATCTTATATTGTAGAAACAGAGAGTAAGGGGAGACTTAAAAAATGGTAAATAGACAAATATTTTTAAAAAAAAATCAGTCAAGAGAGCCACAGTCCCTGATGTGCTCTTATTTTCATAACTGCATGGGGAAACCAGATGATGAAAAAGCTTCAGACTTCTCAAATTTCTGGAATGATCAATACTTTATAAAAGAGGTTTACCAGAGCATTCAACACAAAGCCAATTTTAATAAAGCTGTTTGTCCCCAAGGAGGTCATTAACTGAATATAACTATTAAAGAATTTGATTTTTAATATTCAATTGCAACAGTGTAAAAATTAGGAAAATAATTCTTGAATTATGATTTTTCCTACATCCTCACTGATGAAGTTTTACACAAGTAAAATATTTCCCTTTTTAGTTTGATTTTCCCCATCTTCAAAATAAAGGTGCCTACACTAAAGCAGAAGTGTTGTGAGAACAAATTAATCTACACAGAGCTTTGGACATCTTACATTTCAAACCTCTCGATACATCCTGCTAGATTAATCTTATTATCCTTTTCTAAATATAAGTAAGTGTTAAATCAGAAAATCTACCAATATTTGAAATCATTTGGATAAGGGATAGGTTGCTTTATTATTTTTTTAAATTCTCTGTAGAATATTAGCTAAACATCAAATATAATTTGTGGTAATAAAAGGACTTAGTATCTCAAAATCATATACTTAACACATTAACACCATAATCCTTTTACATCCCAGGCTATACATAGACATTAAAGTCATCTGCTAATTAATCACAGATTAATGACAACACACAAATCTGACCGAGCTGGAAAACCAGCCAGTACAGTCATACATCACTTATCACCTTTCTGCAGTCAGTTCCAAGTGACACAGACTCTTGCTAAGACAGGGAGACGTTTAATGCAAAAGCTACGTGTTATGACTGACATGTACAAGCAAAAATACTACATCCAAATATATTCACAATTTCTCTTCAAAAAGTTTTAGTTCGGTCATGACATGATAGATCTTCATGCAAACAATGTGAACCGAGTCCGGAATTTGCAAATTCATACTCTTGGAAGATATTGTGGCATTTGTTCTCATTTTTTATTACCACTACACAATTTTCTTTGACTGCAACATGTCTGGCATTAATAAATTCCTGCTGTTTGATGCAGGCTAATGAGGCCTAGTGCCCACTTTAATATTTCAAATAAGTTACGTCTTATGGTTGAGTCAATAAGAAGTATCCAGAGGCACTAGAAACACTTAACTATTGCAACAGAGTTGTATGAGGGCCAATTTACTTTGCTTCACTAGTGTCTCTGAGGAAATCACTCCCTTCTGTGTCATTTTCCTGTTTTAGCTTTATTTCAGGGTCTTCATTCTCTACAGGACAACATATTAGAAAAGCACTTTTTCTATGTTTATTTAAAATATGAATACTAGTAGCCTAGCAGCATTATTTTTTTTTTTTAATTAAATACAATGCTGAATTAAACAAGCCATTTTAACAAGCAAATTATAGAGTCTGACGGTGAGTATTAAAAGTGTACCGTATTACAGGTATTAGGGTGAGACATATTGGCAGATTTTAGTAAAACATTAGTTACAGGAAATGAAATAATATCTAACGGTAGATAGTGACTTTGAAAATCTGTATTGGCATAGCTGCTTTGAAGATAACTTAGGCATGTCCTGATGCAACTTTGAGATGTTGCTTCTAAAATATAACCGTTGGCATTGACAATAGTCCAGAAATGCCCTGAGCACATGGAACTCTCAGGAGAGCACCAGCCCTGGAGCTGCACAAGCACCTCCTCAACAAGTGAGATCAAACTTCCAAGAACCCACTATGCCGATATGTCTGGCAGCCAGCGCTTGGGGTTTTAGCTTTGCTGGAAGTACAGGATGATTCTGCGTTTGGAGAAGGGACCTGGGCATTGTCAAGGGCAGAGCTCATGGGGCTTCTTCCGCTGAGAAGACGGAAGCATCTATCAAGTTACTGCCAGCACAGGGGCTATCAAAAGCACCAGCCATGTTTTCCTTGGAGGTGCTGTGCTCATTACCAGCTTGTGATGGTACAACCAGAAAACACTGTCAGCTACTTTTGATCCAGCACAACAACATTTATCCCTACCTAAGGAAGAAAAGTAGCTGACCACTTGAGGTGGATTCCTCAGGAACTGTTACAGGCTGATGCACTCAATTACTAGCTGTGGGTATATTTCAAGAAGGGGGAAGCTGTTCAGGTTGCAGTCCTGTTGGGCTGAAAGTCAAGTTTTACAGACATGCTGCATTAGCCACCGCTGTTGGGGGAACCTCTATTTCAGAAACAGTAGGGTGAGACTGCTCATATTTCACGTCATTTAGGAAAGTAACAGATATGTTGCCCATATACTAGCAGCAGTGAGCACCTACTAAACTACTGGTGACAGAAGGGATGGTGAGATGAGTTATATGACTAGAACATGAAAAATTATTTGACTTTTCGGGGGTGGGGTTGCTTGTGTGTTTTTTTGCTGTTGTGGTTTTTGTTTTTGAGAAAGAGATAGTACTTCTGTAATGAAGAGGGTAATATTCCCCTGAAGATACCTTGAGTATTTCTGACAGCCCTAAAAAGCAAGCCAACATACCAATGAATCCCCAAATCCCTTTTGCCAGATCTGCTTACACCGCCAGAAGACTGTTCTCATCAGCACCAGCAGAACATCATTGGTGCTTCTGAAGCAAAGACCTCTTGCACACAAATTTAAAAGTATACCCAGCAAGACATAATTAATATTCGAAAGGCAGACACAGCCATAGGCAAACTAAAACAGCACCACTAGCAACAGTGTAAGTATTGTGTAACATCATTACACTTCTCACAGCATAACCAGCAACAAGTGTTTCTAACCCAGATAAGCATAAGTACCAGGAATTGTAAAGGGGCAAACAGACTTTTGATAGACTTGCAGAAATAGGATACGGTGAGACAAGTGCAAGTAGTAAAATCTGCAAAGTAACAAAGGATGTGAGATCTATGAAAGACGTTCTGCTGGACGACTTTGGATTCGCTGTTCAAACAGGGAAGATGTTTGGTGAAACCAGAATAAGTCCCCCAAATGAAATGAAATACATCAAAAGGAAATGAGATCATACTAATTTTGGGAAAAGGAAGATACAGTACTAATAATGAATGAGGAATGAAAGATGACATGACACTGGTTTCTGTTCAACCTTCCCTCCTTTAAAAGAGCTCCCAAGCAGGTTCATGCCCATCTGCAAATAATACCACCAAGAACTTGCAGCCATCAGTGTCAGTTAAGTGCCATCCCCTTTATCGGGCTGAATACTTGCAGATGAATCAAAATAGGTTGTAATGGACTAACTGCATGAATAAGGATTAAGACCTAGCCATTGGCAATATGTATTGTTAATGAACATCAATTAAAGAAAATGCTGTTTTCAGGGTTGAAACTAAATGGTTTTCCTAACCATTCCCACTGCAGCACTGTAATGCATTTGTGTCTCCACACTAGCTTTGTTTTAAAGCAGAAATATTAAAATTCCTGATAGAGTTTCAACTTCTTGATGGGGAAACAGTAGCAAAAAGTTCCTTCTTCAGTTTGAAGAAAAGTCAGCAAAGAGTTCAGAAATAACTTATTCTGTATAGAAAAACATTCATCTTCATTTGTACTCTAAAATGCTCCAGCAGAAAGGAAAAATACACACTCTGTAGCCTGACAGATGTTAGAGTCCTTGGTCAGGCTGTGACAGATCTAGATTTAAAGGACTGCTTTGTCTCAATCAGAGCACAGATTGCTTGGATTCTCTCAGGAATCCCAAGCCAATAAACAACCCAATAGACTGAAAACAGACTTGATATTTCTCTCAAAGCTGCTGACAAAGATGAAAGTAAAAGTAACAGGTCTCCATGAAAACTTTTGACTTAACAGAAAGTTTATCTGTAAGTTCATACAATTTGTAAATGAAAGCAGAAGCATTAGGTACCGATCACTAAAGAAAGTGATAACCGATTTATGTTTTCTCTCTGTGTTGTCAGTACAAAGAAAAAGTTTCAGACCAGTTAAAGAATCAGTTTCTGTTCCTTAAGTGAAACTGTCATCATCTGAAATCTGTGTAGGATATTTAGTGTACTTGATACTCTACAGCGTATACACTGAAAAATAGGCATACTCTATAGTTATACACAGAGACAGTTAAGTAGCCAGTTTACTCAACTCTTAAGTTTAATAGTAAAATTTTAACAACCTGCCACGATAACTCCACAAACTAATCATTACAAGCCCTTTCTACCCTTCCCACATGCAATGAGTTGCCATGTAACAGCCCAAAGGAGAACTAATATTACAAAGTGTAATACAGTGAGAATTACTACTGAAAGTGGAGGAAGTTTTCTTGTAAAGGACAAAACTGCACTGAAATGTACTGTTATTAAAAACCCTTTCTTTGCTAAGAACTGATCTGGCCTAAACCTGCTGAGCAGTAGGACCTGACAGAACATCCCGAGCACATTTCCAAGCCACCTCTCATTGCAGTGAAGGAGCTAAACTGAATGCCAAGATGGGGATAAATAAGTCAGTGGAGATACATCCACGTGCATTATGACACGTGTACATTATATATGACACATCATGACCTTAAGTTAAGCAAACTGGAAGACGAAGGGATTCCCCCTCTCCATACCCCTTGAGACTTTCCACTTGTCACTTGCAAGGACAAGTCACGTTTTGCCCCTTTGCAATATATATATATATATATATATATATATCTTTTTTCTCCAAGGCAAACACTTCACTGTAACACAGTGAACACATGAAGCCACTGCCAACATGCACAAATGTCTTTTGTCAGGTATGATTCGGGGGAAAACTGATGGGCAGGCACAGGCAAAGAAAGAAACCTTGTGCGCTTCAATGAATATTCATTACATCCTCTAATTTATTATCATGTTTACAGCCAAAACTGCCAAGCAAATTACATTCTACATAAGATCCCGAGGGGGTTTTCATTTCCACAGCTTGGACTGGTACCAAAATAAAGCACATTAGAGAAATTGCAATGAGAGTCATTAATATTTAATGGACTAGTAACAGCAGTGCTCCTCATCACAAAGAGGCAGGGCAGGGGAGGGATGGGAAGGATCACTCAGAACTTTGCTCCACAAAATCCTTTTCATTAAACAGGCGAATTCAAGCAGAAAACGGTCCAGGTGGCTTTAAAAAAAAATTAGAAATTACCAACTAATATTTTTTTTCCAGGAGATAATGGACAGTGCACAGGAGAAACTAACATTACAGAAGCAGCACAAAGAATTTGAAACTGCCCATGTATCAGAAAGTATGAGGTGGAGGAAATCTGAAATAATCAGTGTTTGGCAAGTGTAAACAAGTCAGTCAAGATGACAACTGACATTTCCAGTTCCTAGCACAGGAAAAGTTTCAACCTGCCATGACAAGGGGATGGAACCAAAACACAGGCATCCAGCAGCAGGCAGGCCTTTGCCACACTAACACCAATGGCAGGAACTCCTAACATTTTCCCTACTGATTCAAGATGGACCACGGAAGCCACACAATCAAGGGTAAGGGATGCATCTTCTCAAGAACTTATTTTCTAAAGAAAGCGAGCATCAAAAACTGCGAAAAACATAGGGAAAAATATTACTGCATCCACAATCCTTTCATATTCTTGTAAATAAAGCTGTGCTTTCAGATTGCAATTGCAACTATGACATATCCTCTGAGCACCAGT
The DNA here is from genome assembly GCF_964211835.1 of Anser anser. Lineage (NCBI taxonomy): Eukaryota > Metazoa > Chordata > Aves > Anseriformes > Anatidae > Anser > Anser anser. The sequence continues at coordinate 15,391,330 of NC_139725.1, read as the reverse complement.
GAAGGATGATGAAAGCCATCACATTGCAGACAACCTCCCTTTCCACAGAAAGGCTCCATTCCTTACAGGGCTCTCAGGCATGTGGTCTAATTCTTTGGGTGGTCCTTTGGGGACCCAGAAGCTGGGCTTGATGATCCTTGTGGGCCCCTTCCAACTCAGGATATTCTATGACTCTCTGTTACTGCCTTTGCCCCTCTTCCACCGTTTCGGTGTTGGTATTTTAAACAATTGGATCATTCCAACTGCTTGGTCCCATGCAGACAAGCTCTGGCATGTTGGTTTGGTGCTTTTTTCATTCAATCTCCTAATCAGTAAGTTCCCATAATACACTCAAATGACTTGAGATACCATTTCCAGTATTCATCCACCATTTTTCTTTTCCCACTTACCTTATACCTCCCTATGGAAAGGATACAAGTCTGGAGCTGTAGGCGCTTATCTGTCTGCTGGACACCCTTCTCTCTGTTAATGCCACCCTCTACAGCAGGTAAATTCTCCCCAGTAAACATGACTGGAAAGGCTGGGGTTTCATCCAACAAGTAACTGTTTTAGACTACCACAGAAAACTTAAAACCTTCACAAACCCTGCTTCTCAGGGCATTAGACACATCTCAGAGAGCTAAAGATTGGGAACAGCAGGAGACACTCTAAATGGCAATGCTTCCTAAGCAAAAAATATCTTCTAGGATGGCACAGAGCAGAATTCACATCATGTTTTTCTTATCTTCTCGTATGACTGTTAATATCTTGTTTATGATGTAGTTTTCCAGACTGCTCAGAAGATTTCACAGCTGGTATGGCTGCCAGTGGAGCTCACAAAGGCGGCTACAAAAAGCACACAGGTCACTGCAAGTTAAGCAATGCAGGTCCCTGGCATCCTTTTGTCATACATTTCACTCCTGCAAGATAAAAGTTTCAAATTCTAAGGAAGAGAAAGAAAAACTGAAAAAAAAAAAAAAGATGCTTTGCCAAGTAGGAATGCATTAGCATAAATAGGCAAGAGATGACAAAATAATTTCTTCTTAGGCAGAGGAGACTAAACTCTGCAAGTTCCCTGGGGTTTACAAACCCCAGGCAGTACTGCTGCCTGCGTTCATTCCCAGTCAGAAAGCTTTCATGCTTTACAAACATTAAAAAGCATGCAGTACGGAGACAATTAAAAGATACCAGAGACTCAAACCTGTGACTCCCCTAAACCAAGAGCTGTAGAACAGGTGCTCACTGGAGATACTCTCCTGGAAAGAAACAGGTGGCAGTGGACAGACAGCAGGCAGCACAGGCATCAGCATTCAGCTTATGCTTCCTACACCCAGCCAAAAAATATGAATAATGCAGGAAAATGAGAAAATTCAAGACAGAGGATTAGACCATTCATCTTCAACCTTATAATTATCTATCTTTCTGACTAATAGTTTTGGAGAAGGGAAAAGAGCTGGCGAATAAATGCACCTAGCTTCTCAACCTCACATACTGAGGCACAAATTAAGTAACTCAAATCCTGGAGAATGATCTTGTGTTGTGATGAAGATACATTGGACCGGGTAGAAGAGGTGTCAGAGAGCTACTGCATCTGATTAGAATTGATTATTAGAGCACGTTACAGGGAACATGACGAGTCTTTCAGAAATATACTGATTTCCCATGGAAAAAGCCATCAATATATCAAATTCTCAGATAATGATTATCAGCAGCAAATTAATATAAAGAAAAATTACCCTTCAGAGTGAAGTTTTCATTTGTCATTTACTTTAGATAGGCTTGGCACATGAGGAATGTTTGTGTATAAAATGTTCCTGGTCTAGCAGTACATTCTTGGGAGGGCTAGACAGAAGTTAGGTCAAGGTTAAGATTAGGAAAAAGCATTTGAGAATAGGTGTCAACTACAAGTCCCTTCCGGCTCCACTTTTAGCTATGATTGAGGGCAGCATGATGTAGCCTGGGGCCGATACAGAGGGGGACAAACCAACCAGGATTTGCTGCTGCTTGCCAGGTAACTACACAGGGAAGGCTAACTGCGCTCTACCTTAGCTGAGTGTGTGTGTAGGACAAACCATGATTAACGCCCAAAGTCAAACCTGACAGCAGCTATTACATAGTAGATTACACAGAAACATAATGCAAAATTACCAGGCATCTCTCTTAATCAAGCCTCTCTCCTGAACAGTGATCAACACTAATCCCATTGTCATGCTATTATATTAGTAGGCTCAATAAGCTTTCAATTCCCCCACGCCATTTGCATGTACAAAGCTGATGGCTCCTGGCCATTTGGCACATCAAAACTATAGGGACAGAATTCAGACTTTTCCTACAGGTCCTGACCACTAAATCTGTCGGAAAACGAAATCTTAACAGTATATCCCTCAACACATGCAGCTGAGAAACCATTCAGCCTTCTCCATAGATAGCAGCAACAGAACACACTGAGCTAGCACCAACTTGACAATCTGCATTGTACTTGCTGGGTATTTACACCAGAGTGCTTAAACAAGCAAAATGATTGCAGCCACACCACTTAGTTGGCTAAATCCAAATTAAAATTTATGCAAACAAGTGTTGTTTAAGGGAGACTTTATTCCAAATTGAAATTTTATTGTTTTGTCCGGTTATATGCCAAAAAGTTGCTGCAAAATATTTGGAAAAAAATATGAAAAATGTTCTGTAGTTCATACTAATATGGACTTGAATAAAACACACCTAATCTCTAAATGCTAAACATTCATAGCTCACAGATGCTTGTTTTGCTGCTTATGTTTTTTCTTCTGTTTTGTTTTTAATCCAAGTTACTCTTGGAATAATATTTAAGAACACTACAAAAGCAGCTTCTAGTAAGAGGAAATTCGTCAAAAGTTTCTGCTGGAAAAATAAGTACTTAAGAAAATAAGAGTAAATAGACTGGAAACTATCAACTTTTCTGATTTTAAAACACCAGGAAAATATTTTTAATTATTTCTGTGATTAAAAAGGTCACCAACAGTTAACAATGTGGATACTAGATACTAGACATTTGTGTTTACACCTTTAAGAAACCAGTTGCAAGGCAGTAATTAGCCTGCAAATAAGAACAATTTATTAATATACAATCCAACTCAACTTAGACAACTACAATTTCTATTTCATTTCTAGAGATATTTACAACCAAAAATAGGATTCACCATACCATAAAGTTAAGCATGTAAAAAAAATTAAGGTAGTATAAATCATTTGGCAGATGATTACACCCCTTACATAGCCTCTAACGGAACAGGAGGAAGCATTACAACTTAGGCCAGATGCTAAACTTTGAGTTAGGTATATTTAGATGGCACAAATCATGCCATGAGATAGCAATTTCAGTACTGACTGGCAGTTTCCTTCTTCAGGCCTTTTGCAGCAGAACAGTTGTGTTATGCAAGTATAACCTTACACCTCTCCAGAAGAGGAAAGCAGTTCAGTCATAACCAAGGCATAGCATGCCTGAAGTGAATCAAGCTGGGGTAACCAGCTCGAATAAGAGGCAATTCGTTCAAAGATTTTTTCTTAACTGCTTTAGAAAAAGCTTGTCTGATCCCCAGATCTTAAAATTCACGAACATCTCCATGTTAACCCATCATGCTAGGCTTCATGTATACAATGAAACTTCGTGCAGCAATTGCAACTCTCAGATTCAAACCTCAGTGAACTACAAAAAATACTTGACTATCATCCCATTCTGAAGCTTTGGACAACAGATGCTTAACTCTCTGTAGTCAAATAACACTGGCCTTAGGTCCCTACCTAGTGCAAGAAAATTCCAGCTATCAGGTATTCCAGCACTCAATAGCACTTCATTATTTTCTCCTTTAACTCTACTCTCCCTACTCCTTTTTGCTTCCAAGGTTCATTTGGACCATAAGAGAGAAGCACCTAACAGCACCTAAGAGCCAAAAGTTAAATCATTTCTCTTGTTCTGTACAGGGTTATGAAAAAACAAAAAAGCCCAACCCAACATTTAAAACCCTGCAGAGAAAGGAAAAGTTGGGCTGGGATTGTTCACTGGTGTCAGGGCAATGGGCAACCAGCCCCGAGGACCCCCAGCGTGTTCAAGGTCTCTCATCTTTTCACAGCTTATCAATGGAGAAGTGTCAAATATGCATTTGTAGCCTTCAAAAAAGAGAAATCTGGGTGTTTCAGATAAGTCACCAGTAGCAGGTCTCTGCAGGTACTGTGCTGCACTGCTCAGCAAATGAAAGAAAACCCTCATAAGGCAGACAGACACTTCCCATCCTTGGAATGGCTTTTTTTTTTTTTTTCTTTTCATCCCTTCTTTGGGCAGTCAATCCATGCAACACTACAACTGAGAGCAATGAAGCACATAGTTTAGACACTCAACACCTAAGGAACCATAAAGGACAACGAAGGTGTTCTCAGAGCACGCTGCTGGTTCTGAGACTGGTTATATTTGTAATGACTGAGGCTGCAAACGTACAAGTGTGGTGAAGCAAGTTTGATCGGTCTCAGCTTGCTCCTGCCAGATATACATTCATGTAATGCCAAGCATTCTCAGTACCAGATTAACAAGACAAATCACTCAAATTTTCTAAGCTTACAGAAGTCTGAGAAAAGACAAAGGCAGCCACAGAAATCAACCTCCCTTATCCTTGGAGAAAGCTCCTTTCCTGCATCCTGGAAGTTATAACCATCAGGAAGCTCCTGCTGGCTTTTGTCTGTATTATAGCATTTCTTTTCTTCCTTGTCAAAAAAAAAAGCCACCCAGCTTGTCAAGTCAGTCCCTCTGTAAATCATTTACTGTGAATGAAGGACTATAAACAAAAATAAACAAAAAACAACAAAAAAATAAATATGTACCACCCAGAAGGAAAAACAGCAACAAAACAAAAGCATGTTGAGAACAGAAATCCACTTAAGATAATGGCTGAGACCAACAAGAAAGTGGGAAAAAAAAGCACTATGAAGAAGGGTCTAAAGAATATTTCATTTATTAGTCAGAATAAACTGAAGTGGAAGCAAGCTGGATGAGTTGTTTGGTTTTTTTTAAGCTGTAAATCATCATGAAGAGCACTTAGTTCCCCTAGATATTAAGTCAGAGACAGATTATAGCTAAATGTGGGCAGACTGGTTTAAATTAGACAGGATTGGAAAGGGAGGAAGAAAAGGGACATTACAAAGAGTTTGAGAGTGTTCAGTGGACGTTGCTTTTATTCTCTTGGTTCCAGTTAGGAAAGTACTGAAACAACGAAAAAATCTGTACATAATATCTACTGTGCTCAGTCCTGCATAAACAACATGAAGTCATAATACTGCTGCAAAAGCATTTTCTTAAAGAAGTGTAACATTCTCTCTGTTCAAAGTTTCTTATATTTCAATCATCACTCCAAGGTATTTAACTCATTTTCTTGTACAATAAAGTCCCAGCACTGAGTCATTCCTTTTCCTTTCAGATGGATCTATGACAGTTCCCCTGGCTGAAGACAGCCAGAACACTTACAGACAACTGTCCAGCTAGTTTGGGGCTGTTTCCAGAATACTGATTTTTAAGCCCAAGAGGAAAAAACAGGCAAGGCAAATTCTCAGCACTTACTGTAGACATTAACAGAAAAAGGAGAGTTCTGCCAATATGCAGCAGCTTAACTGCAACAGCAGAGCAAGCACAATTCAGTGAGGCTCTGTCCTCAAACTACCAGCCAGATAATGGATGCCATCCAGCCTGATAAACATACAGAGGAGGAAGAATTATAAAAGCATAAAAATACACCTTCCAAAGAAGCCTGGCTTCTCCTCCTGAAAGTAAACTGGAAAGAAACCTGAAAGTGAACTCTTACCACAGAAAAGCTCTCTAGAGTTGAAGACATTTCACTTGCAATTGCATCATGCACCAAAAAGGGGACATCACAAAGTTGTCCTGAGAGGTTGGTCTGTTGCCTATTGAGCCCTCACCTTCTCAGAAGAGCGGACATCTTCAGTGGAAGTTTTCACTGAAGAAGGCTAGAAAACTGTCTGTAAATATTTAAATATTAAAATCACTTTCATTTCACTGAAGTATTTTGTAAAGACAGCTAATTTCACCTTTTTTTTTTTTTTGGCATGAAGCCTTGAGGAAGGAGATTGAAAAGCTTCACCTTCCTCCCAAAAAGCACCGAAACTATTCAGTTTGCTCAAAGAAGAACAAGTTCTTCAGATGATTCACATTTGTATGGCTTTTAGAGTTACACATAAATAGTTGGTGGTCAAGCAAGGACTAATTTCAACATCTAAAAAAACCTGAGCAGCTGTTTCTCAATACACTTCTTAAATCCCCATTTAAAGTTTTTTACAAAAGTGCCTTCATTATCTTGACAACCCACTAGTATGCAGCACTAGGTACAAACCACTCATTTTCTTATCTTTCCAAATGAACATTAAACTAAAATCATTTTTTTCATTTAACTGCTGTACCTCCCAAGCACTGACTGTGCCTAGGACACAGCTGTTAGCTATACCTGTATCACAAAAATACCCAAGAGCTTTAAAAACACATCAACAGAAATTCAGACATCGATTACAAGGGTCACTTTTGCATGCCTACATCCCTTACACATCCAAGGGATAAGAAGGTTCCATAAAATATTTAAAAAAAGGTGAGACGCATTAACACATTCTCCCCCATTAGTACTTCCAAAAAACCACTGAAGCAGGCTGGATGCATGCTTAAATCAGCCTTTTGTAGTGTAGTTATAACAATGACATCACCAGGAACAAGAACCACTCTGTCATAATGATTTCTCAGCTTCCAGCAGACTGCTCCTTCCCAGGACAGCGAAGCCCAGAGCCCAGCCAGCTGCAAGCAAACAGGCACCTGCCCCAGCCAGGCTCTGCAGGGCAGCCCCAGCCCTCCAGATCCTCCAGACAGATTAGAGCAGCTTGCCAGAGGGGAGGGTGCTCACTCACATGCAGCATCCTCTCCTCCATCTGCAAAACCCACAGCTAGCCTAACATCTGCAGCTGCCAGTACCTCTGCTCCTCTTCTCCAGTGCTCAGGCAACCAGAGGGCATTTGCCATGCCTTAATCAAAAGTCTGCGTGTATTTAATCAGTGAAAACACTGTTCAAGTTACAACAAAAACAATGGTTTGAAAACCTATCAGCTTCCAACAGATATTGGTTCCTCATTATTAAAAGGGACAAGTGTTAGGAGTTACAGGTGTCTTCTCCCCATACTCCTACACAGTCTTGCCTCCCTAGAGCATAAGCCCTTAGGAACTTATAGTACCTTTCCATTACTTTAGATACTAAAAAAATGGATAGCCTTAATGTAGAAAAGCTAGATATCCTTAAAACACAAGCTTGCATATACTGCATGACTTCCAAAACTAAAGTTCCTCCCCTTACTTTCCCTTAACTTACTATAGGAGAACTTGTACTGCTTTCTTGCTGCTACACCTCTGGATTTCTTATCCATTCACCATGTTCCCCAGAACAAAAAGATGTATTTTTTTTTCATATTACAGATCCTGTATGAATAAAACGGGAAAGTAGAAAAAGATGTTGTCCTACAGAAGAAAAGGAGCAAGCACAACAAAGATCTGCTAATCTGATACAGAATGCTGGTGCAACTCCAGTTTTGAACCCATAAAGATTCAACAACTAACAGCATGATGCAAAGATTTTTATTCAGCAAGATCTTAGCTCACTCAGACCATTATGCACGCTGACCCACTCACATCCTGCATTGCAGGAGAGCAAGTTTGCTGCTGACACTCACTGTGGGGATTCAGACACCCAGAGCTGGCACCCTGGGAGTTTTTTCCGCCTTTCACACTGCAGAAGAGAATTTCTATCAGGTTGCATTGATAAGGCCAAAAGGCTTGTTTGGAAGGACTCTTCTCAGCTGCTCAAGCATGAATGGGTATAAATATTTATGAGGATAAAAAAGCATATCAAAATCTAGTGGAGTTGCAAGTGCGTATGGCCTTTCAAACACCCTGTGAGACAAGCTTAAACCACACTGTTTACAACATATTAACATAGGTTGTGCTGTGTTTCTCAATTCAGTAGCTACAGAAAGCTACAAAAGCTGGTATGCTTTCACTTCTGTGCAACAACAGTGTCAGGGAAAGTTAATAGTGCTTACATAAGCACAAACATCCTTACTGAAAGGCTTAAAATACACACATTCAGAGATGTCCTAGTACTAAAGTCACTGGTTTCAGAAGAGTTGAACACTGTGCTGCAGCTACCTTTGTGAGGATATACCAGCTGGTATTTGAAAAATAGGCAAAAGCAGTCCCGTTATAACAGTGTTATAACATAAAGAAACTAATTTCATGGTATACTGAATACCTTACTAAAGGAAGACATCAGAGGAGAAGAAAGTGTCATGGTAAACAGCAGCTTTGTTCCTCAAGATCTCTGGGTCTACACTCTGGGTTTGAGTCTCAGTTTATTTTGATTGTAAGGCTGGTTCACACAACTACAGAAGAGATGTCAGGAAGTGAAACCTGGTTTCTTGACTCCTGATCAAACCCTGGATGATGCTGCCACCTCAACACCAATATTCTAAAAGTAAACAGTAATAGGATGTAAAACAAGTCTCAGCAAGGCATTCTGGATATATATTATACTTCAATCATTCACCTTTCTGAAGCACCGTGGCAGAAAGTCTAACGTTAACAATATCACTACATTTTAATCAGCAGAGCTGTTGTCAGCCAGAAATTCACAAAACTGTTTGTTTTAAAACATTTGAACTGGAATATAAGCAAATTTCACCCATGCCTTAAATACAGCTGCTTTCAATAAAGGCATGAAATACTTATGACATAAAATTATTAAAGACTTCAAGGAAATTAGAAAAATGTTTATATTATGAAGGTACTTCTGAAACTATACAAGGGAAAATTCAGCAGAAACCTTTAGCTACTAAAACGGGATGTTCAAGAGCGTCCCATTTTGCCATGTTTGCTCTACTTTCTAAATTAGAGAATATGCACTTAAGACTGCCTTGAAGATCTTGGTCCAATATTAACTCAGGAGAAATGCTTTACTGCCATTTCCCTCATAACGGAGGTTCCCTGAGAACAAAATAATTCAATGTCTTACATCAAGCTAGGAGCATTTTTAGTCTTTACTTGTACTGCATCCAGCTTCATCTATAGGCGTATCCTCTTGACTTCCCATTTTCCCTTTCTGCCTATTACCAGCCTCTCACACATACAAAAGAATAATCTTAGCACCTTTCTAGATCCCGTCTGTATTCATTTTCCAATCTCTTTAATTCATCAAGTCTCCTTTTCATGAGAAAAGCAACTCATCTGCAAGCCCCCTTCCAGTTGCATGTTCTCCCCTCATCAGTGCAATAAAGCATAGAGCCAGAGTAACACCGTGCTGCTCAACCCGCTAAAGCATTCTGGGCAATAGGTCTTGTATGAAAAATACCTTACTCAGTGTTTCACACCAACTTAGCCAGTTCCTGCTGAGCTTGCAAGATTTTATGGAAATAGCACACAGCAGTGCTGCTGCAGGCTGCTGAAGTCAAACTGTTCTTTCAGAAGAGATTTTATTTGATATCTCCCCCCTAAACATTTCAATCCTCAGTCTCACTTCCACAGGATTACTACACAGATGCAGAGTAGCTGCTTCCTTAACACTGCTAGCTGAGCTGGTTTTATGACTTTTGCTCATGCTGATATCCTAACAGAATGCAGTAACCATCAGAGATTATCCACCTGCAAATTATATTTAAACCCAGCTCTATTTTCAGCAAGATTGGAGGTAGATGAAGCCAAGGGGCTTTGGGGATAACTCTACCCATTAACAGGAATATTAGAGAGCATACCAGTAAACAATTGCTGTCTCAAAATCACTTATTTAAACTGGGTTGATATTAAGGTTCTCTGCTACCATTTAATAGCACAGTATCATTGTTTAAAAGAATCAAAACACATTTAGGAAAGAAAAACAACTGCCAGGATTTTTCCTTCAAAGTTAGGGCAATACATCTAATTAAGAGATAAGCAGTCAATTAAAATGGCACTGAAGAAATGCTGAAAAACAACAGGGAAAGGGTTGTGAGACAAAAAGGAAACATACAATGCAATTCAGCAACCAGGAGTTTACATTAAGAAGAAAGCAAATTTGAAGAATGAGATCACTGCCACTTAAAGTAAACAAAGCCAAAGCACTACACAGCATAGAGATAAAACACCTTCCATCCACACGTTACAAAAACAGATGTGATCATTAGGGCAAGCACTCTGAGTGGGAGAGAGATGCTATTAAGGTTGTCTGCTCAAATTTAACTCGCTCCTAGAGATCACCACATCAGTGCAGAAGCCAGTAACCTGCAGCCTCAATGCCCAAAGCTACACCTGCTCTGGCAGGCAGCACAGCCAAACCGCAGGCAGTTTCACTGAAAAGTCAGGCTTTGTACTCCATAACCAATCTGAGATAAGCCAAAGCAAGGCAAGTGAGAATGATTGGGGCGTTGATATCAGCACAACACTCCTGATGTAAGCCAAATCAGTAGTGTAGGTACACCCCTTGCAGAAGGCATGTACACAGGTTGACTGACACGTAGCCAGTGTACGCAGAGCCAGAGGTCAGAGCAGCATGAGAGCGTATGCTTTTCACAGCCACTGACTTGCATGCACAAGCTACTGGGAGGATCTCACGTTCTTCTCCACCTGGGTACTACCAAATCACGCAAGTGTGGTCTGCTTCAGGAATAAATGGGACTCAGCAGTGCTGATACATGTAGTGCCCATCTCACTTATGTCTTTATCAGATTAATTTTCTATGGGTTATTTTCCCCATGGAAAAGTGTCAACAGGTCAACAGTATGACCATGGAACTTTCTACTGACCAAGTATTTTTTCCTAGAAAGTTATTTATATCCTAGTTTTCTGTTCTGAACTTCATTACACACTTTAAAGTCCATCACTGAGTTTTCCATAAGAGATCTGCAGTTCTCAGTGCACAGAAGTCCTCTCAGGCTTATCAGTGAACACCACAAATTATCGTCTTCCAAGCTAGTCACTTGTCATCATGTCTCCCAAAACCTCGAATTCTGCATTTATACTGAACCGAGCTTACTGGTTACTTACACACACACACACCCCAATTTATTTTCACTGCTTCTTTTTCCTTTTTCAGAAAGCAATATGACACGTGCTACAGGGCTGTTGAAATTGAAATGGGAAGTGCAAGGAAAGGATCAATGAAAGGATCCTCAAAGCCATCCAAAGAGAAAGGAGGCAATTGTCAGCATTTCTGTTGTGTTCAATGAGGCAAATGAAGAGTTATCTAGGTCAAACAAAAAGGGTATACTGAAGACCCAATACAGAAAGTGAAGAACATGAGCAATAACTTAAGCAAAAAATCCACTTCGGTTGCCTATAGTTGCATTGAATGTGGTGTTCTTTGTGGAAACCAGGAACACTGCAGTTGCAGTAAAGTGACAGAATAATGCCAAGCAATAACGATATTAAATCCATGTTGCTCTAATTATTCTCAGCATGTGATCTGGTTCTCTCCTCAGTCTTGCTGTCTAAAAACAGCTGGGATTCCTTCATTCCAGCAGAGTAGAGCATGAAGGCAGAAGTCACCTTTCATTTCTCTCTCATTCACTGGGTCACTGAACAGGAGGATACCTTTGAGTGGTGATATAGGTAGGAAAGAAGTCATAAGGCAAGTACTTCAGCTCTAAAAAAAAAGTTTTGAAGCATTACCTTCAGCCCTGCACTACGATGAACAGCGCGATAATCCACAGCAAAAGCTTAGCAAAGAAATTAGACAGCATAACTGATGAACAGACTGAAGTCACCAAGGCAAGCAAACTGACACATTACTGGATTTAACAAAATATTCCAGACAGAAAACAATACAGGATATCAGTGTGCCTATTCCCACTAACTTCCAAGCTTTCATCAAAACTTGCCCTTCTAGAAATATGCAGAGTGGATTTATATTTTTCTTATGGGTCCTCTTCTATCCAATACATTTACATTGATACTCAAGCTGTTTTTCAGTCAGGATTTACTTGTACATCTGTTCCATGCATTTTCATAAAACTTCTATAGATTAGTACATTTGATCTCTCTACTTTTAAATTCAATTACTACCAGTGCTGACCAACCAAAAGACTGAGAAGCAGAAACATGCAGAACAGCTTGGGAACTTACCTAGGAAATCAGGATTTAAAAATGTATTTATTTTTAAGGAGTTCATTAAAACAAAGTTAAACATTGTTTTAGCCATCAAACTGACCATAGCCTAGTGGCAGAAAAATCCATAAAAATCACAAGGAGAAAATAGAGCAATCCATTCCTTCTTCCACTTTTTTCCACAAAAACTGAAAATGACAAACAAGAAGCCCCAATATTTGAGGAATTGATTTTTTTTTTTCCCAATGGTGTTTTTGGTGGGAATGGAGAAGAGAAAAAAATACTAGGGGAGGATAGAAAAATAGAGCTTCACATGACTACTGCTGGCACAGAAGTCAGTGCTGTGCTTATTATGTTGTCGACGGCACAAGATGCATCTGATTTTAACAAAGAAAGTATAATTCCTGTTAGCTCTATCATGAGTACAAAGGGATTAAGTGAAAATACCAACAAGTATAAAGATTAGTAAAAACAATACTTGACTTCAAAAAATGCCTTGCATGTATTAGTGTCTACTACTCCCCAAGCCTGTATGAAGTCTTCTCTTATTTTACTATAACTTTCCTCTAAAAATGCATGCAATACTTCTGCATTTGTTTGCTTGCCTTACTTGCTCCCTCTCAAAAATGCAATAATATCAATAGATACTTCAAAGCTACAACGGGCTAGACAACCTGAGCTGAGCAGCTAAACGAAATTTGCATGCTTTCCAACTTTCAGGAATTTCATTCTCTTAAGTTAGCTTCTCCATTAATACACATGTTCGCAGAGAAACACATTCTTTTTCAGTATATATTCTCTACACCTCCCATCTATAAATCCCTGCTGACAAAGAATGCACACAGCCTCACAGGCAGCACTGTTATCCCCTGCTTGCCCACTGTAACAGTTTACTCAAGACAGCCACAGCTGTTAGAGGGGAGGGTGGATCCATTTCCACTTCAGTTTGATACAATTATTTAAGTGGCTTAGGCATTTCTGAAGCTATCACCTTCAGCTTCCACGCTACTTGCACAGGTGCTTATCTTCTTCTTAGGCACCTTTTAAAAAGCAGGCTCTTAATTCCTATGAAGCAGCGATGACATTTTGAACAGCTAGATAGTAAATCTATCCTCTTTAAATTAGCAGGATGCAGTTAGTAAGTAATCACAGCTTGCCTGGCACAAGCTCCCATCTAGTTGTCCCCACAGTATTTTCTTGCAGACTAACTTCAACTGTTAGTCTCAAAAAAATCCATTTGGTAAGGTACAGATCCAATCTGGTACACTGCTTGGCACACTGATCAGACCCAGATCAGAGTTTGTGTGTTAGGGAAATTAGTTTAGACAAGATGTCTGAGTAGCACACAAAAATAGCTACCAAGCCACAAACTGAAAGCTAACACCATTAAATATATCATAGCTCAGGTGCTAGAATTATAAACTTAATATTTCAAGCAAACAAGTTAAAGAAGACTTGGAAGTATTACTGATGCCATTTCTTAGGCTCAACACATCTTCCCCAGATGACAGCTGGAACAGAAGCTGATTGAGATGCCACCTACGCATCCAGCACTAATACCTGCAAGTATCTGTAGCAACACACCAGTATTACTGACACTGAAGTACCACCACGACCTTCACATCACAGCCGCTACAAATTCTTCAGAAAACTGAAGGGAGAGGTGGCAGCCTGGTAAAGCAGTGCCTCTGCAACATCTGGTTAGGGTGCACAAGGCCAGGAAGACATGCTATTTTGAGATTCATATGTAACTAAGTTGACTGAAACTTGTGTGAACTTCTGCACTTTGAATTTTTAAGTACAATGAAACAGAATCCTAAAGACAGCTATCTAGATATAGGTAAAAAGATGTTAAAAGTTGATTGATTTTTTTCTCTTTAGTAGAAGACTTGGTGGAAACAAATTGTGCTTTTCTGGCATGTTTAGGTAAAACAAAAATATTGGATTGTTAAAGTGTCCATGGATAGATGCTTTTATGAACAACACATTACCTACCTAACTGCACCAAGACTTCCAAGTTACGGAGTTAAACATTGGAAGCTGGAATTAAGATTTGATCTCCAGTGCATTTTTCTATTGGCAAGATAAGACGAAAGCACTTATTTCAGTAATATAAGCATGTAAGTTAGCAAATACTAGGTGGAAGAACCTACCTGTATGCATAGCATATATATACACACTCGCACACAATGTATACAATAAATTAGCTCTCGTGATGTGCACAGAAATTGCTGTCTGTGATCATGCAGTACATACAGGCAATGTACAAAATTGCTCATTAGGAAAACCAAAAGTGAATAAAAATTTAGCAACAGATGAACAACAGTAAAGCCATTAGCATACAAACACTGGAAAGTTTAATTAGTTACTTTTCCCTTACAATTACGCACATTGATATAACAGTGTTCAGGATGTTGAACTTTGATCAGACGTGCTGTAATCATGTATGCAGAGGGCGATTAGTTGTAAACACTTGTTACAGTACGACAATTAACTCAATGCTTCGTGAACGTCTCTAATGGTGTTAACCCCTGACACAAGTACTCCAGTCAGCTAAAATATATTTTCAAATTAACATGCATGAGGAAGTGTCGTGTTATATTATGGTCGTAACAAGGACTGCTTCAAGTAGACTCATGTACCAGTGGAGTTAGGCGAGTGTACAGCAATAACAATCACTGAAGCTTGCTTGCTTTTTCATATGTGCTCAAGAATTGAAACATTTTGAAATCGAATCAAGGCCTTTTATAAACAAGTAAAGCACTGTACAGCATTTCCGTTCTCAGATTCCTGAAGGCTGTAGACATAAGTTGCCTAATAAGTTTTCTTCACAAGAAAACTTAACAGAAAAAATTCATCTTCCTATTACATCAGACATCCTTTAGGACACTTATCTTGTACATTCACTATGTATTTCCCAGTTCTCCACAGCTGTGAGTAAAACGAAATGAAAATCCATTCCAAGTATTTACAGGTAAGAGAAAATACTTGAAAATTATGGCAGAAGTGATATAGCATTAAAGAATAAAAAAGGGGTTTAGCACTCCTTCACAGAACTCCTTTGTCTATGGAAGTTTTGCTTTGCACCATACATTCATGTTCTTTCCAGACTCCTGGGTTTTGATTTGGTTGGTGTATGTGTTTTAAATATATTTCTATGGTACTGAAGTACTGAGAGTGGCAACATGCGTGTATCAAAGCGCCAAAGACATACTGTTATCCTTTATTCTTCATGGATATTATCATTAATCATTACCAAAAAAAAAGATAGAACACCCATGGGTATCAAAAATGACATCTGAGAGCAATCTGTAATTTGCCACTATAGCTTTTGGCATGCAAATATCAATACATCCTAAAAAAGTGACGTGTAAGCTACCAACACATTTCAGAGACATCTAACAATAAGCACATTCCCGCTAAGATTATTACACTATTTTTACAATGTCTTTCATCAAAAACTATTCTTCCATAAGCAGAGAAAAATAATCAGGCGGGGGAGCCTGATAAAAATCAAGAACACCAGTTATTCAAATGAAATACTGATAGTTCTCTTCCAGATACGATCCCTTCTGGTGACCATCTTACCTAGCGTTTTCGCATTTGGTAGTTTGTGATAAAGATGAGTAAAACTAAAAACTGTTCCTATCCAAAACATTGGCTATCACAACCAGTCTTTACAAAAAAGTCTAGAATATTTTTCCCATCCCAACACTGAACCAATTAATTCAGCCCCAGAGAGCCTTTCCAGGACAATTTGTAGATAAACCAGGTTAATTCAGAAGCTTGAACTACCATTGCTTCTGCAAATCAGATTCTGTAGAACAGGGAAGAATTTGCCATTCAGGATCTTTACATGTTTTCATCACAACCAGCTATTCCACAAAAAGAAAAAAGGAAAAACTCCCAGGAGACAAACAGGACACTTTTGGAGAAACTATTTTTAAGGATGCAGATGCATGCAAGCAAGCAGATGTAACAGCCACACTACCCATCAGTGAAACACTCTGCCACTGGCCAAAAAAAGGATGAAAGCATACTGATAGCACTGGAAAACACAAATATTCTCACATTTCATATGCAAGAAAATATCATAGATTTATGCTGCTGACTTTGTCCCTTTTCAGCCATTTTTAACATCTGTAATGCACACAGCTGATGTTCACAGAATTCCTCAGTGCGTATTTATCCAGTACCCTGCAACCCGCAGTCCTAGCGAACAAATAGCACACGCTCCTGTTGTGCGCTAAATTTATTACAGGGAATAATGGAGCACAATATCGCTTGAATTCTGTTGCCCCAGGCTGCTCACATCATAAGCTGTAGGAGTTGTGTCAGAGGCCTGAAATGGAATTGAAGCCATAATTTATGCATATTTTGACTGCTAAAGAAACATATTTCAGCAGCCTTTCTTCTCACTTTACAGTCTGTTGGAGAACAGTACACTTTTAAGATACCCCAGTATTTTCTCTTTAGGATGGTCCACATGTTCCCTTCAGCATTTTACGTACGAGATAGTACGTACAACAAAAATTTGTGTTGTCAAAACAGCTAAAAAGACAAAAGACAGCTCAACCAAATAACATCTGACAAAAATCCGACGTGCAACATACACGATTGCACCACCCAAACAACTGATGTGACTGGGCCACACTCGAAGGTGTCCTGTGACCAAAGAAAGAAAATACATTTGAGGTCTTGTATTTCTTAAAAAAACAACACCCTCACCAAAAGACATTTCAGATAAAAGCTAAATACCACACTTCCCCATCTTTGTGAACAAATTACAATACCACTTCATCAGATACACTTCCTTCCTGAGGATTTTTCATAACTGGCAAATATATTTGCCAACACAAAGTTAATATTTGTTTGTCCAGTCTTATCATCCTTACAATCACCACACTTGGGGATAACACTTCTAAAAAAAATTTATTTTCTTCAATCAAATCCTGTAGCAGTTTCTTGTGTTTAATATCAAATCTATCTTACCCTCTTGTAGTGCCTCTGAAAGTTTGCCTTAAAGGCCCACAAAAACAAACCCACATCATACAAGAAGGGGAAAAATATGTATAAATCAAGTTTCCCTAGTTCTCCAACTTTGAAAAGGAACAATTTAATCTCATTTATTCCATTTTATTTTTTGAGGAGGGTGGAATACTCTCTACTGTTATCTCCTAGCCATTTCCTTGAATATTTTTGACTGTTATTAAGAAAAGGTTCAGAGAAAAAAACCTTGAGATTTTGAAGCTTTTCCTATTTCAACAGGACATAGAATTTATTAGTTTTTCCATAGGAGTTGCATGAAAATGCTATTCCCCTCCTCCCCCACTCTCTTCATTAAGTGAAGGTTATCTCTACTTGCCAAAAAGCAGAAATTAGCACAGCCGAGTGAAATATTCTGCATTTCCTGTTTTGTTTTATTTCATCTTGTAATACCTTATGAGCTGTTATAACCTCAGTATTCTTGATAACTTTATTCTTCCCTATTTAAGAGGCTCCTCACAATTCCCTCATTACAGCCTTGATGTTGCATCCTTGAAGCCAATGGTAGCTTTTCACCAAGACCAGAGAAAAATCCAGCTTCTCTGTTGCTTTGACTTTTTCCACCCTAGCCCCTCTGAAATGGAGATGAAAAAGAAATACAAAAAAAAGAGAAAATACTGTATATATCCTCAGCTGAAACATCAATAGCATATTTCTAGTGTATTCTCTTCCTTTCTTATTAAAAGTCTATTGTCAGGTGGAATTTTTTTTCCTCAATTGTTTTGACCACAGCTGAACAGTAGGCAGATGTTTTCATTAAGCCAATAACAATGAAGCCCAGGACTGCGTGAAAGAAAAGCAGCATTTAATTTAGAACCTATCAATGTGCTTCAACATTTCAAACTGCTCTTTTTAAAGTTCATTACGTTGCACTTCTCCATATTGGATTAGCTTTGTAACAACTTCCTAAAGCTCTTTAAAAGCCTCTTTGAGCTTGAAAAAGACTCAAACCTAGCAGTTGTGTCATTCTCCAAGTATCTGCCACTTCAGAAGCCTGTTGTCACTTTTGTCCTTTCTTTCATTTTCCTCATTCAGAATAAACTTAATGGTAAAACTTTTGCATTTTTTTCTCCTATTTTCAAATATTCAGTAATGGGAAAATTAAAATTAACAAACCCTAATTAGCATTTTTAACAGCATGCCTCACTATATTGCATAACTCTGGTACAACACGCTGCCAGCAGCTTGTTTCAAAATATATTTTCAAGAAGTTTAGTCCAAACAAGCTACCACACCTCAGTTCTGTTTTCTTTACTATATTGATGCTGACCGGAAGGATGAGGTTGCTAAAATATTCTCCTTGACAGAAACCATGCTGGTTGATTTGGATCTTGTTGAATTAACACACCAGTTTCTTCATAGCCCCCAAAGGTGTACAAAAGCTGGCGGTGGTCAGGGAAAGCAGCAGAGCTCGCTGAGCAAAGAAATCATGCTTTATTCTTATGTTTTCCTGCTTTGCAAGCCTAGACACTGCACAAGGTACAACTTTTTTTTGTGGACTTGTTGCTTTCTTTGCTACTTGAAAACAGCATTCTATGTTTCATTTCATCATACAACTTCATGGCTCCTTAAGGACACACGTGGAACACACCACAGTTGGAAAAGAGTAACTAGAAAATGCATCATTTCTAAAGAAACAAGAGACAACAGGAGCGCCCCCTGGGCCCTGCAGAAATCTTACAAAGCATAACGTGAAACTTCACCATACACTGCAGCCCAGCTCCTCAGCTGAGGAAACTGAGTGGGCTGTGAGAACGGGTGAGGGCTAATGCAGTGGCACAAAGCTGATTTTTTCCATATACTAAGGGAACTTCCACAAAACTTCACTGACCTTAAGTGCACAAACTCAGCTGTATACGGAAGTTATATTCTAATATTTAGAGATAAGGAACCACACCAAAGAAAGGTTATGGGGAAAAGACACAGTAAGAATTTAAAGATTTAAGAGACTAAGAACAGAAAGTGATCTGAAATTGTCTGAAGAAGCTTTAACCAATGCTTTCAACAATGGTACCTCAGGTGTTTATAAATCCACGTACTTGAGCAGCCTAGAGATGCTAACACATATCGCATGAGAAGCCGACCTGGCAGAACAACAAGCTGCTCTACAACAGGTAAGACTGATGCCACAGCAGCTCTTGCTCCAGGATTTGCTTTGATCAAGGAGCTGCAAGTTCTTCAGAACATAGAAAGAAGAGGTAGCAGCCTGGTAAAGCAGTGCCTCTGCAACATCTGGTTAGGGTGCACAACATGAAGACAGATGCTATTCTGAGATTAATGTAGCTTTATTGAAGTTGATTGAAATTTCTGCACACTTCTGCACTTCGAATTCTAAACGCAACAAAACCCTGCACTGGCATCAAGCCTACTGACTACATCAGGCTCACATGGGTGTTGATCAGAAAACAAATATGGTCATACATATACACAATATTCAAATGAAATTAAATTGACCATGTACAAAAAGAAATGATTCTCAGAGTGTCAGAAGGGAAACAGCAGAAATGAAGCTTTTCATGTTAATCTGGCGATGCCTAGAAGCAGGAAAATAAAATCTCGATGTCCTCTGACCTCGTGCAATTTTACACATAATTACATTTGAGAAACGTTAAACTTTGGAAAGCAATTCTGATGGTTGGAGAAAGGAAAACAATAGTACAGAAACCTTGGCAATAGGCTACTTGTGAGATTCCATGCACAGCATCCAGGTTAGGGCCCCCGCTCTGCCTCATTCAGGTCAGCAGTTTTTTTCTACCAAAGGACTCTGCAGGAGGCAGAACAGGGGCCTGAATCTGAGGCTGGCACACTCCTCAGCAATCACCTAACCCCTCACGGAGAGCAAGAGAAATGCAAACATTTCACGAAAAGCTTCAGTTTTGTTCTAAATTGCTGTGCGTTAGATTTTCTGTAGGTTGGTCAGTTCTGCGCAATACCAGCATTCAGTCACCAAACAAAATTGATTCTTTGCTAAGGGACTAATGTTAACGTATGTAGGAAAGTAACATGCTGTTGTGGGGGCGTCTGCTGGAATAAGCACATGAAAATTATACTGCATTGAAAAAAATCAAAAAGAAAAACTGCTTTCAGAGTTACAGACTATCCTTCAAGAAAAGCCAAACAATTTATGCCTGCAGCGGTACTGTAAGGCTCATATTTTAGCAGACAAAATTCCTCCAGATAATAAAACTGAGGCCCTGCAGGAAGGATCTATTTATTCTTTGTATACTCCACCATCGCTTATTGAGCCAAAAGAAGGTGACAAAACTTCAAAGTCTTTTTCTCACTCACAAATTTGAGGGGCTCTACTGATCAGATATGGCAGCTAAAGACTGGAAGAACAGATGGCTGACATATAGTGAATAATTTTTACATCAGCTAAACCTTCACTGTTTGATACAAACTATGCAGAACAATGCTCCTTTTAAAGCATCCCACTGGGCAGATAACAGTGAAGGATCAGACAATTAAACAAATGAACTCTCTATTGGCACCCAAAAAGCTGTTTGTCTACTCCACAACTAACCATAAAAGCTGAGCTTGGAATTGTACACGGCCAAATACAAAAGGCAGACTTCCACCTCTGATCTGAATCGGAGTAACACTGGCAAGCAGAAACTGGTGGAAACGGACCACAGTACCCACCCTTCCTTGAAAACCACACTTGTTCAGATGTTTCAATACCCTTAGAGGTAGAAAGTCTAGAAGCAGCCACACATCTTGCCCAAAGCAAGGCAAGTCTCTACTCTCAAAGCAGGGAATGAAGTTTTCCTCCAGTTTTTCACAGAATTAAAGCTTCAAATAACACTACAGGATTCACATCGGCCACAAACATTTCAGTGTTGCATTTACTTCAGCCTTCACGAGCCATGTAAGTGCTGGAGCCTAAGGTGAACAGTAGTCCCCTCGCACAAAGTTTTTAATAGTCCTCTTCCAGAAGTTACCACAACGTCTTAGTCCAAAACCTTATGATGGCTTAACCCAGTGATATCACCTTCCTGCCCTTCTGCACAGGAGAACAAGCATTCAGAATGAACCAAGATTATTCTTCTACATAAAACGTCATTGGCTTTAACCTCCATAGCTACAAAAAGAGACCCATGAAATCTGTCCCTGTATTGGTCCCTATTCATTGCTTTGGAAGTGTTCAGAAAGACAGCCATTCAGAAGTGGTTTATTTTACTTTATGTACACCATCGTTGTCTTAAGTGATGGAGAGGAGGCTTGGAAGCCTCTTTCCAAGCTCTCTACATGCTGTTGGGCCTTTCCACTAGGACACCAACATGAGAGCCAGTGGGAAATAGTTCTTAAGCAGTTTGAATCCAGATCTATCTCCATCGTAAGACATGAAGGAGGTTGCAAATTTTAGACATAAGCAATGAGCCATTTTTGAACCTTTTCCAATTTCCTGGAAAGTCACTCTGCACTAGGTACATAGGAAGCACTGCAGTAATGGCACAATTCATACTCAAGATTTAAAAGCAGCCACTGCCAGAACACTATCTCTCTGCCACGTGTAGATGAAGACCTGCTGACAGTTTTTCCTAGTATTTAGCTATGGAAACCATATTCCTGAGGGTGTGTTAACTGCAGCTCCAGAAGAATAGAAAGCAGCTTTCTTTGCTGAGAAATCACTTCATGATTATTCTGTTCTGAGCATCTGGCTTTATAGCAACCCTACAGTGCCCAGCATACTAGATGGAAGTGTTTAAAAACAAGCCTAAGTATATATGAATTTCTACAAGCTGCGCAGCATCTGAAAAGTTCCTCTGCACTAAATTATAAAGGGAGAGTTTTCCAAAGAAATCCTACATAACTGCTGTTGTTGGCAGCCAACTTTATCAGCCAGGAACGCAGTGAACTACAGTGAAGACTACATTCTCCTTTGCATTGCACACATGCTACCCCCTCCTTGCAGCTGTGGTGCCCACTATGCAGCTTGGGAGAATGGGGGAGGCAAAGGCAGGGAAAGAAGTAAAATAATAATACAGAAATCACACACTGATTTTAAGTTTTAGGAACGATAAGACCTGGAACAATTCATTCACAAAGCAACAGTAGCAGGCTTTTTTAGCCTAGAGATTATTTTACATTCATTTCTACATTCAACCTTAGGTTCTTGTTCTTAAAGGAACAAATAGCTTACAACAGTTTGTGTGTCTCAGAGGAAGCAACCAGTGACTGGAAAGCAGTAGGAGAGACACAGCAGGTGACCTGTCTATTTTACTTCCTCCCTCCCCAGACATACAAACTTAACGCGACAAAGCCAAGGAAAAAGGTTTGAATGAATCACCGAGATCCTTTTTCTGCAAGGCAAACGTCTCCATGCTACCGTTGCTTCAGCAAAATACGGGACGGGAACAAAAAATAGATGTATAATAACCATTCAGGCAAAATGTGTCATACAGTGACCAACTACTGATTAAATACAAATTAGCTTTGGTTGTTGGCAGAAACTTGAAGGCATTTTTTGTTTTTAAACACGGAACCAGTGACAGTGTTGCGTGAATACAAGATTTAACCAACATGGTGGGCTTCCAGGCTGTGTCAGTTGGTGTTTGGGTTTGTTACACTGCCTGTTTCCCCTGACCTCCAGTGCATTTATTTAGTCTGTAAAAGAGGATCAAACACAGCACTGCTGAAAGGGAAATTATGGCTGTCTGAGCTCTTAACCTATTGTAAAAACCTCTCCTTCGAAGCCAAGCTGTGAATACACATACAGCACTTCTACAGCAGTGATAAAAGATTCCTGGTGCATCACGAAGATGAAAAATGATTCTCAGTTGAGAGGGAAATTGCCAGAGGTGTCAGAAGACATGTTGTAGTGACGTAAACAGCGACACAAACATCAATTTCAATAATCTGACAGTGAAATGGTGCATACCTGAGCAGCCTAATTTGGTATAATCTCGCTTCTTTCTCAAGAAGCTTTTGTCCTTTGGGCTCTTCGAAAGCTGTATCTCCATCCTTCACTAAGCTCCCCTCCCCCAAAAGAAAGTTCCTAGACATTTCAGTCCAGCAGGGAGCATTTCATTAATTATACTAAATAGAGTGATGATCTGGAAAGGTCATACCAGCCTTTCAGCATGCCCTCTCTCCCAGCTAAGTACTTTTCGGCCGCAATTGATTACCTTGTCTTTTAGGTTTGCATGATTCTGTCAAGCAGCAGTGCATGTGGCATCAATAACATTATTGATATTGTGATGAGCCACATCCTAACCTGGCACAGCTCCTTCCCATGCACTGTGGTGCTAAATGGCAATAGAGGTTAAATCCTTTCTAGAGGTCTCTACACCCTGGAAAGGAAGAGAAGGCACTGGGGAGAACTAGCACAATATCTGGTATTCTCATCACCAGATAATGTGGCATCACAGAAAGACTTCCCCTCTATTAGGGCCAACTGCTCTCTCACCAAGTTCCTTTCATTAAGTGCTTTAAATCCTTGCTGCCCTACACTGTGCTACATTAATTTAAAAAAATATTAAACTGGGTTACTAAAAAGGGGTAGCTGACAACAAACCAAGTTTCTGGGGAGGGATCTTTGCTTATCTGCTTCAAAAGGCATGATTCCAAATGAAAGATGCTCATTTGTGATGAAAGCCACATGCAAGCTTTAAAATTCATATTTGCCTCTTAATGGCACTATAAAAAAAGCAAAGTACACTCTCAAAAGACAATAGCTACATCAATGTACAGTCTACACATTTCATCAAATTCATGTCTACTAGAGATCAGTTCTCAATACATTACTACCTGCAACAACAGCTCAGTTCCTAGTGTCACACCAAAACCTCCCTGTCCTTCCCTGTTGCATATTTGCCCATTACATTTGTCCACAAAGACATTGTAAACTACTGATTCAGGGGAAAAAAGGGCAGGGGGCGTCTCTGTACACTGAGGAAGTCAAAGGATCTGTTTCCCTGCATTGTCAGTTCAGCAAGGGACACAGACAGATGGTCGCCTTGTGCTGAGGCAACCAAGAAAATGCTTTTTCAAGTAAAAATATAAGTTGGCCACGTCACTTTCTAAAGGCCTAAAATATTCCACTGGCACCAGTTCAAATCCCTGTTAAGAAGTTTTTATACAATAAATTTGCAATAGTGCTAGGTCAAAAATAAATAAATAAACCCAGCCAGCTCCTTCTGCCCCCATTTCTCTCATCGTTACAGCATGCTTCTGGAACTTTAAAACTTCAGGGAAATGCAAATTCTTCTCAATGAATTATGCAAGAGGGAGGAAATACACGTGGGTATAGATATGACAGAAAAGTCTTGCAGCTGTTACGGAACGACAAGGTACAAAGATAGTGCTCTTCACTCTTTTTTAATTGAAGAAAAAACTGTTAAATTGTACCTGTACAGAGGCTTTACATACAGCCTTGAGCAGCTCCACTTACAGCATCACCACTGCAGAACAGGACACGTGAGTTTGGAGTCGTTGGTTCCAGGCTGAGAGAAGGCGACCTGGATACGCTGATACAAATCCCACTTAAGGTTACATTTGTCCTTCGCTGCAGACTCCGCAAATCTATGTCCTACTTCAGACTTCGTTAAAAGGAACAAACAAAAAAAACACATGCCACACTTGTTCCCTACCTGCTCAATGCCAGACATGAATCAAGACACTAATCCCCACTGAAGCTGTTTCTTTCTACAAGGTCTTCGGACCATTGGCCTATACCAGATTGCAAAGTTGTTCTTGACTCTGCATTTCCCCCAGCAGGTACCCAGCTGAGAGCAGCAAAGTCAGAAGTTCTACCATGGCTTAGACTAAAATTACAAAAATAAGAAATGAGCGCTCTCGGATTCTGTCAGAGGACAGAAGATGACTTTCCAGTTTCACATGAGGATGAACTTGACCTGAAGGCACAAGGAGAACAAGCAAGCCATGGAAAGCAACTTATTTACAATCACTCTGTTGCCCCCATTCCCTCAAGATGGAGGTATTTCTTTATTGTTACGCAAGAAACTTTAGGGGGTCAAGGAGAAGACCTGCTGCAAGTGTGACAAAACAGCAGCATGAGTCTAAAGGAGTAAAAGCAGCACATCAGCAACAACAACAAAAAGTCACTAATCAGCATCAAAAAAGCTCATGAATCCCTACCAGACACTGGTTAGTATTCTCTCTGGTGCAGCTGCTGTCTCTCTTGTTCTTTGCTAGGAATCACAAGGGCAGAAAGAGCTGTTTGCTTCCTTCCCTGTCACCCCTGGGGACTCCAGAGCTCTTCCCAGGCTCCCTGCAGCACAACACTTGACAGCCCCACGGAGCAGGGCCCTGCTCGAGAGGGCAGCCGCAGAGCGGCACCAACGCTACGGCAGGGTGCTCGGGGAAGCGGCTTCGGGGGGAGCTACAAGCAAAACCCAAAAGGCAGACAAGGCCTTTCTAAGCAGAACATCGAGGTGGAAAAGGGCTTTGCCTCAGTTAATTAGCAGGTTTCTTAGCAGCTCCTTATTGTGTTCTTTCATCTTTCAGAGACACCATGTACCTCCGCATTCAAAGAGCACTTTTCAGGGAGCCGACTGCTGGATCACCTCAGGTGATGCAGTTTTAATGTATGTCCTGGAAACATTTGCAAAGGACTATTAAAGAGAACCTGACTCCAGAAATAGATTTTTTCCTACCTCATTTTAATGTATTGTAAGGTATTTAATGTGTTAAATACCCTTCATACTCTATTTTCTAATTTTATCTGTCTGAACAACCATTGGCTCCCATCTCACATGAAAGCTCAGGATCTCACAGGGAGATTTTTTTTTTCTATAATTGCACAGCATTTAGCACAATAGGATTGTTTGTGGTTTTATTGAAAGGCTAAGAACTAATGTAACTAAATAAGTAGAAGAGCAATAATGCATGTTATATGAAACAGACAACCAAACAGCAACACAACAAAAATAAGGATTCAGGAAAGAAAATGGAACACCTTTCAATTACATTTTTGAAATTGAAACTAAGAAGTCTGAGGAAGCATTTCTATAAGCTAGGATTCACATCAGGGGGGAAAAAAAATCCACAGCAGGATGATAATCAGAAATAAGAAAAAAAGAGAAGTGTGACATGCAAAGCAGACAAGGGCAGCGTGACAAGGTCTCTGAACACTTCACAACCAGCAAACATTTCTGTAGACAGCCAAAGACACTGGTGAATGCTGTCTTCCCAGACCCAGCTTTACAGAAAAAAAAGCTGAGGCAGAGGTTTTTGTTCGAAGTAATGAAAACCTACTCACAAGTCAGAGAGAACATACACAGAAATTTTAGTTTCTAGCCCCAAGCCAAGGACAGCATTTGCCAACAGCTTAGATAAAAGGCTCAGTTTCAACACTGACTTTATTCATCTTACCATGCATCTAGCTGGTGAGACTGCCTAGGAAGAGAAGATGATCGAGATTCAGCAACATTATGGAGACTTGATAAATCTCAGAAAGCAAGAGCTGCAAGCAACTGAACACATATAGCTTATCAAACCCAACAGAGCACTTGAAGAAATATACAAGTAGACTGGTTAGCTCCAGAAACTTGTACAAGACTTGAGGTTTGCAAAAACTGGCATGATTCCCATCTTGTCCCATCTCTGTTCCTCCACTCGGTCACACAGGATTCAGAGACCAACTCCAGCCATGGAAAAACATATCCATCCCACATCCTCCTGCTCTGTCACTACCCAGGTCAAGAGCTCTGCAGTGGCTCTTGGTCTAAAGGGCAAACAAGGTAGGAGGTGAACACCATAGGTACACCTGAAGCAACCTGCTAAGCGGCAAAAGCACCGTAATATGGTATGTATACTTAAAGTTTTAGGTTCAGTTTAAAGACTGAGACCATGCTTATGCATATTGTTCTTTGATTCATTTCCCCCTCCCAAGCAACTTCTTTAGCTATTTTCCTCTGATAGCAGTGCCATCTGCCCTCTAACCTGGTATTCCTACCTTTTGTGTACCAGAACTTATCCCTACTCCCATATAGTAGCATCCAATCCATTACGTGCCGGTTATGAAAAAGTATTTGGTTGCTGGAGGGAAGAGATCACATGGTTATAAGGAAGATTACTTCAGATAATGAACCCCAAGGTACTAGGAAGAAATTAAGCCCTGAACACGAGCTCTTCACATGACTGTCCTTTAACAGCTTTCTCTTTCTTCAATCAAGTTCCGGGTGAAATGCCTGTTATCACAGCAGAACTAATCCCAAGTGAAACTAAACCCCCCAACATTTCCCAGGAACAGCCTGGCAGAATATGCAAAACTGTACCAGGCCTGGGAGTGTCAGTCTCTGGCAGATTTTTCCATGCTCTAATTAAAGAAGCATAATCTGTAAAATCATCAGGCACATGCTGATGGGTATGAGCATGTTGCTGCATGGATGAGGGGCACTGACAGCATTCATGTTACCAGTTGCATTTCTAAGATTCAAGCACTACAAGCAACTTCTCAGAGACCATTTGCTAGCTTCAAGTGAAGAAGCAATTGGCTCATGGAGTCTTCATCATTGCAGGCCTTGAAAAGGATAGACACCTGCCAAAAGTGACACAAGTATAGCTGATCTTTCTGTGGACAGACACATGACTAGACACCATTCTGCCCTCCTTTCAAACCTACAGCTATACTAGGCTCTCCTTTGTTTACTTTTTGGCTTCAAAGGGGGTTGGTCTCTCTCTCTCCATAAGCTCCATTTCACTGGAAATCATACCAAAGATCAATATAAACCCTGATAATATGAGACCCTGCTAAATAGGTAAGCAGACACAAGTCACAGAAAGCACTCCCTGAAGCTCTGTGCATTTAAGGTTTGT
Organism: Anser anser; assembly: GCF_964211835.1. Taxonomy (NCBI): domain Eukaryota; kingdom Metazoa; phylum Chordata; class Aves; order Anseriformes; family Anatidae; genus Anser; species Anser anser. Next base: position 15,363,384 of record NC_139725.1, on the reverse strand, counting down.
GAGTCTCTACTAGCAATAAATTCCAGTCTTTAATTCAGAGACAAAAAGACAATGTTATCCAGAGTCAGTTTGGATGATTTCTCCAAAAGCAGAGTTAAATGTGAACTACGGTTCACTGGAAGCTAGCAAGCTAAAGGGAAGCTGGGTGATGATCTTGTTACTTATTTATCAGTGCCTCAGGACTTGAAAGTAAAGCAACACCTGCTTGGCTAAAAACTCAGCCCAGAGAGATGGGAATGATTTCCCAGCAATGTTATTGAGCCAGAATGTCTCTGGATCACAAGCAATGCTTTGTGCAGAACATCACATAGATAAAAGAGGGAAGGTAAACGCTAAATTCTAAATTATGCGATCATTGGATCTAAACAATGCTGGAAGGAACAAAGGCCTGAACTTTTAAAAGGCTCAGTTCACATTCACATGTCCAAATAAAAGGTCAGATTATCAAAAGTCTATTATGCATCCAAACCTTTTGAAACAAATATATCTATTAATGCCACAATAAGAATCAGTAAGTGTGGAGAACCTTTCAAAGTGACTTTTGTTTGCTTATCGAAAAGGGGCACACAAGGTCTAAGAAAATCCAGCTCTAAGGTTCTCTTGATAATTGCTCTCAAGTCTGAAAGGCTGAAATGTGTCACACTTTCAAGCTCCATACAGCTGCTCTGAGCACACTTCAGTTAACTAGTAATATCAATCAGCTAAACATTATTTTGTAGTTCTTGGCAATGATCTATCTAAATACCCAAATGGTAAATTGCACATTTTATGACCCTTCTAAATTTATATATTGAAACTCATTTCAAATCATCTTCCTCCAAGCTAGGAAGAAATTTAAAAGAAAGTAGATATTTTTCCCTATGCCACAAAATAAAGGGATGACCAATGCAAAGATACTTACATAAATGCGATGTACACAAAAACATTAAAAAGACCTTTTCATTTGAATTGGCAATTTTGCTAAATCATGATTTCTTTAGCTTTAGTGTCATCATACACAAAGAAATACATAGGTAAGATGTTGTGTAAAGCGTTGTTCCATTCCATCAGTTACATTCAATACTGGGGATCAGCTGGCCAAACGTGTGTTTTTCCTAACATATGGCCTAATTACCATTTAGGCTACTACACAGTAATCTTTCTATTCATTAGCACAAATAGTCACTAGAGCCCATCCGCAAATTCTTATTTGATTAAATATCTACCCATATCTGTCTGCATAATAGAGAAAGATACCAACAGTAGAATCTAACCCAGCACAAGACTCTCCTGTTTCTTCTCCATCCGTCACTTGGCTAACCAGGAAACATTAGATTCAGTAATGCAACTTGTGCAACCAGACCCATATCCATAATTCCAAAACTCAAGTTTGATTTTTCTAAAGCTCACGGAGCTTCTCATTCACTCTTAACAGCTTCCAGCACCTTTACCAGGGTGATCCTGCTGCCTCATCTTGTTTGCATACCCACACCTGTGGTTTTTGTTTGTTTGTTTGTTTTTAAAGCCAAAGAAGAAAGGCTAATTACCCAGTTCCCATAGGCTATATGGTAAAACGAAACCAAGTCTGAAAGCCTTCAGCCAAATTTACAAGATCATTTTGTGCATTTTTTCTTAGTACATTTCTTTGGATGTAAGCAACAGTAATGCAATAAAAGAATGCCAGGATACCTGCAGAAGACCAACCAGCTCTTTGCTCGCTCTCAGTAACGATACACCCAGACAGGTAGGAGAAAAAGCTATTGACAAGATTTGACCCAGAATTGACAGCACTCCAGACATTGATATTGATACTACATGTGCACGGCCTACTTATCATAACTTGAGCCATCCACATTCCTTAAAATTAAAGCATAAAACTAAGCAAGTGATTTTCACAACTTGAGTCATACCTTAACTACAAAAGTCTCATTTATCTATTGCTTGTCATCAACTTAAATAACTTAAGAACTTAAATATTCACAAATTTTAAAACATAAATGAAAAGCTATTTACTGCTCCTCCAACCAAGGGACCTACAGATAGCCTCTAATCCATTTGGTTAGTCAATATCCATAAAGCACTTCAAAGATAAAAAGCAATGTAATGTGCCAAGTATTACTACTGTGTAACCAGCAGCTCAAAAGCGTGTTGCCAAACTACAGCAATAAGCTTGTCCTTTTCAACCTGTTCATAATAATTATGGCTGTTAACAACAGATATTGTCCAGCTGAATGAACATGGCGAGACTTCAGCAAACAGCTCTCATCAATCTGACATTCTTAAAAACGTCCCTTGCTAAATGTCAAGTGAGATTTCTAGAGGGAAAACAGAAATGCCTTTCTTCACTGAAAAGCACAAAGTCTATGCAGATAAGAAAAAGTGAGACAAAAGTGGAAGCAAAACTGTTTTCAAAAAACCTCTAAAATTACTGCCAGCTACACAGACTATTAACAATACAGATCTAATTGTAAACAGGAAAAGGGAACAATTACAGTGCTGGAGTCTGTATCTTTGGAATATAGACCCTCTTTACATCTAAGGGAAAAAAACAGGAGAAGATAGTCATTTTTAACTCATATCTCTGTTCTATTGTTTTAAGGAGTTGTATGGAAGTAGATTAACATGCAATCAAATTGTTTCTTCATTCTTAACTTTTTTTTTTTAAAGGAAAAAAGGCCTTAACTTGTGGCACAGAAGTAAACCATGGCACAGCTTCATTAGGAATTTATCCTATATGCACAGTTTAAATACACAGAAGGATTATTCTGAAGTGGCAGTTTTAAAATCCAGTTAATTGAAATGCTGTGTTGAACTGGACGACTTCTATCTCACAGAATACTCCATATCTCCTAGGTGCTTTCCCATATGAAAATGTAATGTATGGGGAAGCACTAGCTTTATAGCAAGGTATGTGTTAGCCCAGAGATGTGACTAACCCAGACTTGCCAATATCTTTATCACTTTCTGTCTGGAATGTATAGATTTACTGATTTTAAGCACTAAGGTGCTGAAAGAAACATTTTCCAAATTGTTATGAAGTGCTTTAAAGGGATAAATCCCTATTGTGCCTTATTAGCACCCATCTTCCCCCTTTCCCGTGTGTATATTAGAAATAGAATCATTTCCATCATGTGAAAGCATCTCATTACTAGTAACAGATGTATTATGGTCATATGCATATGGCTTTGATTTGTGCCATGGCCTTTCACATACATATAAAGCTCTGGCATCAGCAGCCATTTACACAGCTGCCACAAGGAGTAATGTGTTTTCAGAAAAGCAAAGGCTGATGGTTCTCAAAATTTTGACGGTGGAAAGAAATCCAGAAGAGAAATAGGCCTGTTTCCATAATGCTTTTCAAGACAGCAAGATAGTCCCTTCAGGTCTTCTAGGCTTCTCTAAGCTTATAAAACTTCAAGGACATCTCCATTTTAGCTGCTTTGTTTTTTGAAAACTGATGACAAGGAAAGGAATACACTTAATTTCAAGGTTGAGTCTAAAATTAATCATGCCTACATTAAAACAAGTAGAAGAGTTTTTTTCCATACTGCTGGACTCATAAATTAGTGAATTATAAAATCATTCAGTCCATCAGTAAAGCAAACCATTGCATTTCCTACTCCAATAATAGTTCTACACACTAGGCAAGTATAAGATACCATATTTCAGGGGTCAGGTTGATTAACACAAAAATGAGGAAAACAGTTATTCAAATTCAGTCACACACTCCTATACTGCTAGTGAGGTACACTAGAGGTATATAATCACTTTCCAAATCATTAGAAACTGAACATGACTGGAATTCTGATCAAGACTTGGGTATCATTTTTATAATCAGAACGTTTATTTGGACATGTTTTAACTTGAGATAATTGAACTCACTCCAATTCAACATTTTACAGCTGTGGAATCTGCAAGTTTAGCTTTTTCCTGTAGCACTTAGGTGAAGGGCTTCATTTAGTACAGAACTGAAAATTTCAGATCTTCCAACTTTAAGACCTTATGACTTGAAAAGAGCCTTGCAAACAAGGTCCAAGTAAAAGTAATGGGATTATATACACCAGAATATACATCAGTCCTGAAAACAGAACTTTTGAGCAGGTGATACTGATTTCAGTGGGAAATCCCAAGAATAATTAATCCCATTAGCAATTCTAGCATAAGCAGCCAGCCAGACTTACTTGTCCCTGAGCATCAACTTACCTCCAACAAAGTCTGCAATCGCTCCTCTACTCAAACTGCCAATACAATTAAACAACTTCAGTAAAAAAAAAAAACTAATAAAGCCAAGGATGTGGCAAAACCCACGCACGCTTCAGACAATTCAACATGAACATACTCTAATTGCTCTTTCATTAAAAAATGAAGACAACTAAATCCCCCAGTTTATCTGTAGCTTATCGGGTACACAGGATATTTTCTTCCACTTCTCCTAAGCATACGAGGCTGCTAAATTGCTGTCCTGAGCATATCCAGACAAGTGTGAACTTCATTGGTACACTATAGTTGAAATAGAAAGCTTTAAGGATGTGTATAATATGCGTTTGTTAACAAGCATTATAGTATAAGAAGTTATACTAAAGGAGAGCAAAATAACTTACATGTATTGAAGTTGTATGAAAAAGGTATGCGCATAACCGGGTATGGTACCTTCAGGTGCTCATGCCAGATACACTTAGAACAGAGTTTACATTGAATAATGGTCTCTCTCTCAAGGGTAAACATTCACTGTGCGTCTAGAAACTAAACAAGACACTCTGATTTAAAAGCACTTTGTGCATCCAAGGCACTGTCATTTACTTTCTGATGATCTATATTAACTAAATCCATCCTGGCAAAAGAATCTTGTGGTAGAGCAAAAAATGCAGAAAAGAATGGGGGCAGGGGGGAAATCTGTTCTTCCACATAGGAGAGAACTCAATTCTTAGAATTTTAAAATATTTTCATTGCCCTGAGATATAAATAACCATCATTTATCATTTACCATAGTTGTAAGATTGTTTTAGATTCCTTCATGGAACCAAGAGAACTTTTGCATTTCTCATATAGATAGGAGAAGAGATGGCTTTTTGTAAGTCTGGACACACACAGACACCTGACCAGAGTGACTAAAGCATTATTACAAAGTTTCCTAGCATTTTCTCTACAGATTAAGGCTTTTTTTTTTTTTTTTTTGGGCTGTCCACTATCTGAAATAAGCTTAGATTTTTGTTCTGTTCAATTCCTTCCCTATACAATGAACTGATTTCACTAAGGTCAAGTTACTTCCATCGGTGTCTCTTCTGAACAGAGTGTGCAATGCCCTCAATTTTAGGGCTTTTTTTTTTTTAAAAAAAATTCAGGTTAAAAAAAGGTAATGAAATTAAGCTTCTGTACTAGAGAAGCTGTTATAAGAAAAAGGAGGGAAGTTCAGAGGTAATGAACACATTTTACCTGATTTTTATTGGATTGATGTACTTGCCTGTAAGCATATAGTCATGTCAGTTCACACAGCTAATGAAATAATTAGTTATTAGATCAAGTACCTCATGCTTGCTTAGGGGAATTGTTTTAATGAGGTAAGCAGTTCCACAGCAGGAGGCCGTCCTTCAGAACCACAATGGGCCCCGCAGTGGGATCACCCCCAAGCTGCAGGGAGCACAGCCCCAGAGCAGCAACCAGCATCTGGGGGCTTCCTCCCCACCTCACCTGGCTTGAGGCTGGGGTTAGGCAAGAGAAACTGTGCTGACCCAGCACTTCAAGCCCTCTCCACTGGTGATTTAGTGTTCCCAAGGCTTATGCTGCACCAGGATAAACTGGAATTAGGATTGATGCTTAAGAGCAATGCATAAAAGAGTATCGGGTCACCGAGAACACAAACAAAAATTGATTTTTAAACCATCTACTTTCAATCAGGATAAAAAGTCAGTAAGGAGTCCAGAAAAGACAGCAAATGGGAAAGAATGCAAGATTTCAAACAGAGATAGGGCTCTTTGAAAGGGTGTCTTAATGCTTGGCTCCTGATACAATCTTTGAAAAAGGCTGCCCAGAGAAAACACCACTCAGATCTGCTCATAGGGGTGAAGATGCAAAGGACTCTGGTAAGCAGAGCTTATGGCGAATTTGTGGGCACAAAACGGTGGGAGGCTTGCGGGAAAGAAAGAACATTGGTACCAACTCCTCAGTTGAGGCATAACCTTCTTTCCATAGACTGCAGGAAAAATTAAAAAGAAAAGGTCATCCAACAATGCTGATAGTTGTTCACCTCATATGTACAGGAATTTTTAATGTTTCAAGCAAAAAAAAATTGCCTCTGTAGTGAAAGTGAGTCAATGTGAAAGAACACTTGAACCTTTTGAAGAAATACATGTGCACACATTTTCCAGCCATAGACATCAAAATAGGGATGCAGTTCTATGGACTCTGCTATTTCCTGACCAAAATCTGGACAAGTTAGCATCATACACTGCTAGAGAACGATTAGCAGCAACAGTGATGTTAGTATTTATGAATATTTTAGATCAAAGCATGAAGTTACCTCAGGTTATTTCATAAAGCAAGCTGGCCCTAAGTATTTTGATGCAAACCTGGTTCTGAAAGTGCCAGAAAATCTTAACAAGACTAAACTGTTATGAAAAACATTATTTAAACCAATTGGATATATACAGAAGATAGTAGGGTTATCCTGAAGGATTCACAGCTTCTTCACCTTACTCAACTAGGAAAAAAACAACTTTATTTTAAAACTTTATAGAGGAAGAATACACACTTGTGAATGCACATGTTCTTTCAGTTTTGCCTCACGTCTAAGAATTGAAAACTTCAAAAAGTTTCCTCAGCTCCCATCTCATAAAAATTTTAAGTGCTAAATGCATTAATTCCCAAAAAACAGAAGTCAAAGTAATCTTTCTGAACCTTCTGTCCCCATTTCACACACTTGGAAACAACCTCTCCTGAATACATCACTGTGATATTCCTCTTACCCAACATTGACAGAACATTATTTCTTTAAGGCTACCAAAAGTTTATTTACCATTCTAAATCTATTTTTTCCTAACACAACAACAGAAGTTACAGGGTAAGAAGTTATACTGTTGTTCTATGCATCAATTCTATAGATAAAATCCCAAGTGTAAACATACTTGCTCTTTAAGGAACACATATCAAAAGAAAAAATACTTTTTAATCAGTTTTCTACTTTGGGGCCTTCATATCAAATGGAATAAAAAATTACATCCCAAACAATAAATGCTTTGGGATGATTCAGTAAGTCCTACAGGAGAGTGCTATATTAATTGTTTTATTATACTCCATAAATTTACAAGTAATCATCACGTCATCCTATCACTCTTCCATGGACGCCCATAATTTTCATATCTATTAAATGCCATAGGGATTGTCTTCAGGGGGCAGAGTTTCCTCTAAATTCAAACTGTAGATTCATGTACTGCAACCTTATTTGCTTTAAAACTCTTGCCACAAGGGTCATTTTGCCATCAAACGTTACAAATATACCCTTTGCAGGAACCAGCTAGCTAGATCGCTGTAGGGTCTCTAAGCCCTAATGCTGTTGCAATCTCCAACTGTTCTGAGTTTCACCTGTCATTGTCCTCAGAGCAGTGTCAGCCCTCAGGCTTCACCACGCAACTACAGAGCAATTCAAGCAACATGACGCCTGCCTAGGGTTTGTAATATTTATCTTTATTATTCAAACTGATCCCACACTTCTGTTTTGGTTGTTTCCTGCCCTCAAGGGAAACAAAGTCAGCCCTGTGATTCCAGAGAATGATTTGTAACATGATGTATTAATATAAGCTCCAGTACCAACTGTGGCTGGAGCTTCACACCCACTGGGGACCACAGGCCATGCAAAACACTGGAAAGTAAGACATGACCTCCGATACAGCAAGTCCACACTTCATGGCTGATTTAGTGAGTCAGCTCTCGCTTAATGCTTCTCAAATTATTCTTAGACTATCCAGTGCAGAGGAGAATCAGTCAGAACTTGCTTGTGTATTTGATCTCCACCTTCACAGAATCACAGAACAGTTTGGGTTGGAAGGAACCTTAAAGATTACCTAGTTCCACCCAACCTGCCACGGGCAGGGACACCTCCCACTAGAGCAGGCTGCTCAAAGCCCCATCCAACCTGGCCTTTATACCTTCACTAGTGCAATGCAAGCAAGCACATAAGTGAAAGAAAAAATATGAGTTTACAATGGCAACATTAAAAAACAAAACCAGACCTAACCTTGCTAATAGTCTTGATCCTCGTAAGCAAAAAGGACACAAAGGCTCCGTCACTGTCTTGACTTTGTGACCCCACTTTTATCTTCCCACCTAACACTGATGGCAGCCACAGTTCTAGCTGGGGATCAGTGCAGGTAGTTTGGCTGTAGGTGTCTCAAACATGATCCAATTCTCCTCTTATCTCTGTTCTGCAGTAACACAGTATAATCTTAAATCCATTTGGCCACTGAAGGCGATGCAGCAGACAGCAGCAAGGCAACATTACCGTTCTGATCCTCACTCCTGCCTGCAGAGGAGCAAATTAATAGAACAACTGTGACTGAAGGTCACAGGTTTCAGAAGATCATATACCTGAACAACAGCCTTGACCCTTACTGCATTGCATTGACTGTGCATCCAATTTTGTTCCAATGCTGCAGATTTAAACAGTACAATCTCAGAATGGAAGCATTGCTTTGGATCATGAAACAACTGAATTCAACAATAAATTCAAAAAAAAATGATTACTGCTTGCAGAGTGCCTGCAAGTAGAGACTGAAAGCCCGAGCAAATAAAAGCATTTCTTCATTTTATGAAACTCAGGGCATTGAATATATATAATGAAATGTCATTAAAGATATTTGTTACTGTAATACAGAGAAAGTAAGTTAATCAGAAACAGCACAAGTGCCAGGAGTGCACAAGGTGGTGGCAGGAAAGCTTCTCATTTGTCCTGAAGGGTAGTAGCCATGCACTGAGGGAGCAATATACCAGCTTAATGTAATAGTTTAATAACAGCTTTAGTAGTTTATAAAGTATATAAATCTATACATTCTTTACCCTATAGAAAAACAGGTCAGAGAAAGCAAAAGCAAGACTAATCACAGAGCATCTGCATATCATTACAGTAGATCAAATATAAGACCCTACTTCTAACCAAAGATGCTTCAGCTTTTATAACAGCAACAGTTACAGAAAGAGAGCATGTTCCCTCCAGAACAGCCAAAATGCCATCCTAGAATTGAAGGCAGCGCATATTTCCTATCCTATTGGGGGATAAGTAATATTCATAAGTACGGTAGAAAGAATAAACGATGCAATTCAATGACTTTCAATCTGGGACAAAAGGACAAAAAAAGTTTAGGTTCATACATCCCCTATACGTTGACTCCTTCTCAATATTAACCTCAAGCCATAAAGAATAAAATTGAGATCCTAGAGAAGTACAGACAAAATGGAAGACACAAGAGCTCAAGTAGGAAACCTTAAGATTTGATGTTAGAAAGAAATACGACAATTTTACAGTATTCCTCTTCTTGCCTGAAGCGTATTTATTACAGCTCTTTGCTTTTACCAACTGTATTAGTTTTTTAGTAGGTACTACTTCTTAAAACTTCTTAAACCTTAAAACTACTTCTAAAAACTAGGTGCGTATTTGTTTTTAGAAACTGAAGCAATTAAAGCATTTCCTTTCTTTTGTAATATTAAAAATTCAAATGAAGTATTACAGTAACAGGGCAACTTGCAGTCCCGTTACTAACGATGATATAAAGCCTGTGTAACCTTAAATTCTTAATGTTTTCTTGTGTCACTAAAATCAAAAATAACACCAGAGCCTTTTGAGGAAGATTCATTCTTCTTCCTCCAATGACCTTTTCTCCAGTGCTTCTTGTACTGCTCATCACTAGGCTTAAATAATTAAATGTGCCTAAGCCTGAAGTGATTGCACAACTGCACCTACATTTAAAAAAGTAGGTAGACAGTATTTTGTAGTACAACTGCTCAAACTGACATCTCATTTGAACTACCTACCCATTTACATTGCCTGAAGATCTGGACAAGAACATGAAAGTGACCAACTACAATTAAACAAAATAGAAAAAAGACTGTCAGCAACATTCAAAAGTGAAAGAATTTTAAGTGTTTCATGCTTGGGCATAGTTTCTGATAAAAGCAACATTCTTGTTGTACAGTAGATGCTTAGTCTGGACTAAATACTCTTAGGAAATTACTTACGATACATTTCTAAATAGATGTTATTTCCTCAAGTATTCATAGATTTAGAAAAATCACAGCTTTCCAAAATGCACTTCCTCCTCCTCAATGTTAACACACTGCTCATTCCCACTAGCAAGTGAAATGTTTGTGAATGTCAAAGTAGTAGCTTTATCCAATTCTACTTCCTTTGGATCCTCAAAGCCATCATTTTAACTAGAACATTTTTCTCCTGAGGTTTTCCTCCTCATACCTGACTGCATAAAGATAAATGTCAGGGAGAGGAGAGAAGCATAATTCCTGCTGACCACACCAGAAGCAGTGGCTCATTCAAACTGGCTCATCTCCAGCCACAGACAAGAAGATAGGTCTATCTTCCAGCCAGATTAGAGGTGAAATATGTTTGGCTTCTCCCCTGGTGTACCCACATCCCAAAAGCTCCACTTAAATTCCAGATGGAATAATCATTGAAACTCATATGAGTCACAGCAAAATATTTATGTAATTTCCAGTTTTAAAAAGTATTTTGGACAGTCCTCTTACTAAGCTTCCTGTCTCTCTGCATACCATCAGGATCTAGTAGAGCACACAATTCATATGTTATAGGTTCAAAGACAGACTTAACACTACTACGCTTGGAGACTATCACACAAGTCTTTATCACATAAGTCTTCACAAGAAGGCACCAACAGGATCAAGGAAATTCTACCCTCTGTTACTAAGTATCTAATGCTAACACCATCCATACAGGAAAACATGAGAATTGGCAACACTTGCCTGGTGGTGAATACTGTCCTTGACAGGAAACAAAGTTCAGATGTAAGTAGAAATGGAAATACCCACCTCTGTAAAAACAGAACAAACCTAAGGCAGTAATCTCCAACTTTTGATGGTTCATGTATTACAAAGTGGTATCCCCAAACCACATACTACAAAACTGAGTCCAGTAGCCCTGGAGGCAGATGTAGAACTTCTCCATTCATCTAAATGAAAAGAAAGATCTTGCACCTCCACCTACTTCAGAAAAAGAAAGAATATAAGAAGAATTAAAACAGATTAAGAGACTCTTTTAGGCAGCTTAAGACCCTTAAGCACACGTTCCCAAGCCAAGTATTTATAATATAAGAAGTCTTCTAGTTACCTCTCTCAACTGTCACTGTTTTCAGTATCGTATAAAGCTGCTTAAACCGCAAAGCTGATTGTCAAGGGAATCCCAGTTTGAACAGATCTTTTGTGGTCTGAAGGGCTGTGACTCCTGTATAAGGAGGACATCAGGTTATTTTATCGAGCCCTGAATATCAGTGACAAAGGAGAAAAAAGAAAGCTAAGAAGTCAGGCTATGCTGCCTTATTACCCAGCTAAATTCCATGGCAGTTGCATGGCAGTACAGTGCCAAGAAGGACTACGACAATCCCTGCTCCCCTGAGGCCACTTTGTTTTCCAGTAAGCAATACAGACACTCGCTGCAGGTCACAGAAAAACAAGAGGTGCCTCTGAGTAGCTCTGCTACACACAGCCCATTCTGCTAAAAGCATCCACTGGTGGTTCAGTCAAAAAACACATGGCTCAGGCTCATATGAAACTTGATGCGGAGAAAGGATGCACAGTATTTACTGCCTGACAACCAGATTACATTAATCCAGTTCATCCAAATTATTTGCATATTCTAGAGCTGGTAGAGCCATTCATGAATTTTCGTCACAATCTTCAAAGCTTACAGAACTAAGTTATTCAACGAATCACGTGGGTGCTTCTGAAACACAAAAAATTAGTCTCAAACATTCTAAGGACTACTTCATGAATTCTTGAAGTCTTAATACTTCATTTTCCAGATACAAATTAAAATACCTACCCATTAGGTTAGATTACTTATTACCTCCTTTATGATATAAATTTTCAGTGTAACCATCATTTAATTTAAACGTTATCTCTGGATACCTAGGCTTTTGCATACGTATTAAGTTACCTCCTCCAAATGCCTCAGAGTCTTCCTGAGTTCAGCTGATCCAAATCTTAACTGTTATGAACCAATTGCTCACTCCCATAGCTGTCCCAATAACCCCATTTCAGCTCAGGTTTTGCGCATATCCATGTCACTTCTGACTTCATGAAGCTGCTTCTTTTCTTGCACCTGCATCCATCTCTAGTTCACATGCTCCCTTCTCTGAGGTATGGTCTAAACTATGTATTGCAACTCATTTGTTTTCAGAACGATACTGCACTTCCACCTGAGAGGAATGATTGCACAGTTTAGCAGATAAAGAACATGACTTGAATGTTTACAACCCTGGTAGTATTTCCAGGAACATACATTCTTCCTCCATATTTATTCCTACTCAGTGTACATTCATTTGCTTAAGGACCTGTACTTGAATTTCCTATACCAAAGTTCAAGGCTCAACTCTTTAAGCTTTTTCAAGATATAAATCCCTTGTAGAGTTCTGATAATGCCACTCCTGTTACTAGTCTTGCTTTACCTACCTTGTTCAAAGCAGAAATGCAGACTTGAGACCCAAGTGGTATTTCTGTAGTGTAGGTGTGAGATGCTTAAAGTAGCAAAATTTGACCATAATCATTCTGTAACCCAGTCTTCCCCACCCAAACTGCTGCAACTTTCATCACATGCAAAAGCAAATGTTTCTTCAATGCATTCCCCACTTGTACCCTTACAACATTATAATTCTACTTTTATTTTCAGGGTAATCTCTTAATAATTTTCCCTTCCTACTTTGAGTCTACCCATTCCACTCTTTACTATCCAGCTTTTGCTATTGAATCTTCTGCTTTCCAGAAGCTGGTTACTCTTGCAGGTTTGGTTAGGAAAGAAAATCTCAGGTAGACCATTTCGTTTCTGAGTGCCTCATTTTCTTCCTGGACTAACTCAGTCAGGGTTTACTAAGAATGTATTGGTTTACATGAAATGCACAGTTACTATAGCGAGTAACTCCAGAGAAAAGCCTATAAATAAAAATAGGTTGAAGCAAATGCAGCCTCAGTATGAGAGTCTCTGTAGAAGGGGCTCATCTCAGCACATACACCTTCTTTGCCCCCTTAACTAAAAGCTGCATGATGTTGTCAAGAGCACTTCAACAGTGAACAGCAAGGCAGAGGAGAGGAAATCACATTACATCGGCAAACCAGTAGCATCCTTGGCTTTACCTAACAATACCAAAATGATGTCATACTGGTTTATATGGTGATCCACCACATACGTAGCATAGAAGCATTACTTTTCTCTCCCATTTGCCAATTTCTTTCTTGGACAGCTGAAAAGACAGGAAAGATAGTACATTGGTGGACAAGTTAGAAAATAAAAAACAAAATTACACTGAAAATATCCCTACTGCTTGATTGCCCCATGTTGCATCAATACATTTTTCTTCTGCGACTATAAAATAGCTCAATTTTAAAGCCCAATTGGATATGAATCTGGCCAGAGATGTCAAGGGCAACAAGAAGGGCTTCTACAAGTACGTCAGTGACAACAGGAAGACCAGTGAAAATGCAGGCCCCTCTGCTAATGGAAATGGGGGACCATTTCCAGGCACATGAAGGAGAAGAAAGTCAACAGGAGTAGTGAGCATGGATTCACCATGGGGAACATATACTTGACTGATCTGATAAGCTTCTATAATGAAAAGGCCAGCCTGACAGATGAGGGGAGAGCAGTGGCTTTTGTCTTCCAGGACTTCGGTAACATCTTTGACACTGCCCCCATAAGATTCCCACAGAGAAGCTGAGGAAGTATGGTCTGGATGAGCAGATAGGGAGGTAAGTCAAGAACTGGCTGAACGGACAGACCCAGAGGGTAGTGGTCAAGGACGCAAAGTCTAGTTGGAGGCCAGGAGCCAGCAGAATACTCCAGGGGGCGATACTGGATCTAGCCCTGTTTAAACTCTTCATTAACAACCTAGATGATGGAGCAGAGTGCACCCTCAGTAAATTCACAGAGGGCACAAAACTAGGGGGTGTAGCTAATTCACCAAAAAGCCATGCCGTCATCCAGCAGGACCCTGACAGGCTGTCAGACAAAAGTCTCAGCGTTCAACAAGGAAAACTAGAAGTCCTGCACTTGGTGAGGAACAACTCCAGGCATCGGTACATGCTGCGGGCCACCCGGCTGCAAAGCCGCTTTGCAGGAAAGGACCTAGGAGGCCTGGTGGACACCAACTTGGTTGAGTCAGCAGTGTGCTTTGCCACTAAGAAAGCTGCATTAAACAAAGCATCATCAGCAGTGCAAGAGAAGTGACTCTTTTACTCAGCAAGGGTGAGGCCACACCTGGAGTACTGTGTACAGTTCTGTCTATCTCTCTCCCCCCCAGTCCCAATTTATTCCCCTTCCACTTCACTTACACATATCTTTTACCTCATACTAATTCAGGTATTTCAGAGGAGAAAAACTAAGACAAATATAACCTTGTTTTTTACTCTTATAAACATGACAAGTAACAGGACTGGACCAGACAGCCTCTAATTACTGCTGGACTTGATGAGCACTTGACATAAATTTAACCTACAAAAACAACATCCTAAATTATCAAAAAGGTAGAAAACTAACAGGCCTAATGGAAAACCTCCTTGCCACAGAATACAAGCTCAAAGCTACAACAAAAATACAGCAACAGAAGCCTGTTGTATTTGCAGTCATGAGTACATGAGTCCTGGTTTAAGCATGCTTTTGTTTTATACTGATGTCTCTAAAAGCCTTTGCAATGCACAAACAGCACTGATGACTAGTTGAGAATATTCAGCAAATTAGAAAATAATTGTTGTCTGTACAAAAAGTTTCTGCAATACACACTGGCAAGAGACCAAGATCCCTTGCTACATTTCTGCCTGCACAGTATACGTTCTAAGAAATTCCTTCAGAAACTGGGGGCTTTCTGCCCACCACTCACCTCCAGAATCAGTAGTATTCTGCCATACGTAACCCCGGTAAGTTGATCAGCAAAAGCTCTTACACCTCAACATTTCTGCAAAGCACCAGCCTGAACAACAACAGCCTCTAGAGGCAGACACCTGTGTAGGTATGCCACACTCTCCTTGTTTCTGAGTGCTGCTACACCAAGTCACACACACACACCCTACCCCAAACATGATCTTTTGGATTTGTTTCATAAAAACATTAGGAACTCATTCTACTAAAAAGATGCCTTCCTAGTTATCTCAGTCTATGGAAGTCCAGATAACACCACAAAGACTATCTTCCCTAAACAATCTGACTAACTGTCTTTTTGAAAAGCTAAGAATCTAAGGAATTTCCCAAACAATTTTCACGTTTCCACACAGGAGTATTGGAAATAGGAACCTAATTGGTTTTAATCAGCTGATTAAGATTTGAATTTATTTAACAATTGTTTGCCAGACCAGGAACTGGCTTTTGTGTTCTGAGCATCTTTCATTTCTAACCTTATCCTTTGACACTGAATGAAAACGAACAGGAAGGAGAACGGTGTGGAAAAACAGCAGCTTGGCTGCAGTCAACTAACTTGTCAATTGAAAGGTTATTACTTGTAGCTTCATATTTTCTAAAGTAGCTAAAAGCAGTAAAATTTACTTACTATCAGTTCTCTTGAAGTAAGAGATTTACGAACACTACTCAAGGGAATTTCCTGTTGATTACACCACTTGCAGTTAGAGAAGTACAAATTCATAAGTAGTGTCTGTTTACTGACAGACTACTCTTTTCTGGTTCTGTATTTCAAAGGCAGGCCCAGTGTCATCACATTAGTGTAAGGTAATATTGCAGACCAACACGATGAGTCAGCAATCAAAACGACATGTTCTGCAATCCCACTGAGATTGTGCTTTTGCTTCTAGTCCTGGGATTGCTGTCACATCTCCTCTCCCCCATCCTCCCCCTGCTGTATGCTGCTGCAGAGCTCCAGGACTGACTTTCCAGTTGTCAGCCCAGGTTGTTCAGAAGGAGGAAGGAATTCATGTGTAAAGTACCCTGGGTCTCAGAAACACAGAAGCATGTGCTGGAGAAGCTTAGTGCCTGGTTGGCTGACTTTAGCAATGAGAAAAGGAAGCTGCTCAACTAACTGGAACTAAACAAAAATGAAATTTCAGGTTTTTTCATCATCTACTTATTCTTAAAACAACATTTAGATAATGAAGCTCAAGAGTCTCTGTACCTACATTCCTGCTCATCACAACAGCTTTGCAGGCCTTCCTTTCATATTTCAGCAAGATGCTGGAACACACAATAAGAAGTGGAGTGAGCTCACACAAGCACCCGAGCCATACGCAGAAGAATACATCCTCCACGCTAGGGAAGAGTGAAGGCGTTTGGGGCATTACGCTATTGAACAGGATTAAAATGGAAGGGTCACCAAGATGAAACACTGAAGTGAAACACTTGACTTTCCACAGTTGGTTTGTTTTTTTTTGTTTGTTTGTTTGGTTGGTTGGTTGTTTTTTTTGTTTTTTAAATGTGCAGTTAAAAAGAAGAAGAGCCCAACTGCTGCTAAAGCCTGTTCACACATTAAAACCTGGCAGGACTGAGTATTATCCATTCCCATTACTGCCATAAGAATATAAATGGTATTAGAAACCGGAACTAATCATGTGATATAACATGTTATATTATAAGGGGGAAGAAGCACTAGGTTTCCTCTTCAGTGAATATGTTAATATGTACAATAAAAACCATTTGCATTAGTCTGCAGTATAAGCAGATAGTAAATACTATACCCACAAAAATCCACACTAGTCCCACTTCTGTAAGGTTTGATGATCAAAGACATAGATGAAAATGACATCTGGACACCATATCAAGAGAGCAGTGACATCCTTTCTGTTCCTGCATACAGATGACTACCTTTCCCACTTAACTTAGGGCATACAACACTACTAAATCGCATCCAACACACCAGAGCACACAGAATTACTAGTGGAGCAAACGTGTTGTCTTCGCCCCCAGAATATAAAAGTTGTTTCATTTCATTTCCCTCCTGCTTCATCTAATGTCTCTGCTTTGACACCCTGCCTTATACCTGAATTCTAAAAATGGAGCAAGGCTCTGAAGAGCTTCACCCCCCTCCCCCTCCTTTCCTCTCCCCCCCCCCCCAAAAAAAAAAAGCACATAGAGACTCTTCCCCATCATTAAAAGATAGCTCACTACCTAGCAAAATAGATGCATGTGCTACACGTGATGGGGCTTGAAGAAAGTACGATGAGGGAAAACTGGCAAACTGCATGCTGCCCAGGAAGAGATTTCTTTGTCATAATCAGACAGTAAAAACACGTGCAATACAGAGCATCACTTCCAGAAAATGAGGGGAAACACACCTATAACCAGTTTTTCTTTCTTCCTTAATCCCTCTTTAAAGCTATTATGCAAAACTGATGGGAAGCAGAGGGACTGACTGACAGGATGCAATAATGTAAAGTGATTTGATTACTCTGAAGCAGAGCCTTTTCATTAAGTTTTTAGCCTTGCAACACAGGATCTATTACAAGAAGGCTCATTACACTTTTTTTGTACCAAATGAATTAAAGGTTTATCCTATTTGATGTGTCCTTGTACAAATCTTACGCAATTCCCTTTTTCTTTACATACATTACACATGTATACATATAAGCGCCTCTAGCATCCGATTTAGTAGAACTATTTTAATCCATGTATTTTTACGTAAAGTAATCAGCTATGCAGCAGTCTTTCAAATAGATACCATATCCTTCAATATTAGTCATTCATATTCATATAATTGAGAAGGAGTGAGTGCCTAACAATTCCATTTGGAGAACCAAGCATCTTTGAAATGTATTTACAGATGGTTTTCTCACCTCCTTGGGAATGCTAAGTACTATCAGTGCAGCAATAAAAAAAAGCTCAACTACAAGAGCTCCGATTCTATTGTAATGCAATGCTATTTTATTTCTATTAAATAATGAAAAGACAGGAAAAAAGGCTGCAACAGTCATACTGTACCCACAGAAACAGGATGCTGGGGAGTCAGGGGAGAAGAGCCAGATTTAAACACTGAGTAGCATCACAGCCATATGAATGAAAGATCAAGAAATATTGGAGAGCCGTGAACCCTGCTGGGTGAGACATTCACTCTGGCTGCCTTAATGCCTGGTAGGCACTTCCATCCCCAAAATTAAGGGCTCCACAAAAACTCATTTGTGATTGGCACTCTGTTCCAGAATGAGTTATTATTGTTTAGCTCTACATATTTCATAAATTCTGTAGCCATTCTACTTCCACTAACAGCAGCAGAAGCAGCATTTTACTTATATATTCATCATTCCAGAGCTGACTGAAATGCAGAGAAAAAGCTAGACAAGATTTATGAAAATATGGAGACTTCTACTGACCACATTACATGAGCTTTATTTCTTGCCTATTCTAGATCCTTTCCAAATATTTTAAGCTGGTTTGATGATAACAAAAAACCTCCCAGTAAATTCTAATACCTTTGAAATGAAAGGAGCTTTCTAGTGCTATTCAAGTAATGTTTTCCAGCACTACTATCATTATTCTGCAAGCATTTTTGCTGTGCAAACAGCAGGGAAAAGAAAAAGGATAAGAAAACAAAAAGAGGATACAAATCATAAGCACAGAATTTACAAACACCACACTCCATGCCACCTGCTACTTGTGTTTCATCTTTTTTTCAAGCCCAAACAAACAAGCACAATCAGGCTAGGAGACAGAAGGGGTAGGCAACCCCCTGGATTTACCTTTTTTTTTATGGTCCCTCTGCAAACTTCTCCAAAAGAAATGTAAATTCCTCTAGCTGCACTTGATTCTTCTTGCTTTTCTCTCTCTCGAGTCACACAGAAGCAAAACAATTAGTTTTCAGAGGTTCCATTTACTGCTCTTCCATCCCCAGCAAAATGCGTCCAGGAGACTATGCCAAAAGTAAGCCCAGAACTCAAAGGCAATTGGAAGAGGGCGCGTAGGGGGTTGCTGAAGGACCAGATTGCAAAAATTCAGTAGCTTGAGCACAGAAATATCCTACTGCACGATATACCTGGCTTCTTGCTCACCAAAAAACTGTAGTGCAAACTGTCAGTAGTAGCCTCCAATAGCTGCTGTGTGTGCTGCAGATGGTACGTCTCACTGTTACCTTCCCAGATGGGTAGAGGATTCAGAGAGCAGCAAAACCAGGGGGTCGCCTCCAAACCAGGTGGATTGCCAGCCACTCATTCGCTCAGTCCAATTAATCAAGACAAGAACAGCTCAGTCACCAGAGGTATCTCCTTCCAGGGTGCACAGGATTATGGCAAGGTTATTAATCTTGCTTTGCTGCATCCCCCCCACCCCCTACATTCAGCAGCCTGCACTGAGATGATTGCCAGCTCTGTCTCTGTCCCTGTTCTACTGCATTTTGCTCAGCCCTCTGTTGCTGCAAGTGAAACACAGAGGAGGGAGGAATACTAATAAGGTGGTTAGCTACAGTTTCTTTAAGGCATTCTACATACTGCCTGAGCGTGTATATGTGCATGTGTGTGCACGCATGCATTTTCTGTGGGGCAATGTGAATTTCTTTGTGGCTGAAATAGGACCTGATTCTACATCAAAGTCTGAATTAATCTGGATTATCACTTAATGAATATCAGAGCCAGCAATTGTATTTTTCTTAGGATAAGAGGAGGGCACTAAATGCTCTAGCAGATTAGGAAGGCAGTAATGGTAACTGGGGGGAAGCAGGGGGTTGTGCAGAAACCACACCATGCCCTGAACAGTGCATTTGGTTATAAAATGTGTTCCAAAGCGACTCAGGCACTGTTTTAGAAGTCATTCTTATATCCTGCACCAGTCAGATTTTTAAAATCAGCACTATATTATCCATCTCTAGATTAGACAGCAAAGTCAAATATTTTTAGAAAAGAAAATTTCTGGCAGGAAAAGGAAAATTTAGAAAGTTGGCTGATACAAACATCCCACGCTGCATTTATGAAGGTGTTTGAAATTCTCTCCTTTACCGAGAACTGTTCTTCTGAAAGCTTTCACTCATGAAACGAGTTTGGTGTTCTCAGTCCAGCACCCAGAACAGAGTTGTCACGTATTCCTAAGCAGTTGGTGTGCACTGGTATATTAACCTGGGTATAGCTGCGGCAGGTAGAAGTCCTCGCTGTAATTCACTCCCACAAAGTACGAATGCAGTTCTACTGCCTTTGCTCTCCTGCAGGTACTCCAGACCGTCTGCAGCGGGTTCAGGATGCAGGGTATCCACAATTCCAACCTTTTGCAGCAAATGACACTTTCACACTCCTTCAGGAACCTAAAAGAAAAAAAAAAAGACATTCTTCAGAAGCATGTTTATTTTTTATTTTTTTAAACCATAGTAAGTTATATCTTACTGTGGGACCGATAACTCTTTATCAACTTGCAGCTCAGTTCAGGGGCCTGAGTAACCAAATATACTTGACAGAGCTCCCTATTCAATGAGCTACATGAAATGAGTTTGATGCTTTGTTTCACAAAAAGAGATACCACAGCAAAATCTAGCAAATAAACTGTTTAAACGAGCAGAGATGGAAGCGCTGGTGTAAATTTAGGCAGCCCTGGTGTAAATTTAGGCAGCCCATCCATAGGCTAACTGGCAAGAAAGCTTGGATATACCAACCATGCCAGTATTACTGTTACTTTAGCATAGAGGACTGCAATCTAATATGGCACTGTTACCACAACATAAGAGCTTTCTGGTAAGCACACACTGCAGTTTTGAAAGCCAGTGAACTTAAAAAAAAAAAAAAAAAAAAAAAAAAAAGGAGGCACAAAAAGGCTGGATCACCATGGTATCTGGAAAGGGAAATATAGGGCACTGTAGGGAAGTGTTTCAGAAGATGGAAGACCAGCACTGTTCCACTAATCACATTACTCACTTGGGCTTTTGTGCATTGTTTCAGCTTAACCTGCAATAGAATTTAAATCTAAAATGATTTATTTATTTGGAAGTCCACAGAACTAACAAGAGACACGGTAAATTGTATTTTTTCTTCATTTTTGCTGCAGCTGTTTTTCTTCTCTCCTTCAGAAGTCTCGTCCTATTCCCAACACTGCATGACACCTTGTCTTTCTATTTAAGCTCCATAAGCCAAGAAAACAGTATTCTCATTCATCACAAATGTAACTGAGCCTATCCACACAGGAATGTGAACAGATAGGAGCTTGGACTGAAGACCCATCTAGCCAAAATTTTGTCTCTGTTAGTCACCATCACAGAGAAACATGTGATCAAAGTAGGCAGATAGTGTTATTTCCCCAGTACACTGACCTGACCCTCCATTTTCCATGCCAAGAGGAATTGCAAAGTCATAGACAGGAGCAACTTCCTTGGGTACGCTACTCACAGCTTCATAGGCTTCTCTCATACCCTGCCTGGACTTTTTCTTTACAGTGTGGAGCCCTAATAGATTCACCTGTCCTTCATATTGAAGTTACTCTACTTATTTGAACACTTGTCACATATCTTCTCCACCTCATGCAGTATACAAAATGCCACAGGCATGCCACAGACTTATAGCACCACATTGGCACTTTGTTTTGGGAAAGCATCGCCCAGAACATGTGAAGTTTCTGCTAAGAAAGCAGCATGAATGTTTTGGCTACTTTCAGAATATTAGCTTTAGCAGTGATGTAACATTTATAGTTCTAATTAGTCAACTAAGCTTCTTATGAAAAGACCTCATGTCTAGAGGAAAGTTCCCTGTCTGCAGTCTTTCCCACCTCCTTGAAGTTGTTTTTTCCAGGTGCAGTCAGTCTTCTGAGTGCCTTTTTTTTTTTTTCCTTAAGTTACAGAAATAATTCAGCCAGTTAACACATCTCATGTTTACAATCTCTGGGATCTGAACAACAGCAGACAGAATTAAACTGACTTGCATTCTAATTTCCATTCTGCAGATTACGTGTTAAGGAACTGGGGAAAAACAAAAATGAAGTGCTATTCAGAGGGTACATTACTGTTAGCAGTATCCTCCAAGTACTGCTCACCATAATGCCACAGGTAGAGGCAAGGACCTCTGTCCTACCTCATCTGTAGTTACATCTGTGTTACAACTATACCACCCGCTAATGACTTCCACGTTAATCAAAATGAATAAACATCCCTTGCATTTCCAAAGGTTGGTTGTTTTTTTCATTTGTTTATGAACATCTAACAATTTGGACAAAACAGCTCATCAATCCACAAACTACTGGAGTCTTACAGACATCTTTGTTTATACTCCCACACGATGCTTAAAGACGGTTTACAAGCATAATACCAACCAAGCAAATACACCACCCCCTGCCCAAACGTCTTCAGCTCCCTCTCCATCTGGCCCCAGCCTAGTTCAGCTGTACCTCCTGACCCATCAGTCTCACACCTCTCAATCCCAATGTTGTCTGAAATTCCGCACAAGTTAATCACAAGTTCTTATTGCTGAAAGTCCTTACCAAGGAAAGCACTGACCTAGTACAAAATAATAAAGTACTGAAGCAAAACGCTACCAAAACCTTTTTTGTTAGCCCATTTTGATTTAGGTAACTAAATCTATATGAAATTTGTAACCCCAACCTCAGTTTCTTCCTCTTAATTTTCAGTGACTTGATCAAGACAAGTCATATCTAATATTACAGTTTCCAAACCAAGATAGATATTAGCAAGACCATAGAAAGTGATGATTCATGTTCATATGGGCAGGCAAAGCTTGTCACCAGGTACAATGTAAGGGGTTACTACTTCCAGCTGACAACACTACCCAGATGAACACCCTAATGGCAATAATCAGAAGCAAACACACACCAGTTTCTCAGCCACTCCTTTCCCCACCAGTCCTAACTTAAGCCCAGCATCAACAGGTGGTGTAAATTCCTGTGCTGGCCTATGAACTGTAGAACTGAGGAACAGCCCTGGTGCCTTCTCCTGCTTCTCCCAAAGAGCAGCAGCAGCTCTTCCATAAGGAAACCCAGCTCCTGCTGCCTCAGTGACTGAAGCACCTCCGCACCTGGACCACACAGCACTAGGAGCACTACACCTGCTCTCCAGTGAACAGTTCTCCCAGAAGTTATACAACCTACTCAAAACCACAAAGGTTTTCAGGAGACACAGTGAAAGACATGAAGCCATGAGGAAAAAGCAGAGAAGCAAGAGAATGTATTATCTGGAGGGGAAAAAAAAAAAATTACTGGAGAACTCCTCCTAAAAAGTTTGCAGCATTTATATTCAAGACAAATGAAACATTTCTACCGCGCTAAGCATTTTGTAGAAAGTATAGGGTCAGGGTCTATCTATTCCTGTTACAATAAGCACAACAGTAATAATAATCTCCTTCTAAACCTCTCTTTGCCAGGAAGTACAGAACTACAGCAAACACATTGTGTTCTTGATATCTTAAGCTCCCAGCCATAGTCCAGTGAGCAACGTAAGCAAGCTCCTATGAGTAGAAACGCACACTAGGCATTCATCACCCTAAAATACAGTTAGCTACATCATAAAGTGGAACCCTCTTTTTTTTTAAAAAAAAAAAAAGAAAGCTTCTTGATCAAATTGAGCAATTTTCATTGTAGATATTTTTAGTTCTAGAGATATACTTACTATCGGGTTCGATTTTTCTTCTTACAAATTTACTATAATTCAGTGCCTCAAGCCTGGTTTGCAGATTAATCCTGGCACACTAAATACAAATCACAGCTACCTTGATTTTGTGCTATTTGGCTGCTATTATCTGAAGACAGATTTAACAACACCTATACCAAACTTGGGCAGAAACCCCAATTTTCTGGAAATCATAAGGTAAAATTGTCTATTTCCCTACATTCTTCCCTTTAGGGCAAGGAAAAAAAAAGGGTGGGTGTCTAAAGCCTTATTTGAAAGTGTTAAAAAAGAAAGGCTACTTAAGAAGCATATAGACCATCACAGAAAAACAAAAAAGTCTTCATACCCAGAAATCCTACATATATGAATTATATGGTAGATGTACGTAGCTGCTCCCTGCCAACAAAATAAATTACATTTTTGACCCCTCTTCTCAACAGACAGGAGAAATTCTTCAAGGGTAGGGACATGGCCTGTGTTTGCCCTGCCTTTCCTCTTTCACAGGCATCAGCATGCAGCCACTGCTGTGAGCAGAATACTCCAATGCACAGACCCTCCCCTTGAGCTGATATGAGCCCTCGGCTTACAATTGCTTGCATTTTCCTGTGGCAACCCTCATTTCTCCTCCCCTCTGTAGAGAGGGGCTGCAAGAACAAAAAGGTGGGGTATGTCTCATTAAAACCAAAGTTAGTCAAATCATTTGTTTGGATTTCACTCTCACACCATTGAGCACTTACTAAAAACAGCTGGGTTGTTGAAGTATACATCCAAGCTTTAGTACCGCATCACTGTTTAAGAAACGAGATGGTTACTAAGCTGGAGCTAAATACTTTGGATTGATTTAGCCTATACTGAAGAAGCACTGATTGCAAGAAAAATCAGGGTATTTCACTGTTACATTTCTGTTCCCCAGATCTTTCTTTTCTAAGCAGCAAGTAGATTTTTAATTCGATTTTTAGTTGGTCATAAATCTCTTCATGACCTTTAAGTTAACATACATTACAGTAAAAAAAAAAATTAGTAAAACAAAAAATGGAAGCTGTGACTACAATATACATATCAAAACAATATTTTGAGTCCTAAATGCTTTATTTCTCCAGAAACAATTGCTATCCTCTCTGTACCACTAATGCCCATCAGCAGAGTTTTATTATTTACACTGACTCAGGTTTTACTGACTGCAATTAAGATCATCCTAGTGGGATAGTTTCATCAATATTCCAGCTCTTGAGAGACTGCTGTTTTCCTTCCAGCCCCAATTCCTGGTTTCCTTTTAAGTCTCACTTGCACACATAGGAACTCAGCAAGCCACCTAGACCCAGTGACACATAGGTGCTGGTAAAGGAAGATAAATATCAGAATGACAGGAAAGTTAGCTTTATTTTAACAAAACGGTGTCCTTTGTGTTTTTTTCTGAACACTGCTGACTACAAAGATGATCAAGAGAAGTCAAAATGTCTTCTTATATTTATGACTGTAGAATATTTTGGAAACATGTTTTACAATACCTACAAAGTCCCAAGTGGACACACCATTTACTAAGGTATGCTTGCATGCAAAAACATACATATACCATAGAACAGTTCAGTTGGAGGGGACCTACAAATATTGTCAAGTCCAAACTGCCTGTTCTCTTCTGGGCTAACCAAAAAGTACAGCATGCTACCGAGGGCATTGTCCAACTGCACTGGGCATCAATCACCTTGCCAGGAAGCCTGTTCCGGTGTCTGACCACCCTCAAGATAAAGACGTTTTTCCCAACATCCAGTCTGAACCTCCCCTTGTGCAGCTTTGTGATGTTCCTTGCATCCTGCCATCAGTTCTCAGGAAGCAGAGGCCAGGGCCTCCCTCTCAGAAGGCTGAAGAGAGCAACAAGGTTGCTCACAGCCTCCTCTGCTCCAGACCAGACCGCCCAAGTGTCCCCATGCTCTCCTCATAGCACATGCCTCCAGCCCTTCTACCAACTTTGTTGCCCTCCTCTGGATGCTTTCAAGGACCTTAACTGCCTTTTTATGTCGTAGAGCCCACAACTGCACACAATATCCAAGGTGAGGCCACACCAACACAAAATACAGTGGGGAATCACCTGTTTTGACCAGTTACTGTTCACTTTTTTTGATAGAGAATCAAGACAAGAATCACCAATTTAAAAAAAAAAATCAGGTTTCACAAGAACAAAAAGACCTGAGGCTTTTTGAGTTTTACCTATAGTCCAAGCTCTGTGATAACAAACCTGATCCTTCACATATCAAAATGTTGTTGAAATGTAGTATCCAAATAGATCCTAAGAGATATAAAACCTACTTTATAGAATAAAAACAGGCGGCTAAACCTCTCTGAGAAAGAAATGAATTGAACCTTGTACACAACTGCACTCACAAGACTTTAAGGGTTAGTGCGCTCCATGAAAAAGAAAGTTATCACATTAACAGGGAAAAATCTAAAGAAGAAAATCTAGTTACATGTTTTGCTTGAGCAAGTAATTAGATTTTTACCTTTGCAGTTACCTCATGAAATTCGGAGTTCTATTCATGTCCATCTCTCACCAAGTTCATTTCTCAGTTACTGCTCTCTAATGTACATTTACCAGCTTACAGTCTCATCTGAGCAATAGTGCCTCCATCACTTATCATGGAAGACTGTATCTGAGATATTTTAAGCTCTGAAAAAGTTAATGATGTAAAGATCCACTGCTGAGTTTTATTATCTCAAAAAAAATGGATATGCTGATAGCCTTTATTACAGTCTTTGACAACTTATTTTCTGTTAAACTTTTTTTTTTTTGTCAGTCCTTATAGCAGAGTCCCTCACGTGCAATGAAGCATTTACTGTACAAGAATTTCCTTTACTGTTCTTACTAACACCTACATATCACCATGGGCAACAGACAGGAAAAGATTAGCTTTTCTTATGCTAAATTTTAAGCCTACAGATAATAATACTAAAAAGAAAAGCAGATCAGTTTGGACTTGAAGTTAAGGCAGTTCCATGCACACACACAGAGTCCAAACCAGTGCAGCACTTCTGAGTACGTTTTAGTAACAGTTATTTTGACAACATTAAGATACGTACAGATGCATCTTTCTTCT
The DNA here is from genome assembly GCF_964211835.1 of Anser anser. Classification (NCBI taxonomy): domain Eukaryota; kingdom Metazoa; phylum Chordata; class Aves; order Anseriformes; family Anatidae; genus Anser; species Anser anser. The sequence continues at coordinate 15,336,578 of NC_139725.1, read as the reverse complement.
TAGTAACAGAAGAAATAGCATTTATTTATCCTCAAAGACAGCACTCCTTTCTATTTTGAGTATACACATCTACCTACGAGCTTGTCCTTTCAGTTTCTTTTCACAGTTAAGAAGAGTCAATACTTCAGAGCATTATTCATTTGTTCCACTTTAGGCACCTACCTCTAAGAGGAGACCCGATCCTCCAATGCCCAATGAATGCTCACATGACCAGCTCAGACCTAGGTATAATGCATGGGCTTATATTTTGTGCTAGCAGATTGTTAACAGGGGTTAATCTGCAACCATTCACCTTACAGAAAGTATCCCACCACAGACATTACCTCACTAATAGACAAGCTCCCTCTAAAGACTGAGAGGTCTATTTCCTGGTGGTGCCAACAGAAAAGAGTATTTCTTTAAGGTTTAACCGAGAATATAGATAGATATTTGAGAAGCTAATTGCCTATTCTTCATGATGCTACCTCTGTTCTTTGCCAGTCTCAGAGCAGGAACATCATCTTCCGCTGCTTGACAGTTTTTGGTCTGTACCTACTTGGCCTGGTTGATCCAGGGATAAAGGTTTCCCTGTACTGTGATCAATACACAGACTCATATCCCATTTCCACCTCAATCACCTGTGTGCCCTAGAGTCTACTGCAATTACTGAAAGCACAGTTATGAGAACCTTGAGAGGTTCACCAAATATATTTTGGACATGTAATGAAAACTGAAGAAATTGGATATGAGCTACCTCTATTAGCTGCCATTGTGGTGAACTTGTTCTTTCTGACATGGGTGAAAGACACAAAGGAAACAGCAGGGGTAGGAAGGAAGAAGCTATTACTGAAAAACTTTTCTATAGATTCTGAGAAAGAAAAGTAACATTATCTTTGAAGGAGCACAAAACACACCAGATAATTTTGATTGGAGCGGTAGGATAGGATAGAAATCAGAGAGAGAAACAAGGAAGGAAGAAAGCACACTGAGTTTGAAAACCTGTAACTAAAATGAAACCCCCAAAATCCACATTTCACTATCACATAAACAGAAGGCTAAAGGATTAAGCAAGAGACAATGAACAAGTAGATTGCAGAAGTTACCGTACATGAGAGGAAGTAAGCACCTTCAATAACTTGACGAATACATCTTTCTTTAAAGTAACTAAAAATAATCCAACTAAAAATCACCTCCTCCCATAGCACACTACTCCACGGAGGGCTCATCACAAACAAGTTGTAGCAACTGTAAGATTCACTGGGTTCAATGGTTCCCCAGTTATTACTAGTGGCAATTTGTTAAAGGACGGTGGCCCAAGTACAAATAAATACAAACTACTCACAATTTAACATGAACTGCAAGTAATTTGTGTGGGAGAAACAGTTTTTGCTAAGCTGCCTTGAGTAATTCACCAGTAAGAAGAGAAAGCCTTCTTAAACTTGATTTGGGCCTATCAGATGGAAACAGAATACTGCCAGATAACACACAGGTCTTTGAGGCAGATATATACACACCATAAAAACAAAATAACAATAGACTAACATCTAATACGGAGCTGAACATTATTTTACATGATAGAGAAGTCTTGACTAAAAATTGTTAAAATGAATTTAAGGTTAAAAAAATAGATCATAAAGTACAAAACCTGTGTGATAATTCTAAAGCTGCAAATGATCAAAATTGTGATTCATAGACAACCCTGTAAAGCATTTTTGGATTACACATTTGCTGTCAAGTACCTCCTTCAGGCTAAATGTTTCAAGAAAATTAATTCAGAAACTTCAGAAAGTGAAAATTACAGTAAAAATACTTTGATTTGCTAAGGACAGCATTACAGCTAACCCACTGAATTTTTCTAGCATTCTTACACTTTGTAACAAGATTTCAGCGTGGCAGTTAACTCTCTGAAGCATCAGAAAACTTCTGTCAGTTATGTTTTGGAAGAATTGTAAGCTTGTAAAACAAATATGCAAAACCTAAGTACATTCAGTTCGCACTCTCAGAGAGTTACTATGACTTTGCAGCTAGGCTACTCAAGACAACAGGTCAGACTAGCCAGTAACAATGCTCAGGCCAAAGGTACAGGGTTGGGGAGAATTCAAAGAAAAGAACTGCAGGAAAACATAGCTGAATTTGCTCTGATAGCTATGAGGGAATGAACCCATGAGCGCCACGGGACTTGATCGGTTCTCCAGGAGTCAGAAGGCAGAGGCAAGAACTGCCCCCCAAAAGGACCCCATGGCCCTTTCTGCCTACATGCTGAACCCAGCCAATGTCCTCTCACAGGAAGGGGGCACATTTTCCTGCCTAGCATTTCCTCACCATTATTTTTGGCACCACATTCTGTCGGATAATAGTAAAGCTGTACATGGTGTTTGAATTTTAAATAGTTACCCTCAAAAAGGGGTCCAAAAAGAATAAAGCTCCCTTGAGTTTAGGAGCCTCCCCTCAGACACACGTCAGCTGTCTCCTCAGGAAACATCTTCCCAAGGTCCAGAAGTGGCAGCCTTTTCCTCAGACCCCAGAAAGCACATAGCCCTTCTACCAAAACCGAGACATAGCACCACAGAAAACAAATAAACCAACAAAAAACTGTTACCTCAATTCCCTTTCATCACTGCAAGCTTCTAACACTGCTCCTGCCCTCCCAGACTGCATCAGGAAACGTGCTCGTGTCCCGCCCAGCACAACCCCACACACCTGTGCTCATCCCACAGTGCTGGGGCTCCTCACGCCATGGTGCTAAAATTCACCTGTTGTGTTGGCTTGTTTTTTAATCTGAAGCATTCCGAGCTTCTGTTCTATATGTTCAGTGGGGATCATGTTACCACCTTATTAGAGAAGAACAGAGGAAAATAATGGAGGAACGTTAATATTCATGAAACTCTCAGATGGTTTAAGAATAAACCCCATGGAGAGGCCTCTTGCTTAATAACTGTGTTCCCAGGAAAGTGTTTGAAGGACTTGCGATAAATAAGGCATGAGGTCAGGCACCACAAAATCCCAAGTCTGAGAGCACATCGAACAAGCAGGAGGCGCGCAGTCACCAGGACCCAAGCACACACAGGGCTTCTGCAGCTCCAGCCACGGGGAGACCTCTGCGGGCCTGTGCCCCTCCGTGCTGTGCGGGGTCACAGCATTTGTTATGAATTGTCCACTTCCTCTGTTTACACATAGACCTGCCCTTGTTTCCTGTACATGGTGTGTGCTGCTGTGAGAAGGCTGTAACACTAAGCTAGTACATGATTTTATTTTGGCCTGTAAGACATACTACCATAAAATTGTATTTATCAACTGTTCCTGTGAACCTACATATAAATGCTTTCATTCCCATGTAGCCAGAGCAGCATCAGAGCATGTAACTAATCAGGTTAAGTCTGTGCCTTCATTGGTTCAGTCGTTGTCCTTTAAATGTGAACACCTGGACTAAGGTGCTCAGAGCATCAAGGCACTTTGGGCTTACACATGTGAAGGTTTTACCATGCTTTAATGAGTTACTGAGTGCAGCTGAGCTGAAGCATTTTAACCCATTACAAATGAAAGGTAAAATACCTTAGCCAAAAGTCTCTTTTGCAGAGAGTCACGTAAATAAAAAATAAAAATAAAATTGTTTTGCATCTACTCTAATCTGCTAATACAGTGCAGCTGTGTGTACCTGAGTCCTACCCCTCCACTGCCTGCATCACAGTGAGGGCAAACTGTCTTTGAACAGATGTCTTTTTGGTTTGAGCATTTTCTTCAGAAAAAGTTTCATAATCAAAATGTCAGCATAGAAATCAGTGTAATTTAGAAAAACTTAGGGATTTTAGATGGCTTTATAGGCATACCAAGGGAAAGAACATATTTAATTTTACAGATCAGAGGACTTCATTGAAGAATAACCCTGAATGCAAAGGTTAGCATTAGCATTACTTTTGATGGTCTGTAACCCAAGCAAGGTTGCTTATTCATTGTCATGCTTCAACATGAAGACAAAATCTCTGCAGAAATCCCTAAATCTGGGATAACAACCATAAGGGGAGCATAATAATAATAATAATAATAAATCATTTAAAAAAAACACCTCTATACTCAGTTGATAGGATTCGAATTCAGAAAGATTGAATTTCTCATTAATAAAGGAAATATGCTTGCCATTTCACAGAAGAAAAATATTTGCTATATATGTTTAACCTTATGCTTTTAAGAGGCATTTGAACAAGCTGTTGCCTTGGACATACTGACCTGGATCCTAACTTTTCAAAATTTTTTACCAGTAATCAACAGGCTGAACTCTACTTCTGAGAGTTAGGTGAGAGATTATTTTCCCCAGTATATATACATTAAAAATAAATTAAAAAAAATAAAAATAAAAAAGTAGCCCTCCAGAAAGAAGAGCTGTGCTCTTCAACCAAACATGATTATGACTATTTCTTCACTGGAAAAAAATCTTTCATATTTTTTGAGGCAGCATTTGTTGGAATTGTACATGGTGCAGGCTTTAGTCTGTTAACTAATCAAAATTCAGTCCCACGTATGCTCTCACCAACCTAAACTGACTACAGTGATATAAATACCTTGTATCACTTTGTCTTCATTAGGATTTCAGGTTCTCTGGCCAAATTTACTTTTGCAATAGAAAATGCAGCCCATGTAGCAGTTTTGGAAAAGAAATTAGTAAGAACCAAGAGGAACCAAATCTGCAGAGTGAGCATTTCCATTAGAGCAAGAAATTAGACTGTGGCTACAACTTCCACCATTCTCACTCTTCCAAACACAAAACAAACAAGAAGCAAAATTGCCCCACCCCCCTGCACCACCCATCGACACCCAGAGGAACTGGGGTGAACTGGCTGTAACAGAAAGCAAACCCAAGGGAAGGGTCCTTCCCTCAGTATTTGTTTTGTTGTGCACATTTTCCTTCCTTCTGATTACTCAAATCAGCAATTAGAAGACTGTGTTAATTAGCAGTAAGACATGGTAAAAATTCTTCAAGTTGAGACCGTTTTGCTCGTGAAAAGATGCGTTAGTCTGTACCTCACAATCAGTCCATATTAACCTGTCTGAATCTTGCTGTGAATTGGCCACCATGATCACTGCTCAAACACTGCATTGACTACATTGATCTTATAGATGATATATTCTTTGAAAAAGAAGCACTGAGTAGTTCTTTCTCGAAAGCTCATGTGTTACATTTTTTAAACCTGCTATTTAAATTACTCTTTAAAAGATTATTTTTCTTAGTGCTGACTATTTAGAAAGGCATATTTTCCCTAAACAAACTCATCCCTGATCCCTGTTTAATTCACAATTACTGGCATTTCTGAAATGAGGGAACACCTACAATTCATGGCCTCATTGAGCTATTCCAGGTTTAAGAGGGAGCTGATTTCTCATCTGTCACTCATCATCACCATTAAACTCTGTTTGAGTGTCTTCATTGATTCCACATCTGGAATTTTGCATACTAAGTAAATTTTATTACAAAAATCAGGTTCTGCTCTCCAGTGTAACAGCTAGAAAATAGCATTTAGAGGTAAGGAAACCATTTCAGCTGTAGACTCGCTTCACTAATAAAATTCAAAGTCTCGCAGACTTCCTGGGGGATTACTGTTCAGATCAAGTGTGTTTTGGCAGACTCATACATTTAATCACCCCCAAAGAACCAAACTATACCATAAAGTATACTTCTCCCTGCTATCTGGAGCCAGAAATAGCAAAGAAAAAGAAAATTCTAGAGATTTATTTTCAGTCTGGAGTTGTAGAAGACTAGATTACAGTATAGAGGGATTTATACTGCTTATTATTATAAGAGTCAAAGACATTTAGATAGCCATCAAAGTGGATCTTCACTGCACATTAGCTCAAGAAAGCATTTTATTTCTCTGTCTAGTCAAGAACAATGTATATGTACACTGTACAAAAATGTATATGTACACTGTATAAAAATCAACTGAAAATGTATAAAATGCAGTGCTTTCTGCACCTATTTTTCATCTATTAATTTGTAATTTTCTGGTCCTAAATTTCTGCAAACAGCTTAAAAATATTACCTTACTGTCTTGAAAAGAGACAGATATTAGTGACTGACAATGTCTAGGTAAGAGCTGGGACCTGGTGAGCTTGAATAACTAAAATAAGTTTCAGAGTACTTTGTAGGACACTCAGGTAAAAAAAAAAAAAAAAAAAAAAAAGTTGGGTTTTCCAATGCCCAGTTCCTCACTTATGCACAAAACTATCCATGTTGTAGTTTCATTCTGTTGCAATGCTATCAGCAGCATAGCATCTGTCTTCAGAGACAAAGGCCTAGCTTATCAAACGTTTTCAGGCATGTAATTAGTTGCCTAACTCTCAATAAAATTAATGGGATATAAACACCTAAGGAGGATAAGGGACTTTACCTATGGCCCACTCCCTAAGGAATCCAGGTACAAAGAACAGTCATTATAATTATCAGTCAGATGATGAATGCCCAGGTAAGAAACATAATGGCCTTATGATGCAAAAGTGAAGTCCTTTAAGTACATTTTCTTTATGTGAATGACAAAAAGTACATATGTAGCAGTAAAACCTGTCCAGAGTTATACAGACTTTCCTCTTGAATCTGGGCTTGATAGCAACTTGATTTAACACTGCAAGAGCAAGCAGTTACCTCTAGGATCTCCTATGGCTGCCAGTGACCCTGTCCCTGTCAGAGGGACATCAGAGGCATGATGGTGGATTAGATGAGTATTTTGGTCTGACCAAGCACAGCTGTTCTTGACCTTCATTTTCTTTCAGTGTTTGATATACCAATCTGCATGAAGCTTCCTATCCACCCAAGGCTCTATACTTGAGTGTGAAAGGGCCTAAGGTCCAAAGGAGAGTTTGCTTAAAGCAGACTTCAGCCGTGATAGAATTCTAGGACAGGAGACACTCAGGAAGAAGTATCAATTCACTCTGAGGTACATTGCCCTGTTTTTCATTATTATCACAGGTACTGCTGAACTGTTTGTTGTTGAATTAATCTAAAGCCTAAGTCATTTTTAAAAAGATCAGTGTTCAGCCCTACACCTCATTTTTTGCCAATATTTTCCATGAAGCTCTGTAACATCCACCTTTGCAGACACGAAGTGGTATTTTTGTCTTTGTATTGCTCCCATATCTAATGCTTCTTATTTGCAAATGGCAAGCTCCCTACAAAACAGCAGGCTTAAGTTTGGCAAATTGTCACCCTTCAGTTTATCCCACACCCTCTGACACTAAGGTCCTATCTTCATCAGATATTTTTCAATTCCCACCTTACTCGCAGAAGATAGAAGCACTTATATTCCACCCAACAAACAGGTTTTCAACTTCTTTATGCTTACAGTATATTTCAGCTTACTTTCCTCCAGCTTTTCCAATTGCCCTAATTATCCTGCAGTTGTGCCAAGAGCTCCTACATCTATCACTCCTAGTCACCATTATAGTTGGGCATCGCTGTGTAAACTATCTACCCTATTGCTCCAGAGGGCTTATGGCACTGACTCAGGGAACCGCCTCTCACAGCCAAGTGCATTACTAAATAACCTCTCTCTTATCTTTCTACTCAACTTTTATATGCAACTTTTATATGCCACTGATAGCTGTCCTCCTCGCTGCTCATAATCCCAGTATTATGCAATGCTGGTTTTACACAATGGATATCTAAAGGTGCTACAGTTCTCATACAATTGGTATCAAGTATCACACACACCATTCAACAGATCTTGATAACTTCAAGTATCTTAAAAAAAAAAAACAACTTTTTTTTTTCTTTGTAATTTTTCCTCTTCAGTGCAGACTCCTACTTAGTGCATAAGTCCTGTTGTACCCTGTAACCAGTATTCTGGTTTTGATTTTAAAATGTCATGGTACCTTTACAAAAGCTACAGATGGATTTGAAGCACCCTGTTCACACTCCTCTGTTACCACTAGCAAGTTAATTTGATGAGCTGGCTTAATCATTTTCCTTACAGTGACAGGTAAAGTTACCTGTCTGCCTTTAATGTACACAGTCTGCAAACCATTAAGGGAGGAGATGTAAACAGTCCCAACAAATCTCTGTAATAACTCATGTACATAAAGTTACTCATGGATGTAATGATTTGTAGAAAGAAGACCATATTTTATAGATAAGGACCATTATATAGAATGCCTGGAACTGTTTTCAGCCATGGGATGTGAAACTATATCAATACATTATTGTTTTTTAAAGAGTTGAAAAGTGAAAGAAAATTACTGTAAATCAGATAAATTGTTTCTGAAGGCCATTATTTCAAACTTAGTTAACCACTGAATCAGATGGCTCTGACAGGATGCTGAGTAGAAAGCTTTCTTTTTCAGGCTGTCCTTAATGTTTCACAGATAATTCCAAGCATATTGTTTTAAATTATCAAATGTATCTCCAAAAGGAACAGTAATTTTTCTTCTTTGAGTTGGTCAATAAAAAAAAATGATGAGTTTCATTTAGTGGAAGAGGGGGAGCCTTTGCTATTTCTCTCGTATTCCTCTTTTATATTGCTTTCTTGCTCACCCTTACATACGTACGAATGCACACACAAACAGGTGGACAGAAGGCTTTGTTCTATCCCGCTGCCCTTCAGCAGGCTCTTTCAGTACTCTTCCAATACCAGAAGCATTTATTGATTTCTGCATACAACCTATAGTCTTAAAATTGTTTCTATTAATAACTGGCAACACTTGTCTTGAGGTAAAGGATTTAGGACTGAAAATATTGTTCAGTTCTCTTCCCTGTATTATTAACTCAGCATGTGTAACTTTTAAGGTATCTCTTCTAGTTTTAACTTTTCCCAACCGTATTTTCCCACCACTGCATTGCTATTAGAGTTAACTCTTTGTGCCTTGATCCAAAGCACAGGGAAGTCTGTGGAAAGACTCCCATCAACTTCAGTGGGCTTTTAGTATATGCTTAATACTTTTTAAAGCACTTTATAATCCTTTAGTTAACAGATGACATTGAAATAAAAAATATTGCAAAATAATTTGGTTTCCCATACTCTGTTATTGATGTCTCATGCTGTATATCAAAGAACAAACTCATATAACAAAGGAAGATTAAAAAAACAAGCACAAGACTAGAATCTATTACTTTCTCTATAACATGTCAGTATTAAATCACAGAGGAAATATAGCAATTATGTTAGCAAAGGATAGCTGCTGGTTTTTACACACCAAACACTTTGATAGCTTGACAGTTTGCTTTGCATTATCCATGAACTATGCTAATATTTACTTAAGTAAATATTTAGCTAGCTCAGAAAAAAACTTTGTTATATCATAATTAGAAATTACTGGGAAAATAGTGGGGGAAACAAAGCATACTGACTTACACAGTAAGAAGTAGTCTGAGATGTATAATTCCCCAAACAGTCAATTTTCTTGGGACCTTCATAATATAATGTTTGCAATGGTGAAACTGACATACTGATAAATATAGCTAGGAATAGTGTGTGTGTGCGTATATGTATATATATGAGTTTTTAAAGACCAGTATTTTCACAATATTGTTACAAACAACATAGAGTAAGGGACCTGAGAAGGTTCCAGGCCTGTGGGCAGTGGGTGGGTATCCAGGCAAGGCTGAGCAGGGCCATCAAAGCCTATGGGTGCCCTCAGAGCCCTGGCACTCAACATCAAAGAGGGAAGAATTACAGTCTTTAGCCTGTCTTGTGCAAAAGGAATGGTGGAATTGTAAAATTTCTTTTTTAAATATATTTTTAAAAATTCCTTTCCTTGCAAAAGGAAAAGAAATAGCTTTTGGCCAGGGGTATACTTCCTACATATGCTTCTAGCTTGTGTAGGCATATCTGAGCTACTCTGAGCCTGTTAAGAAAAGGGAGCGAGGAGAGGGAGTTTGCTGATGATCGTAAATAATTCATGTAAACTGGTTTCTGCAAGCAGAGCAGTCCTAGCAGCATGCAGCTTAGCTTGGGCCAAGAGCCCAAGCATTAACTCAGCTTGGATAATTTTACAGCAAGCACTCATATCTCAGCTTCCACAGCTAAAGTGGCCATCAGTAACAAAGCAAGTGTGCTCGACGCTAACACAGGATTATTGGGGCTGAACTGCATTAACAGGAGCGTACAGGAGTTTGTGATTCTTGATCGGAGACAAGGAAGTAGTTCTAGTGTTTATTTTGTTGGCTCAGATACTATCCACTCCTTAATGTTTTAGGGCTTATTGGCCATTTCCAGACCATCTACTCCATATCTATCTTAAAAAATGAAATTAGTGACCAGTCATGAACTAGCGCTGAACATGTTCTTAGGACTCATAAACTGCAGCATGTCATGGCTATGCAGAACATACCTGGAGTCTATAGCGCCTCTCCTTCCTTGTCTCTGCCTCTAAAATTGCACTGCATGTGCGTTCTGGTATTGCTTGAATTAGAAGTAGCTGTGCACCTGCACAGCCATACCTGTCTCTTCCCATTTGGATTAGGGCAGCATTCCTGCCGGACGTACGGCTTTCCAGCTGCCCTCAGGCCTGTCTCTAGCTATGAGATTTCTGCAGTTAGGAAATATTCTTTCTTTTTTCTCAAAAAAAGAAATATAACACTGCTGAAGCTGTTATAAAAGCCAAATAATTATATATTCTCATTGGTAAATGTTTCTTCACAGAGGAGAAGCTTTTGAAATGATGATTGCATTAAATTAAAAAAAAAAAAAATTAATAATAAAATAATAAAAAAGAAGCTACCTGAATTGTACTCCACACTAAGAAATTACTCTTTTGTAGATAAAACAGCCAAAACTCAGATTAACTCAGATTTTGTGCTCTTTTTTTCTTTGGAGAAGACACATATTGGCACTGTATATTCCACTGATGCAGTTCTGTTTATTTGCAGAGACCATGAACCTCACCACAGAAGGAAGCAATTAACAAGAGGCAATTTATTTGCTCCCTCTTTCAAAGCAGGAGCATTCAGAAGCTCTTTTACTTTCCCACTTGACCTTTTCAGGACCAGAGTACCAGCCTTTTTCTTACTCTCTCTATGGCTCTCTGCTGTATTTTCTGTTTGCCTCACCCAATGACTGGTACTCACAGCATCCAGAGACTATCCAAACTCCCCTTTTATATGCTATTTGTTATACCGTGCATTCTTGATAGTCTTATGTAAGCTCTTTGGCTATGTGCACATGAGTATGCTACAAAGCTCTTGGGTTTTCAGTTTTCAAGAGTATTAGGCCTGTGTTCTCCTCAATTTATTGTTTATAAAATCTACTTATAACACAGGTATTTTTTCTAGCTTTTAAAATTTTCTAGCTCTTCTATAGGCTCTTGATTGGGTAACAAATCCAGGCCTATTCCAAAAACTCTGATGCTAAAAGAGGAACTAAGTTTTCATAGTTATTTAATTCTCTCTTCTAGAATTTCTACTCACTTCTTACAAATAGTTTATAATGTTCTTCTTTTAAGTAGTTTGTCCTGTTATTCAGTGTCTGTGTCATTAGATTACTTTTACGGTTTCCTGATATGTTATTCAATCCTTACCCTTACAGTAATGTTTCATTTTAACCTTTTCTTAAATCACTTACAATTTTTTTTTATGCCTACCATCTATTGGTGCATGGTAGTTTTCTCTGAAGTATCTGTTCTTTGCCCTCCTCCCAAAATGAAGTTCTACTGCCAGTTCTCGGGACATACAGTATTAATATGAATTTTGGAGCAGATTGTTGCTTGAAGTTCTTATTAGTAGTCCATTCTCCTTGAGTTTTTTTTTTTAACTGCTCCCTACATTTTTTCAACAGTTTTAAGTAACTAGAGGCACAGATACAATTGCAGAGTGCTATAGAGATAGGAAAAAGCAAACAAATGTTTCTGAAATTGGACAGAAGTCTAAAAATCTTCTCAAAGTGATGTGAGTCTGGAACATTGAAAAGGCAACTTTGTAGAAAAGCCGTTGCATCTGAATTTTTGTTGTAGTTGCTGTTATTTGTTTCCTGGTTTGTTTTATATATTTGGCTCTGACACTGATTTTTGCAAGTCTACAGTGTGATTTGGGCATCCACAGAGTGTCAAGAGTTTGGATTACAGCTCTGGTCCAATTTAACAAAAAAAAAAATAATAATAATTTTAGATTTAGTTTCACGTGAAAGGAAAATGCTTACTTCTAGACACAGACAAGCTAAAGTACTTTGAAAATCCATGAATGAGGTAGATATTAATTTCAGAATAACCTCTCCATAACACAGTAATTGAAAATTCACTTTGCATGTAGAAGTTCCTCTTGTATAACTCATCATTTTAAGGTATTAAGGAATATGGGTCCAGTAAAAGATGACATACAAAACAAAATACAATTATTCTACTAGTATTTTATATAATCTCCAGCTGAACAAGTGTTTCTGATGTTCAGGCTACATCCTAACTCTTTAAAATTTTGGTTTCAAAGTAAAAACAGATCCTTATCTGCTCTCTTCCAAAAACTCTTTAATTATTTGCAATCTTTAATTAAGTCTTATCACATTTCTCTTATTGTGACTCTGTGAAAATGTATAAAAGGAAAATGCTTTTTTTTTTTCTGTATTTTTTTCTAAGTGGAAAAGCATTATTCATGTGTGCACCTACTATAGCCAAATACATAAATGGATAATTTCCACTAGTTTTTTTTAAAGGTAAAGGTCAGGGGTATCATGTTGTAATTGGAGATGATAAAGAGGACTTATAATAAAACAATGCAGCAGTGTTCATTCTTACTTGTTACCATGACTGGTGAGACCATAAGATGTCTAGTTTATATCTGAAGTATCCACCTCTACCTGAAGTGGCTACCACTACTTGTGCACCTTCCTCTCATAGAGATACAACTTTGTTTGACCTCCTGTATTGTTCTGCCAAGACTGACAGGTGTTTGAGTGTTACAGAACAGCCACAGGCTTGGTGAGGAACTGCCGTTGTGGTTCATCACAAGAGTTTGGGGCTCAATGAGAGGTTTGAGGACTACGAGTGTGGGAAAAGCCTCCTCTGAGGTACTTCTTCCTCAGTTAGGACAGCTGTTTGAAGCCAGTTAGCTTGGAAAATGATTTCTTCTTAAACTAAGGTCAGTGATATGTTCACTTTATGTTAAGACAGGATGAACACCCTGTGGATTGGTCTCAAAAGGAAATTGCTGATGAATAGTGAAAGAAGCAGATGGGAGCACAGTGTCCCCTGCCCCCCACAGTGTTCTGGGCTTGACCTGTTTTGTTACTATGAAAATGTCAGCAACATTTTCCACTGAATTATGGATTAGAAGAAAAATCATCCTTTACTACCTTCTACATGTCATTAGAATAATTTAGCAGAAATACAATTATTTTATCCTTGTTACACAGCACAGGCCTTTGGTGCCATCAGAGTTCAAAGCAACTTTATAATGCTGTAAATAAAGAATAAGCACAGCTAACACAGAACAAAATGCATGACACAGGAGTTCAGAAGAGGGGAAAAAAGGTGTGTTTCCAGGGCAGTTGAGCTGATAAGTTAGCTTCTACAAAACACTTCTGTAGCGTCTGCAGCTCTGCACGTTCCCACCAGAGGGGGAAAGAAGCTACACCACGGCAAGACATTTGCATATAAAACCTACTGCTCTGTCCTGTGAAGGAGGAGGGAAGTGTTGGTTAGAATAAAAAATCAGGCCAGGGGCACAAAATTCGTGCATTTGCCTTGTACCAAAGGAAAGGAAAATATGATAACTTCGGTCATGTATGCACAGAACTGAGGACCTGGTATGTATGTATGATATGGACTTGAAATAAGCATTTGAAAGCTACTGGTGGAAATGAATTTCTTGCGAGTACTAAACAGTTACCTAGCTCTACTGAGTTATGCACAAGTTCTTTATCCATGTATGCATTTTCCCCTGACAGTGTGCTTCCAAAATTCTTCTTTGGCCATTTCCAAAGTAAAATTCCACATATATAAACTCATTAGTCTTAGACTATAGTCTTTCTTTACCTCCAATGGAATCATCATATATATTCCTTCTATACCTTCTTCCTTTGAAACCCACCAATCCTCCAATACCCTCCTCTTACTTATTTCCAGGCCCAGTATGTGTCAAGTATGTCTCTATTCTTCTACTCCCTTCCTCAAGCATTGCTAGTTAGGTTTTAAATTCCCAAAGCCTTTTCTCAGCAAACAGTGGGACCTGTGCAAAAAGCATCCACTGTAACTATTCAGGGGTGATTCCTTAACTGTTTAGGAGATTGAAAGGGGGAAAGTATGTCCCTGATTCCAGGTCTATAATAACTGCATTTCTTTAATGTTCAAGAGAAATAAAGTGTTCTTACATTTGTTAGGTGAACGTATCTCCAATTTTTATCTTTTCTTTTTACTCAGTTATAATTACATTCTGTGTTCTAAGGCACAACTGTGAATATTAAACACTGTGGCAAAATTTACATTGCTCCTTTCTCAATCCCTGAAAAGCAGAAAAGATTATTCCAAATGCATCTGGAGTGATACATGTGGCAATATTTGTGTTTTAGTGATCAGAACCTGATAATACTGTCTTTAAAATGCCACAAAACATGCTCTTACATAAGCTCTCCTAAACATACCTGGGCGAACACATTCAAATCCTGACCTGTGACATGATTAAAAACATCATATTCATGTTACGTTTGACCAGAAGAAAAAAAAAAAAAAAAAACAGTAGAAAACGTGTCATGCTTTTTATGCCTCTTAGGTATAAAGACAACCTCAATCCTCTAAACTGGAAAAAAAAAAAAAAAGTTTCATTTTTGATAACCAAGTAATACCCACCCGGAGACCTAAAGAAATTCTTGTTTCTGTATCTGGTCTCCTGGAAAACCTTAAACACATACATGCACATAACACTGCACAGCCACACTTAATGTTTTCAGCAGGGTTCACCCCAGGGATCCTAAAAGGTAAATTGGCTTCCTGTTTCTTTCCAGCACACCTGCTATTCTTCAAGCCAGTTCAAGACCTCATACCGATAAATAGCAATTGACACATATGGTAACACCTATTATCTTCCCAACATCCAGATGAGAGTACGAGCTTTTTATGCGGTGAAGTAAGTTTCTAAAACAGAATGGAAGGAAGCAAGAAAAACATATACCCTCTTCTAACTAGAAGAAAAATGAAAATAAATGGGGCAGAAGTGTTTTTGTGTGTGTGTGTTTCCTAAACATACCGATGAGAATGACTCAGTTACCAGGCAAAATGCAGCTTTGTCTCTCTCCTAGTCTGTCTAACAAAACCCCATCTAATTCTTAGATGGTGTCTGTTTCTTCAATTTCTAATTAGCACTCTTATCTGAGGTTTTATCACAAGATTCTTCCTTTCTTAGGCAAGTACCTGACTTACAGTCCTGTGATAGCAGTCCTTGTTTAGCTCAGCAGGTCTGATGATGTCTGTGCACAGCAAACCTGTTCCCTTCAGGACCATGACATAGTAATCAATGGCTAAATTGCCCCTGCCTTAAGCCAAAAATATTTTGCTTAGAACAAAAGCATTTCTGGGGAAAAAAGAGATTAAAAAACTCTCCATTAGATTGTCTAGACTACAAGGAGTACCGTCCTCTGGATATGAGTAGTCCCAAATTCTTTAGGCTTTCTCTGCAAAATTTCTCTATGTCAGCATATTTTGCAGACAGTATGTAATATCTCACCTCGTTTCATAAGTCTTTGGCTCTTTAGCATTCAGCTGATAGATGTTCCCAGACTTGGAAAGCAAACCAGCAGTGGCATTTTCACTGGAGACTAGAATGTATCTGTGGTTGTTCTGATTTCCCATAGTCTCTCAAAATACCAGGCCAATATACAGAGTCGGAGAAGATCCAATATACGGTATCTATCTCTGACACAGTCACACAAAGCCAACAATGTTCATAAGAATTGCTGTCTCTCAGTATTTCTAACATCACATATAGCTCTACTTCTCTCATACAGGGGCTAGCTGTAAAAGGGATGGAGATAAACACAGCACATGGATTCTGTTTATTTGGTATGGAAACTTACCTATAGTGACTGATAAAAGCACAAATAAACTGAAATACAGGTATATATGTATATTCCATTGCCTCTAGACAGAGCCTTTGGTGTGCATCAGGTGACTGCATTAGCTCTATTTAATTTGGATCATTCAGTAGAGCAGAGATTATAACGAACAAATGTATTTTGCAATAATTTCTAAAACAAGCAGGCAAACAGAAAAGCTGCTGGTTGTTCCAGTTCACTTGCATCCAGGTGAATGCCACTGCCCTTCCTCACTCATATTACCATTTGCTTCCATAGTATGGATGTAGTAAGATAAGCCTAGCATCCCACAGTATCACTCTGTAGGTTTGCAACCCCCTCCACATCCTCACGTCCTTCAGCTCTAAGATATCCTACGCCAACCTGCTCACTGAGAATTTTGGCATATGAAATCATCCTAACTTTTTCCTGGGTAACTTCTCTGTCACCAGACTGAGTTACTTGCGAAAAGACAAATCTAAATCCTCACTTAGAAGTTTTTAGACCAGGTCTGAATGCATAATTTAACACAGGTAAATGGAGAAATGCAGGACTCAGCAGAACAGTCGAAGTTATACCTTACCTCCTTAAAGGGTGTATCCAGTATTAGGAATACTGGGTGTATGGAATTAATGCAGTCCCACAAATGGATTTTGTCTCTGTCCTATAAAATCAACGCTCTAGGAGCTAAAGAGGGCAGGTCCCTAATTGCCTTTGTATGGGTCTTAGAATAAATATTATAGTCAGGAGCTTTAGCACCTCACCTTCCAGGGGCTGTAGCTCTCCACCTAGTATCTGTGGGTTTGCTGCAGAAAGCCATCAAGTGGCTTTTCTGATTCTGCTGTGGATATTGTGCAGCCTGAAAACCACACACAGACAAATTGTACTGTTCATCCAAATTTGGTTCTCCTAAGATACATTGTAGAACTAAGCTACGGTATGGACATACCTTACTCATGATACTCTGTAAGCTGAACTTCCAAAAAATTTCAAAATACAGTATACATGCAGCTATATCACCTAAATTTAGCTGCTTGGCTTCTGCCTCCCATCCCTGAGTACTTTCAACATTATTACACTTTTGTAATACCTAATGCAACTACAACTGGAGAAAAATAGAGTTTTTGAGAAAACTGAAAATGAGAAACTGGCCCAGTGGATATACTAGATGGATCTGATATTAACAAACTTAACCTCTGTAGATTTAAAAGTTCAAATACCTTTCATGTCCATTGACAGATGTCCTTCCTGTTTCTAATTGGGAAAAGGTGACGAAATAACACTGAAAAGATGCAGTTTCTTCCCTCTCAGTACTTCTACCTTAAGACATGAATGTACAATTTCACTAAAATTCATTACTCTTCACTATGGCCTTTAAGGAAGTAGGGTATTTCACAGGGTTTAATTGCATTTAAATATATATATATATTGGAATGTGTATTTGTTTATAACAAGAAAATAACATAATTTCAACCCTTCAAAATACAGCAACCAATAATTTACTAAATTGCAGAAAGGCGTTTTTCCCAGATGATCATTGTCTCTGGCCTTCAAGGCTGAGGATGGCTTTCACTTTTTGATACAGGGCAATACCATGTTGTATCGGGCTCAAAGACGTTCTTAACAAACCACCTTGGCCCTCTACAGATCCGAAGTCCACCAGTCTGGAGGACAACTGATGTCCCCCCAAACCAAATAATCTCTAGTCTCTAGAGCTCTTCATCTAATTCCACAGGGGAAATAAATAAATAAATAAATAAATAAATAAATAAATAAATAAATAATGGGAAACAGAGTAACTGAAATATAATGACAGGCCAAAAGCAGTCTGGAGTGTAAGCAGTGTCTTTACAATGGATCACTAGTTCCCTGTCTTTCTGCACATAACCTACTGTAAATGGGATCAGCTACCAACAAAGAGTGATTAGTGGAATACAGTAGGCAAATATTGGCAGTATCTATTTTTTGCTATAAATGTAACTTTTTTTCCCCTAGCTAAATTCTGCAAGTGAAATAAATGTTATTGCGCTAGTGTTCATACAACAGTTCCAAATAGTATTAGCTTAGAACTGTAATGAAACACATTATCCTTCATTATAATCTTTAAAGAAATAGGATTTTTTTTTCATGAAATAGTTTAATAACAGAACATTAAGATTTTGCAATGTGTTTTTCTTTGGTGGAATTAAACAAAATGTTTTCATCTTTTAAAAATAAGTGCATAATTATCTTACTTTTAGGATCACCAACTGTGATTAAGCTAATAGCGATGGAATTGGTGAAACAGGACACACCATTTTAATACATGGGTTTACATTTTGTTTTTAATTTTCCTGTTGCAGATACATGTTTAAGTGTTGAAAACCTCTTGTTATTTGTTTGTTTGCTTGCTTGTTTGCTTTTTTCCCATAATGGATACTGTCATTATATTTGTTTCACAGATAATCAGCCATACAGCATTTTTTTTATGACACTTCTAGTTACATCAACACTGGAAACAACCTGCGAAGAGATTTAATAAAATATGCAGTGTAACTAGCTACTGAGAATTTCAGATTGAATGTTTATTTATTTCTCCAGGTATTTAGCATGTTTGTGTATATATGGAAAGACTGATTAACTTAGATCAATTAACTTAGATACTGAGTCCATGAGAACACACCATGTAAATATAATGAATGATTTCTGTAAGTAAATGCCTCTGTGAAATAAATTATTCGACCGTTCTGGCAGACAGCTTGTCCTTTCTCCAATGCTTCAGTGAAAATTAGAAGAAAATGCAACCAGAGTAGCCTTGTAACAGAACACATGTAAATCTTTTCTGAGCTATTTGGTGGCAACTTAAATGCCCTTAAGCATACAGACTGATGGCCTTGGTAATTGTTTTTCCAGCCATTTGGGATCATCTAATCATTCCTTAAATTTTGCATCAGTAGCACCTGTACTCTTGCATCAGCTCACACTTTTGTGCTGCTTTTGGGACTAAGGGCAAAACTAGCTGGTGAAGTAGCTCCAAATTTCACTGCAGAGAACATGTGCAGAGACAGTATTTGCTTCAGTAGAGATGTTATCTACATATGAACACTGAATATCAACAACTCACTTCCTGTGCACAGACTTAGGTAGACAGTTGCTTTGTACTGCTAAAGAAATGCCAGTATTTTCTGCTCCTCATTTATATATCCATTAATTACATCTGAATGGCACTTAGGGAATACATATTTGGATGAAAGGAGCTATAGAAATTGAGCTCGTGCAGTCAATCTAAATACAAATTAATTCGTTTATCATGAGTCAGATATCTTAACAGGTGAGTATTTTCCTATATCTCTCAGCCTCCTTTCACTTTCTTGCCATTGTTATAAGAGACAAGATAAATCCCAGAAACCTTATCAGTTACCAAACTTTCTTTTCATGTAACTGACAAAGAAAATAAAAATGATTGAGAATCAATTGTTCTTTGTAAAGCTCTTAAGAACTGTCTGCAGCCTTCCAGCAGTCTTATTCAGCTATGTGAGCAACAGCCAACTGTTGGCCTTTTGTTATTAGATTTAATTCATTTTCAATATGTCTTAATGTATACATTCAATACTGTAGAAAGCAGCACAGCTATATTCCCACCCCTTTTCTCATAGACAACAAGTATCTTCACCACTGTCAGACTTGGAATGACCTTAAACAGCATGTTCCCAGCAGCTTGTGGACTTCAGCAAAACTGTCACTTGCTACAAATCCCAGGTTCCTTAAACCTTCTCTTAGGGAAAGTTTATGGGCCTGTGTCTGTGGCATGCACTCAAAATGTCACAGTGCTCACTCTTTGGAGAAACGGCTGTAGCAGATCAGCGCAGAGATTTGTCTGGCCCCCTATCCTGCCACAGGAGCTGGCCATGAGAGAGTGCCTGCCTGGAGGCCACCGAGTGGTAACGCACTCACACTCTCTCCCACCTCCTGGGGTTGGCAGCTTCCAGATTTCCTGAACCAAAATGTTATCCCTGTAGTTAATAACCCCCTCATGGATCCTTCTTACGTTCGTCTAATTTGTCTAATTGCTTTTTGACACTATGTAAATGTTTAAGCATCCACAGCATCCTGTTGCAAGGGACGCTTCAGCTTAATTATGCGTTGTGTGAAAACGGAAAGTCTGGTCTGCAAAGGGCAAACTTAGCACCTAAGGGACTTTCACAGTTAGCTTGGCCTTTTGAAAGGATTTAGGATGAATTTACTGTGATGGGCTCTTTATGATTAGAAATGCCACCTTGTACGTTATGTGGGAGTAAATATCTGCAAAGAATTTCCTGTAATGAGAGCTATAGGATGTAGATATGTTCCTGCACTGGAATTAGGTGCTCCCTTAAGAGACAGTCTGGGGGACAAGAGGAGCTACCAAGAGCAGGGGAAGTCCTGGGACTGAAGGGAGGGCAAGGCATAAGAAGAAGAATCTGAGCTGGCAATTTGTGTGTGAAAAATGAAACTGAGCTTGGCTCTGTCTGCAGACTGGTATTAATTATCTGTGAGCTAGGGTAAAAGCAACCAGCATACAAACTGTAACAGAAATAAAGCCTATATTTGTTGTAATTTATGAGAGTTTGTCTTTTCTTTTCTTTTCTTTTCTTTTCTTTTCTTTTCTTTTCTTTTCTTTTCTTTTCTTTTCTTTTCTTTTCTTTTCTTTTCTTTTCTTTTCTTTTCTTTTCTTTTCTTTTCTTTTCTTTTCTTTTCTTTTCTTTTCTTTTCTTTTCTTTTCTTTTCTTTTCTTTTCTTTTCTTTCTTCCTAACTGAAAGGACTATGTAATGCATTGAGATTCTGCGTTAGAGGAGAGCTAGAAATAATGGCCACATATAAATGGATTAAAGTGATGTATTTAAAAATGAGAAGGATTATTCTCTTGTTAAATTATTTAGGTCTGCTTATGAATATACATGCAAGTATAGACAGAGCTTCTCCTTTTATTTTTTACTCAAAGATTGGATGTCTTAAGAAAAAAGAAAAAAGAAAGGAAAAAAAAACCATATCAAATAAGGATGAAATTGAAATCCTTCTCATTTATTTAACTCAGCCCTTGCTCTATATACAAACGTGACCCTCCCATTTTGCAACTGTGACATTAAAGATGCTGATTTCTTTAAGAAGCTCCAGACATTTTTTCACTTGAGTAACAGGAAATGAGATGGGATCCTCTCCTCAAATAAAAATATAATTCCACTGTGATTCAAACACATTGTAAAGATGACTGTATTTCCACACTGACAAAGCTGTGAGCCACAGTTAGATCACTAGTATATCTACATAGGCTGGTTATGCTGAGACAGTGACAGGTGTGGATTTTACCACATCCCAGCTCATAGTTAAGATCCAAACCTGAAGAATTTCAGGCTGAGTGATGCATAAACATATCCCAAAAAAGACAGGAGGGCAGTGGTAACCAAAATTATAATTTTAAAGGGTTTCTTTTTTAGCTCCATGTTCCAATCCCTCAAAAAACTCAACTACTCACTCTAGTGATTGAAATATTCAATAAAATATATCTGAGCAGGAACATTTCAACCATTTCATTTGAGTAGGAGAGTGAGAAAAAAAATGACTAAAGCTTAGCCATTATAAAAAGACTATTTCAATAATCTTCTGAGGAGTTTAAATGATGAAGCATCATTAATTGTGAAGGAGAAATACAAAGAAATAGCCATTCATATGTCTTCTAACTCACATGCAATGTAAAAACGAATTGAAAATTGTCTTTCAGACTGCACAAAAATCAATATGGTAATACCTGACACCTTCTGACAAGAAATGTTCTCTTTTAACTGCCATCTTGTATGTTGATTTATGACACCTTTGGTGTCATAAATTGCAGCACGTTGTAGACAATATTATTTTGGTACCTGATAAAGATGTCAGAGATCCACCTACACTGGCATTGTTACATGGTATTTCAGAAATATAACTTACATCTCATCCTGAATCTGACACAGAGCAAGAGAATTTCTGAGGTAACATTTGCTTCATACCCTAATTGCTCGGAAGGGTTGAGTTCTCCTACTAAGACCAACCAAACTTCCACGCAGTTTTAACTGAAGACAGGAAAGCTACTGAGCTGATCATATGACAGCTTCCATTCTTTGGCCATGAATTAACAGGGGGGTCACAGTATTAGGTTTCTTTTACACCTTGGCAGAATATTCAGTACTTTTTAATTTTGTGACTGCGCCATGTTGTGCCCATAGGAGGAGAGCAAGAGACAAGGATCATATATTGAAATAGAGAAGGCTCCAAATGAGTATAAGGGGGAAAAAGTCACATGGGTTTGCATATGCAATCTCTGTCTTGGAGATTTTCAAGACTTGAATAGGCAATGAAAGCAACCTGGTTTACATCCAGTGTGACCCTGCAATGAACAGGAGACTGCATTACAGACTTCAGGAGGTTCTTTCCAACGCAAAGTGGCCCTCCATTTTGCAAATCCATTTGATGCTCGCTCACCATTTTGAATATCACTTCACTTTTTCCTTTCAAATACTATATAAAAATGAGATAAATATATGTAACAGGAGCTGATTTGTACTCAGAAGACTTTTTTTTTTTTTTTTTTTTTTTTTGTCAGTGGATCAAGAAAGGGGTGTCAAGACTGGCTCTTGTGAGAGCTATGGCATAAATCCGCATGAGTAATGTCAGGCTTAGGATTGCTAACTTTAACTACAAAAATGCAAGCTGTTTATGTCCAAATACTAAACATCATTATGCATCAAAAGGATGCCAAAATTAAGCTACCAAGCTTTAAAGAAAGCATGTACTCATCCATAGCATTGACTCCAAAGTCTGTCTGGAGCTGTTGGGAAAAGAATACTGCTTAGTCACCTAAGTTTTAAATACCTCAGCTTGTACATATTTGTCCTATCCTGAGATTTAATATATGAATCTGAAAAATAACCATATTACCAAGGCTATAGAATGATTTATCAGACAGATGTTATGTTACATTATAAAACTGTCCCTCCCATGGTATTGCGAGTCTTCACATTGTATGTGTAAGTTTAGAGTGCAATTGC
This sequence comes from Anser anser, assembly GCF_964211835.1. Classification (NCBI taxonomy): domain Eukaryota; kingdom Metazoa; phylum Chordata; class Aves; order Anseriformes; family Anatidae; genus Anser; species Anser anser. The sequence goes on along the minus strand of NC_139725.1, from coordinate 15,313,587 downwards.
TCGGTATGGTAAGATGCTGGAAAGAGAGAGAAAGGAATTGACCTTTTCCTAACCTCTCTTCTCAGAGTTCACCTTGGGGATACAGTTGTTTCCTGAAAACCAAATCTAGGAGTAGTCTGAAACTACAAAATAATCATTAGCTTTTTGATGGCCACTTTTTTTATACAAACAAAAATAAATTGCATTTAGAAATTCTCCAGATTACATGTCAGCAAAAGACAGTGTCACCCAAACAGAAACTGACCTGTGAATTTTTCAAGCAGAAAACCAGGAAGTTTTCCACAATTATGTGTGTTGTTATCACGGTATAAATTTCCATTTAATTTCATTCTAAATTCCTTCAGATATATATTCTCATGCATCAGGTTCTCAAGCTTTTCTATCACAAATATTATGAAAAAGACATTTGAAGCTTGAATAATTACATTTTGTATGAAAGAAAATGTAAATGAGATTTTCATAAGCTCATTTTAAAAGCAACAGTTCGCATACATTATGCTGGATGGCAGTCTGACTCATTCGAGAGAGAAAAGAAATAACGTGTTATACAAGTAGTTATAATTACACAACTACACGGAGTTTTGAATTGTGTGTACTTAACAAGAGATAAACTGTCATTCATTACCAAATCAATTTCTAATTTTCATTGAGATTTTTGATTATTATTTACCTGTTTTTCACAATTATCTTGCTAATATTGTTTGCAATGATGATATAATCAATGAGCAAATTATTTTCCACTGTGAAAAATAAAAGGTAGAAACTTCTTCAGATAAATATGTTTAGAAATTTCACCATCTCTTCAAAATATCTGTTAAATTAGTTATTAAATGAATTCTGTTGAACAGCTGTTTTAAGGAAAATTAAATAAGGAGGGTAGAAAAAAAAAAAAAAAACAGTACCTTATTTGGACAATGCAGGTTCATGCCAAAAAAAAAAAAAGTATTTCATAAGAATGTGAAAATTCTGGTAACATAAATAAGATTAAAAAAAAAAAAAACAGGATGCAGTATTGAATTTAGTATAATTTAGTATTGCTTCATTTTATGCTGACTTCTCATTTATAATATTTTATGTCTTATGTCTACACTAATGAAACAGAACATCTTAATATTTGATGCTTTATCTTTTTTTTTCTTGAAATATCTTTTTATGAAGTATTTTGAAATGCTAGATTTTCCAGCTAGTTGAAGATGAAAACAATTTTCAAAATGTGAGAGCTTCCAGGCAAGTAGAATCTTGTTTTCCTCTCAAAGCTAGCAATGAAACCTGGTTAGGTGTTTACAGAAGTTTGAGATTTTTTCTGCTCATCCTTCCACGCTCTCATGACCAAGGACTGGTCAGCGGTTCCATATGAGCAAAAAATCCTTCAAATGAAATGAAATTAAGTACCCTCAAGTCAGGAGAAACCATCAGAGGCGGGGCAAGCATCTATATATTATCTTCTCCACTGCACACACAAATAGTTTTATGCGACTGATTTCCCCAGTATCTTAAAAGCTGAAGGAATGAATTTTTATGGAGAAAATGAAGTCTTCCAACATATAAAGATGATAGCCTTAATGAAAATCAAGCCAGAAGCATGCTCATGTAAATTAAGATGGCAAAACTAGATGATCTTTTGAGTAAAAAAAAAAAAAGAGAGAGAAAAATATTATTATAATATCTGGTTACTTTGGTCTTGAAAATCAGGTACATAACTGGTATGCAATATTGATGAGGTTGTGACCATTTCAGAAAGCACAAGACCCTTCCGTTTGTTCAAAGTAAAGAGTGCCAATAATACTTCTCATAAATATTTCCTTACCTACTGGCAAGAAGCTATTTTTGGATGGATTAGAAGATTTTGTTAGAAAAAAAACTACCATTAAAAATCCTACTAACAAAGTGACACCCAAGTGAGAAATATATGAGAAAATTGCTCATTTGAACTACTATTTTATGCTGAAGTGATTTTTGTTTGTTTTTTTTCTAGCCCCAAGTTATATATATGACTCTCTGCCCTATATATTATGTCATATTTTTTCCCAAATGCCCTTCCCTCTTTTCTTTCCTAAGTGTTGACCGAGTTCCATGGGCTTTCATGAACATGGATAGTGTCAATATAAGGGTTAAAAGATTAACTTCTTGCACCATATATTTGAACTAAGAAAGAGCATACAAACAGATGTTTGTTGGCTGTATGGACTAATGACTGGAACAGCAAGAACATGTTATATTAATGAAACTTAAAGAATAAACAGCTAAACAATTAAACATTATTAAGACAACTTTCACAGGCAATTTAAACTGATTTTTGAAATTGTTGGGTGGGAAGGTTAAATTAATTGATATAACTAATTCATGTCACATAGTATATTTATTTATATGATGATATAGTTATGTGATTAATAAACTATGAATAATTAACAATTTAAAGGTATTTCTAGCATGTTTGTGAAAAAGGAAGTATAAATTTACCATACTGAATAATGCAAAATGTACCTAGTATTAAAGACTGAAATGTATTACCTTCTCAGATATATAATTTTGGTCTAAAGATACATTCCTGAAGTTAGGAGAAAAAAAAAAAAAAAAAAGGAAAAAAAAACTGTTTCTAGAGAAATTTTGTTCATCATTTCTGTGTGGGTAATTCCTGATCACAGGTTATGCACCAGATATTGAAAGAAGGTCTGTCAGTAGCTTGATCCTCCATGGCAGCCTTGCACAAAATACAGAAAGTTAGGGTCTCACAACAGCCAGACATACTTTCTGAGAATCTTTAGCTTTCCCTATAATTCCTGCACTTTCACCTCCAGGATGTAATAAAGACACCAGGTAACCATGATTCCTGTCCAAAATTCATACTGGGTAAGAAAATATGCTATATGGTGGAGGTCAGGACTTCTGTGATACTTAGATGGCTTATTCAACTCAGAATAGAAATGAATAATTCGGTTTGCAATGCTTAGTAGGACTTTTTTTTTCCTTGTTTGTGAAAACAAGACAGTTACAGGCAGAATTCATGACTTCTTTTAATTTTTTACTTATTTATTTCTCTTTTCTATATTTTCTTCCCTTTCACCTAACTTTTAGGTACCATGATAGTTCAAGCTCAATATAAATCAAATTAGAGTGACCATGCCCTCTTTCTATTGCCTGTAGGTGTATTTATGCATTCCCTATTGTTTCAGCAATGTTGCCTCTATAATCATGAGGGAGTCATTTCACAGATATAGACTGGCAGAAAATGAATTCTGCAAAGAGAGAGCAGGAGGGTCCAGCCACTGGAGGGACAGAACAACACTGCCGTGCCAGCTTGGCT